>NC_133508.1:126959166-127560833 GCF_049354715.1 Callithrix jacchus
TTTTCCCCTTTGTGGCATGAATGAAAGAACAAGAGCATTGGAGTGGGAGTTGGAACACCCAGTGCTGACCGTGGCACAGCCTTTGCCCGGGGTGGGTTTGGAGATACATTTATAACCTATACACAGCATACGGCTTCACCAGGAACAGCCCAGGAGCCCCAAGAAAGGTTTTAAGAGATTATATCAGATTAGTTTTGGGAAGTAACGCTGCAACTGTATGGAGGGTGTGCTGAAGATGAGACAGATCATATTGTGAGACCAAGAAGGGCAATGGGATGAAGTAGAGGAGACTAATATGAAAGTTAGTTTAGAAAAAAGCCACAGGAGTAAATATTCTATTTCCTTTTATCACAAGATCCTATGGTAATTACTTAAGTCAAACTGTGATTACTGACATTTTACTAGTTTTACTGTAACTTCTAACTTTTCAAACATTTTTCAGAGAAGGAGTAGATTAAGTTTTTGAACCAAATGATTTGGGGTCTCCTAAATCGTTAAATTTCAGGTTACCAGTGAGTGTACTTTATATTAGCAAAACTTTAAAAATCATAACATCTAAACCTGGATGTCTTATGTCTGGAAATGGGGAAAGATTTGGGAGAAGTATTACTTGTTCTTTGGAAGAATAATGACATTTTGTATAGGAAAGGTTTGCCGAAACCAGGTAATCCCTCCAGGCAGTGTAGCTCATTGTTGAGCTCCTTGTCTTCCAGAAAGCTAAAAATCTTTGGGCTCATTGGGTAGGGTTTCCTGGCCTAGAGAGAATAGAGGCTGTATTTATGAGGAGCTTATTATTCCATGGACTGCTGTTCTCTAAAACCTCCTGGGCAGAGAGAGTTCCCATCACTTGATATTGTCATCACTGTGAAAGTAGAAAGTGGGCCAGGCAGAATTATTCTATTTTTATCAATTTAAAAACTGGCTTTCTGGGTATATATCCAAAGGACTATAAATTGTTCTACTATAAGGACACATGTACACGAATGTTCATGGCAGCACTGTTTACAATAGCAAAGACCTGGAATCAACCCAAATGCCCATTGATAATAGACTGGATTGGAAAAATGTGGCACATATACACCATGGAATATTATGCAGCAATCAGAAATGATGAGTTTGTGTCGTTTGTAGGGACATGGATGAATCTGGAGAACATCATTCTCAGCAAACTGACACAAGAACAGAAAATGAAACACCGCATATTCTCACTCATAGGCGGGTGATGAAAAATGAGATCACATGGACACAGGGAGGGGAGTACTAAACCCTGGGGTCTATTGGGGGGAAAAGGGCAGGGCCAGTGGGAGGGGGAGGTGGGGAGGGATAGCCTGGGGAGAAATGCCAAATGTGGGTGAAGGGGAGAAAGGAAACAAAACACACTGCCATGTGTGTACCTACGCAACTGTCTTGCATGTTCTGCACATGTACCCCAAAACCTAAAATGCAATAAAAAATTAAAAAAAAAATATTATCTATGTACCCCAATGTTAAAAGCAAGATTGCTCTGAAGATAATCTGTTAGAAAAAAAAAACAAAAAACTGGCTTTCTGAGAGTCCGCATAACTTGGTTAAAGTTAAGGCAGATGATAGGCAGGATAAGAGTTCAGGCTCCTCCATCTCATTGCTGACTTCTTCTACTGTACCATGTGTCTGAAGTAGCCACTTTCATATACTCTTTGGAACAGAAAGCATTGACTATACCAAGAATCAAATTTTCCTGATAATTTTAGTAACTATTCTCTTGATATATTCTACAAATTATATTATTTAAATAAATTTGTGGATTAAAATTTTTAATGTGATATATGGGTTTTACCTTTAAAAGTTGTAAAATCCTGGGAGCGTTTGAAACTTGAACACAAACCCAAGGCTACTCTCATGTACCAAAAATATGGAACTAGACAGAGACCTCCTGGCCTTGATCATGAAACCTTCTTGTCATGAAACCATGACATCTTGGTTATTACTTATTTCTTGAACCTGCACCTACCTTTAGCTAAGGGACTAGAGAAAGTGTCATCTGTTAGGGCAAGCTTTTGAGCTCTCTGGTTCAGTTCTCACAGTGGCTCAGTCTCCTATAAGCTTCAGAGTCAAGGTGCTTCTTTCATCTGCCCCGCCCCATCTGAAGCACTTATTATGATTATAATAAAATAACTGAGTATTTGTTTAATCTTTGTCTCTATTACCAGACTATAAATTCCATGAGGTAGAGATAGCACCGGTTTGAGGATATCATTGGTTTTGTTTATTTTGTTGCTTCTCCAGTGCCATTTACCACGTAATGGCCACTAAATAGTTACTGAATAAATGAATGAATACACGTTTAACCTGTTGTTCATTCCACTGAACAACAGCTGCTTTTTATTTTTCTCAGAGATCTCTTTGAAGAATATTCATATTGATGCTTGTTTTTCTATTACGAATTTACTAGTTATGCATGTTTAGATAAGTTGCATAACTGTCTCAGTTGCCTAATCTGTGAAGTGGAGAAAAATCTCATGAGGTTGTTGAGAGCTTTAAATAATTTATATAAGTACTTATAAAAATATTTAACATAAAGTTATCTCATCATGAGTATTGGCATATAATATACAAGCATATTCAACTACTTCAGTCTCACATCAGCTGCTTGTTAGGGCCTCTCAGTCCTCACACTAGACTTGTTTGTCTTATGTACTGGGGGGAACTGTTAAGGCAAGCTCCACCTGATTTATCTTCTATAAGTTGTCAGTTCAGTTAACTAGGCTTAAATCTACTTTTTCCTGCTGATTTTTAAAGTAGAGTCAAATTACTTAATGCTGAAAAATTAGGCTTGCATAGTTGTTGATCTAATAAAAACACTATTGACAAAATACAAAAAATTATAGCTGTCTCAGAACCACATTATAAAAGCCTCTAAATTTTTTTTATAGCCTGAAACTTGTTCAGTCTTCACATTTTCTGAAATTCAGCCTAATTCAGTAAATACACAAGTAAGAGAAAACTATGGTCCTTCACATTTTTAATGCATATTTTGAGACATGTAGACTATAACCTTGAAAAGTCTTTTATGCTAATTGATCATCATGGATAACAATACTCAAACTATTCAAAGTAACAAGTCAAAGGTATAAATTTCAATTTTTTTTTTTTTGAGACGGAGTTTTTAGCTGTTGTTACCCAGACTGGAGTGCAATGGCACGATCTCGGCTTACCGCAACCTCCACCTTCTGGGTTCAAGTAATTCTCCTGCCTCAGCCTCCCGAGTAGCTGGGACTACAGGCGTGTACCACCATGCCCAGCTAATTTTTGTATTTTTAGAAGAGACAGGGTTTCACCTTGTTGACCAGGATAGTCTCAATCTCTTGACCTCGTGATCCACCTGCCTCGGCCTCCCAAAGTGCTGGGATTATAGGCGTGAGCCACCGTACCCGGCCAATTCCCATTTTTATTTGCTAGGAGTGTCAGAACTTCTTTATTTTTCTGTTGTGCATGAAAGTAACAAAAACCAGTGAGTGGTATTTTCCTTTTTGTAAAGCAATCTATACAAGAGAAAATGTATTCTAATATCTAAGTTTTGAAAAACTGATTTTTTTAAAGATGGAGTCTTGCTCTGTCACCCAGGCTGGAGTGCAGCGATCTTGGCTCACTGCAACTTCTGCCTCCTAGGTTCAAGTGATTCTTCTGCCTCAGCCTCCTTTGTAGCTGGGATTACAGGTGTGCGCCACCACACCCAGCTAATTTTTTTTTTTTTTTTTTTTTTTTGTATTTTTAGAAGAGATGGGATTTCACCATGTTGGCTAGGCTGGTCTCGAACTCCTGACCTCAGTCAGTCCACCCACCTCAGCCTCCCAAAGTGCTGGGATGACAAGCGTGAGCCACTGTGCCTGAACCCCCATACCCCCGCCTTTATTTTTTTTGAGATGGGCTCTTGCTCTGTTTCAGGCTGGAATGCAGTGGCACTGTCATGGCTCACTGCAGCCTCAACCTCCCAGGCTCAGGCTATCTTTCTGCCTCAGCTTGCTGAGTAGCTGGGACCACAGTTGCGTGCCACCAAGTCTGGCTCATTATTATTATTATTATTTGTAGAAATGAGGTCTTGGTGTGTTGCCCAGGCTGGTTTTGAACTCTTGGACTCAAGTGATTCTTCCTCCTTGGTCTTCCAAAGTGCTGAGATTACAGGCATGAGCCAGTGTGCCCAGATGATTTTTTAAATCTCTATGTTTTTGCAGAATAAGATGTAAGAATACATAGTTACTCTGTGTGTACAGTAGGGTTTCAGGAGAAGGGAATGGAAATAAAGGGAAGGAAGCTATTGTGCAATAGTTTACACTTTTGATTCTTCTTGTTTTCCTCTCCAGTAACATCCCAGAGATATTAAGTCATATTAAAAAAAATTATTTCTAAACAAAATGCTTTTGCCCTAATGAGATTCCGGTTTTGGTGCTTTACTGTCAGTGTGCTGGGAATTTTGGAATGTTCTCTGTATTTCCATGATTTTGACCTAATAATCCCATTTGGATTTACCAGGCTCAGCAGCTGTTGTTTTTATCGACTATCCCTAAGTCGTATTAATGTTCAGAGTTGAAAAATCCTTTTTCTGTGTTGGCCTAGATTATTCAGAGTTTTATAACATTTAAGTCTTTTCTCCAATACCTGTGATTTTTGTTTGCTTGTAGGAAACCTTACAATAATACAATAATAATATCTCAGTGGGTACTTTAGATAGGCTGAGCCTATTTGCAGATCTGTCACAGGATCATAGTGAAGGTTGCAGGATGGTTTGTAGAACAGTGCTTTCCTGATGAATCCATCTATTCTCTTTTCTACCAGAGGAAGAAAAAACCTCAATTCCATTGAATTTAAGTACCGTTGGGTATAACATGATAAATGTTTGCAGTTTGACATTAATGATCTTCCTTTGGCAAAGCAGAATGCAAAGTTGAGAAGTCAAAGACATTGAGAATGTCCTAGGAGAGCATAAACTCCAAATTATAACCATTTTTTTTTGTATACAATTGGGAGTTTTATTTGAAGAAGCAATCAGATGTTGAATTTTGCCTTTTAAATTAATTTTTTAACGTAATGGGAAGTTTTCTTACACAGTTGAAAACAGACATTGCTTTCTTTGTAATTTCTTTTTTTTTTTTTTTTTTTTGTAATTTCTTTTTAGGGTTCCCTCAATTTGTTTGTTTTAATTATAAGGCAGTAGTTTTTTAGGTCTAAGAAAGATACTAGGTATGCTGTTACATTCCTTCCAGGATGAGTTTTGTTGATTCTTAATTTCATCTGATCTCTGCATTATTGCATGCCCTTTTTTCCTTTTGAAAGTTTAAATTTATTCTCCTTATATGTTTAGGATTCAAAGCAATAGCTTTCCTTGTTGTCTAGTGATATGGTCCATGATTTCTGTTTGTAATTGATAAACAATTATAAAATCATCTTTTCATAAATAATCACATTTGATTCTGACAGTTTAGAGAGGGAGAGTGGAAGAATGGCTGCAATTAATTCCTATTCCTCAGAGAAGTCACAGCATATACTCAAAATTGCATGTAATCAGAGGGCAGAACAAGAACCAGGCCTTTTAGCTCTGTGTCCAGTGTTCTTTCCACCCTGTTACACTGCGTATGCCCTGTCCAACGCATTTACCAAAACATTTCCCATACAGAATTTGGGTAATACGCTGAATAAAATTGTTGTGTCAAATTTTAATAAACTCTATAAAACCAAATGGGTATCCTTCAGTTCTTTCCCTATTAAGCGTGAATTCTTGCACTATATGTATGGTGAGAGAGGTTTCCTGCTTTCAAGGCCAATGACATAGTGTCTAACTTCAGAGGTAAAAATGAGCGAGAGGACAACAATAAGACAGATGTCCCAAGGAGGAATATGACTCACAAGTTCAGTGGAAACATCGTAGGAGGTAAGGCTTGCAGGATGTGATAGCATTTGGAAAGATGAAGAAGGGGGTGGACGGGAAATGTTTGAGTAGAGGTGTGTAGGAAAGAATGTATGCAGTACTGAAATCATTGCAGATGAAATGATATATTCAGGATGTGCTTCAAAACACTTGACATGGGTATGATAGGAGTTGATCGTTGGGGCTGGGTAAATGGTATATGGGGGACCCTTATTCATACTTCTATATACATTAGAAAATTTCCATAAGGATTTTTAAAAATAAAAATGGTATATTATGTGCTTTTTGGACAGTAGGTAGCCTAGCCTATCTGGAAGTAGAGAGCATGCTCAAAGGCATAGTGGGACAGGTTGGAAAAGCAGCCTGGCACCAAATTTGATGGTGGGAGAGGATTTGTGAATGTATGCTGTGGAGTCTTGGTGAGTGCTAGTATGCACTGGTTCATTGGTTGGACTTGAGTTTTACTTAACTGTGAGCCCAAGGTGGAGTTGCAGTTCAGTGTTGGCATCTTATCAAGGATGGCAGTAACTCCACTTCACCATCTGCTTAAGGACTGTCACATCTAATGTGCCATATTCCGTCCTGGAAGGCACATTTAAAGAGGACTTTTTGTGAACTAGGTTTCAACAGTGAGATATATCAAGCACAGAAAAGTAACTCACATCTTCTTAGCAATCTTCTTTCTCTTAGAACACAACATCAGCTCGTGGTTGTCTACCTGGAGTACACATACTTCCCCTTCTTCCAAGCCTCTCTACTACTCCCTTTCAAACTCTTTTTCTTTTGAGAGCCAAAGAATGGGCAATAAAAAGCAAAGTAAGCACATTACTATGATTCCTGAGTGATATGAAGGTACATAATCAATGGCATCTGACTCAACCTCCTGGGAACAGACTTCAACAGCCGACTGAGCTACACACAGAATGGAGCCCTTGCTCCAGGTTTCTGAAGCAAAGTTCCTCCTCCTTCCTGCTGAAAGTATTTCTCTATCGCTAAATAAAAAAGAGATGTATCATAGAAGTTTAGGTAATTGATAATATTAAGGAATTGTTAATTATTTGGCTATGATTCAGTAGTAATGCTAGAATTGACACACATAAGCTTGTGAAAACTGATTGTTGTGTTACAGGAATTTAACAAGCTGGTTAAACATAATCATAAAAACTGAATTGTACAAACTTACAATTGAAGTATTAAAAGTAAAAGAAATACTCAAAACTTTCATTCCCTAATTATTTTGCTTTAATTTGTTATTATCTGTGCTATTAAGTTTGTGTCTAAGCTAGCTGCAGAGTAGAAGTTCTATATAATGATGTGCGACACAGCTCTTCTCAACTCCATATTCAGTAACATCATGTTGGTAATTTGAAATTGGCCATAGTCAGAAACATGGAAAATGGCAAAGAACCAGTAGGGTCCTTGTTTTCTCTCTGAAAACTGGTTGTTAAATATTTACCAGCATGCCACTGGATATAATTATGATACTATGGTTTTGTCTTAAAGACTCTTTCTGTTTTAGAGATCCATACTGAAATAAGACAGAATATATCTAGAATCTGTTTCCAAATACTCCAGTGAGGGTGGATATTGTGATTATTGAATCAGAGTGTTGGGCAGATGGGTTTCATTGTACCACTCTCCCAACTTTTGTGTATGTTTAAAATTTTCCATAATAAAAAGTTAAAACAGCAATTATGGAATGTTACCATGAAAATAAGTTGCCTGTACCTAGTAGACATAGATAGCAACCCAGACTGGCACCTGTCTGTCCTTCAAATTTTGATGACAACATTTCTTTGATAAAATCTTATTCTCAAAGTTTGGAGCACTTATTTTGTAAATGGTTCACATATTTTGTAAACTGATTTTAAAGACTGTTTCTCTGCTCGGCGTGGTACTCACAACTGTAATCCCAGAACTTCGACAGGCTGAAGCAGGCGGATCACGAGGTCAGAAAATCGAAACCATCCTGGCCAACATGGTGAAACCCCATCTCTACTAAAATACAAAAAAGTGAGCCGATCGTGGTGGCGCGCACCTATAGCCCCAGCTGCTAAAGAGGCTAAGGCCGGGGAATCGCTTGAACCCGGGTGGCGGAGGATGCTGTGAGCTGAGATCATGCCACTGCACTACAGCCTGGGCGGCGGAGCAAGACTCCATCTTAAAAAAAAAAAAAAAAAAAAAAAAGCCGGGGGGCGGGGCGGGGTGGGCGCGGTGGCTCACGCTTGTAATCCCAGCCCTTTGGGAGGCCAAGGCGGGTGGATCACGGGGTCAAGAGATCGAGACCATCCTGGTCAACATGGTGAAACCCCGTCTCTACTAAAAATACAAAAAATTAGCCAGGCACGGTGGCGCCTGCCTGTAATCCCAGCTACTCAGGAGGCTAAGGCAGGAGAATTGCCTGAACCCAGGAGGCAGAAGTTGCCGTGAGCCGAGATCGCGCCATTGCACTGCAGCCTGGGTAACAAGAGCGAAACTCCGTCTCAAAAAAAAAAAAAAATCTGTTCTTCATTAAATAAAATAAAAATGAGGTTTATCATGCCCATCAAGGCAAAAAAAATCCACTAGAGCCTTCCCTAGGACAGCAAAAAGCTCTCTTCAGTGTGCTGCGGGTGGGGGCATGCATTTGTTGGATTGCAATCCTGTTTGCAAAACCAGTTGTATGAATAGGGAAAAATGAATCAAGTAATTGCTCAGAAGGCTACTTGCGGCTACATGACAGCTGTGTACCCTTTAGATTTATTTTCAGTCTAGCTGATTTGAGTCATTGCCCAAAAAAGGAGTGCTGTCAAGTGAATTGTCTTTTATGCAGATGATGACAGCCTTTCTAAAAATAAATATTGCCTTGCTGATATAAGTGATGTGTTTGGAATTATTGGCCTATGAATTAACTTAATCCTAATCCAAATGATTTTAAAAGTTCTAGCTTAAATACTGATTACATTTCACAAAGAGCACAAAAGACCAATATTTTTTTCTAGCATATATTTAGACATCAAACAGAAAAGTTATAGCCTGAATTAGTCGGAATACATCATTTTTTTTCCTAAGTTTGAAGTCTTTATTTCATTCTTATTATAAATTTGGAGTATGGTAATAGTTTCTCCTTGGATTTGATTATGCAGTAATACAAACTAAATCCAGTTGACCAAGAAAAAAAATTTATGTTGAGTAATGAATGCAAGTGGTCACTATGATTATCCCATCAAACAGGGTAGTGAGGGAATGATTAGGTTTTATAATGGGGATAGAGAAGAACAATCAGAACCTTGAGAGGGAAAGTAGTCTATTCTGTCTTGTAATTTTAAGTTAATGTGAGTTTCTGGTGTGTGTAGAAGAAATACAGGCTTAGACCATTCTCTTATGAAAACAACAGGTGCAAACTCAGGTTTGTTTTGACCCCTCAGTTTTGTTTCACCCTGGTCTGAAACAGATACTGCAAATAGGAATTGAAATCAGGGAAGCCAGAAGTCAGAAGAGTGTGGGTAGGAGAAGAATCATTATAACTTCTTCTCATAATACAGAACTGGACAGAAAATCCACCTGGAGAAACTGAGAGCCTTTGTTGACACTTCGCTGCAGTTTTTCCCATGTTAATTCTTTTGTACCAATACCCTTCAGGGCTCTGCAGGGTGTCACCACAACATACATCCTGAGAGTTTCTTTGGGACATACAATAGAAATCATAGTTTGAAATTAAGTTGGAGCATGGAGATTGGATATGATTGCTAAGAAAAAAAGACATATTAAATTTTCGAAGTGAGATAATCACAGGCTTATGATTATTCACTCAGAAACTATTTACTGAGCCCCTACTATCTGGGCTAGGTGATGGGATGCCTCAGTGAGCCCTACATATAGAAGCCCTGTGCTACCAGAGCTTACTGCTTACTTTGCAGAGACAAATGATAAACAAAATAAGTATATAGTGCATTAAACGGAGACAGACTCTATAGGAAAAACAAAGCCAGAGCAAGTCTTCAAAATTAAATTCCCAAGGGATATGTTTTCCAACTCTATCAAAGCTAGCAAAGAGAAGGAAACAGAAATTCCTTCATGCTTCTGTTAACCCTGTTGATATGCTAAATATATTCACTATCTCTACAAGCATTAGAGAACAAATTTAAGATAAAGTAGCTTGGGAGAGGTGGCGGCTTTTTAACACTGAAGGAAAATGAAAAATCTGCCCTTACGTTTTGTTAGTGAGTTGGCAGTGCATGATCGGGAAGACAATGAGCACCTGCAATAGGAAGGCTGGAGGTTATTTTTTAAAAGAATGTCTTTGATTGCTTCCAGTTCTATTTCTCTCCAGTTGGACAATCAAGGAGAAGCCATTTGAAGAGACGTTTTGTAGTTATGTGCATGCAGGTGTGCATATGTGGGTGTTTTCGAACATATAGAATTTGTATTTTAATGAATTCAGTCATCTTCATAAAAAACTAAATTGTTCCAACTTTAAATGGAAATATTATGAAAGGAAGGTCTTAAACAAATTCTTTTATATGGGAGATGGACTGAGGCTGCATTGAGTTCTTCATTTTAAATAACTTTTTAAAAAATTACAAAGTGCTGGTCTTTAAATCCAACATCGGTCTGGGTGTTCAGCAAAAACAACCAACCTATCAAATTCATTTACATTTTTTCCTCTTCCTAGGGCTCCAGCTTGTGTTTCCTGCTGCTTGCTAGAACTCACTACCTGGATGGCCCACAGGTGCTGCAAACTCTGTTTTAAATGCGGACTCTAGCCTTCTCCATCATTGACCCTGTGGCCAAAGTGAGAGTAAGTCACTTGTCTTTGAGTCCTGGCCCTCCTTAACATCTAATCTGCTACCAAGTCCTTCTGATGGATGTCTCAGGAGGTCTAGTGTCTATGCCCATAAGCTAATTAGCAGAGCACCTGCTTGAAAGTGCTCAATAGAAGTACGTTTGCTTCTATCCCCTCTTCTCTTCACACTCAGTCACATCTTAGTTCAAGCTTCCTTTCCTGTTTATCCTCTGGACAATTGATTTATCCTGGTCTCCTCCCTATGTATATATCTCCTTTCTAACGAGTTGTTCATGCTGCTACCAAAGTGGCAGATCTAACTTTTTAAATTTAAGATTCGACACTGACTGGATTAAGTCCCTTTCACAAATACCTTTTTTTGGTTCCATAGAATGGTACCTGTGTATCTTTAGGAATGGACCTAAATGGACTTTTCATCTCACCTTCTTCAGCTTTCCCACTAGATTCACTCTGGAGAACAGTACTCAGTGAAACCTTAGCTATGCCAAACCTTTGATAAAGTATAAAACCTTAATCATGTTAATAATTAGCCTTGATTTGAAATGGAAGAACAAAATTCACCAGAGAGCTCCTTGGTCTTCCACTGAATATTGGAATATTAACTAGCACTTTATGACAGAGCCTTTCACCATCCCAACTTTACTGCTCTTCCCTTTTCCCATCTCTCTCATCAGCCACAACCCACAGTCATGCCTACATTCCTTCGTTCCTGGTCAGTCTCACCGATAACACGGAGGTCTGGACTCTCACTGCTTCAGCACTGAGTTACTGTGGTGGTAGGTGTCTGCCTGGTTCCCTCACCTTCATTTCCGCCAGCCCCTGATCCTGCCCTGTATTTCTCATGCCTCACCTGGTTAATTTTCCTTAAATATTGCTTGTATTCTATTTCAGAATCTATAATTGTTCTCTTTTGTGAGTCAGTTCAAGCCGTACTCATAGTTTGGAATCTTCAACCCTAAATGTCCTCACTACTTCATTTATTTGTGAAGTCTTCTCCTTTTGGCTGTGAAGATCCTCTGCTGCCTCGCTGCTCTTCCTCAGGCAACACCCCTCTGCTCTTGCCCTCCCACTACCCGCTGGAGATCTTTTTCCTGCTCCAGCCCCTGCATATCCCTAAGGGCTCAGAGAGACCTTATCTATGTTGCCTTCTCCATTCCCTGAGCCATACCTGTTCACATTGTGAAAAGAAGCTTTGGATGGTTGGAAGAGCACCATGTTTGGTGTCAGTTATGGGATCAAGCTCTTACTCACTAGCCATGTGTCTTCAGCAACTATTTTTTTTTCTCACTGAGCTGGTATCCTTATCCTAAAGTCAACTGTATGATTGAAATGACTGAAAAAAAAAATGCTCCATAAACTTTCGAGCATTATGTAGATGTTCAGAGTTGTTCAACTCTACTATTTAATCCTTGATTTTTTTTGTGTTCACTTTGTGTATAAAGTTTCCATTTTCCTAAGTTTATAGTGTTTTAAGGATATATATAAAATGAAATATACTTTCTTGTCTTATTCGGCTCATAACACAGCAAATGCTCAATGAATTCTCTCTGCCAAGAGAATTCAATGAATGTAACTATATTCATAAAGGATCACACTCTGTGGTGAAAGTACAGTATTTGATAAAGTGAGTGAGGAAGTAACAAGAAGAAAAGAGGGTACCCAAAGAAAAGGGGACTGACTCGGGGACTGGCCTGCCTCAGTACTTTTTGGTGCATCTGCAGACAAGCCCTGAATGAGAACCACTAGCCAGGCTCTTTAACCTCTTAACATCATGGCAATAGAATTGGCTCACTTTCTTAAATATGACACTATTCCTAGCACATAGTAGGCTCTCAAGTGTTTCTAGAATTAACTAACCACATGATTTGCATATTATATATATTTATACACTTGCATGTACCATGCCAATAGATTTGTCTGTCACTGCTTATTAACAGGTTCTTTTCCTTTTAAATTTCATTCTTACCCAGAGAAGCAGCTTTGTCTGCAGAGTAGCACTAATACTCAGATTTGCACTGTGTTTGTGTAGTGTCTAATAGGGGCTGCCTGATCACTAGCTAAGGTCATAGGTAGTTCAGGAACTACCTTCTTATTTAGATTGCTAGGAGGTTTTCATAAAAATATTGTACTGTATTTAATAAACAAATTCTGCTTAAGATCAAAAATAAGTATAGAGAATAATAATTAGTAAATGAGAATTTATTTTATTTTTGCATGGTGTCTTCTAGCCCCTTCTCCCACACCCAACCTCCTTGGCATAAGAAGACATACGGTAATAGGAAATTGATGATCCTGCTTAGTATCCATCTTAGCAGAAAAATGTAAACAATAGTGAGTTTTGTCTGCTAACACTATCCTTGAACAATAAGAATAATCGTTAGGTACTTATTACAAGGTACTCTTACTATGTTTAGGTTACTAAGTCAGTTAAAAAGTGGACTAAATAGTAAGATACATTTTCTGGTTTTAAAGAGCTTATAATTTACAGTAACTTAAAGGGAATGACAGTAAGCCCAGCAAAATAATTAAAAGAAATGCAATATACTTGTTACATAAGAAGCAAAAGGTACATTTTTTTTTCCCCAAAGTAAGTCATTAAAGATTGCTTTGTTTGCACCAGAGTCGATTTACTAGCATGAAAATGATTGGGTTGAGTGAATGCTTGTGTTCTAGATTAACAAGCCTGGCTACAGGAAAAGACATTTGCATAGAAGATTGGGGAGATTGCCAAACAACAAAATGAAGAATTACGCTTTCGAAATTCCTTTTCTTACTGCCTTGATTAAATTGATGTTTCCAAGGAAATGGATTTTTAGATGAAATTTTAACAGAACTTCAGATAATTCCAGTTGTGTTCTTTCATTTTAGTTGGCTTTCACAATATACTCATATTTGGTTTCACTTCCTGGTTAGTGCACACAAGCCTGTTGCTGGGAAATATTTAAATAAAGTGTTGATGAGAGAAGACTATTGTTTCACAGCAGAGGAAAGCATGTTCGTTTGATTTAGACCTAGTTCATGTAGTAATTTTTATAGAAATAAAATTTTTGACACGGAAATTGGTTAAAAACACTCTTTAAAAATAATTTAAAAGACTTATTTGGCAATGAAATTAAGTTACCGTGTGAAATCATCTCTTCTACAGAACTGTTTGATTAGGTACCAGTTGTGCAACAAATGAAATGTTTGCCCATAATTAGAGTAATTGTAATTTGATTTTAAACATAGGTTTGATGGCATGGTGAGTGTCATAATGCCAAAGATTTTTCCATTGATTAAGGGCCCAGTGTATTCTTAAGTTGATAATTTCCTCACAGTGTGTTTAACCTGGCCAGAATATCTCAGGCACCCTTTTGTGTGTGTTGTAAATGACTGTTCTTCCGTGTTACAGCTTCATAGAAGATCTTTGCCTGTTAATTCTAAGAGTAGTATTTTTACCATTAAGCATTTAATTCCACGAGTACTCAGGTATTACCTAGTCTAAAAAGTACAAATCAAATTTATTTCTCTTTTGAAAAAGTCAGTTAAGACTTTGAAGACATGTCTGCTTCCTCAAAATCTAATTGCTTTGTACATTTGCATCAGTTTACTGGCTAAATCTGATAGTTAAATTTTTTTTTATTATACTTTATTTTCTGGGGTACATGTGCAGATCTTGCAGGATTGTTCCATAGGTATACACGTGCCATGTTGGTTTGCTGCCTCCATTTCTCCCAGTGTTATCCCTCCCCAATCTTCCCCACCACCTGCTATCCCTAGCCTAGCCCCCCAACCCCCAATAGACCCCCATGTGTGATGTTCCCCTCCATGTGTCCATGTGTTCTCATTGTTCAACACCTGCCTATGAGCGAGAACATGTGGTGTTTGATTTTTTGTTCTTGTGTCAGTTTTCTAAGAATGATGGTTTCCAGATACATCCATGTCCCTGCAAAGGACGTGAACTCATCCTTTTTCATAGCTGCATAGTATTCCATGGTGTACATGTGTCACATTTTCTTTATCCAGTCTATCGTTGATGGGCATTTGGGTTGGTTCCGGGTCTTTGCTATTGTAAATAGTGCCATAATGAATATATGTGTGCATGTGTATTTATAATGGAATGATTTATAATCCTTTGGGTATATACCCAGTAATGGGATTGCTGGGTCAAATGGTATTTCTAGTTCTAGATCCTTGAGGAATCACCACACTGTCTTCTACAATGGTTGAACTAATTTACACTCTCACCAATAGTGTAAAAGCCTTCCTATTTCTCCACATCCTTTCCCCCATCTGTTGTCTCCTGATTTTTAAATGATTGCCATTCGACTGGAGTGAGATGGTGTCTCAAAGTGGTTTTGATTTGCATTTCTCTAATGACCAGTGATGATGACCATTTTTTCATAGGTTTTTTGGCTGCATAAATGTCTTCTTTTGAAAAGTGTCTGTTCATATCTTTGCCGACTTTTTGATGGGGTTGTTTCTTTCTTGTAAATTTGTTTTAGTTCTTTGTAGATTCTGGATATAAGCCCTTTGTCAGATGGGTAGCTTGCAAAAATTTTTTCCCATTCTGTTGGTTGGCGGTTCACTCTAATGATAGTTTTTTTTGCTGTGCAGAAGCTCTTAAGTTTAATTATATCCCATTTGTCTATTTTGGCTTTTGTTGTCATTGCTTTTGGTGTTTTAGTCATGAAGTCCTTGCCTATGCCTATGTCCTGAATGGTTTTGCCTAGATTTTCTTCTAGGGTTTTTATGGTGTTAGGTCTTATGTTTAAATATTTAATCCATCTGGAGTTAATTTTTGTATAAGGTGTAAGGAAGGGGTCAAGTTTCAGCTTTCTGCACCTGGCTAGCCAGTTTTCTCAACACCATTTATTAAACAAGGAGTCCTTTCCCCATTGCTTGTTTTTGAGAGGTTTGTCAAAGATCAGATGGTTGTAGAAGTGTGGCGTTACTTCCAAGGCCTTCGTTCTGTTCCTTTGGTCTATATCTCTGTTTTGATACCAGTACCATGCTGTTTTGATTACTGTACCCTTGTAGTATAGTTTGAAGTCAGGAAATGTGATGCCTCCAGCTTTGTTCTTTTTACTTAGGATTGTCTTTTTGGTTCCATATGAAGTTTAAGGTGGTTTTTTCCAGTTCTGTGAAGAAGGTCAATGGTAGCTTGATGGGGATAGCATTAAATCTGTAAATTACTTTGGGCAGTATGGCCATTTTCACAATAATGATTCTTCCTAACCATGAGCATGGAATCTTTTTCTGTCTCTCTGTGTCCTCTTATTTCTTTGAGCAGTGATTTGTAGTTCTCCTTGAAGAGATCCTTCACATCCTTTGTTAGTTGTATTTTTAGGTATTTTATTCTCTTTGTAGCAATTGTGAATGGAAGTTCACTCATGATTTGGCTCTGTTTGTGTTATTGGTGTAGAGGAGCAAGATCAAACATTCAAAAGCCAGCAGAAGACAAGAATTAGATCAGAGCAGAACCAAAAGAGAGGCACAAAAAACCCTTTAAAAAATCAATAAATCCAGAAGCTGGGTTTTCTTTAAAAGATCAACAAAATAGATAGACTTCTAGCCAGACTAATAAGAAAAGAGCAGAATCAAATAGATGCAATAAAAAAATGATAAAGGGATATCACCACCAGTTACGTAGAAATACAAACTACCATGAGATTACTACAGATACCTCTATGCACATAAACCAGTAAATCTACAAGAAATAGATAAATTCCTGGACCCTTATACCCTCCCAAGACTAAATGAGGAAGAAGTTGAATCTCTGAATAGACCAATAACAAGGTCTGAAGTTGAGGCAGCAATTATTAGCCTAACAGCCAAAAAAAGTCCAGGTCCAGACAGGTTCACAGCTGAATTCTACCAGATGTACAAAGAGGAGCTGGTACCATTGCTTCTGAAACAATACAAAAAGAGGGAATCCTGCCTAACTCATGAGACCAACATCACCCTGATACCAAAACCAGGCAGAGATACAACTAAAAAAGAAAATTACAGGCCAATATTCATGATACACATCAGTGCAAATGTCTTCAATAAAATACCGGCAAACAGAATGCAACAGCACATCAAAAAGCGTATCCATCACGATCAAATAGGCTTCAACCCGGGGATGCAAGGCTGGTTCAACATAACGCAAATCTATAAACATAATACTTGCGGAAACAGAACCAAAGACAAAAACCACGTGATTATCTCAATAGATGGAGAGAAGGCTTCGACAAAATTCCACAGCCCTTTATGCTAAAAACTCCCAATAAACTAGGTATCGATGGAACGTATTTCAAAATAATAAAAGCTATTTATGACAAACGCACAGCCAATATGATACTGAATGGGCAAAAACTGGAAGCATTCCCTTTGAAAAGTGGTACTAGACAAGGGTACCCTGTTTCACCATTCCTATTCAACATAGTATTGGAAGTTTTAAAGTAATCAGGCAAGAAAAAGAAATAAAGCGTATTCAGTTAGGAAAGGAGAAAGTCAAATTGTCTCTATTTGCAGACAACATGATTGTATATTTAGAAGACCCTATCGTCTCAGACCAAACTCCTTAAGGTGATAAGCAACTTCAGCAAAGTCTCAGCATACGAAATCAATGTGAACATTAAAATTTTTAAAGCATAACTATTTTTCTACTCAGAATTTTAATTTTTAAGTCCATTTATGTTTTATTTCTCAAAGTACCCAGATATATACCCTAATATAAAATTAGGCTTCTTGCTGTGAATCTCAAACACTTTCCAATGAATTCTTTCTGATGCTTTCAAATTAATTTTCCTGATGTATAATACTATGTCCCTAAATGTATTTTTCTATTCCCTTGCTCAGATACCACCAGTCACTTCCTACTACTTATATCAAGCCTAAATTGCCTCTGCTTGTAAAAATATTTGAATATTCTAAAAGTGATATTTTTACCCCTAAAGCAATAATTTCTGAGGTGCCTGTTATATTCTGGTCCTGAGTTATAGCTTGAAAATTTTTTAGTGTGGCATTTGAGACTTAGCATTTGATCCTAATCACCTTTCCACCCTCTTCTCCATCTTTTCTGTCTCATAAATTCCACTCCATCTGTGTATCTGCTCACTGATTCATTAAATTAACCTTGGCTTTCTTTTGCCTTATTTGTTCCATTCCTCCACATAAAATATTATGTGCCCTGTTGTTAACCACCCCCTTTACTCCTTACCCTGTCACTCCCTGACTATACAAATCTTATGCATCTTTCTTGTTCCAACTTGTAAGCTCTGTGCAGTGACGGTTGTTCTTCTAGCATATATTGCCTTAAGATGTAACTCTATAATTCATTTGTTTTGTCTTGTCTTGTTCTTGTGCCTTCTTTCGCCAATACAGAAGCTCCTTTTGAGATTCAGCTCTGATTGTGACACCTTTCTATTGCCTTCATTGTCTTGGCCAGTTCTTTGCACCCAGCAGAAGCCTCATCATGATTGTCAAGTACACCTAGTGTCAGAGCATGTGTGAGATACAACCACCTTCTCTTGGTGGCCTATGACACAAGTTGGTGTTACATAAGGCCCTCTTCGTTTCTACATCTCTTCAACTGACAGTGACTAAGTTGTTGCCTTCCTTACATGGATAAGATTCTCCACACAAGAAAAACAGATGGTATTGTCAAATATAAATAGGTAAATATTATTTCTTATGTGTGGGTGAGAGAAAAAAATGTAGACAGAAAAAAACCACACTCTTAGCTTTCTTGGCACAATCTTTTTGTCTCTCAAATTTGGTAGCTAAGAAATACCCATAGGTTCATCTGGTGTGTACGGTGGTGGAGCTTATGTCACTGACTAGAGACTGTGTGTCGTGCAGCTGATTTTGTCACTTAGCTGTGACAAAGCCCTACCCTGACTTAGAAGTCATGTGTCAAACTTCCAGATGGGGAGTATGCCTTTTGTCTCCTAGAAAGCCATTGAGACTCTAAAGTTTCCAGAGGCGCATGTTTCTCCCCTTTGCTAAGACCAAGTGAAGCTGCAGAATCCTGCTGAGTTACGAAGCGTGAAGCCAACCTAATGTGCAGAAATGACCTATCACCTTTTTTGGAATGTAGGCATTCTTTTTTTTTTTTTTTTTTTTTTAAGATGGAGTTTCGCTCTTGTTACTCAGGCTGGAGTGCAATGGCGTGATCTCGGCTCACTGCAACCTCCGCCTCCTGGATTCAGGCAATTCTCCTGCCTCAGCCTCCTTAGTAGCTGGGATTACAGGCACACGCCACCGTGCCCAGCTAATTTTTTGTATTTTTAATAGAGATGGGGTTTCACCGTGTTGACCAGGATGGTCTCGATCTCTTGACCTTGTGATCCACCTACCTCGGCCTCCCAAAGTGCTGGGATTACAGGCATGAGCCACCGCGCCCGGCCGAATGTAGGCATTCTGTGTGATTATTACTGTTAGTTATTTGGGGGAAGAAGAACCTTATTTTAGAAGAACCTTACTCTATTTTAGAAGAACTTTACTCTATCACTTCAGAGTGCCCAGAGCTGCCCTAGTTTACTCTGAATGCCATGGCTGAGCTAAATTTGTCTTTCTGCTGATGGGGCTCATATGGAGTCTTTAGTCTCTGCTAAAGGATTCAGAAAGCCTTGCATATCCCATAGAATTTGGGATGGAAATTGAAGGTAGGAAGGTATGAAGATTGTAAGATATTTTTGCAGTTTTTGTTTCCAAGCAAGGAAGTCTAATTAAAACCTTTGTATATGTTCAATTAGTATTTAATAGCAGCTTCTACATGCTAAGCCCTGGGATACAAGGATAAGCATGATACATGTAGACCAGACATCTGAGAGAAATAGACCTTTAAACAATTACTTATAGGTGTGTGATAAATGTTATGAAAGGAAGGGATAGAGAATTACAGGAGCATGTTGTGAAGTGACCTGTCATTGTGTTAAGAAGGTGTCCCTTAGGAAATAACTTTATTAGTCATTGACTCAGGGCATCAGTGACTTAAACGACTGCCTTGTTTTGGCCTTGAAGGCGAGCTTGACCTTTTAAGTGAACTATCTGGCACTGTTTCAAATTGTAGCAGCCATTTGGACTAAGAATTAGCTCTCCTATGAGACTTTTTTTATACAGCATCATGTTATGAGTAAAATAAATTCATATTTAGCTTTTGCCCCCACGTCACATCACAGAGCTCCTAAGACCCTTGAAATTCCTTATAAGAGTGTACTTTGTTATTCATAGTGAGCTCCTATCAACCAAACCTATGTTTGTTCTAATGAGGTAACTCACTGTAGGTACCTGGATAGCTTCAGGATGTGGGGCATGGTCACTGGAGGATCCAACCATGTGATGCCAGCATCGGGACTTTTATTCTCATCATCAACCTCTGGAGAGGAGAGAGGAAGTGGAGATTTTCAATCACTAATGGCCAATGTTATTTAATCACTGATTCCTACTTAATGAAACTTTCATATAACCTCTAACAGTGGGGTTCATTCAGGTAGCTTCCAGGTTGGTGAACACATCAAACTGCTGGGAGGGTGGTGAGGTTGGAAAGAGCAGAGAAGCTTCATCCTCCCCCTGGCCTCAAATACCTTGCCTTTTGCATCTCTTCCATTTGTTCCTGAGTTGTATCCTTTATAGTAAATCAATAATAGTGAGTAAAGTGCTTTCCTTAGTTCTGTGAGTTATTCTAGTAAATTAGGAAATTTGAAGAGAAGGTTATGGGACCCCTCAAATTTATAGTCAAGTCAAACAGAAGCATAGTTAGCCTGGATTTCTGGGGCTTGTGATTGAGTCTGAAGTAAGGACAGTCTTGTAAAGATAAAGGCAGAATGTAAACCATTTTCCCTCTCCAGCTGAGGAGCAAATGGCGACCAGTGATTTTGACTATGAGGAGCCATTAACCAACCAAGTTAGAAATATATGAAGCACTAATTTAACAGCAAGGTAAAAATTGACATTTTACCTGAATCATAATGACGTAAGATCTTGCTCTTTCAAAAACAGACTGGTTTCTTTCTTAATGCTCTTGCCCAATGCTTTATTCCCTACACCTTCTTCCATGGAAAACAGGAGCTGGAACAGATATGCAGTGTGGGCTGGCTGGCGTCTTTTAAAAGGCCTTCTTTGGGTTGGGCAGTTAGGCATGTGCATTCCATTGGCACAGTGAACCAGAGATTGTGGGTGTTCTCTTTTTGTCTTTTTCGAAATCCCCAGTTGACACACCTTAAGTGATCCACAATCAGTCCATTATTGCCAGGTAGATTTGGAGAATAATTTTCTACTGAGGTTGTTTTGTCACAGTGAAACAAATGACTGACATTCTGTGTTTTGGCCACATAGTTCTGGACCCCTGGGCCTCAATGCCTTTGAAGAATTCTTTTTGACTTCACAATAGGACCTAAATGTGATGGAATATCAGTGTCTTTGCAACACTTGGTATTTTGTTTCCTTGGAACCACAGTGATGTAAATAAAGCTCACTTCCTGGGTTGTTTTGTTTCAATCAAAGATACTGTCCCAAGGCCAAAAACATCGTCTTTGTAAATCACTTTGCTAATAAAAGAATTAGCTTTCTTTATAAGAGTTCTCTTTTGCATTTATTTGCTACTGTAATGATTTCAGAGTCATATTTTACCACTAACATCAATTCTTGAGCCAGAATGATTGTATTTTAAAGCCGAGGAGATGGATGCCTGTGTTGGGTGAGTGATTTAAGCCCATGCAGATGATGGTGGAGGCAGGCCTGGGACTCAGTCCAGTGTTCATTTCCCATACTGCTGCCATGGAAAAACATCCCTTACCTCTCACTCTCACTAGTGCAAGGAGTGGAGAAGCAAAATGAGACTGTACTCAGTCAGCAGCACACACATAAATTAACAATTTTCTAATTAGAATATTTTTATTTATGTGTTTTTATGTCATGTTCTCCCCTGCTAGAGCTTGGAGAACATTGAAATTAGGAAATTTGCACTTACTAAAACAGCTCTAGAACATTTACACAGTAACAGATCAGCAAATAGAGCAACTGCTCTAACAAGTGCAGGGTTAACTCTCAGCAGTGACTGCTGCTGACCAGTAAGTCAAGAAAACTTCTGTAAAAATGCCCAGTATCTATGAGCGTAGACACCAGAGAAGTATAGACAGAAATAAAACCAGAGGCTTTAAAAAATCCCTTGCCCTCACAGCGGGGTTCCAAACTGATTGGAATCTATGAGATAGGCAGTACGTATGATACAGCGAGAGGTGGCCACAGCTAACTGTGAGGCCACGTGAGTGCCCACAGCGAGCCACAGGGTGAAGCATTCTGTTGTCCTGTTTGCTGTGTTCTCAAATGATGAGTGATCACTGTGATCACACACTTCATAATCCAATCTGCCTTGCTTTTTGAAACTTAGCACTCCTGGGAAGGAAACAGCAAGAGCCAATAAAACAGAAAGGAAGAGAAGCTGGAGATCATTCCCTCCCCTTGCCAAGCCTCCCCAACCCTCCCTGAGACATTGTTTTGTCTTTATAATAACAAAGCAACAAGTCAAGAGGTGACATATTTTAGAAAGCTCTCTGGCTACAGTGTGGAAATGGGACTAAGAAGGGCAAGATAGGAGGCGATTTCAGAGTCCTCCTGCCCAAAGATGACATTGGCTCCACCAAGACATGGTAGCAGGATTGTAGAAGGGGCTAGTTTAAGAGAGCATTGGATTTGAGGAAATAGAGGAAGAGAAAGTTTATGGGTTAGGTGCCTGCCTTAGTCTGTTTGTGCTGCTGTGACAAAATACCTAAAACTGGGTAATTTATAAATAACCTAAGTGTATTTCTCACAATTCTGGAGGCTGGAAGGTCCAAAATCAAGGCACTATAGATTTGGTTTCTGGACCTTGAACACAGTGTAGGAGTAGAAGAGCAAAACGGATAGAAGGAGAGAACCTACCCCTTCAAGCCCTTTTATAAGGCACTACATCCCATCCCTGGGGGCAGAGCCCTCACAGTGTAATCACCTCCTAAAGGATCCATTTCTTAATATTGTTGCACTAAGGATTAAGCCTCAACATGAACTCTGAAGGGGACACAAACATTCAAACCATAGCAAACAATGCCTTAGCTCTTAATGTTGCTATCAACCTGAGACTCAGGGATCCAGGAAGAGCAGGTATGGTATTTAGGTGCCAGAGGAAATGGTAGATGCAGTTTGGGACATGCTGTTTGAGTTGCTTCCACACGTCTCAGTATATACCCAGGAAGATGTTGGGGAGATGATTCTGCAGCTTGGAGTTAAGGAGCTGGGCTCACCATATATATACACATAGGTGGTGGATGAAACCTTAAGCATGATGCTCAGGATGTCACCCGAGCACAGCATACACTTGAGTAGAGAAGGTACAGGGCCAAGACTGAACCCCTATGCTTAAGGGGTAAGCTAGTATTAGGAGACTTCCATGGTCCTAATACCTTTTTATCTTCAGTTAAAATGAGTACTTCCCTGCTGGATGCAGTGGCTCATGCCTGTAATCCCAGCACTTTGGGAGGCTGAGGTGGGATAGTCACTTGTGTCCAGGAGTTTAAGACCAGCCTAGGCAACACTGTGAGACTCTGTCTCCACAAAAAAATAAAAAATTAGCTTGGTGTGGTGGCACGTGCCTGTAGTCCCAGCTACTCAGGAGGCTGAGGTGGGTTGCACAAAGCTATGACTATATCACTGCACTCAGCTAAATGACAGAGTGAGACCCTGTCTCAAAAAAAAAATACACACACATACACATTACATACACACACATTTTTGCATATATGTGAGGCACAGTGAGTGCCCATAGCAAGCAGCATGGTGAAGCATCCTGTAGTCCTATTTATTTATAAACATAAATCAGTGTTAAAAATTAGTACTTCTTTTATTTGCTTGGCTTGATGACCTTTCCTTGCTATAAACCAGTTTTTACTCTCTTTTTCAGTGAGGCCAATTTATGAGTTGACAGTTGTAGACCAGTGTCCTCTCTTTCAAAGAAAACATACAACATTGCTTTTTCTGGGTTGTAACTTTTAAACACCTTCTCAATCCTCACCACTCCCAGAGGGGTCTTTCAGACTACATATCCTTTAGCTCCAGACACAGTTAATAAGCTCAAAGCATTGTGGGAAACTGGAAGTGGTAGAGACTCTATCAATCATTTGTTTTCTCTAACATTACATGTGTGAGGAAAGTTAGGTTAAGTGAGGTGACAAGGCCGACATTATGCTGTCAGTTAGATGTAAACAGAGGAGTAGAACTTGGGTTTCCTAACACCTAGTTGAGTATTCATTTGATCAGGTCATGCTGCCTCATAGTGCTGATCCTTCCCTGTATCTCAGTTATGGTTACTTTCCTTCATTTGAACATCTAATCACATTACTACATTCCCCTCATCCACCAATGTAGTTCTATAGAGAGGCAGAGCAGCTATTTCTGTTATTAACTAATTTGATATGGCTTTAAATATATCTATTTCATTTGATCTGTCTTTTAATATGTTTGTCTCATTTGATATACCTTTATCCACTCATGCTTTAGGTGAACAGTTCGACCTCACATATCCAGAGACTATGAAAATAACAAGGCAATCATGCAAAAGTGAATTTATTATGGAAGTCTTAGGGATGCTTGGATGGATGGATGGATGGATGGATGGATGGATCGACGGATGGACTGATCTGTTTATTTCATATAGGAACCCAGTAAGCGTGTCTGCTGTCACTAAGGCCTAAGGCCAAGGATTGCTATTGCTCTTATAGCCACTTCCCAACACACACACACCCTTTTTGCATTACCACCCACCCATCCTCCCACCTTATCCTTCCCTTTTCTTCCCCGCCTTCACCTACCCTATTATTCCTGTCCTTGATGCCTTCTGGTGGATTGACCTTTTAATAAAAGATTAACAAGAGGATCAAATACTTTGCATATCCATTAAATTATTAGTGAATTTTGTGGCTGCTTCAATTATTATTTTAGGAAAAAAAGATCTCTTATATTCACTTAATAGTCACCAGATTTTTTTTAATTTCTTAACTTCATATTTTGCTGTTTATCCCTTTTTTTTTTTTCAGAGACTTGGTCTCACTTTGTCACCCAGGTTGGAGCTCAGTGGTGTGCAGTCATGGCTCTGCAGCCTTAGCCTCCTAGACTCAAGCAATCCTCCTGCCCCATCCTCCTTAGTAGCTGGGAGTACAGGCAGGTGCCACCATGCCCAGCTAATTTGTAAATTTATTGTAGAGACAGGATCTCACCTTGTTGCCCTGTCTGGTCTCAAACTTTTGGGCTCAAGTATCTTCCCATCTTGACCTCCCAAAATGCTGGGATTACAGGCATGAGCCATGCCTGCCCATATTGCTATTTAATAAAGACGAGCTAAACCTTTTCTAGACAATCTGGGGGATCATATTCTCTTTCCCACCCAGGGCAGGATGTACCCTTGTTCTGGCTATCATGTCAACCTTAAGTATTTAACAGGCAGGCAGGATGGAGGAATTCAAGGTAACAAGCAAAATTGACACTTAAATATTTAATATTTATTATAGTAACATGAATTATGAACAAAGCAAATTTGACACATTAAAATTATATTTTTTGTGTTGGTATGTTTTCTAGTATATTGAGACCAACAGTATATTTAATTTGTATACTCCCTTTATGTTCATTTTAAAGCAGTAAGAACAATTTTTCTGTTTTACATGAGTATAGTTTTTTTGTGGTTATATGTATGTGTGTGTGTGTGTGTGTGTATGTAACAAAATTTACTTTTTAAACTATTTTAAGTACTTTTTACTTTTTTAAGTATTTCAGTTATTTTTAATCCTGTGGCATTAAGTTCATTTATATTGTTGTACAACTATGAGTGTAGATTTTAAGTCATGACCCTCTGCTTGGATGACAGTCATATCAGACCTGTCTACATCATAAATCTTGACTGGGATGATAAGACATTGCATCAAAAAGTAGAACTTACCAGCACAGGTTAACTTTTTTAAAATGTTGCATCGAGGTATATTATTTTGGCTTCACAGTCCTTTGCCTTCCCTATGGGCCATATAGTAAATGATTAAGGAAAGCTACATTTCTATTTCACTATACTTTCTAGTAACAAGTCATGTGATACATGGTGAGAACTGGCATGGAAATCACTAACTATGGTTTAAAACCAAACCTCCTAATATCAAATCTGGTATTTGTTTATAGGCTCATACTTTAAAGGCAACCTTTAAAGGACTGATTTTAGATAAAGCAACTACTTTGTTAATAAATTACCATGTTTAGTGCTTACTTTGTACCTGCTGCTGTGCTAAGCATTTGATTTGTAGTTGCTTCATTTAATTCTTAAGTCCATTAGATAGAAATCATTAAGGTTATTATCCCTATTTTACAGTGATGCTTAGCTTATCTAAGATCAAGCAGATGGTAAATGACAAAGTTACAACTCAGTCTTGACCATTCGGCTACCTTTCCTTCCAAGTTTCTCACATTTTCATCAGTTTTAGGGTAAGAATTAGGCCTAACAAAGTAACGCATTGAAAACATGTGGTACTCCTTTTTTAAGTCATTCAAAAAGAAGGTCATATATGGTAGTATGTTTTTGATTTATTTTAACCATGTTTTAATAGGTATGTCTGGAAGAAAAGCCATGTAAAACACTATCATTTAAATGCAGATTGAACTTGGGTTATTCATCTCGTTATTAAATTGTTGGTAAATGTTTCTTCATAAGAGGCTGTGCAAGCAGGATGTACCCTTGCTCTGGCTATCTATCATGTCAACTTTATTTAATAGGCAGGCAGGATGGAGGAAGCACTTGTTGATTCTGTTTCACTAGATGGAATACTGAGCAATGAGCTAGGAAAACAAAATAGATCTCATTTTAAAATTGTCTCTTTTAGTTTTTCTAAAAGATAGATTGTAGCTTTGAGAAAAGGAGAGAGCTGTCACATTCTATATAAAAACTCCTTTTTATATAGCTCTTTGGAGAGGCTGTGTAGCAGATGGCTCTTAGCTCTGTTGTGAATGCTGGCTCTGCTTATGAGCTTGAGCAAGTTTGTTTTTCTGAACCTCAACTTTACAGTTAGCTAATAATACCTACTTCACCAGGTACCCAGTAAATGTTAGCCTTCCCCATCTCTACCTCCCCTTTCCATTCAACAGATAATTACTGAGACTGTTAGTGTCAGGTTCTGTCCTGCACACCAGACTCTTCTAAGAGCTCAAAGGCTGA
This sequence comes from Callithrix jacchus, assembly GCF_049354715.1. Classification (NCBI taxonomy): domain Eukaryota; kingdom Metazoa; phylum Chordata; class Mammalia; order Primates; family Cebidae; genus Callithrix; species Callithrix jacchus. Next base: position 126,986,047 of record NC_133508.1, read on the forward strand.
GGCAGGAAGGCATCAAACCAGATATTTGTGATACAGTTTAATGGAAGCATAATAGAACTATCAGTATTCCTTAAATGCTGAAGAAGCATGAAGGACTGACTGCTTGTTTAGGGCCACAAGTAGGGTAGTGTTTGTTTTAAACATCTTTTGTGTTTAATAGTTACTTAACACTGAACATTAAACCTTTGTATTTTGTGGTTAGAAATTAGCTCAAGCACTAGGCTGATTTGCAATGCATGACAATTTGATTTTGTCTTTGAGTTAAGAGTATGTTATAGCAGATGTACAATGATCATTATCAGAAGTTATTGGTTTTATGAGACTAAAGCTATCAAGGACATGTAATATTGTCAGCTCAATCATAGCTCACAGCATTGTGGAATTATGACATGTATGAAACACCTTATATGCGATAGGCTCTCAGGAGACTAGAAAGGTCCTTGCCAGAGTTCAGGACAAGTGGGCACAGAATGATATGATATGCAGCATCCTTGTTTGGGTGATACCTTGATAATTCCATTGGTCCCAGTATTGTTCTTGTTGCATTATACTAAAGTTAACTTTTGAAAAAGGGAATTATTGTAAAATCATAATTTGATAAGATATTAAGGTCATTTTGCAATGCTCTGGCATTTATCCAGTGATCCCAGCACTGATTCAGAATGACTCTCAGTCATTATAATGCAGCCACTCATGCGGAATTTGACAGCAGTTCTCCATTCAGATTTGTGAAATGTCCCATTTGGTGAGTACGTTGGCAAATATAAATTTTTCTCGTTTCTCCCTGAGGGATGAAAACTTGGCCTCTGCTTCTGAATTTCTGCCTCAGCCATAGGGTGATGGAAATGCCTGAGGCTCTCTGTCCCTGTCATTTGCTTTGCCACCCTTCCACACCCTCCATGTATGTGCACCAGTGGTGTTCATAGATCTTTCTGAGAGCTAGGCCTTCTTTGTACCCTTGGTTCCTAAATGGGTGGTGAAACCTGATCTGCTATCCTTCATTTATTCAACAGTTATTTGCTAAATATTCTTGATGCAGAGAGAGACAAGACTGACCCAAGAGGAGTGGGCTCAGGCTAAGGATTTGATGCCACTTCACATTGTTATCCATTAATTATTTATTCACAATGTTTTTAAATGGAGTAGCAAAGCACAATCTGGAAAAGGAGTAGCAAAAGAGCCTTCTGGGTCCTCCTTTTGCCAGTTTCTGACCCGAAGGAAATAGACTTGTGATATTTTCTTCCAACCACATTTAATACCATCCTTGAGAAAGGTTCAGTAGGTACTATTTTTGTTCAATCTACTTAAGTTTCCAGAGATTCCAGAGATCTTTTAAATACCCCATTGATGAATCCATACATGGTAGCTGCTACATCTAGGACCTTAATGTAGCCCCTGAAAGACATTGGGATTGATCCCTGGGATACTGATAAATGAGCTACTGCCCCAGCCCTCAAAGAATTGGAGGCAATAGCTTCACATATATTAATAAACAATGTAAAAGAAATATTAATAAATGTCTTCCTGGAACACAGATGAAGGAGCAGCAAATTCAGCCTGTGCTGGTCTGGATGGCTCATAGAAGTGATTCCAGTTGATCCAGAAAGGGACAGATGATGCATGTTCTTCTTTTAAATCTGTCATTTATGATTTCGAACTTTTCAAATTGATGAAATGGGAGTTTTTAATTTTACACAGGCTAAAGCCTTAAACGTAAACAATTGCCCAAGTCAGGGTGAATGAGCATTGACACTGCAGTGATTCCTGCCATACCTGCCAAACAAGGTCCCAGGGAGACTATACCTTTAACACAATTCAGGCCCTTTGACCAGAGATTCTTGACATCTTGCTAGATCTTTCCTAAGATTTAACTATCCCTACAAGCTAAATATGCCCAAATGGAAAATCATGTTCAAATTCCAAAATTGTATAGTAGTGCTTTGCTGTACTACCAAAAAAAAAAAAAAGTTTGTTTTATCAAATCCGTCATCTCTCTTGACCAGAAGGAGACAAGAACGTCAAGAGTAAGATTCTCCTGGGCCTTTTGTTTTTCTATCAGAAAGCTGATTGCTGCTGTATGGTTCCTTAATCCTCAGTCACTTGGGAGCCATTCCTTATATGTCCTTCATTGGGAGCCTTCCTTTCAGGAGGAAGTTCTTATTTGAGAGAATTCTCAATGTTATACTTACCTCCAAATCTTCCAGAATACGCTTTTATTTTTAGGTTATCTCGAAGTTGACTTTTTAAGTTAAAATACTCAGGTCTTGTGTCCTTTCTCTGGAGAGAGAATGTTTTTGAGGGGGTAGATCAGCTAGCTGTGTAACACTCATTAGCATAGCAAGCTGGCGGACACACTGACGCAGGCCGCCTGCCTCAGCAGCTGGGTTGGTCAGAATTGCTGTAACAGTCTTTGTCTTCCTTTTATCCTGCCTAATAAGGACTATTTATGCTATTCTAAGAAGCACTGTCATTTAGTATTTCACATTTCATTCTTCCAACTTGGTACTTTTGTGTTCTGCCGAGGAGGAAGAAAGGTGCTAACTTTAGTTATACTTTCTAAAATTAGCTTGAATGGTTTGGTTTTATCCTGAATAAAGAAACCCGGCTATATTTTGTTATTTATTTTATTTGACAGCAGTGACTTCACCCTGAAATGACAAATTATCATTATGAGAGAGCTGTCATTGAGTTCTACATTTATTTCTTCTCAGCAAAATATTCATCTGGTTTAGAGAAATGTTAAATAGGAGAGAGGAATGATATGCATTAGTAAGTATGCTGAAAAATGTTCAATCCAACTCAAAGAGATGCCAAATAAAGCAACACTAAGATTCACGTATGGAATTAGTAAATTTTTTTTATGATGATTTCTAAATCTGGTGAGGTGTTACTTATATATATATATATGTGTGTGTGTGTGTGTGTGTGTGTGTGTGTGTGTGTACCAAGAAAATTGGTATAACCTTTCTGAGAAATAATTTGATGCTATGTATCAGAGGCCTTAAAGTGTTTTATGCTCTTTTGACCTAATTCCGTCATTTTGAAAGTACATGCAAAAAAAAAAAAAAATCATATGAAGAGTACAGAGATGTTTACAACATTATTAGTAATAAAAAAGGAAAGTTGAAAATTTAGTAGGGGAATGATTTTGTAAACTAGGACATACTCATGTGTGAACTATATGCTTCCATCAAAAATGATACTGAAAGAAACTTCATAACATTATCAAAAAAGCCTATAATATATGAGGCAAAAACAGATCTCAATATTGTGCCATTGAATTTTACAATGGCATAACTGTATAAAACTGATAGGTCAGCAAAAATTATAAACTGGACAAAGAAAAGTATCCCAAATGTTAAGTCTTTCACCATGTTTCCCCTATTTAAGAAGCATACTTTCAATTTGTTTTTCTCTCTTATATTTCTCTCTTATCTCAGTGGTACTCATATATAATGCTATCTTATTCTCCATCAAAAATTCAGTGTTTATAATTTGTGCCTTGTAAGCTACGGTTGTGATGAAGTGAAATGTGTAGTTTGTGAAAGTGATTTGTTTCTCTCCCGGGTAATAGTTAACCACTTCTGTGAGAAGTTAGAAGTTGGTATCTTTAATGCTTTCTTTTTTAATGTTATATTTTGTGTATTTCATAAAATTATTATATATGTTGGAAATTTTAGAACCATATCAGTGGATAAATTATCTTTCAGTCTTGTGATGCATAAAATATAACAATATGCTTGTGATTTCTCCTTAGGAATTTTTCAAATTGAGACTGATTGCGGAGGTTCCAATTGACCAGCATTCATAGGGTAAGTAACATCTTGAATTGTAAACACATGGTAAAGATAATTACAATTAAGTTAGTAGCTCAGGGCAAATAAATACTGAATACTTAGTATGTAAAAGAAATTACTGTTCTTACAGATGTTTTGAGTAAAATCTTTCTGAGGTTTTTAAACCACTTAATAAACAGAAAATTAGATCTGTATACCTTTTAGTAAAATGCCACCTTCCTACCTTTTGTGGATTGTGTATACAGGAAAGTATATGTGTATATGATATTTGTCATTTTTTAACAGTAAAATCTAAGGAATATAATAAATGTTCATGGTAGACTTAGAGTCCATGTCTGTATTTTTCTGATTTTTGTTTAAGGTAGGATTTCTAATGCATAGATTTGGTTTGCCCTATTTCTGTTAAGTAAAAGATGGCCATACTTTCTTTGAGTAGGTACGTCAGAAATAAACAAGCCCTGTACTCTGTTGCTTCCTACAAACATCATTCTTTTGTAATTGTAGAAGATTAATCTTGTTAGTTTATAGCATTGCTTTTAGCTTTGACACATGAATGAAGAATTTGTACACTGTATTAAATAGCACAACTCTCTAATGTTCTGAATACAGCTTGAAAGTGTCACCCAGCTCTGAACATACAGTCTAGGTAAATCAGTGGTGAGGACGGGGGTCTGTCTGTCACCTACTACATTCTAAACACCCTTCTTTTTTACAGATGAAGGTGAAGGTCCTTTGATGTCTTAGGTATATTCCTGTTTCCATTCTGATTCATTGAGTTAACTATAAACTTTTTAAAATTTTTTAATTTTGACTTTTATTTTAGATTCAGGGATACATGATCACGTTTGTTACAAGGGTATATTATTGCATGACACTGAGGTTGGGAGTAAGAATGATCCCATGACCCAGGTAGTGAGTATAGTATACAACAGGAAAACTTTCAGCCCTTGCCTCCCTCCCTTCCTTTCTCCTTTTGGAGTACCCAGTGTCCGTTGTTCCCATCTTTATATCTTTGCATATCCAATGCTTAGCTCTCACTTATAAGTGAAAAAATGTATTTAGTTTCCTGTTTCTGCTTTAGTTCACATAGGATAATGGCCTCCAGCTTCATCCATGTTGCTCTGAAGGACATGATTTTATTCTTTTTTATAGCTATGTAGTATTCCATGGTGTATATGTAACACATTTTCTATTACTTTCTTTTTCTTTTTTTTTAACTTTTATATGAAGTTCAAGGGTACATGTGCAAGTTTGTTACATAGGTAAACTTGTGTCATGGGCATTTGTGGTACATATTATTTTATCACCCAGGTATTAAGCTGAGTACCTGTTAGTTATTTTCCCTGGTCCTCTTTCTTCTCCCACTCCAGCCTTTGATAGGCCCCAATATGTGTTGTTCCCCTCTGTGTGTCCATGTGTTCTCATCATTTAGCTCCCACTTATAAATAAGAACACGTGGCTTACAGAACATTTGGTTTTCTGTTCCTGCATGAGTTTGCTAAGGATAATGGCCTTCAGCTCCATCCATGTCCCTTCAAAGGATATCATATCGTTCTTTTTTTATAACTGCATAGTATTCCATGGTGTATATGTACCACATTTTCTTTATCCAGTCTATCATTGATGGACATTTAGGCTGATTCCATGTCTTTGCTATTGTGAATAGTGCTGCAGTGAATATACACACACATGTGTCTTTATAATAGAATGATTTATATTCCTTTGGGTATGTGCCCAGTAACAGGATGGCTGGGTTGAATGGTATTTCTGTCTTCAGGTCTTTGAGGAATTGCCACATCATCTTCCACAATGGTTGAACTAATTTACACTCTCACCAACAGTGTATAAGCATTCATTTTTCTCCACAACCTCACCAGCATCTGTTTTTTGACTTTTTAATAATAGCCTTTCTGGCTGATGTGAGATGCTATCTCCTTGTGGTTTGATTTACATTTCTCTAATGATCAGTGATGCTGATCATTTCTTCATGTGCTTCTTGGCCATGTGTATGTCTTCTTTTGAGTAATGTCTGTTCATGTCCTTTGCCCACTTTTTTATGGGTTTTTTTTTTATTAGCATTCTTTTATTTTAGAAGTTCACACCTATAATTTCATAACAATTGTGAAAATGATACTCAGAACTAGATATTTTGGTAACACATAGCAGAAATCTGTGGTTAAAGATGGTCACTGCAAACTTAAATCAGCATTCAATTCTGTCTTTTGTTTTTGTACAGAATCAATATAATTCTGATTCATACAGATAATAACTTAGTATCTTAACCTCCACTCATAATCTACACCATAAATGTAGGTTAGCACATACCTAAAAATTGTTAATGATCCAACATGGTCACATGTGACATGGCACACTTGCACTTGGTACCAAACAAGCTGACAGTTCAATGAGATTTGATCAGCATATGCACCTGAGCCTTGTCTGTCCCCTCAGAGCACTGTACACAGGTAGTTAAAGAACTTTTATACAATAAGAAATTCACAGGGATGAAGCCAGGCACGGTGGCTCACACCTATAATCCCAGCACTTTTGGAGGCCGAGGCAGGTCGATCACTTGAGGTCAGGAGTTCGAGTCCAGCCTGGCCAACATGGTGAAATCCCGTCTCTACCGAAAATACAAAAATTAGCTGGGCGTGGCAGCACACACCTGTAGTCCCAGCTACTCAGGAGACTGGGGCAGGAGAATCACTTAAACCCGGGAGGTGGAGGGTGCAGTGGGTCAAGATTGCGTCACTGCATTCAACGACAACAAACAAGAAATTCACAGGAATGAATTTAAATAGGTAAACAGCAGTGTAGAACTACATCCTTCCTAGTCATTGACACCTTTAGATCTTAAATAGGCACAGAAATAACAAAGGGCTTATACTGACAACTGCACAAAAACGAGTAACTTGGCAGCACAAGGTAGGGATTTTGTGTGTCACAAGAGTATAGACTGTTCTACTTTCATGCTCTGCTCATTGCTATATCCCTTTGTGATTCCCTGAGATTCAGGTGAAATGCCCGTCTAATACTGCCTGGAGAAGGGCCTCCTCCTCCTCAGCTGCTTCATAATCCTTTATTAGTACCAGTAACTGCAATAAACTAGGGGCTGGGCCATCCTCCGGCAGATTAAGCTCTCTGCGAACTGTTCTGTGGACTGCCCCAGCAATGACTTGGTCTAGGCGGACCTGATTCACAGCATCTCTCTCAATTGCTCCTTTCTGTACCAGCTTCTGCAACAAAGGCTCCAGCCTTAGTACATAATCAGATAACTTTTCTTCCTCCTTCTGGTAAGTGTTTAGAAATTTGTCATGCAACTCTCTAGGACTATCTGTAACCCCAAATACCTGCTCAAGAGCCTGCAGGCATTCATCAACAGTAATTAAAGGATTGTTTATCTTGAGGACACGAATAACATCAAGTGCTGGGCCTCAAAGGCTCTCTAGCACTCGCCTTCTCTTCTCTGCATCTGACACCTCCCACACCTTTAACATCTGAGTAGTATGAAACAGCCAGGGTTCAAATTCTTCTTCTTCCGGTTCTGGAGAATCACTGCCTGAGAACACGCTCAGCTTTTTATAGTGGAAGTACTGCAGGGCAGGCTCAAGAGCCTCATTTAATGCCTGTGCCAACATAGGGGCCCACATTTCTGGGATCATGCCCTGCCCTAGGTCTAAGGAGCCATTTTCATATCTAAGAGCTCTGGTCAACTCACCCATTGTCATGCCCTCTCCCTCTAAAAATTCATTTAATCTGCTTAGAAAATCATTATCTGGGTCGGGGGTCTTAATGAGCACTCTCCAGATACCCCCTTTTCCCGGTATCTCCTTAGGGACCAGTGCACGACTAGTCTCCGCAGCAAGCCCGACTAGGGCTACTTTGCAGTTCTCATCCCTCCTGAACATCCTTCCAAGCAGTCTATACTCCCCTAGGGGAGCTAAACCAGCCTGCAGCGCCTCCTCGATTTCTGCCACACTGCAGCTCTCGGGGATGCCGGCAATCAACAGTGCTTTCCAAGGGCTCATGTCCATCCCCCAGCACCAGTCTTCTAAAAGCCTCAAAGTCATGGTGCCCGAAATAATAGACTTAAGTTCTAAATATTCCAGACCACAGGTAGCCACCGCAATTCAAAGTAATCCTCCGCAGTATCCCAGAGAAATCTTGTCAACGTGGCGAGGTCCAGCAGCCGTGATCTGCTGCTCCGTGCTCGCATCTGTGCGCCTGCGGGCAAGGTGCCTGGCCAGGCCCAGAGAAGGGGCCGGAGGGCGGGCTCCCCTCGGCTCGGACGGACACTCGGGGGCCAAAGCGATCGATGCCGGTCCTCCAAGTCCCTGCGATGCTCTCCGCAGCAAGGAGTGATGAGGCGATGACAGTCACGAGCGGGAACCAGAGGGCAAGGCTGAAGAGCGCTGAGTCGCCAGGCCCATGAAGGGACGCGCTGCCACCTGCAACACCAGAGTCGGGTATCCAGCCCCAACTCATGGGGTTGTTTTTTATTGTAAATTTGTTTAAGTTCCTTATTAGACCTTCGTTGGATGCGTAATTTGCAAAATTTTTTCCCATTCTGTAGCTGTTTACTCTGTTGATAGCTTCTTTTGATGTGCAGAAGCTCTTTAGTTTAATTAGATCCACTTGTCAAGTTTTGCTTTTGTTCCAGTTGCTTTTGGCATCTTTATTATAAAATCTTTGCCCCTGCTTATTGTCCTGAGTGATATTGCCTAGGTTGTCTTCCAGGGCTTTTATAATTTGGGGTTTTATGTTTGTCTTTAATCCATCTTGAATTAAGTTTTTATATATGGTGTAAGGAAGGGGTCCTTTTATGTATACAGTGTAAGGAAGAAGTTTTAATCTTCTGTATATGGCTAGCCAGTCACGCCAGCACCATTGATCAAATAGGGAATCCTTTCCCCATTGCTTATTTTTGTCTTGTTGAAGATCAGATGGTTGTAGGTATGCGGTCTTATTTCTGGGTTCTCTATTCTGTGCCATTGGTCTTTGTGTCCATTTTGTACCAGTACCATGCTATTTTTGGTTACTGTAGCCCAGTAGTATAGTTTGAAGTCTTTCATTTCAACCTTAGAGAATCCGTTGATTATATATCTTGGGATGATCGCTGCACTTCCTGAATTTGAATGTTGACCTCTCTAGCTACCTTAGGGAAGTTTTCATGGATGATACCCTGAAAGGTTTTCCAGGTTGATACCATTTCTCCCGATCTCTTTCAGGTAAACCAATCAGCCATAAATTGAGTCTTTTATATAGTCCCACATTTCTTGGAGGCTTTGTTCATTCAGAAAGGCTATCTTCCAATTTTTAGATTCTTTCCTCTGCTTGGTATCTATCCTCTTCCTATCATTTGAAGGGAGCAAGTGTGATTCACAAGAGACTGCCTAGGGACCAGTTTTGTGCTATATATTATGGCTTGCTTACTGTGGGGTGGGGGGTGGTCAGAAAAATATTCTTAGAAACAACAAAAGGTGATGGAGAAGGATTTGAGCTGCTTTCTGTTTATACCTTCTCTGTAAGAATTATCCAGCCACTGGTGGCTTTTGCTTGTATTAATATTACAAGAATGTGGCTGTAACTTCTTTTATTTTAAATAGATTTTAGAAAATATGGTAGCTTACTAAAAACATCAAAAAATTGAGAGATCTTTTCCTAAAAAGAAAAATATCTACATTAAATATATGATATATTCTATAACTGCCAGAAATAAGTAAAAGTGAAGCATTATTCCGTAAAGTTTAGAACCATTCAGATTTCATTAGGATTTCTATAACTTTTCCCATGGTTTTAACTCTGTCACTTTTTCATTTAATCTATTACTTGCTATTTATAATTATTTATTTCATTTATTCAATAACTTTCTTCAAGAGCTTCAGATGATTAAGGTAATTCTCTTAGTGTTTAGAGTATTTGTAATTGTTTCCCAGACCCATTATCTCACTACAGCTTTGGGTCAGAAGCTCTGGAATGGCAGTTATGCATCTCTCTTCTCCTTTGGTTTCTCGGTATTATTTTACCATGATGTCAGCTTCTTTCCTTGAATTCTGATTTCTGTGTTCTAGAAATACTTTGCTTCTCCTTTACCTCACTGACCCTGCTTCCCTATCCGTTTTCACTCTTCTTTGTCTATTTTATAGAGGGGAGAGTAATTGTGTCCGTCATTCACTAAATTCTTTTCTCTCAAAGAATTCATTTCTGTGGCACTGACCACCACTTAAATCTTCATGACTTCCGACAGTGGGCTAAAGATGGCTGCTAAGGCTTAGCAACTCTGCCCATCAAGAGGTGGAGATGATTTCCCCACCCTTTGAATCTGGTTGCCTGTGGTAGGTTTTTTAATCAATAGAATATGGCAGAAATGGTAGGGAGTAATTTCCAAGGCTGGGCCTTAAGAGACTTGTAGCTTCTGCTTTTGTGTGCTTGAAACATTCCTTCTAAGATTTTAGTCTCTTCGCTGTGAGAGAGCCAGATTAGCTATAGAGAGGTCTGGCAAGGCTCCTAGTCGACAGCCCAAGCTGGGCTCACAGCCAACAACCAGTAGAAGCACGAGTGTTGTGATTGAGGCACTTTGGACCTTCTAAGTATTCCAGCATTCCAGCCGATACCATGTGAACTGCGATATCATCCCACAGAATCATGAGAAATTATGAATTGTTACTTTAGTCACTAAGTTTTGATGTGACTTGTTTTACAGAATAAAGAACCAAAACAAAAATTTGTACCTAGAAGTGAGATGCTGCCATAACAAACAGCCAACAACCAGTAGAAGCACGAGTGTTGTGATTGAGGCACTTTGGACCTTCTAAGTATTCCAGCATTCCAGCCGATACCATGTGAACTGCGATATCATCCCACAGAATCATGAGAAATTATGAATTGTTACTTTAGTCACTAAGTTTTGATGTGACTTGTTTTACAGAATAAAGAACCAAAACAAAAATTTGTACCTAGAAGTGAGATGCTGCCATAACAAAAAATCTGGCATTTTGGCTTTGAGACCAGGTGTCAGTGGAGGCCCGAAGGGCAGCTAGAATACTATTGCTATTGGAGCATGTAAAATGGTACCCTTGTTTTATATTGAGAAAAAATTCAGCAAGACCATTACCTGCAGTAACATGGAACATAGAAAATGAACCTAATGGACTTGTGGATTTAGCTTAGGAGATTTTCCAGCAAAATATCAGAAGCTCCAAGTGATTCCTTTAACTTCTTTTTTAACTCCTTTTTTTTTTTGATACTGTGATCAAAGTATTTCAAGAAAGAGACCAATTAAAGAAGCTATTTTGATTTTAAGTAGACTTTAGAGGAAATATTTCCAATCCTGAATTTTCTCAGATGGTAAATCTGAGTCTCATCCCCAGCTCCTCTACCCAGCAAAAGTACTCAAAGAAAGAAATGGCCTCAGCTCCGAAGATCAGATCCACAACGTTACTCCCACTAAAACTTGCTCTCAAGGTGAAAATAAAAGCAAAGGCATAGCTGTAAGACCCTTTATTAAAACTTCAAAAAGATTTAAGGCAGTGCCTCATAGAACCTCTCAGCTAGATGGCAGGACTTCTAATAATTTCAAGGGCCTTGTCCCACAGCATCCTGAAACTGATTTAGATGACAAGATCCTGGACTTCAAGCCTGAATTTGATGCCACAGTGGGATGAAGTTTTTCGGAGAGGGTTAATGTGTTTGCATATAAGAAGAATGTAAATCATTTGTGGCTAGTGAGTAGACTCTGGTGGATTAAGCATGGCTGCGGACTCTTTGCCACTCCTCCCATTGAAAAGGTGGAGTCCACTTCCCTTCCCCTTGAATCTAGACTAGCCTTTGACTCCTTTGGCCAATAGATTTTGGTGGATGTGTCACTGTGTAGCTTCAAGCCTATGCCTTAGAAGAGCTGCAGGTTTTACTTTTGTGCTTGGAATGTATCATCTTACAACCCGCCACAGCTCTTTGAGTGCTGTGTGAGGACACTCACTGAAAGAGCCACATGGAGTCTCACATGAAGGAATTACCAGCCAGCAGTTAGCACCAACTACCAGCCTAAGGAATGAGGACATTTTGTACCTTCCAACCATCTGGAAGGTATGCCAGCCAACACTATGAAGTAAAAGAACCTCCCACAGAATCTCAAGAAAGAAAACCTTTTCTTAAGCCATTAAGGCTTGGAATATGCAGAACAGTTAGTAAAAACCCTTCCTTCTCTATTGCTGCTGAGTTCTTGCCTCTCCCTAGGATAGGCTCTTATCACCCTGAATACACCCTAAAAGTTTGAATGGTTGGGTTTTTTTTTTTTTTTTTGGCTGCCTTTTTCATTTTTGTACATTTAGTTATTATATAAATCTATATTGTGCACCATGTGCTAGAAACTGTGTAAGATACTATAGTATCATAGGGACAAAATCTGAATCCACTTGACTCCTGCCTCTCTGTGGACCTCTTTATCTGATGTTGCTAGGTGGTAATGAATTTTAATTTCCTTTGACTATTTTATTCTTTGCTTTCTTTTTAAACATGTTGTAAAATTTGCCCATATTCGTTCTCACCCACGTGATTGAACTAGCCTTTCAGCTGTTCCCATTGTTCCTAATCCCTCCTGCATGTCTCCATAGCTCAGTGACTCACTGTCCTACTGCCTCACGTTCCTGAGTCTCTAAAGCGTTCATGTGGAGATGGTAGCTGTTACTTTGTAGTCTGCAGAGGGGAGAGAGCATCCTAGATGTCTAGGGCAACTTACAAGAGGACTTAAAAGATAAGCACTTTTCTCAGACACTTTATTGCCAATCTATCCTGTAAGCTTTCTCCTGCTGGGGAGATTTGGCGGGGGGAAAGATTTCTGGACTCTTCTAGACCAATTAACTTGCTCTGTGGGAGTAGGGCCTGGGTTTAGGTTTTTTTTTTAAAAGTGCCCCAAGAGGTTCTAAGGTGAAGCTGAGATTGAAAATCACTGTCTCAGATTTGTGATTCTTGAAAAGTGGTCCTTGGACCCGCAGCATCAACATGAACTAGGAACTTGTTAGCTACGCAGTTCTTGAGACCTACTGCTTACCTTACAAATCAGCAGCTCTGAGGGATGTACTCATCACTTCATGTTTTAATAAGCTCTTGGTGATTTTTATGTACATTAATACCAGAGAATCACTAGAGAAAAATCTTTCTTTCTAGGTCTTAAAACTACAACTGAGTTTGGGAAGTGTGTTTGTTACTTGAAAATCACTGTACTGACAAGAAAATCACTGTACTGACAAGATCTGAAAGAACTGGAAAGGGACATAAGGAAACTGGTATATCAGGTGTTATTGCTGGTGATCACTTAAGTACTTGAAAAATGTTTAATGCTTGTCATTAAATCTCTCAAGAGTTGTTAAATGAGTTACTTAGTATAAACAAAAGGGGCACATTAATCAGAGATACTGTTGCATTGTTTCCTAGAGAGAGAACTCAACAAAAGGTAAATTTAAATCTCAGCTAGATATATGTTAGTCCCAAGAAGCATCTTGATGGGAAGTAGCACTGAATATTTTGAAAGGATATAAGGTGATTTTTAAATCAATTTTCAATGAGAGTAGTATAGAGAAGTACTGTTTTTGTTGTTGTTTTTTATTGCATTTTAGGTTTGGGGTACATATGAAGAACATGCAAGATAGTTGCATAGGTACACACGTGGCAGTGTGATTTGCTGCCTTCCTCCCCTTCGCCTATATCTGGCATGTTAACCACTGTTTGAAATTGTTCCACGATAATCCCTGCCTGGGGTCAGAGACAGATGTTTGAAGTAGCATCCACTCCTCAGTATATAATGACTCTAAATACCATCTGATCATCATTTGTTTATTTTTTCACTTGTTATTCTGGAAATGCTTTCAAAGTAAAATAAGGACTACTGCAACGTAAAGATGCCTAACTTGAATGTTGATGTTACAGTCTTAGAGACTTTGGAGTGAAATTGTCAAGTGAATTCATGTGTTTTGAAAAAGCTTTTATGACTTCTTAATGAGGTTTAAAAGCTGTAAGAATGGGATTAGAACCGTAAAATCCATTACTCTTAACATTTCTTTGAATTGATTTGGTGTGTTTGTATATTAGAAATAGAGATCTTATTTCGATTGAATCACCATCGTTTACTGAAATATGGTCTGGAAACAATTTCCTGGACACAAGACAGTATTAAATGGCATAATGACAAAGGATAGCTATGCTCAAACTCTCTAGTTAAGTACTTCATATAGGAATATTAGCATCATTTTATATATAGGAATGCTGAGACATTTTATATATACTTAAATCCAGATGCTGTATATTTAAATATTAAGTTTTAGTTCAGTAGAAAATATTTAGTAGGAAAATGTTTAGCTGAGAAAGTAGATTATATGTAATGGAAGACATTATAGGAAACTACCTTTGCATCTTTATTCAAAAGATTATAATAGAACCCAGTTGTAATGCAGATATTGGGGTGAGTTGAGAAAGAGTGCTAAATAGCATTTTCTTCAGCTTTTGAGAGATCTAAGACTGTGGCGTAGTTAATTGAATTGACTGAGGCCATGTGGTCTGGTGTACATGAGGTTGGGATTTGAGTCTGAGGACTTAGGTTCCAGTTGCAATTTTATTTCTTACGGGTTTTGTCACCTTTGGCAAGGCAAATTCTTTGGGCCTGCCTTAATTTCTATGCATATAAACATAAAGAGTAGTACTATTTATATCAATGGCTTGTTGTAAGTATAAAACAAATTAATGTAAATGAAACATGCTTTGAAGGTAGAAAAACAGATACTAAATTATTAATAATAAAGTAGAAACTGTATTTCTAATATTTAAGGAGAACTATATAAGAAGAACCATCATGGCTAAGTAGCATCTTTGAATTATGCAATAAATTCTTTTCTGGCATGTTATAAATGCAGCCACTATAGAAGAATATGTAAAATGTTTCACACATCAGATGTCTTTATCATGGTCAGTACACATAAATGCAGTTGTGTATTATATGTTGTAAGAATTTTATAAAGGCTTGTGAATTGCGAATGAGAAATTTATACTCCACTGCTGTGATGTAATGATGAATTAGTGTACAGCTAGGTTGTTAGACACACTAATTGTGCTTTCTAACCTGCAGAACAATTGGATGCTGGATGGTGATTACTTGTAAATTGGGCTTTGCACATGACTTGGTAAACCCAAAATAAATGTATGCCCAACTTCTATTTAATTTCATATTTGAAATGACAAGTTTACAAGGTTATTGCTAAAAATATCTTAAATACAATTTGGGGTCAGTACTCTTAGCAAGATTTGAATTACTTTTTAAAAAGGATCATATCTTCAGAGAAAATGTAAAACCTCCCTAGAAACTTTTTTTTAAAGTTTCATAGGCACTAAAAGATATAATTTTTACACTGAATTAAAAACAAATTCTAGGGAGAACGATCCAAGATGGCCGATCGCTAACATCCCGGGATTGCAGCTCTCAGGGAAGGCGCGGAGAACTAGAGGACGCCACACTTTCAGACAAAGCCTGGTCGCTCACGGAGCAGAAGATCCCCCAGTGTTGGAAACACACCAGTCGCCAGCGCGACTCTCGTGGTCAGGGCAGCGGTTCCGCAGGCACCTCGATGCGGCAGTGCTCGGCGCAGAGTAAACGGGACCGGTTCCCCTTCTGACCGAGGTTTGGAGCCCCGGGAAGGCAGAGTCACCTACTACGGACACAAGAAGGAAGCCAGACAGGAGAATCCTGGGCAGAAAAGCACCATCAGTCTTAACGCCGCTGCTCTGGTCCTGGGAACTAACAACCTGGACGTCCACTCAAGAGACCTAATCTGAAAGTTGGTAAATTCAAAGATGACAGGAGGATAAATTTACAATGACGGGAAGAAACCAGCGTAAAAAAGCTGAGAATACTCAAAGTCAGAACACCTCTCCCTCTAAAGATGATCACAGTTCCACATCAACAATGGAACAAGGCTTGATGGAGAACGAGCACCTCCTGATGACAGAATCACTCTTCAAGGAATGGATAATAACAGACTTCGGTGAGTTAAAAGAACACGTTGTAGCCCAACATAAAGAAACTAGGAACTTTGACAAAAGGTTTGATGAAATCCTATTGAGAATAGACAACTTAGAGAGGAGTATGAGTGAATTAATGGAACTGAAGAATACAATACAGGAACTCCGAGAAGTATGCACAGGTTTAAACACTCGAATTGTTCAAGCAGAAGAAGGGATATCAGAGGTCAAAGTCCAACTTAATGAAATAAAATGTGAAGAAAAGATTAGAGAAAAAAGGATAAAAAGGAACAAGCAAAGTCTCCAAGAAATGTGGGACTATGTGAAAAGACCAAATTTACATTTAATAGGTGTACCTGAATGCGACGGAGAGAATGAATCCAAGCTGGAAAATACCCTTCAGGATATTATTCAGGAAAATTTTCCTAAACTAGCAAAGCAGGTCAACATTCAACCCCAGGTAATACAGAGAACACCACAAAGATATTCCTCAAGAAGAGCAACCCCAAGGGACATAATCGTTAGATTCACCAGGGTTGAAACAAAGGAGACGATACTAAGGGCAGCCAGAGAGAAAGGTCGGATAACCCACAAAGGGAAGCCTATCAGACTTACAGCAGATCTCTCGGCAGAAACTCTACAGGCCAGAAGAGAGTGGGGGCCAATATTCAACGTCCTCAAAGAACAGAACCTTCAGCCCAGAATTTCATATCCAGCCAAACTAAGCTTCACAACTGAAGGAAAAATAAAATCTTTTATGAACAAGCAAGAACTCAGAGATTTTATTACCACCAGGCCTGCTTTACAAGAGCTTCTGAAAGAAGCATTAAACACAGAAAGAAACAACCAGTATTAGCCTTTCTAAAAATACACCAAAAAGTAAAGAGCACCAACATAAAGAAGAATTTACACCAACAAATGGATAAAACAGCCAGTCAACATCAAATGGCAGTAACCCTAAATTTAAATTGACTAAATTCCCGATCAAAAGACACAGCCAAAACCCAACGGCATGTTACATCCAGACCTGTTTCACATGCAAGGATACACAAAGACTCAAAACAAAGGGATGGAAAAAGATTTACCAACCAAATGGAGAGCAAAAATAAATAATAAATATAATAAAAAGCAGGAGTTGCAATTCTTGTATCAGATAAAATAGATTTTAAAGCAACAAAGATATAGTGGTAAAAGGATCAATGCAACAAGAGCTAACGATCCTAACACCCAGATAGGAGACTTAGATTCAATGAGACAGAAAATTAATAAGGATATCAAGGACTCGAACTCAGATCCAGAACAAGTAAACTTAATAAATATTTATAGAGCTCTCCACTTCAAATACACAAAATATACATTCTTGTCAATACCACATCACACCTACCCATTAGTTTAAATGAAACATTGATTGGCCATTATTAATACCCAGTTTTTTTCAAAATAAAGCAATATTTTCATTTACTCTCCCTCTTTCTCTTCCTCTTTCTTCCTCTCCTTTACTTATTATTTTTTTTTTTCTTTCCTTCTCTCAAAAAAAAGAAATCAACTTGTAAACCTCTAGATCCAGGTCGGCAATGTCTCTTTTATTGCTTGATTTCCTTTCTTCCCTTCCCTGCCTCCCTCCCTCCCTGCCTGCTTCCTCCCTTCCTTCCTTCCTTCATCCCTTCCTTCCTCCCTACCGTCCTTCTTCCCTTCCTTCCTGCCTTCCTCCCCCCCCAAAAAAAAAAAAAAAAAACAAATTCTAGCATTTTATAATTTTCTTACAGTTCAATTATCAATATATATGTAATTAACTATCACAAATTTTTGAAGTATAAATTTTATAAATGGCTTTTATTAACCTCTAAATTAAATCTAATATAAAACTTAGCTATGTTTAATAATTACATAATTTCAAGTAATTTCAGCCATATTTCTCTACCAATGAGATTGGTAGGCTGAATTTTAGGAGCACTGAGACTTGTTTGGATAGATGTTTGGTTTTAAATATGGGTACAGAAATCACATGGTGTGACAACCCATCTGAAAAATGCAAATAAGAACAACTGTGTATGAGGAATGAGTGAGAGAAATTAACATATGTCGACTCCTTAGAAAAGCTAAGTGTTCATCTAAGTATTGCAGATACAGAATTTTAAAATATGTTGTGTTTAAATTTCTGTAGGAACTTCCCTGTAATTGAAAGGAAGTTCAGGGAGTGAATATGGTTTAATGAACGTGGGTGGGGCCCTGTAATACAGCTTTGCCAGCATGTGCCCCAGTGTGAAAAGAAAATGATCTATGAAAATCTAAGCCGGGCACAGTGGCTCACACCTGTGTTCCCAGCATTAGAGAAGCCAAGGTGCAAGGATTGCTTGAGGCCAGGGGCTTGAAAATCGATTTGCCATATCATGTCTTATGATAGAGAGGGTTTCTAGAGACAGTATCGCCAGTTTGTTTGTTTAAATGACTACAGCTATTTCAAGATATTTATGTTTTCTCATAGAATGAAGAAAAACACAGAGATGGTGTGTCTAAGAAACTTCAAAAGGTGTAGACCTCCTGACTGAAGCATATCGGATTTATTTAATTTTTTTCATTATAGTAAGTATAAATATTTAAAACATTATTTTGGTCAATGTTGACTTGTACTTCTGTTGAATAAGTATTCACTCGGTCAAATACCCATTTTCATTGTTAGAGCTATTGTTGTTTTCATTCTTCTGCAATTTCAGTTGCATATCTTAAATGAATTTAATTTTCAGGACCTTTGAGGGGACAAATAAAACATGAACTTAAAGCTGAAAGAACCCTTTGAGATTTTCTGCTTCACTCTTTTTATCCATTACAAGCAATTCCTTTGCAGCTTCCCTGATGGCTGGTCATTTTATTTATCAAGATCCTGCTCAGGACACGGAGCTGAACTGTTTCACAGAGCAGCCAGTTCGATAACTTTCCACCACAGATTGAATCAAAATGTGATATTATAAAGCTTCCACCTACCTGGTTCTACCTGGGGAGAAAATCTACTGTTCTTTCACCTGTGAGGTTGTCGCACAAAAATGTAAAGAAATTCTTGTGCTCACCTAGTCACCTGTTATCTCAGCTGAATACCATCAGGTGCCTGTGTTCCTCTGTAGGAAATGGTTTGTAAACAACAGCTTCTGGTTGCTTTTTTGCCCATTTTGTCTTTAACTTGTAACTGAGTATTCAGTTTCAGAATTGTAATCTCACCAGACAGGCACAGAAGGACTTTTCCTCCTTTATCTGGTTTCACCTACTAATGTGGCCTGAGGTTATAATCAATATTTCAGCACAACAGCTATCACATGATTAGCTGAAAGTCTGCATACATGTTAACTAAAATCCTAAAGTATTTTTCACATGTTCTTGCTTTCATCCAGCAGTGTTTTCTACCATCCCTCACACCCCTGGCCATATCATATTTATAGTATTTTGAGGTCTAAGCCCAGGACTTCCTATTTGTCTCATGTAATCCTCTCATTTTGGTTTCTGTCTTACCTTGACACACAAGTATGTAAGGCAGAGAGGTTAAGCAGAATGAGAAGGATTGAGAGTAAGAAATAGACCCACTAAACTAGAGTGAAGGAGAGAAGCCCTGGAGGGGTATATAATCCACCTGCAGGTCCTAGGAAGAAGTTGCGTTTATATAATGTGATGCCCAGAAAGGACCCAAGGAGAAAATGGTGCTCCAGTCTAGCAATTAAGCACAGAAATTGTGGAATGCCCTAACAGGTACAAGAGCATGAAGCTGCAGGGTTCAGGGTCAGATGATCAGGAATATGCTGAAGATGAGACTTATTAACAGGGAGCAGGGACTCTGTAATGCTACTCTAAGGTTGAACTCAGGATACCAGACCCCAGAAAGAGAGCAAATGGAGTAAAAAGGTCTTCCTTGGGGATGCTACCAATACTAGGGTGTCTAGAGAGAAACTCAGCAGGCCCAGAATACATAAGACTTAAGACTCAAGAAAATCCAGGAGAAGCCCTGGCGCATAGGTTAGAGCTGGACCCAGCAAAGGGGGACCATGCTACCGTTATTATTTTTCTTCTTTTTCTTACCAGATATTTTCTAAGACCCATATATTTCCTTTTTACCTTACTCTGTGTCATCTTATAGATGATCTGGATTTGACTGATAAGCAATTTTTGCTGATGTATGTTTAAGGTTCAACATAGAAATTCTCAAGAATGTTGTCTAAATACTTTTCAATATGAAAATACAAGATAATCTTCTTTTCCTGAAGGCAAAAATAATTTAATAATAGTATCTGCATTAATCATTTGTCCTTTCACTACTTTGCCATCACAAGGTTAAACATGAGAAGGAGTCCCCTTGATACAGTATTCTAGGAGAGCTTTTCTTCCTTATTCTTTTTTAAGCCCTAACTGTTGCTTCCCAACTTTTAAATACTCTAAGTTTTTTAATACTCATGTACTTAAATTATAAAGCAAAAGTTCATGCAGAAGGGAGATAATGCTTTCAGTGACAGGCTGTTTTGGGCATAGAATCGTAGATCCCTCTAAGTCTAAGGGGTAATTTTATAAAGTAAAGCTTGCTTAAAAGAGGCTCCTCATGGTGATCAAAACAACTCTCGAACTGTAACTGATGCTCCAGACGTGGGACGAGATAATGGAAGGGAGCTTACTCAGACATTCTGGAAGGTATAATGTGACCATTAGAAAACAGGGGGCAGGTATGGTGGCTCACAGCTGTAATATGGAGGCCAAGCGGGGAGGATCACCTGAGGCCAACAGTCCGAGGCCTGTGAGACCCAGAAAGAAAGAAGGAAAAAGAAAGAGAGATAGGAGAGAGAGAGAAAGAAGGAAGAGAAAGAAAGGAAGGAAGGAAAAAAAAAAGGGAAGGAGGGAGGGAAGGAAGGAAGGAGGGAGAGAGAAATTAGCATAAAAACAAGTTTTTTCAATGTCAGTTGAGGGAGGAAGGAAGGGAGGTGGAGGGAGGGAAGGAATGAAAGAAAGGGAGGAAGGAAGGATAAATTAGTAGCATCAAAACAAGTTTTTTTCAATGTCAGTTGAAGAAAAATTGGCTCCTGGTTTTTAGTAGCCTAGCCTGGATTTGAGATACAAGAGGTAACAAGATAATGACCTCAAAGGCTACCCCTAAGTTTCTTTCTAGTCACCATGTAAGAGACTGTGGCTCAGAGTTGTCATGACCTATGGTTTCAAATGAAACCAGAAGACTTAGGTACCCCTTGACCAGCTCTCCCTTTTAGGTTTTATCCCAGAGCTAAATCCTACTTGGGAAGGAGAGTATGTGTGTATTAGCATTAGAGTTAAATGCTTATTTGAGTACTTGCTTCAGTAGTATTTCTTTTATTTTCCTCTTCCAGTTTCTGTACTCCTCCAAGGGAAAGTCATGATTACACTAACCGAGCTAAAATGTTTAGCAGATGCCCAGTCATCTTATCACATCTTAAAACCATGGTGGGACGTGTTCTGGTATTACATCACACTGATCATGCTGCTGGTGGCCGTGCTGGCTGGAGCTCTCCAGCTGACGCAGAGCAGGGTTCTGTGCTGTCTTCCATGCAAAGTGGAATTTGACAATCACTGTGCTGTGCCTTGGGACATCCTGAAAGCCAGCATGAACACATCCTCTAATCCTGGGACACCACTTCCGCTCCCCCTCCGAATCCAGAATGACCTCCACCGACAGCAGTACTCCTATATCGATGCCGTCTGTTACGAGAAACAGCTCCATTGGTTTGCAAAGTTTTTCCCCTACCTGGTGCTCTTGCACACGCTCATCTTTGCAGCCTGCAGCAACTTTTGGCTTCACTACCCCAGTACCAGTTCCAGACTCGAGCATTTTGTAGCCATCCTTCACAAGTGCTTCGATTCTCCATGGACCACCCGTGCCCTGTCAGAAACAGTGGCCGAGCAGTCAGTAAGGCCTCTGAAACTCTCCAAGTCCAAGATTTTGCTTTCGTCCTCAGGGTGTTCAGCTGACATAGATTCCAACAAACAGTCATTACCCTACCCGCAGCCAGGTTTGGAGTCAGCTGGCATAGAAAGCCCAACTTCCAGTGTCCTGGACAAGAAGGAGGGTGAACAGGCCAAAGCCATCTTTGAAAAAGTGAAAAGATTCCGCATGCACGTGGAGCAGAAGGACATCATTTATAGAGTATATCTGAAACAGATAATAGTCAAAGTCATTTTGTTTGTGCTCATCATAACTTATGTTCCATATTTTTTAACCTACATCACTCTTGAAATCGACTGTTCAGTTGACGTGCAGGCTTTTACAGGATATAAGCGCTACCAGTGTGTCTATTCCTTGGCAGAAATCTTTAAGGTCCTGGCTTCATTTTATGTTATTTTGGTTATACTTTATGGTCTGACCTCCTCTTACAGCCTGTGGTGGATGTTGAGGAGTTCCCTGAAGCAATATTCCTTTGAGGCGTTAAGAGAAAAAAGCAACTACAGTGACATCCCTGATGTCAAGAATGACTTTGCCTTCATCCTTCATCTCGCTGATCAGTATGATCCTCTTTATTCCAAACGCTTCTCCATATTCCTATCAGAGGTCAGCGAGAACAAACTGAAACAGATCAACCTCAATAATGAATGGACAGTTGAGAAACTGAAGAGTAAGCTTGTGAAAAATGCCCAGGACAAGATAGAACTGCATCTTTTTATGCTCAACGGTCTTCCAGACAATGTCTTTGAGTTAACTGAAATGGAAGTGCTAAGCCTGGAGCTTATCCCCGAGGTGAAGCTGCCCTCTTCAGTCTCACAGCTGATCAACCTCAAGGAGCTTCGTGTGTACCATTCGTCTCTGATAGTAGACCATCCTGCACTGGCCTTTCTAGAGGAGAATTTAAAAATTCTCCGCCTGAAATTTACTGAAATGGGAAAAATCCCACGCTGGGTATTTCACCTCAAGAATCTCAAGGAACTTTATCTCTCCGGCTGTGTTCTTCCTGAACAGTTGAGTACTATGCAGTTGGAGGGCTTTCAGGACTTAAAAAATCTGAGGACCCTCTACTTGAAGAGCAGCCTCTCCCGGATCCCACAAGTGGTTACAGACCTCCTGCCTTCACTGCAGAAACTGTCCCTTGATAATGAGGGAAGCAAACTGGTTGTGTTGAACAACTTGAAAAAGATGGTCAATTTGAAAAGCCTAGAATTGATCAGCTGTGACCTGGAACGCATTCCACACTCCATTTTCAGCCTGAATAATTTGCATGAGTTAGACCTAAAGGAAAATAACCTTAAAACTGTGGAAGAGATCATTAGCTTTCAGCATCTTCAGAATCTTTCCTCCTTAAAGTTATGGCACAATAATATTGCTTATATTCCTGCACAGATTGGGGCATTATCTAACCTGGAGCAGCTCTCTTTGGACCATAATAATATTGAGAATCTGCCCTTGCAGCTTTTCCTATGCACCAAACTACATTATCTGGATCTAAGCTATAACCACTTGACCTTCATTCCAGAAGAAATCCAGTATCTGAGTAATTTGCAGTACTTTGCTGTGACCAACAACAATGTAAGTAAATCCACTCTTTATTCAGTATCTGCCATACTTGTAGTGTGTTACACAGGGAAAGAAAACACACTTCAAATCATATTATATATTCTCAAGCCAAGCCCAATCCATTTTGCATAAATTACCAAAACACTGAGCATCCATTTTCAATCTAACTTACAAGTTGTCGTGGAGATTTTATGAAAAAATATATAAGCATCTGGCACAGTTCCTGGCACATAGTAGTTGCTCAGCAAATGTTTTTGCTTTGTTTTCCTTCCCAATTTCCTACATAAACATCACAAAGTATTTTAAACTATTTAATTTGTTACGGTAGAGATTTTTGTTTTATAAAGGTGTTAGGTATTTAGGGAGTTTGGTTAAACTTTTTAGTTTTCCAAATCTGTCATAATAAAATAAGTTTTTTAAATGCTGGGATTATGAATTATTCATAAATTCTTTTTGTGATGTGACGAGAAAGATTTAAAATCTGCATGTATGTCTAGAAAGATGATTCAAAATGAAAGACCTGCCTCTATAATGCAACACTAGGGCTTCTTAGAAACTTTTTCCAGGATCCATGCTTTAGAATGAACTATAATTTGCAATAGTAAGGCCAAGTTAAAGAAAATTTAACTTTACCAAAACATGAAAAAGTAAAATAAATGAGTAGTTTCCTAGGTTAAGATATGGAGGAGGAGGAGGAAAAAGGAAAAATTCACTGTAGTCAAAAGCCAAGAGAGTGAGGCCAGAGTCCATTTGGGACGAAAGAGGGAAAACCCAATCAAAAATCAAATCTGCCAAGGGATGAAACTGACGTTTCTCTACATGAATATGGGTACAGCTATTCTACCACACTTGAAAATGTATTATCTCTTATGACTTTCTGTAGTTCATATTTCATGGTAAATATAGCTATGAGCATGGTGATGTCTAATAAATATATGAATCATCAGACATTATTTTTGAAAACCATGGGTGTTAGAGAAATACCAGAAAATTGAGGGATGAGAACAAAATTCATGCTGATTTTTAGAACTCTGGGACTTTATTCACATATAAAAAGAGCCTATTGTAAGGCAAATGAGACATCTTCAGATCTTAAAGGTTTATGAGATTTAAAAACTACATGAGGATTGATCTAGACTAGCAGTGTGATTCAGAATTACCCAAAGGGCTTGCTGAAACACAGTTTGCTGGGTCCCGCTCCCAGGGTTTCCGATTCAGTAGGCCAGATGTAGGACCCAAGATTTTACATTTCTAAAAAGTTCCCAGGTGGATCTGATGATGCTGGCCTAGTGACTGCACTCTGAAAATTATAGGTCTAGAAGTATATCATTAGTGCCATTTAATTATGCATCTGATTAATATTAATATTTTGGTCACATTTTTTCCATTGTTAAATCTGTAACTAAAAATATAAATAATTATTTTGAAAGGCATTGGTTCCACTAAGCAGTTACACACAGTTAAATCACCTTCAAAAATGGATTTTTGAAAGTCATAGCTTATTCAGCTGTTAGCTGGCCATGCATTATTTAAATGTATGAGCAGGTGATCGTTTTTACCAAGCTAATGTAATGAAGAAGGCTTGAGACCATTAGTATTTTTGACACCAAGTTTATGGAATCCTAGACCGTATCCAAAACAGAGCATAACTGTCAATATCAGACACATGCTTTCTTGAATAAGAAAGAATACTTTGGAGCACATGAAAAGTCTTATGCTGAAAATACTTTATAAGCAAAGTAGAATGGTATCTTTTTGAGTACGTTGTCCCAGAAACCTGAGAAAAAGTAGTTGCTGAGCATCTTTGGAGCCAAAATGATGAACATGACATCTTTGAATTGGAGAACTTAGGGTCAAAGAAGCACTGTGCAAAGACTATGTAATAATATAAAGAAACCGAAACTCACTCAGAGGACAGCCACCAGGAAGATGAAAACTCTGATAGAATAGTTTAGCCTCATGATGGGAAGTATGGGTGGGTGGGAAGGGAGAATTGTCCACAGTATTGGTCTTCAGATATTTGAAAAATTTACATGGAGAACAAAACTTGTGAATAGCCACAGTGTTTGAACTTAGGGCAAGTGAGGAGAACTGGGGCCAGCAGGGGAAGATTTCTCATCTTTCCCATGTAGCTATTTAAAGATTGAGCATTTGAGGAGGGAAAAGTAATTTTCTTATTAATAAAACTCTCCAGACAGGGACTGGATACTCAATAGGAATGTCGTTAAAGGGCATCGGGGAATTCACGTTTTGTGTGGAGATTTAACTAATTTCAAGATTAGTTCCAACCTTGAGAGTCTCATGATTCTAAGTTAGATCAAAATATTGGATCACAAGGTCAGGAGTTCGAGACCAGCCTGACCAATATCGGGAAACCTGTTTCTACTAAAAATACAAAAAGTAGCCAGGCATGGTGGTGCCTGCCTATAATCTCAGCTGCTCAGGAGGTTGAATCAGAATTGCTTGAACCCGGGAGGCGGAAGTTGGAATGAGCTGAGATTGCACCACTGCACTCCAGCCTGGGCGATAGAGCGAGACTCCATCTCAAAAAAAAAAATTAGAAAATATCACAGTGGCTGTGTACATAGTTAGATATATGTATACTCAGAAACTTAAGCCAATTAGTCCATGTGGAATAGTGGTCAGTAAAGATTCCTACAAGAGGCATTTTAAACTTCTCAAGACTTGGGCAATGTATCAGGTTTATAGATGGAGGCAACGAATACTACCTCTTAAGCAGAAAAGACATCAGTTGAAAGAATATTAGATATCTCATATTACCACCAAAAAGACTGCAAAACCAAGCTTGGGAAACAATCAGTTACAAAGTCAGTCAGGCAGCAGTGAGAACTATAGCCAGAATCAGAGTGGAAAAGCAAAATGGTGAGGATACACTGTCGAGGTACCAGCACAGAGCACCAGTTGTGTTCCTGAAAACTTGACATTGCTATTGTAACCCTGGGCCTCCCCCAAAATAGATTCTTCATGGCTTCCACTTCTTTGTGATGCTAGCCCCAATTCAAAGTCCAAGTCTGAACAGCTGATGGGTATAGTTAATGAATGTCCACATTGCAGCTGTAAGAGAGCTGAGAACACAAGAATCTGATGGTGGTATTTTCCCTAATAGGAAGTGAGCTGAACTACCCACCAAGAGTTTCAAGATAGGGAATTCCCTGGATGTGGGAAGGTGTTGGGCAGTCCCTGGTGATGCCCAACTCAGTTATATTCACTGAGCGGGCGCTTCAGTGTGTCTTCCATGGACAGTAATAGATGCCACCACAAAAAGCATTAAATGTTTCTTTTGATCATATTTTTGCTGCAGGATTCTTCAGAGCCTTTAACATATGAATATGCATTGTGCTTTTCCAAGGAGAGATATATGCATTATTTGCCAAATGTGTTTGAGTAAAACACCTTTTTTATAGAGTGACTCTTGTGTTCTGTGAAGCACACCCTAAGAACACTGGATGAGGGAAGTGTTAAAAGATAGGGTCATCCACAGAGGATTGAAGTAAGCATGCCCGATGTAGTAAGAGATGAGACAATTTAGCAAGGTGGGTCAGAATGAAGAGTGCCTGCACATCTGCCAGTCAAATTCATGTTTGAGTCACTGGATAGTGACTAGGGTGAGACTTCAGCTTGAAAGTGCTAGTATCCTGAACTGGTCCCTTCAAAGGAGGCTCTGATTGTAGCATATAAAAGGCTTGGGAGAGGACAGCCAAGAAACAAAACCCCATGGAAAGGTTGAATCAGTTAAGATTGACAAGTAGGAATATCGATTTCAAACAAGAGACAAAGGCTGTCATTCCTGAAAGGAACCCTGAGTCGTCTAGTCCAGGGGTCCACAAACTGCACCCACTGCCTGTTTCTGTACAGCCCAAACTAGGAATGGTTTTTACATTTTTAGATGGTTGGGGGAAGAAAATCAAAAGAATATTTTGTGACACATGAAAATTATATGTAATTCAAATTTCAATTTCCATGAATACCATTCTTTTCATTAGTGGGCCTGTATTTCATAGTGGGCCAAAATTAGACTCAATTAATATATTTTAAATTTCATCACTTAAAAATATGGAATTTTTTTCTCTTATATGAGGACCTACATAATATTTTCAGATTTGCCGTTTGGCCCAGAAAGCCTAAATACTTATTCTTATGGTCCTTTGGAGAAAATCTTTGCCAACCCCTACTCTAGTCCACTGCCCTTATTTTACTGAGGCTCAGAGCAATTCTCACCCGAGGTCTGAGGTTTCCTGGCAAGGGGGCTAGGATGGAACCCAAACATCTGACTTCTCTACTGTTCTTCTACTATGTCTCCTACACAAACATCCAAGTGATTCTACATGGGGAACAGTGGTATGTGCGGGTGGGCATGGAAAGTGGGAGAAGAGGAGGCAAGATCCATTCCTCTCACAGTGCCAGAGAGTAACTGGATTATGACGGCATTGATTGTAATGAAGAGAAGCACAAGGCATGGGAAAGGATTGAACTAGGTTTGCTGAAATCTTAGACCAGTCCAGTTGACACCTAGGTCTTTTGACTTCCACTCTTGTCCTTTTTTTTTTTTTCTGATGCTAGCTTGAAGACTTTTAGCCAGAAAGTGAATAATGTAGAAATTCCTTCTGAAGATCATTTATGTTATAGTGCATGTTGTTATTTTTGGCATCATTACTTAGAAACAGAAATATTCAGCTTTGTTTCTTGAAAGGATTGGACTTTAGGGCTTGGTAAGCATATCCTGAGATAACATGTATCATTGGCTAGAAAAAAACATCTGGCATTGAGAAGGATTCTAAAGTAAGATCCTAGCCTCTGGGAAAAAGTGGAGGTATTTAATTAACAGTGTCAGCCACAGATGTAAAAGAAAACCATCCTGTTCTGGGGAACTTCGGTTCATTTTGCTGAAGACATTTGGTTGTCAGAGAATTCTAGGATGTAGAGTAATTATATAGCCATTAGTTTTTCTTTTTGTTCTTGTCTATTTTGTAGTTTATTATATAGTTTGTTTTATGTATGTATGTATTATATGTTATAGTTTATTCCATAAAACCATTTTATTTAGGGAGTTTATCATCCCTGTAATATTCTAAGTTTTCCCCACTGGTTTTTTAGAAGAAATTAGTAGTTCACTAAGGTAATTTTTTGCCCTCTGGCTCGTGTATCATACAGTCTAAGAAAGGGCATGCTAAATAAATTAGTTGTAAATAAATGTTTTCTAACTTTTTAAATAAAATTTGTTTTTAAAAAATTTGTTGAACCAGGCAAAATTGGGGTTTTGTAAGCTTCAAGGCAAACTATTTTTAAAGCTCTAAGTAGATTTTTCAGGATAAAATTGCTGAGTTGAAGGACTGTCTTGAGTCTTTAACAAAACTCCCCCGCCTCCTTTAGAAAAATTGAATGACACTAGGTGATCCTGTGCCTTAACTGGCCAGAGAGCTGGAGAGAAAGGCTCAGAGATGGACTATCACACGCAGGAGAGTTAACACCAGCACAGCAGTTGACTCACTTTCAAAGCAGCAATGCTAAGGGGCTGGCCTGGAGGCTTACTCCCACTAGCTTGTGAAATCCCTCTCCTCTCCTGGAGCCTGAGAAGTCCACTAAAATCAGATTTAGAGATTTGAAAGGAGATTGGTGGGAATGTGGGAGTGCTGATAGCCAGACAAGAGAGTGAGGGCAGTGGCTTCAGGATCATCACCCAGTAGGAAATCAGTTCCGTTAAACGAGGTACAGACTGGGAATCTGAAGCTGACTGAAGAGGAATATAGAATTCCCTAATGCAGCTCAGGTTAGGGCATGACACTTTCTTCATACCACTCATTATAGACAACTGTGTAATCATTTCATGTTTCTCTCCTCCGTGAGACCAGTGCTTCTCAACTGGGAATGATTCTGCCTCCCAGGACACATTTGTCTGGAAACTTTTGGTTGTCACAACTGGGAAGGGGAGTGGCACTGGCAACTGGTGGGTAGAGGCTGAGGATGTTGCTAAACATCCTACACTGACAGAACAGCCCCACAGCAAGAGCTTTTCCACCCAGAATGTCAACAGTGCCGAGGCTAAGATGTCCATGGTGACCTGTGTTAAGCCACAGTTCTCAAAGGCAGTTTTTTAACTCAGCACTTTATCCCAGCAGCTAGCTGGGAGCCTGGCACATCAGAAGGCACTCAGCACGTGCTCACTGAGTATAAATGAGCCAAGCCTGATTTCTATTTTAGCCAGTTTGCCTGAGTTATTTCATAGGCACCAACAAGCACTCCTAACAATGAGCACACTGAACAGGACTGATTTTTTCCTCCACTTGGACATCACTGACCCTATTTCTGAGCCGCAGATGTCTCTGTGTAGAAGGGGTTGCCTTTCAACAAGGTTGCATTTCTTCTCATCTCTCTGCCTCATCTCTCAATATAAGTCTGCATATGTTTGCATCTGTTCTTGAGAAGAAAGTGAAATTAAAGGGTAGATATTTTTCCTTTTGTTTATTTCTAATATTTTGGTGTACAATTATCTATATGGAATATTCTTAGCAGTGACACTCATTAGATTTATTTTTAAAGATATACAGCACTGAACGTGCTTATATAAACTAAAAAAATGAGTGATGTAGGAGAATGGAGTTTACAACATCATGAACATTTTTTAATGGAATTTGGTCATTTTTTAGTTTATATAAAGGCTATTTATCCTTTGGAGGAAAGAGTTCAGGATGGCCCTACAAACTTGTCTCCCAGCAGGTCTGCGTTAGCCCATCAGAGGATATAGGCTAAGTCCCTGAGTGCCCTTTTTATCCCTGTTTCTAACAAAGCCACTTTCTGAACCAAGGAACCTACATTATTTCCAGTTTGTAGGTGCTTCCTGTCCCCAGCCAATACCTAGAGTATTATGCGGGGGGGGGGGGAAGGGCGCAGTATGTGCAGTCTGTCTATGCTGAGGCCAGACTTGCCCCTCAGTGAAGTGATGTGTTGAAGGGATTGTGTATGTGCTCAACTTCTCTGGAGGTCTTTCCTCAATAAACCCTATTTCTTGAATGTAGTGTGGCTCCCTTAGAAATTGATGTACAACCTATCCACCATATAGGGGAGCAGTCAATGTGAGCAGCTTTAGGAGTTGACCTAATTTGCAGAGTATTTATCATATTTAAAAATATCTCTCTTTTTTATAAATTATTTAATTGAAACCATGCCAGAGGGAAAGAACAAGGGTAAATATTCTGGTATATGTGTATGTAGAGGGGAATGAAATTTACACATATATATATAATCATAATTTTTTGCTCTGCTTCTGTAGACTTTTTTTAAAAAGAGAATAAAGTTTTCAGTCTGCTCTCAGGATCTTAGGATGTTTTTAAGGGTATTGTTCATTACATTACACAGTAAGCTTTTTATGAAGACTCTTGAGGGTAATTTATTTCCGATCCAGGAATCAAGAGTAATTATGATTCTTCTTACTGGTTTGTCTTTTATCTTAAAGACAATGTATGTATAACTACAGTGTCTTTAAGAATTGCCTGTTAGAGTGTTTTAAAACCACATTCATTGCCCACCATATACAGCAGGGATGTAGGTGTCCAAGGTAGCAGGAGTCCTCACTCCTCATGATACTCCTGCCTTTTATTTTCCCTTTATTTTTTCATCTACTTCAAATTTATCGTCAGTGTAGTATGCATCACTTATAAACCTCTAGCAATGTTTTTTTTGGAAAAAGGTAGCTAGCAGTATAAAAAAGTAAATGTCTTATCAGAAGCCATCAAAAACCAATTTTACCAGCTTCTTTTTTCTTCCCTTTCCAGATTGAGATGCTACCAGATGGGCTGTTTCAGTGCAAAAAGCTGCAATGTTTACTTTTGGGGAAAAATAGCTTGATGAATTTGTCCCCTCATGTGGGTGAGCTGTCAAACCTTACTCATCTGGAGCTCATTGGTAATTACCTGGAAACACTTCCTCCTGAGCTGGAAGGATGTCAGTCCCTAAAGCGGAGCTGTCTGATTGTTGAGGAGAATTTGCTCAATACTCTTCCTCTCCCTGTAACAGAACGTTTACAGACATGCTTAGACAAATGTTGACTTAAAGAAAAGAGACCCATGTGTCAAAATCATTTTAAAAGTATGCTTGGCCGGACGCAGTGGCTCACACCTGTAATGCCAACACTTGGAAGGCTGAGGCGGGCAGACTGCTTAAGGCCAGGGGTTCAAGACCAGTCTGGCTAACATGGTGAAACCCCATCTCTACTAAAAATATTTTAAAAATTAGCCAGGCATGGTGGCACACACCTGTAATCGCAGCTACTTGGGAGGCTGAAGCAGGGGAATTGTTTGAACCAGGGAGGTGGAGATTGCTACTGCATTCCAGCCTGGGCGACAGAGCAAGACTCCATCTCAAAAAAAAAAAAAAAAGCTTCAGGGCTTTAAATGAGAAGTAAAAATTTTCTAAGTTAATAAAGATGGAGAATGGGTGACTATTATGATGAACCATAACTAAATGTCTTATTAAAGCAACTCAGTGACTAGCCCTAAATTAACCAGGTAAAAAATGTTAACACTAACCTGAAGTTTTGTGAATAATTGTTCTTTAATTTATTGAGATGTTAAAAGAAATGCACATTGAGGGGTAGAATGGGGGCATGAAATGACTGAATTCCTCCTTGCAGTGTTTACCTTGAAAATTGCATAGGTGTTCTCTCCTCTTCTTCCCCTAGTCCCAGTTACTTATTTGCACACTTGTTTGAACTGACTTCCTGTTTTGATATTTATCACCAAGACCATAAACTCATTAATATGAATTTTCTTGATGTCTACTCACCACTGTCTTTGATTTATGTTCTTCTTAAATTTTTTTTAGTCAGGGTGTATTGTGCTTGGCAGAATTCCTTTTTGGCTTAATTTTTACTTCCTTTCCCAGATTGCTTGAGTCTTCCTTAATCTGATTTTCTCTTAACAACAATGATGAACCCTGAGAAAATGCCGGCATTTGGTCTTTGCCTAGCACAGGAGCCAAGTATTTAAGACATATGATCCTTGGGGCATCCTGAAAATTAATCTGTTCCCTAAAATTTCTTCTTGTCTATCATCAAGGCCTTTTCTTATTTGTTAAGAATTTTTATATTAAATGTAAAACATATAAACATTTTCTATTGTATAATCTTGGATTCAACGTCTGTGAGGATAATTTTGGTATGATACATAGAATTTATGCATTTCTTTATGAACTTACTGTTAGTGTACTTGATTTTGGCTGTTTATAACTCTCATGTTTGTGTACATTCTGCTCCAAAATGTTTTTGTACTCTGCAACTAATTACTTTGGATTACAAAAGCCTTGTGTTTCATGCCCTAAAGTATTTGGGAGTTTCCTTGTGAGAGAGAGTGGCCGAATCGTCTACCTCTCTCTTCCCTAGTCTCTGTGCATTGTACGGGTACAATTCTTAATTACTTACAAAAACTGTGATAGAGGGGAGAGGTGCCAATTTGGCTTTTAAGTTGATTTTAAAATACTTTGTAGTAATTTAGTAAGAGTTAAAGCAATCCACCTGTGTAATCTCTAGCTTGATTATAATGTAAAACAGTCTCTATTCAGTGTCTAAATTGAGTTCTCAAAACCCACAAAGAAATAGATCCATTTAACTGAAATCCATCTCATGCCTTTATCTAACTCTTCCGGAAAATACATTTTGCTTCTTTTGATAAAGAGCTTTGTGTTTGGCCTTTTATTATCATGCATATTGTTAAATGAATAAAATCAACTGACTCATTTTGGGGAAACGTACATTTTTAGTGTGTTTTTCCCTAACACATTTGGTCTAGGCATTATGATGCCACCTCTTCATCTTGGATATAACTATAAAGAAATCTATTAACTGCACCTAGACGAAAGTGGAAAACATTATGGGCCAAGTGTACTGTGTATATGGAATTGTGGTGTATGGTATGTTTTCTCTTACTTTGTTCCAGAAAGATGAAAGTGGGTCTTTAAAGTAGAGCTTTCCTCACCCACCACACTCCCCTGCACTAATGTTCAGAGAAAGGATTTATTCAAATCAAATGAAATTTGAATAATATTAGCTATAAGGAATATAGGACACCAAACACTGCCTCACACATTGTTTATTCTGAATGGAAAGGAACAGTGTAAAAATAAACTACTTACCAAAACTTGCCTTTAGTCTGAACATTCAAGCTCTCAGGGAAGCAGGTGTAACTGATGAAACTGACTTCTAGGACTTCAGAAAACAGCTTCTAATTATATCCATGTTTTTTATTGTTTTCATTTTTTTAAATGTGAGTTGATGGTTATTTTAGTGTGTTTCACAATAGAATTATCGTGTATACTGATTCCAGTGTGGTATATGGTTAAGTTTTGGACATGGATATGCCAAAAGTGCTCAAATGGTTTTGGCCACATAACTAGCTAGAATTTGTATGAAAAAATCTTACCCTCTTTTATAAGAAGAATTTTCAGAACAACATTCAGATTTGCTACGGTTCACCCGACGAACCTCTCCATGGCTCATCACTGGTTTGGTTCAACTGCAAAAGTCATTGGCCGAATTTTCCTTATCGCCTACATAAATTTCTGGAGGAACTGACTAGCAGAATTAATAATGAATATTATAAACTGCTTTCCACACACGAGGGTATAGTTATTGGTGCAATCTGTGTTGTTCCTGATGCCATGGTTTTACATCTTTTAATTTAAACCTAATATACCAGTGTTTAGGTAGCTTTTGAGACAAGATAGCACTGATACAAGGAACAATGAGGCTACTACTACTTCACGTAAAAAATGTGTTTATACCACCTTTACTGTGCTGTTGGAGCAGATCTTGATTTTACAAGTGTTCATATTCACTTAAGAGAATTTTAAGTGAAGAAAATTAAGTGTTAAATTATGAGACTTTTGTTGGCATTTGATTTCCAAAAATACATATGCATTTTCCAAAATATAAATGTGGAGGTTATTCAGAACAAAATTCACGTCTTATGGTAGTACTGGCATGGGTTGATTTTATTTGCATGCACATACAGACACATACTTCATGTATGCAAATTATAACAGTTTTTTATAAATCTAGTGTTTTTTCCAAAATTACAAGAGGTTATAGATTAAATACAAGGATAGCAAGTTTTTTAATCCATTAATCATGAAATGCTCTATTTCCTAAGTTATGACATTTAAAAGAAACCACATGTTCAACCTTGATCTGAGAACCTAAGTGTTTTTGAGTATTCCAGTAAAGGTGTGGTGTTCTTTTCCTAACCTACTTCAGGGTACATCTGTGTGGCACATAGATACTACTATATTTTCATTCTTCACTCCCAGTCTTAATTTCTTTCCCCTGTATGTATGTCACTGTGTTTTATGTGACTTCACATTATGTTAAACAGGGTAAACGGAGGTCCTGAGTAGCTCAGTGCTGTGGCAAAGCTCCAGTAGGTGTGCTGTGGTGTGCTGCAGTGATGTATTTGCATAACATTGTTTGATAGTGAACATTTTTTTTCTGTTTAAGTGTTTCATGATTAAAATTTTATGTTTAATTAAAATATTGCATACTATTGATGGGTTAAAAAAAAACCATTAAAATAATCAAACAATTATTCTGTGGCCTTAACATTATTTTCTTGTGTTTTCAATGAAATTTTCTTTTCATCTTTCCATCTTCACATTCTCTTAGCATAATCCTATGCACATAATGTATCTTGTTTTTCTTCTCCACTCACCGACCACACTAAATTTGATCAGCACTTGTACAGTAACAATATATTTGTGCTAGAAGATTTGCAATGATACTTGAGCATGTATTTATTTAGGAGGAAGCCACTGCCTATAATTATGCCTCATTGAGTAGTTTTACTTTACCCATCCTGCAGTATTTAGAATGGATCTCTACCAAAAGCAGGACAATGTCATGTAGATCTCCTTTTTCAGTAACTACATTGCATCAGAATCTATATTTATTTCTTTCTGGAAACAAAACTGGTGGGAGAGGGAAGGAGTTATTTTGTATCCTAGTTTGTATTATGAAGTCATTATATATATATATGAAATGATATAAACTAATAACTGTTGCAGAATGCCCTCAGATATAATTATTTCTTTTCAGCTGGATATGAAAAGCTGAAGCAGTGAAAATCTGCAGTCCTGTTTAATCAGTTGCCTTCTGTTTCTTGTCCATCACTTCTGTATCCACAGGGAGCTATCTACTATATACATTTGGTAACAGACTACATTCTCTTCAAATTTTTTATTTAAGTAATTTCATCAGCACTAGATCATTAACATAAAATAATGAGCCAAAGTACTGAGTTGAGATGGCTTTCAGTTGAGCTTAATTTCATATTTAACTTTTGCATTTGAGTTGTATAATATACTACTGCTGAAAAACAATTATGAATGCCTTCTGCATGTTGTACCTTAACAGAGATGGTGCAATTTTAAGAATACAAAGGGGCATAGAGTTAGAATGGATGTGTTTGTGCATATGTATGTTGTGTTTAAGCCTAAATATTAACGTTTACAAGAAGATTTTTAAAAATTCTTAAAACATTTCACTCAGTGAAATAAAGGGCCAATCTGGAGTAGAGACATTTTCTGTTGTTAGTGGAAGAGTGACAGCTAGCATTTGTTATCTGTCACATATTTAGAAATGTGTGCAGTTGGTTTTTGCTGCTGGTAATGAATTATTAGAAAATGGATGATTTTGTTCATTGTTTTTGGCCCTCAGGTTTACCGTGTAAATCTGCATTTTGGTGGTAAATCCCTTTGCCTCAGATTCAGTAGCTTTTGGTAAACTTCACTGTTTTTAAAGTAACTTTTGTGTGAAATAAAGATTCAATTTTTATAACAAATGGCAAATAAAAACACTAAATGCTGGAAGAAGTTGACTGTACTAATTTTTCCCAAGTTCCAAAAGTGATTCCTTTTCTCTTATGCTTCCTGTACAGTCATACTGTTATATTATTCACCAAGTGATATATTCCAGATTTACATGTGAATCCTGTAACAGTGGTACATACCATATTTTGAAAACATTTCGAAATATGCTACTGTATCAGGAAAGGCCGTGGGAAATGGATCTCCCAAACACTGAATACAGGAGGAAAGTTTATTATAGCCAGGAGCTGAGGAAATGACCTGTTCAAATTCAGCTCATCTAACAAAGGAAGGTTCTGCCTTTATATAGGCTTATACTTTAGATATTACACATGGAAGAATCTTAGGTTTATAGCTTTAGAAATCACATATGAAAAGGGTCTTGGTTTACAGTTTCAGGAATCCCATATTGAAAAGGTTTCGGTTCATAGTTTTAGGACTCACACGTGAAAAGGTTTCTGGTTTGATCATGTTTTAAGTAAAAACAGTGTCTTCCGGAGAGTTTCCCCAAGACCAAGCCTGCCACCTACAGAAGGTGAATCAGGAGGCACCAGTCGGTCAGCCTTTTCTTCTATTGAAATGCAGTGTGATAGTCAAAGGGAAAGTTGATCTCAGGTGCCTGGGTCTCCCTCTTCACTACCAGGACCATGGAGCCTAGAATACATGGGTTGGGGGCAGTAGGTCTCTCATGAGCGGGCCCATCTTTTCTTGGAATTACTCAGGAACAGATGCTAATAGAACACCTCATCTCTCGCCTATCTTCTTGGTGTCTGTGTCTCCATTTCCTACTGGTTTAACATTAACTTTGAATTGTGAACCAGGTAAACAAAAAGAACTGCAAGACAGACAATTCTGAGATGGTTTAGTCAAAGGAGAAAAAAAGTGAATTGGATAAAATATGTACATGATAATTTGAACTTTCGGATAGAAAACAGTCTCTTCCCCCCCCACCCCCACCCACACACACAGTTTCAGAACCACATTAGAAAACTGATAGCCAGAACTTTGCTGGAATATATATAAACTGACTGAATCAGATTACGAAAGAAAGTAACTTAATTGTTCCCTGGCCATATTCTCTGAAAATGCAGTAAGTCATTCAAGAAAGGCTTCCCCATCTCTAAGTGCTTCAGGAAGAGGAGGTCTACTGAAACAAAGAGAGTGCTTGCCTCCAGGCATTAGCAGCTTTTCAGGGACTGCTAGGTGCTTTTAGATGCTGGAGTTACCTGCTAACAGTCTGCAGGGCAGTCACGTGCCCCCCTAAACACAGCAATAATTGTGGCTTCATGTACTTCAGCATTCACTTCCGCATTTTAAAATGGCTTTTTGAAAAAGTGGTAAAGGGCTTGACTGTGGAAGGGAGAGACTCCCGTGCAGTTGAGTGAGGGCAGGGTTCCATTCTCCGGAGCTGCAACTTTGTTATGGGTTTGTTTCCTTCTCCTCTGGTCCCACCTGGTGTTCTTTGTCCCTCTCATCCCTGAGGTCTAGAGAAAAGCAGTTTATCCAAAAGGCAGGAAGCCAGACCTCAAATTCAAGTCCCATATTTACATAACATCCTACATTGACATGCTAAAGAAGGATCAGGAAAAGCTGCTTTTAACATGCATAGTCTTTTAAAAATGCAAATCCCTTTCTTTATCCCTTGTTATCTCATCTTCCCCTAGACTGCAGTCATAAGTCTGTCTGCCTCCTAAATAGCAGAGATTCTATAGAGCTGCCTGTCTGCTCGTGTGATTTTCAAATTATTTCCTTATGATAAATGCCTTCCATTTTGGATGCCTTTGTATTCCTATAGGGCTCAACCCACGTCATTTTTTACTCTCTACTTCCCTCTACTGCTGAGAGGAGAAAATGTCAAATAGAAGCACACCAGCAACACCCACCTGCAAGTAAAGATAACTCCAGATTCTTTCTTTTGGAAGAAAAGATTGATGCCTATCTTACCTGCGAAGCCATCACAGATTCTCTCTGCTTTCCTTTAACACGAAACCTGGTCAGCCCTATTTCCTCACTGACTATTCACTTCTTAACCCACTTCTCTCTGGCTCTTCACATGTCCCAGGTTCTGCCCCTCCAGGTTAATTTCTCTTACACAGATTACCAATCACATATTTTGCCAAGGGCAGTGACCTTTCTCAGTCCTTGCCTCTGTAGGTAGAGGGAAAATGCTGTTTTAGGTTTATCAACATTTGTAAATCTTGGCCAACCCTCTTCCTCATGGAGTGAGGGTCTCACAATTTCAGGTGTGAAAGATGTACAAAGTTATGAATCAGCACTGACCCTGCGATCATTGTTTCAGAGCCCACCCTCCTTCCTAATATGGTCCTTAAACCACAGCATCCAGTTTCTTACTGCTATGCTCAGTTTCCTTTACTTTGCCTTTATCAAATGCAGCCCCCAAGGTAAGATTCGAGAATTCATTGGCCCTCACTTAGTAACTCTATGAGATGCACGTAGAAAGCCCCATGCAGTGCCTGGTGCCAAGAACAGATCATACTGTGTGGGCACTCTAGGCAGGTAAGAATTTGGTACCCCTTTACAAGAACATACTTAGAATGTTTATTCAACATGTGTTTAGTAGAGATGGTAAAACTGGCTTTCTGTTGGAAAAAAGTCACGAACCTTTTAACTATCTTCATATTCCTTTTTTGAATACTTAAACTCTATCTAGCAAGAATGAGATAGCGTTTAAAGATACTTTAGCAGAAAGACAAGTGGGCCTAGGGGCTGTAGGGAATATGAAAGTTTTCACAGCTCATGATATTTCTGTCAAATATCCCACAATCAGCCTCCCAGGCCTTGTGAGCAGGCCTGTCAGCTGCTAAGTCTCCCTTCTT
Source organism: Callithrix jacchus (assembly GCF_049354715.1). Lineage (NCBI taxonomy): Eukaryota > Metazoa > Chordata > Mammalia > Primates > Cebidae > Callithrix > Callithrix jacchus. Next base: position 127,025,058 of record NC_133508.1, read on the forward strand.
GTTCCCTTTCAAAGCATCCTACTCTCTCATCTGCCACCCTTATCTCTCCCAGATCTACTCCCTCCAACCACTTCTGTGGGCTCTCTCTCACTCTTGCTCTCACTCTCTCTCTTGCTCTCGGATTGTGCTGTTCAGCATTGCCCCAACAACCACACTCCAAGCTTACATGTCCTCACCTGTGACTAACTCCCATCTTCAAGAGTATGAAATACCTATTATTCCAAGGATGATGCTTTAGCTTGTGCTCACCAAAATACATGTCTCCCAGTTGCCAAGATTCTCTTTCTAGAACGTAGTTTCTTGCCACTGTTTCAAATTTAAGAGACTTATTCCATATGTTGAATGGGCTAAGGGCCAATTTTCATTTGTCAGGCTGCTAACATAAGGAATTACATGTGGAAACCTGAGTTAACGGGCACCAAATTTCCAATTACTCCAGTGACACATAGTTGCTCCTTGTAAATTTAATACCCCAGACACCTGTTTAAGTGCATGTACCCTTAATTCAGCACAGCCTAGCAGGCGAGTACCTTGTATATGGCCATGACTATTTTCTTCTCAACAGAAATCAGTGAGTTACCACTGAGGTGTGAAAAACCATTTCTCCCTTGAAATGCTTCTCAGTCATTAAGGAGTAGGTGGGAAGGTTTCCCTTCTGGAGTTTCTGAAACTGCACAGCTGGCGGGGACTAAATACCACCTGGGTGAAGGGAGTTTCCTTTTAGCCTTTCCCCAAGGTGGGGTTGGATTTACACCTTTGTCTATAGTAATACATAGAGAAACTTCTCAGATCCCCAAGGAGAGAAAAGAACAGTTCTCTTTTTCAAGTGCATCAAACCCCCCTTTTCATAATAGAGTGAGCCTTTTTCTGGCAGTTATTCTGTGAAAAGGGAAAGCCTAAAGAAGTAGCCAAGTGAAGAATTGATTCAACCCGCATTAAGTGGCCTGAGGAAAATTTGCTTGACTTGTGGTATCAGAGGCACAGTGCACATCAGGAACCTCACTGCTGGCTTCACATTGAGACAAGAGAATAACTATTTAGTTCCTGCTCCTTGAGTTGGAGAGCATAGCTGTAGGAAGAAGTATTGAGGTGAGATAATGACAATCTTTGTTTAGCACCTACTGTGTGCCAGGCACTCTATTAGGTTTTTCACGTGCACTATCTCAATCCAGCCAACAGCCCTATTTGGTATGTTGTTTTGATTTTACAAATGAAAAAGAAGGCTTTTAATTTATCACCATCCCGAGGTCTCATGAAAAAATTATAACCATCACAATGTCTCATGACTGTTCAGAAGAGGAACCATATTCAACCTACAGGTCTGCACAGCCTGTTTCTACAGAGATTTAGCTGAACATTAAATGTCAACTTTATCCTCTCACATGCACCTTGGCGTTTTGAAAACTCTGGTTTTCAGAGCTCAGTGGTCTCATCCAGTCTGCTTTATCCTAAGGCCTCCTCCTGGCTCCATTTCCTAGTTTCTATCTACTTCTGAGCCAGAGTCACTTCCTGTATGTTTTATTTTCCTCCTTATCCTCTAATGTAATTCTGGAATAATAGAACTTCCCAGTGAAAAGAAACCATGGAGAATTTGCTGAGAAGGAAGAGTATAAGTGGCTCGCTGGAGATCACAACCCCAGTGGCTCGGGAAGATGATACCTAGATCTGTGCATGCCCCTGTTGGGTGCTCTTTTCACTCTGCTGGGCTGGCTCTGAAGAGCACAGATAATCCTCATTTACCCAAAGCCTAGCGGAAGAGCCAGACCAGTACCTGTGTCTCCTACCTAACTCTGGAATCTGTGTATTCTCTAACAAGCTGCATTCATTTTAGATATAGGCTGCATCTTAATGATAATCCCTTCCCATGCACAGTGCATCACTCTACCAGAGAACTTGAGGCCATTGTCCCCATTTCACATATAAGCAAACTGGGCTCTGAAAGAGACACCTTCAGTGGTTACCATTATTGGGAACTACTAAAGCACCTGCCATGGGCTTTATAAACATTAATTCTTAAAGAGTATCAAGTAGGCATTATCTCTATTTTACAGGTTCAGGTAGCTTAACTAACATACTAGATTATATAGCTAGCACATGGAAGAGTCAGGTTTTAGACTGACTCCATAGAGACTCCATAGCACCATAGACTCTGCTTTTTATATACTACACACTGCCGTGGTCATATCGCTAGTAAGTGGTAGGGTTGTGAACACAGTCTAGGATTTTAACATCTAATTCAGTATTCTATTCTTTGTAATGTGCAGGTTCTGAATATTCTGAATGTTGAAAAGGATTGATTGATAGACATGTAGACGCATGTGCACCTACACAGTTTTAAACAGTTTAGTATAATTTCTTCCAAATAACCCATTTATTCATAAACTTTGTGTGATTATTTTTAAAGTGCATAGTGTATGTTTAATGTTTTAACCTAAATCTATGAGTCTATTTGCTCTCATTAGAAGAATGGAGTGTCTGGATTTCTGACCCTGTGAGTGATGTTGGATATTGGATCCCAACCTCTTAAAAAGAGTTGTTAACATTTTTTTATTTTTGTTTCAGTTTGCAAGTGAAGCTCACTGTCAGTTTGGGTTTTATTAGAGAATGGAAGTTCCAGTTTAACTCCCTGAGAGTGCTGATTTATTATAAGAAAATGCTGGCAGACATTTTAGACTTGCAAAATGACTTCTAATCACAGTTCAGGCTAAATTCGTTCTGCTGATTTAGAATGTTGGAGAGTGAGAAGAGTGAGGAGGAGGGACAAGTTATTCTATCCTTATTGAATTAATGCCATGTTCCAGATAAGACGCTGCCTTCCTTGCCCTGAGTGATGCTGTAACCCTGGCTTTGCCTTCTGGCTGAATGCACTACTGAGCAGGAAGAAAGTCTCGACTTCAACTCTAACAATCCACTGCCAATTAGTACTGGTTCACTTGGCATTTCCCCTGAGGTTCTTCAAATTTGGCATGTTTGGCATGTCAGGTACATGTGAGTCACCTGCTCAGCTGTCCCCAAGGCCCATTACACAGTGGGACTGCAGCTCTAAGGGCTCCCAGGCCCTCTCCACTGAGCTCTTCTATGAAAGGAAGATGACTTATCAAATTACTGGGCTTAGCACTATTTTTAAATTTTCTTCTAGAAGATAAAAGAAATTGGCCCTTCTCCCTTTTTATTTCTTTCTGGTAGTGAACATAATAATTTCTCCTGAGGAGCAGAGTGTCCACAGAGATTTTTTTGCATGCTGGAAATAAGGCAGATGGCTTGGGTATTGTCTCATATCATCAGCGAAGGCCCCAGCTAAGCTAATGACTAGAAGGGCCTGGAAGAAATTAACAAGCTTCTCAGGGTAAGCTGTGGTTTGGGGAAGTTGGTGATGTTGAGGATGCTGGAGGCTAAGAGAGGGAGAGAAAATAGGGTTCTTGTAACTTCTGGGCTTCAGCACCAACCCTTGTGATCCTGACATTTCCAGTGTGATCTGCCTTATGGCAGCATGCACAGGGTCCCAGCCTAACTGAGCCTCCTGAGTGGGTGGGCTTGGATGCTGGCTAGCCAGCCTTCCAACTCCAATATTCTGAACTACATAAAGTGCTGAGTGAGTGGGAAGTGCTGATCACGTTTAATACTGAGTAATTTTTTTAAGAACTTGAGCATGTCATACATTTATTTTTTCAGCTTTGGAAATGATTCACTTTTATGACACATGAACAAGAATTGTATTCACTAAAGAACCTCAAGCATAACAGCAAGTGAAGGAGGATGGAATTATCTTAAAGGGCTGTTCTGCAGTGCCTCCCCATCAAAAGAGCCAAGTAGGTAGTGAAGAGAAGCTATTTAGGGCAGGAGAGATAGGAACGTTCCCAGCAGGGCCTTCACAGGTTACAGTTCCCAGTTAAGAGCAATGTCCTGAGATTGCACAGGTATAAAGGTGACCTGTGAGGTACTTGGTTCTCTTGGGCTTTAACACCAAAATTTGAAAGCTGAGGCTGACCCTTTATCACTGGCTTTCTTCCCAGAGTCTGACCTGGGGCAAACAGGACTGACGGTTTTAAGTTATCCGGTTTCTGTTCAGCTGAGACCTGAGTGTCAGGTCAGCTAACAGGCTCCATGTTGGAGAAACATGGCTCTAGGTTTCATTGTGCTGAGAGATGTTAACTTCCGCCCGGTCTTAGGGTACAGCCCCACCTGGATGCCAGCTCCAAGGGCAGACTGTGTGCCCACCAAGTTCATCTGATATGCAGCGGGCAGATGAAGCTATGTGCTGTTCACCCGTTCTGCGCTCTCCTGCCCAGTCTAAGACTGTCCAAGGCGAGGCCTAGTCTCTGCTTTATCTGGAAGAAGACAAGACCACCGTCTTGGACTGACAGCCCAGAAGCTACTCATCTCCAACCTGGATCCTAAATTTGACAGTACCTCTTGACTAATCTTGTATCTCTGAGCCTTAGCTCCCTCATCTGTAAAGTGTAAGCTTTATTTTATAAATATTGAGTGTGTGCTACTTACGCAGGTGCTGCCTAAGGTATGAATACAGTAGGCGACAGCAGGGACAAACAAGACTCACTCCTCATAGAAACAAACCTCATAAGATCTTTGGAGGATTCCATGAGATAATGTGTGCAAAATGTTAGCATCTTGTCTGACCCTCAGGGCTGCTTTTTACATGTTAGCTTTAATGAGTTTTCCGCCAAAGATGGTAGAAAATATTTCAAAGCATGTCCTTTCCTGCCTTGGTCTGTGCACATGCATTTCTCTCTGCCTAAAATGCTCTTCCTTAATTCCTGTGCCTAGCTAACTCCTGTTCATCCAGTTCTCGTATAAATGGTCACTTCTTCAAGGTGGCATTTTTCTGACCAGTCCACTCTTAGATCCCCCTGTTGTTTGTTCCCAGGGCAAGTGGTACTATACTTTGAGGTATCCATCCTCTTGATAACTATGACTTGTTTAGTGTCTGTTTCCCTGACTAGACTGTAAATCTAGTGTAAACAGCATCCATGTGGACCAGAAATATTGATGCCCAGCTTTGAGAGTCTGCATAAACATCTGACCAACTGGCTGATATTTGAAGGGAATGTTCCCTTTCGAATGAGAAAATTGCACTGGACCCAAAAAGAAGAATCTGGCCCACCAGGAGCACATGAGTCCTTTCTTCCCTCTTTCTTTCTCCTACCATGAAGAGGAGGGACGGCCAAGAAATGGCTTAAGAAAGGCCATTCCCTGGGTGGTACCCCCATCTCCTAGAAGCAGCAGTTAGGGAACATAGGACGAAGAGTTGGGCTCCCCATTGTTCACTGGAACTTACCCAGCACCCATTCAGGGACCTACTGGGAATGGGGCAATAAAGGTCTTCTTTGATACCATCTGCCACAGTCACACCCTTTGTCCTTACCACAGCCTGGTAGCATGACTTAAAGAAAGTCTTGTCTCTTGTAACTATAGATAGCAGAAGCTTGATAAAATGAAATCTAAGGTCATAAGACTGGAATGGTGTCAACAGCAGAAATGTCTCTGTCACCTGATGTGAAAGATGCCCCAGCCTCAGTACCTTTTGGATGAGACCTTGGCAAACATACAACTGTTTACATGTGACTTACCAGAAATGTGAACTTTCTTGCCCTTTTGTGCCCTGTGGGATTTAACAAAGCAGCAATGTGACCTGACCCCAGTGGTTTTCTTCTGGCCAGAATCCAAGTCCCCCGAGTAGTGCTGGACTTCCCACACGCATTCCTGCCAGCCCACCATATGGAACTATAGGGCAGTCCTCTCTGCCAAGCCTTTCTAACCTCTATGCCTTTGCCCAGGCTCTTCCCTCAACCAGAAGTTCCTTTTGTCCATACATACACACATTAAGACACTTCAGTTCATTCTTCAAGACTAAGATAAAATACCACTCTATCACTCCCCTGACCACCTATTTCCCCCAAATTGGAGTTGGTTATTCCTAACCCTTATACCAATGTAGTGAGGTTATTTATGGATTTCCCGCTCAGTCCACTGAAGACAGAAACAAAATCTTGTTCATATTTATGTCCCTTTCAACTAATATAGTATCTGCACCTATGATTTACTATAGTATTCTACACTGTAGGTGTGTAATGAATAAATAGCTGAAAGCTGGGCATTTGCAAGGTGTCTGCTGGCCAGTGGGTCAGCCAGGATGCCTACAGGCAAAGGCATGTGCCAGAAACCACTAGTGGAGACTTTTGTGTCCAAACTGTTGAAACAGTGAACAGTTGTTAAAGCCTTGTGGTGAGGAAATGGCATGAGGAAATAGTACTTTGGATATATTCTTTGAGGGCATGGGGTATAATGATGTTGAAGGAAGAAAACTTAAATTCATTCTACAGATAGTAAAACTGAGGCTTAGGGAAGTTAAGTGATTTTCCAAAGGACACACAGCTAGTAAGCAAAGGAAACTGGATTAGAATCTAGATCTGGTTTCAAAGTTTGCCCTCTTAAATAGTATGCAAAAACTCAACCAAATCTGCATACACTGCCTGGAACTAGTGTCCATTGATATTCAGGGAATTCCCAACTGCGTTAAGTTTGATGCCATTATATCACTAGACCTCACTGGGCCTCAGCTTCCTCTTCAGTAAAATAAGGAGAATTGAGCAAAGTGCCTCTAAGGCCACTTTTAGGCTCTGAGATGCTATGATTATCTGTAGAAAGCAAATGGACTTTCTAACCTGGAGGTCAGCTTGGTCAAAACATAAGCGCACTTGTGTATTGAGCCTGAAAATCCTTCTCAGCTGTTGCAGTGGTGATTGTAATATACACAAAGAAAGCTGTGAACTATTGTCTTAGAAGTATAATCATTCTTCCCAAATGAGTATTCAGAATACACTCAGGCATCTACACTTTCTGAACTCACAGAAAGCTCCTGTTTATCCGAAGTCTACTTAAGTCACAGCAGTTTCCACTCACTCCCCATGCTTTCCGTGTTATTCCAAAGCACACTGAAATGAAGTTCAGAATTGCATTACCCACACCTGTGGCACCCAACCTCCAATCCGCCTGCCACCTCGCCCTGTCACACACGTCTCAATCAAGCGTACATGCACTTCTCTGACTTCAGGCTGAATCGTAGGGTAGAACACATCTGAAAATGTCTGTGTGGTTCAGAATGAACTCTGAAAACTTTCCACCCATACCACTGAATAACATCCTGTTGTTTTGGCTCTTCTTTTTTCTATCAAATCTGTGCAATAATGCCTTTGATTTGGCTTTCACTTGGAATGATCTGCCTGATACCAATTTCCTACAACATTCAGAGCCAGATACAATCTCATTATAGTCAGCTACATAAAGTGGACCTTTCAGAGCATAAAGAAACATCTGTCCTCCATCTGTGGTGCCTGAAAAATAGGACTTCCAATAGAGCACTGTGTAGGATGCTAGTGCTTTTAATGGGCAAGAAATCCATTTCTGACTAAAATCTCAATAAATATATCTAACAGAATATTTTCATCTTACATACTGTCTTTCAAAGAGCATTTCAAAGGCCACTATAGCAAAGTGGCTTATTAAGAACATAGTCTCTAGACTCAGCCAAACCTGGTTCAAATACTTGTTCTGTGATATACTGGCTGTGTGATCTCGGAAAGTGATTTAACCCTGATTTTAGGTTTTCTCAGGGATGTAAAATAAAATGCTAGCATCTACCCTGAGAGAGAATATTTTTAAACAGACTGGCCCATGGTACAGCAACAAATAAACATCAGCTGCTGTTCCTGTTTTGTTATTGCTGTTGTTAACACTAGGAGCAGAATGGCCTGATTCCTGATGTGGCTAAATGAACACAGGATTTGGAATTAGAAAACCTGAATTTGCACTCTACCATTGCCACTGACTAGTCAGATGACCCTGGGGAAATCACTGAATGCTTCTCAACTTAGCTTCCTCATCTGTAAAACAGGGAAAATAAAAATAGCTACCTCACAGGTAACAACTGTGAGGTTCAAATAAGGTGATTTATGTGAATTTCCTTTGCCAATTTCTAAACTCTGTATGTATGCATTATTTAGTGATTGTTAGTGTTATGGGCTGAATATTTGTGTCTTCCCCCAGAATTTATATATTAAATCTCTAAGCCACAATGTGAGAGTATTAGGAGGTGGGGCTTTAGGGGTAGTTAGATTTAGATGAGGTCACAGGGTGGAGCCCCATGTTAGAATTAGAACCCTTACAAGAAGTGACTAACAGCTCACTCTCTGTCTGTGTGTGTCATGTGAAGATACAGCAAAAAGTCAGCCATCTACAAGCCAGGAAGAGGGCCACCACCAAGAACTGAATCTGCCAACACCTTGATCTTGGACTTCCTAGCCTCTGGAACTGTGAGAAACAGAGTGTCTGTTGCTTACGCCACCCAGTCTAGGATACTTGTTATCACAGCTCAAACTGACTAAGACCATTGGTAACAACACCAGAACTGAAGAATGTATCTAATTTTCTTATTCAGGAATTTTTATTTACAAAAGCCTTAGTGATGTGCTCAAGTAACTATAGCTGATTTCCACTTAGTCACAGAAATGAGGACTCTTTGCATGAACTAAGGTAGCATCAGGTACAGAACATCTGCTTTTCCCAACAAAGCTCTGTATACTCACCTTAAACCTGGTCTCTCTGAATGTTTAAAATGTGTCCTTTCTGTCAGTGATGGATCAGGAAAAACTATAAGGAAATTAAGAGAACATTTTAAAAAATGTGTCCTGGTCAATTGCCAATATATCTGAAAGGTGGTATTTTGGGATCTTCGGGTGTCACTTTTCTGGCTGGAAACCGCTGTGGCTGGTGGAGCCTTTGCCGAGTTTTGCTTGGTGCTCTAGGCTTGTTCCACCCACTCGGTCTGGCAGGCTGCACCCAGTTCACACTACCAGCCTGGATTCCATGCCCTCTAAGGGAGACTATGAGTCAGGCGTGGAGTGGCAAGGGGTGTGTAAGCTAGGGTGGGGTCTGGCCACTGCGCTGTTAGACATGCTGGCTACTGCCACAGAACAGGCAGCTCCAGGTGCTAGCACAGGCACTGGTTCTCTGTGAGGTTGCAGCTGGATCAGGTGCACCACAAGCAGCTTCCCCAGCTGGCATCAAGGTATGTAGCTGAACCCAGAAACTTGGAGACAGCAGGAACTGCAGAACCCCAAAGAGGGAGTCAAAGCCCTGGCTCAGGGAGCTCTCAGATCTGGGCTCCCTGAAGGGCCACAGCTCTTCTCTCCTTTTCACCCACAATGTGGCAAGCAGGGGCATGTTTCAGCCCTGTTTGGGTTACAGTTCTTTTAGTTTTGCCATTTGGAAGGTCCTGAGTTCTTGACCTGTGCCAGGAAGAATGAGGTGCACAGAGAAGTGGAGGGTGAGCAAGACAAAAAGGAGTTTTATTGAGCAATAGAACAGCTCAGAGGACACCTGCAGTGGGCCACTCCTCTCCATAGCCAGGGTATCTCAAAGTGTTCAGCTGTCATCAGAGAGGGAAGCTCCTCTCTGCTGGGAAGTTCATCCCAACAAGTATCTAGCTGTCAGCAGAGAGGGTAGTTCCTCTCTGCAGCTGTTCATCCCATTGTCTTCTCAGCTCTCAGTGGACAAGAGTCCCTGGGGTGGGCAGCTCCTCTCTGCAGCTGGTGGTCCCATCATCTCACCCTCTTCTCTCTATCTTTTCTCTGTTCTCTGCCAGAGTCTGGCTGAATCCAGGGTTTTTATGGGCCTCAGAGGGGAGGAAGTATGTGCTGATTGGTCCATGGGTGGCCATGGGTGGGCCCAGGGAAAAGCACCACAGGTTCTCCCTCCAGTCCCTGGGACTGGGACCCTGGCCCCCAGGCTTCAGGTCCTCCCTGGTTTGAGAATGGGGCTTCACTAGGGACCAGTCCCCTTCTACCCAGGAGCCTGTCTGCCTCCTGCTACTGTTCATGACACCCAGGCTGTTCATGTCAAGAAGCATGGGCAGGGCCAGCACTGGGCTGTTCTCAGCACCCTCCTTTGCCTCCCTCCTGTGCTTGTCAATGCCCAGAGTCCAGAGGGGACTGAGGTGCCAGGGAGCTGGCATGTCAGCACTGCCCCAAGTGTGTGTATACCTAGCTGGGCTGTGACAGTGCCCACATTTGGCCTCAACTCCACTCTGGGATTGGAGCCAACAGCAGGGAAAGGCCAGGCAGTAGGAGCAGACACCTTCAAGCATAAGGAGGGTAAGAGGGGGGCTTCCCAGACCCCTGAGAATACAGAGATGCCAACCCAGGTGGCTGTAGAGGCGCCTGGGAGGGTGGGGCTCCTGCCTGCTCCTTGCTCCTGCCAGCTCCCTGGAATGCAGCACCACCCTTGGTCCAGCTCCACCTCGGGGCCCCTCTCTGCATGCCCCTGTGCCCAACCATGCTGCCCCCACACCAGAAGGCAACTCAGCTTGGCCCCATCGTGGAGGCTCCGAGGGGCAGGCTCCAGGGACTGTCCACCACCTCCCACACCTCCCCACAGCGGCAGTGGGCAAGAGCGATGCCACAGTGCCAGGGTATAGAGTGGCAGAGGCTCCGGGCCTGAGGTGGGTCCCGCCTGGCTGCAGCCGGTGGTGCAATGGCAGCAGCTGCTTGGGATGGCCCACCACTGCCATCAGTATTAAGACAGAAAAGGGCTGTCAACTTTCCTACTGGGTGTTGTTTTGATGTGGTAAATGTTAGTTTTTCAGATTGTATCTCTCTTCCCTTCCTAGCGCATTCAAAACAACTAGTAATTCAGCTACTTTCTGCCCTTCTGGGTACCTGATCATCTCTTTTGTCCATTTCGTAGTATGGAAGTCACTGGGCTGGGGATTTTGACACCAGCCAGACTTAAATTTGAATTCTGACTCCTCAACTTTCCAGCTGTGTTATCTTAGACACATCAGACAACCTTTCTATACAGCTCAGTTTTCTCATCTGCAAAATGGAAAAGAATAATAGCTATGTTACAGGGTGATTAAGAAAATTGAAACAACACATATAAAATTCTTAGTCATATCTGACACCTAGTAGTCACCTGTCACCTTATCTTCCTTCCCTTGAATCTTCTTCTTGCCCACTTCTAACTCCCTATGCCTGATTATTGAGCCCTCCCTGGGGCCTTGGTGAGATGATCACTAACACAATCAATGGCTAATATGAGCCAGTAAGAAAGCGTCCCTGGGGAACAATCAAATTTCTAAACTAAGATTCTTCTTCCAGGTCTTATAAACTCTCGGGCTTTTGGACATTCCAGTAAAAACAATAGACTCTACTAGATATATTTGCTAATTTAATATTTGCTTAAAGTACATGTGTGTGAACTTGGATAGTCACAGAATGTCCCAGTAGATGCACAAAAAAATACCTGGTAACGCCGTGTATATTTTCTCTGCTTATCTTTTTGTATTTTTTCGAATTTTGTACCATGTGCATGTATTCCTATTCTAGAACTAGAAATACCATTTGACCCAGCAATCTCATTACTTAGTATACACCCAAAGGATTATAAATCATTCTACTATAAAGACACATGCACACATACATTTACTGTGGCACTGTTCACAATACCAAAGACTTTGAACCAACCCAAATGCCCATCAATGATAGACTGGATAAAGAAAATGTAGCACATATACATCACAGAATACTATGCAGCCATAAAAAAAAGGATAAGTTCATGTCCTTTGCAGGGACATGGATGAAGCTGGAAACCATCATTCTCAGCAAACTGACACAAGAACAGAAAACCAAACACCACATGTTCTCACTATAAGAGAGAGTTGAATAAGGAGAACACATGGACACAGGGAGGGGAACATCACACACTGGGGCCTGTTGGGGGCTGAAAGCTAGGGGAGGATAACATTAGGAGAAATACCTAATGTAGATGATGGGTTGATGGGTGCAGCAAACCACCATGGCATGTGTACACCAATGTAACAAACCTGCATGTTCTGCACCCAGAACTTAGAGTATATAATACTAATTTTTAAAATGCTAGTGATGTTGAAGTATTCTTTGCCAGGCATTGTAGTAGGAGCTCCCTAATGACCTGGAACCTGTTAATATAGTCTCCAAAACTTTCTAGTATACAGAGAAGAAAAGCTGTAGTTCTTGAAGCAGAAAACCACTGCCTGAGCCAGGAGAGGAGGTTCTCACTCTGTGGCTTCCTTGCCATAGAATGTTTGTAACCTCTTCCCTTGAGATTTGCAAAGTAAATCTTGTATTTGTCATCAATAATAGTAGTGATCTATATTGAAAGCTTACTATGTGTCAAGCACTGTTCTGTGTGTGTAGCTTCACAATTACCTCGAGTTAATTATTATACCAATCTTGTGAGGTGAGTTGTATTTTTATCTATATTTTACTTTTTTTTTTTTTTTTTTTTGAGACGGAGTTTCGCTCTTGTTACCCAGGCTGGAGTGCAATGGCGCAATCTCGGCTCACCGCAACCTCCGCCCCCTGGGTTCAGGCAATTCTCCTGCCTCAGCCTCCCGAGTAGCTGGGATTACAGGCACGCGCCACCGTGCCCAGCTAACTTTTTGTAATTTTTAGTAGAGACGGGGTTTCACCATGTTGACCAGGATGGTCTCGATCTGTTGACCTCGTGATCCACCCGCCTCGGCCTCCCAAAGTGCTGGGATTACAGGCTTGAGCCACCGCGCCCGGCCTATTTTACATTTTTAAACATTGAGTCTCAGAGAGTCTCCTAACTAGCAAGTGACAGAGCTGAGATTAACAGTTGTTACTGTATAGGGTTGTTAAAACAGGCATAGATTGTTATTAAAGCTAAATAAATTCATACATATAAAGTGCTTAGAACAGCACTGGCTGTGGTGCCTTCCCTATTAAGGACCAGCATTAGCATTCCTGGAGTCAGGGAGGGACTTTGTAAGTTAGAAACATAATTGAGTCAGTAAAAGTACCAAGAGGTAATTTTAATAAACTGAATTGTAAATTAAGTCTCTATTTATTCTGTGACTAAAGGCTATACATTTTTCAAGATAGCTTTCCCTTGTTTTTATTTTGTTGTTGTTGTTTCTGTTTTTATTTTCTATGTGTGCCATTTCGTAGAAGACATTCTGCCACCAATTCCAAGTTGTCTGTGTCCTACTTTCAGCTTTTTAATGCTTTTTTGTCATAGATATTTTTAACATAAAAATCAGAGAAAGGGGCCGGGCGCAGTGGCTCAAGCCTATAATCCCAGCACTTTGGGAGGCCGAGACGGGTGGATCACGAGGTCGAGAGATCGAGACCATCCTGGTCAACATGGTGAAACCCTGTCTCTACTAAAAATACAAAAAATTAGCTGGGCATGGTGGCGCATGCCTGTAATCCCAGCTACTCGGGAGGCTGAGGCAGGAGAATTGCCTGAACCTAGGAGGCGGAGGTTGCGGTGAGCCGAGATTGCGCCATTGCACTCCAGCCTGGGTAACAAGAGCTCAACTCCGTCTCAAAAAAAAAAAAAAAAAAAAAAAATCAGAGAAAGGTAATGTTTTTAAATGAAACCATTAGAATGACCACCCATTCAAGTAAACATTTGTAGGTACAATATTGTTGGTATTATTGGGTCTTTTATTGGTGGTTTTTATTGAGTGATGTTTCCACCTGTGGGAGGTAAAAGCAGGTGGAACACTAAAAATGTTTTTGATCCTCTGTCTCCAACATGTACAGGAATAGTGGCCACATATTAAGGTGCATGTGTGTGAGCTTGGATAGTCACAGAATATCTCCAGTAGATGCACAAAAAAACTTGCTTGCTACATAAAGCAAAAGAACAAGTAGTATCTGAACCTAATGGACAGAAAACACACCATCTGTCAGCAGTCAAATATCAGGCTCAAACATATAAAGCAAGAGAGGAAAATACACCCCAATTGCTGCCCTGTCCAATGTGGGTTAAATTATATATATTATTAAAATTAATCATTGATTTCTTTTTACTTTTTAAAAGGTGGTTACTAGAAAATTTTAAATTGCCTCTGTGGCTTTCATCTTATTTCTATCAGGCAGTACTGCTCTAGAATAAAGTCTAAACTTTACCTAGACCTGACCCTTAAGTCTTCAGTACCTTAGAAACATAAAGACATAAAGTGACTAAATTCAAGTCTGGAAATAGAGACGCTTACTATGTACCTCCTAAGAGTACAAAGATTAATAATGCAGAGTTCTTGTCTTTAAGAAAGTGAACTGAGATTCATAGAACCCTACTTTGAGCCAGGATGTGAGCATCCCTGCAAGTTAGTATTATAATTTCCACTGTACAACTCACCTCTAGCCTTTAATGCCTCCTCCATTCAGGACCCCAGAACCTTCCTGAAACTAATATAAGCAAAAACATTCTCTTCTCCATGGCCTTCTCTACACCCTTAGTCTTAAGTACCCTCTTTCCAACTCTAGCCTGTAACTATCCTTAAAAAAAGGTAAATGGGAGGTGGTGCTGGGGGTGGGATGTGTACTTTCTATATTATTTATTCCAGTGCCAGGACCCTGAAATCCCATTAGATCGGCTACAAGGAAATAATAGTGCCCAAGCTGGGAAAGCACAGAAACTGAGTTATTTGCTTCTCAATCAGCTCACCTTCTCCCTGTAAAGCATCAGGAGAGATTACTCTTGTTTTCTCAAAGACAAAATCAGAGTCTCACTTCTGTCACCCAGGCTGTAGTGGCATGATCACTACTCACTGCAGCCTCAATTTCCCAGGCTCGGATGATTCTCCCACCTCAGCCCCTAGTGTAGCTGAGACTACAGACATGTGCCACCACACCTGGATAATTTTTTGCATATTTAGGAAAGACAAGGTTTTGCCATGTTGCCCAGCTGCTCTCCAACTCCTGGGCTCAAGCATTCCACCTGCCTCAGCCTCCCAAAGTGTTGAGATTACAGGCACGAGCCATCACACCCAGCCTGGATTTCTAATTGGCACCTCAAACTTAACATGTTCAAAACAGAATTCCAGATTTCCCATCCCTTCCACCTGTTCCTCTTAAACTATTTTGCATGTCAGAAAATGGACATTCCTTTCTTCTCAGTAACCAGGCTAAAAGCTTTGGAGTTATTTCTGACTCCTCTCCCTTTCTCTTACCCCACATCCAATCTGTTGCATATTCTTAAAACTGTACTTTCAAAAGAATGTGCTGACCAGAATTCAGCCACTTCTCACCACCTGATATCAATTACCCTGGTGCAAACCATCATGGAGTCTCCCTTTGATGACTGATAACATTCTAAACTTGTCCCCTGCAGTCTGCTCTTACCACAGCAGCTAGAATAACCCTGATACATCTTAGATCACGTCACCTCTCCTCAAACCCTTCCAGTATGAGAGTGACAGTGACCACAGCCCAATTTTTTTGGTGTTGCCCAAAGCTCTGCACTGACTCCAGCCATACTGGACTCCTTGCTGTTCCTCAAAAACACCTGGTAATCTCCTAACCCTAGGGCCTCTCCCAAAATGCTCTTTCTTCAGTAGCCACAAGCCCACCCTCACACCTCCTTCAGGCCTTTCCTCGACTGCCTCTTCACAGTGAGGAAATTTCCCTGATCAGCCTTTTTAAAATCTGACATTGCCTTGTCCAAATACTCCCTGTCTCTGCATTATTATTCTTTATAACACTTCTCACCAGCTGGCATAGTATTTCTTCTACTCATTTCTTAAAGTTTCTGTCCTCCAAAATAGAATATAAACCCCACAAAGGTGAGGATTGTATTTATTCATTGCTATCTCTGTAGTTCCTAAAATAGTACCTGGCTCAAAATATATGATCAGTAAATATTTATTAAAGGAATGAATGGAATTTTCAGATGAGAAAAATGGGCAGGGCCTGGTGGCTTACGACTGTAATCCCAGCACTTTGGGAGACTAACGTGGGCAGATCACTTGAGATTAGAAGTTCGAGGCCAGCCTGGCCAACACAGCGAAACTCCATCTCTACTAAAAATACAAATATTAGCCAGGCATGATGGTATGCACCTGTAATCCCAGCTACTCAGGAGGCTGAGGCAGATGAACTGTTTGAACCTGGGAGGCGGAGGGTGCAGTGAGCTGAGATCACAACATTGCACTCCAGCCTGGGTGACAGAGCGAGACCCTGTCTCCAAAAAAGTAAAAAAAAAAAATTTTTAAACACGAGAAAGAAAAAGAAAAATGAAGCATGGGGAAGTTCAGTTTTAGCTCAACACCAGTGAACTAGTAAGGTCAGGAGTCAAGATTAGAACTCAGGTCTGACTGACTCCTCCTAAGCTTGTGCTCATTCCACCTCTGTATCTGGTTCAGGAGATTAATGGGGGGCTCCAATATCCAACTACGAGAGCTGACAGGCTGTAAAGGGCCATGGGGGAAGCACAGAGCAAGGTTCAACTGTAAATCTTGCTGGAAATACTGAGCTAAAACAGAACACCTTTGGCAGCACTGTTGACAGTCCCTGAGATGAAGGGAAGTAATTTGGGGGCATCTGCTGAAACTTTCCAGTTTTAAGACCGGCTTCCACTGTTTTTCTTTCAGCTGTAGCTTTCTCAGATAATGAATGTACCATCTGTCTCTATCTCCAGGTTCCCATACAAATTAGGATACTAAAAATGCCAGATGATTAAAACAGATTTCTGCTTGTTTCCAAGGGAAATCAACTGCTGGGAGCCCTCAGGAAATGAGAGGAAGAGTGCGTTCAGCCAAAGGTGTTCTCTGGTGAGTACATGCACTCTGCTTGCAACCCAGGTACCAGTCCACAGACTGCTCAAAATTTTGGCCCAGGTGAGACACCGTCCTGAGCTGCCCACCCTGCTGGCGGCCAAGTGAGACTGTGGAGATCACTGTGCCCTGTCCTACTCCCTTGTACCTTCACCACCGGGGGCTGGGCACTATGTGCCAGGCCCTTCATGTTAGGTCCCAGCTAACTGTGCCAGGAAGATTTACTAATGACAAAGAGACAGTAATGCAGCGTCCCAACCTCATCTGCCCAGTGTGAGTTCAGCATATTTTGAGCCTTTTAGCAGGTCTTCTGGAAGACATGGGGGACGTACCATCAAGGATTCTTGCTAGAAGGGTCACTTCTGGCTATCTACAACTAGACAGAGTTAATTCTGGGGCGTGGGAACAGCGTTCTGTAAAACACAGCCAAGTGTGCCCCGGGCAACTGTGCCAAGGATATTTCTCGGAGGCTGTGATGATTACTTGTTCCTGCTGGCCCCAGAATTAACACCAATTTGCCTGAAAGAGATAACATTGAGGGAGGAGGCTGCAAAGAATTTTCATTATTGTCTTGACAGTGAAAATCTCTGATTTGTCTCAAGAAAATTGGTTCAGGAGCTGACTCCAGTCTAACATGAGTGTTACTAAATCTCATCCCACCTCTTGCAAATGTAGGGGGAAAAGACAACCTTTCTTGGCTTTATTAAACCAGGGTGTGACTTATGTATGCCATAATGAGGCTCAAAGCTGCAAACTAGGCTGTAAAGGAGAGCACAGAGTTTAAATTTGGATTCAGACAACCCTGAATGATAATGCTTGTTCTTTAACTTACTATGAGATCTCAGGGAATTCTGAGCCACTTTGAGTGCCTACAAGGTGAGGATATTAATACCTATCCCTCAGGGAGGTTATGTCTTCATAACTTTTATATATGTCTTCATAAGCTTATGTTAAATAAGCTAACATAAGTTAAAAGCATTTGTTCTGAGCCTGCTAGGCAGTGGATACTTGCTTTGTGATTTCTCCTTTCTTTCCCCTGTTGCTATGTTTTACTGTCAAAATTGGAAACAGATAGCTTACTGAGCAATAAATAGACAGGGCCCTCCCTCCCCCATACACCACTATCAGCAGTACCAGCAACTTGATTTTTCTCGGAATTACTGTCTAGGATATAGAAAGAGCAGATAAATCCAAATCTTCACACATAGCCTATCCACTTACTTATAACTTATCATAGGCTTGGTTTTCTTTTTCTTTCTTTCTTTTTTTTTTTTTTTTTTTTTTTGGCCTAGGTAGAATATTTTTTAGAGAAACTAAGTGATAAAGGACACTCATGTTTTCTGCCTCAATAAAACAGTGGAAGACCCTGGGAAATTAATACCACGGTTCACAATGCAGTCCTTGCACTAGCCTTGACCTAGGCTAGTCAAAATATGTTGACTACTCCTGTCTTCAGATGACTCATGGGCATGATTCCTTAGCATGAGGCTATCCTAACATGTTCTAGGTAAGCCAGATTAGAGGAAGCAGGTTTATCATTTTGTGGTCCTGAGCAGGCCATTAGTAAATCAGTTTTTTCATTGCAGCAATGCTATATATAATCATGCTCTGGTGACTTCATCTATTTCTATAGATTCCAGTAATAGCTATTTAAATGTCTTTGTTCTGCTTCCACCTCAACTCAGTTATGAGACTAACTACCAGAATTGGCCCAGATTCCACAGGTTGAGGGGCAGTGTCCTTCATGAGACTGCCCTCACTTAGGATGCCAGTCAAGAATCTCAGGAGGTCCCAGGCAACTCACACTTCTGCCCACCTGGCTTCAAATTTAGTGACTCCTATGACCCTCTCAGGTTCAGTATTCACTAGAACAACTCACAGAACTCAGGAAAGCACAGGTTTGATCACAGCTTTTTTTTTTTTTTTTTTTTTATAAAGGCTACATCTCAAAAAGAGCCAAATGAAGACATACATAGGGTAAGGTCAGGGAGAGACCACACAACTTCCACACCCTCACCCTGTGGACTCAGTGCACACACTCACTTGGTATAGCTATATGTTCATCCACCAGGAAGCTCCCCTGAGCCTTAGAGTTCATATTTTTTTGGGGGTGTTCACCATATATATATATATATATATATATATATATACATATGAGACTGATTAAATTATTGGCCAAATGATTGAACTCAGTCTCCAGCCCCCTTCCCCTCCTGGTTAGTTGACTTTTTAACTCAGGTCAGGCTGGCCCAAAGTTTGAGTGCTCAAATCCCATGGTTGGTCTTTCTGGTGACCAGCCTCCATCCTGAAACTATATAGGAGGCTATGGTCAGCCACTTCA
Organism: Callithrix jacchus; assembly: GCF_049354715.1. Classification (NCBI taxonomy): domain Eukaryota; kingdom Metazoa; phylum Chordata; class Mammalia; order Primates; family Cebidae; genus Callithrix; species Callithrix jacchus. Next base: position 127,044,041 of record NC_133508.1, read on the forward strand.
TTTGCATAACAGAGACCTCTATAACTTAGGGACTGCAGAGGGTTTTAGAAGCTCTGTAGAAGAAACCAGGAAAAAAGACCAAATACAATTTTTATTATACCACAGTTTCCTACTGAGATTTACAAACCATGCCGGATGTGATTTTAAGTTTTTCCCTCGGGACAGTGGGAAGTTACTTAAAGCAAGGCTACTATGGACCAGCCATTCATTATATATGTGCTGAAAGCAGCACTTTGGGAATATAAACAGACAATTACATGGAAAGTTGTTTGGATAAAACTAAAATGGGAAGACTGGGAAGGAGATAGTCCTATGAGTTAGGCATAAAGTGATAAGAACAAAACTAGAGGAGAGACGTGGAAATGCAAAGGAGGAAAGGAAGGGTTTAAGAGATATTTCCATCCTATCTAAAGTGTCTTCTCCATTGCAAAATACTACACAATGGTTTAAAACTGCTTGAAGAGTTAAAACTACTTTCTAAAGATAACAAAGTAATAGAGATAAAGTGGCTCCTGTGATTTACATGACCTTAGTATTTTATCTCTCAAACAAACTTTGGGACCCTGTCTTAATCCTTGGTGGCACACTACCATTGGTTTCTGGACAGACATATGACTGTCTACAAATGGCTGAACTGTTCCTGCTTTCAAATTAATATTGCCGAATTTTACCTTGAAACAGCCTTTTGAAGTTTGTTTGCTTTAGAGTACGAGGCCCTCCCTCCCCTGTAAATCACAAATTTATGAGGGATTTGGAGAGATTTTGAGATGTATCCCTGTTTAAATCATGTAAAAAAGAAGACATAACACTAGTGTGTTAAAACTAGCTATTTCTTCCTGCATGCAATTTCAGTAAACAATAAAGTCATACTTCAAAATTCTTGGTGCGTAATCATTTGTCTATATCAGTAACTAGGATATTGATTCATTCATATCCATAGAAGTTCTACAATATGACAGATATTTTAGATAAGAATTTCCCAAAAATACAATTTCATGGGTTTAAATTTGGGGTGGGGGAAATAAATGATTATTTTAGTGTATCATGGGTGATATTAAATTGAAATTAAAATGTAGAAATATATTTAAGTTATATTAATTTTATATTTATATAAATTTATTAATTTTATATAATAAAAATAAAAATTTATTTAAATAAATAAAATTTATGTATAATAAATATATAATTATATATTGTGTATATTAATTAAATATAATTAATTCACGTAATTTAAAAACATTTTATTATAGTTAAGTTTATGTTTTTGTTTTAATTTTATTTACTTATACAGCTTAATTATAATAAACATTTTATTGTAATTAAGCTGACTTTTACGAAAACTGTCAATTGGCAACTCTTTATCAATATAATTGAAAATTAGAAGAAAGATTATCTTTGGCATTATATTATAAATAAATCAATAAATTTTAATCTCTACCATGTGGAAAATAGAAAAAAATTGAAAAGCGTTTAAAATAAGGATACAATTAGCTATTAAATGTTAATCAAAATTAATATTTGTCACATGCTTATAATGTGTCAGACTCCATCATAATATTTTATATGTATTAAATACTCTAACCCTCATAATCACACTACAAAGTAGGCACTATAATTATCCCCATTTATCCCTTGGGAAACTGAGGCTTAGAGAAGTTAAGCAACTTACTTAAGTTCTCATAAGTATAGAAGGTAAGAAAGATGATTAATGACTATAGAGTGTTTTAGTCCCTTTTGACTACTGTGAAAAAATACTTTAGACTGAGCAATTTATAAACATTTATTTCTCATAGTTCTGGAGGCTAAGAATTTCCGGTAAAGGCACCAGCATATTTGATGGCCGGTAAGGGCTTCTTCTCTGCTTCGCAGATGGTACCTGTTTGCTGTCTCTTTGCTGCATCTTCAAATGGCAAAAGGGATAAGCTCCCGAAAGCCTCTATCATGAGGGCGTTAATCCCGTTCATGATGGTGGAAATCTGGCCTAATCACTTCTCAAAGGTTCCACCTCTTAACACTATCACATTGGGAATTAGGTTTCAACATATGAATTTCAAGGGGACACGAGCATTCAAGCCATAGGAAAGAGTTTACAGAAAAGAAAGTATGAGAAAAACTTTATGAAGATAGAATTTGAAGTAAACATTTAAAGACTGATGGATTTTGGAGAGGAAGAGAGTATTGTGTTAAGGAGAAAAAGGAAGTAAGAAATTGGAAAGTGGTATGAAGACACATGCAAAGTCAGGGAGGCAGTAAAGAACTATAAATCTACCAGAACCATATGCAGATTTGATTAAATAACTGCAAAGTTCAGGAAGATGATTTTTCCCAAAAAAATAGGCTATTTCCTACTGGATCTACAGAAATTCAGTCGTCATATATGTTATAAAAAATGCCAATGCAGGTTTAAATCCAGGTAAATTCAAATACTTCCAGTTTAATAATGTCAATAATTCTTTTAGCTACTTGAGATTTCACAAGCTCAAGAGATTCATACTTGCTTCTCTTAAACCTCATAATTCACTCTAGATAACAGAAACAGAAAGTAAGTTCCACTCAACTCTGTTCTTCTTTTTTTTTTTTTTTTTTTTTTTTGAGACGGAGTTTCGCTCTTGTTACCCAGGCTGGAGTGCAATGGCGCGATCTCGGCTCACCGCAACGTCCGCCTCCTGGGTTCAAGCAATTCTCCTGCCTCAGCCTCCCAAGTAGCTGGGACTACAGGCGTGTGCCATCACGCCCAGCTAATTTTTTTGTATTTTTAGTAGAGACGGGGTTTCATCATGTTGACCAGTATGGTCTCGATCTCTTGACCTAGTGATCCACCCGCCTCGGCCTCCCAAAGTGCTGGGATTACAGGCTTGAGCCACCGCACCCAGCCAACTCTGTTCTTCAAGGTTTAAACAGGAAGAGAGAAAAATATCCACCAATCTTCACAAAAGTTTTTCAGCAAAGACAATGGCGACTCCTCACTTTCTTGTGAAAATGGTGGCAGGGAAGGCTAGAAGTGAAACTGGCTTTTGCATCTGCACTGTGTGTCAGACTCTTTGTCTTCAGTAGCCAGGACACTGAGTGGATTTAACATTGCAGGAATTTTGTATGAAACCTTTCTGTTGATATTTTTTAGAAATGATTTTGGAGTTTCAGAGGCTAGGCAGCAATCTATAAAGGTTGCATATTAAATGATTTCCTCATCATCCTAAGAAATAGTCATACAAGCTTTTAAAAATTCCTTTCCACTTAAAGTACTCAGAAGTCTCGCACCACTCCCCACCTCACCACCCTCCTTGGGAAACTGGACAGGCTGAGCTGCCAGGCTGATCTGAGGAAAAGTACTGTGATGTGACTTATAGCCCAGGCAGCATCACAATGTGCCCATCTGGAGACTGTGGAAATTTGGGCAGTTTGGGGTTGGCAGTAATACTCTTTATAACCATGAAAAATGGAAACATGTCTAGGTAGAGAATTAGTAACTTTTAAAAGATTGTTGCTCTTTCCTCCCTCTTTGGATATAGACTTAAAGACACTCAACATCTATTGGTATTTGTTTTAGGTTACTAAATGATTCTTCAAATGCATCTATGTTAGGAGTTTGGGATACACCAAAACTGTATGTGAAACATTTCAAAGTGGAAAAACCAGAATGTCTTTCTACTCAAAATGGGCTATACAGTATCTTTTTTTTCTCAGTCAACATGAGCTGATGGATACCTGTTCACCCTTAATGATCCTGAGATGTATTCACTGTAGAGAAATGAAGATCAAAAACACTGTATATGTGAAGATAATTTGGTATGAAACTCCAGATAAGCAAGACTGTTTATTTCTCTTTAGTACTCTAGGGGGAAAAGATGACATTTTCCAGCAGTTCAAAATACTGTGATGTTTTAAGATAGAAAGGGTGGGATAAGAGTGTGGGCTTTAGAATCAGGCTGTCTGGGTTGTACTCCTGGCTGTGCCACTTACTAGCAGCATGAGGTTGGGCAGGTGACATTAGCTGTATGTGCCTCAGACTCACTATCTGTGAAGTGGGAATAGTGAATTACCTCTGTTATCCTGCTGTTACATGGATGAAATGAAATATTACATGTAAAATGTTTAAAAGCAAGCCTGGAATAGAGTAAATCCTCAACAAATGTTAATCAGCTATTTGGTCTATATCATTCACATCACTGCAGCAAGCTGTCAGCCTACCTTTTATAAATGTGCAGACCTGGTTGCTCCCAAATCAATACTATTATACTTTAAAGTCGCTGATAATTTTTCAAATAGAAAGCATTTGTTTCAAAGCAAGTGATCAGAAGCATTATTATAAAAGGTATAATTTTGAATTCTGGTTAAGCCAATAAAATGCATAGTCAGTATAAAATAATATCAGATCTGATGTAAATAGAGATTATCTGGAGTATTTCACAAGCTAAAGAATATTGGAGATACTTAACAGATAAGAGATGTTTTCAGTCTCCTAAATGAGAGCATACGCTGTTCTCATGTTGTGGTTCAACGCTCCTCCCTTTGGTCACTAGAAGCAGTTCATTTTATCTGAACCCTAGAATTTTCCTCTATTTTTCTTTTGGAAGCTATCAATGCAACTAATTCAGACACACACACACACACACACGTTCTTTAATGTAACATGATAATTCCTTTTCACTGAGAACTGATTTTTTTTTTTCACAAGTGTTATAAAGTTTTATATAGTGAAAGATTTTTTCTACATGCACTTCAATTTCACAGCAAGAGTGGCAGAGAATACCAAACACAGAAGAGAGCATTCATGCAAGATATCTAACTCCTTGATATAATAATGCATACAATTCAAAATGATTACACTATCATTACATCTAGGGCTTTCTGCAACTACACAGTGGTGGTTATGGAAAGCACTGCCCCCAGCATCGACATCTAGAAAGCATCCACCACCTTCTACGCGTGTTCTCTTTTTGCATTTTTTCTTCATTTTTCTTAATCAACTCTGCTGTTGTTGCTGCTTCTTAGCAAAACTGGTAAAAACAAAATTGTAATCATTGAACATAGCACTCTGGCAATCAAGACGCTTAAAACCTTCAATCTTCTGGGGCGAAGAAAGCACTGTGCGACATTTAGAACTCTGATTAACAAACAAGGTGGTCACAAATTTTCCTGGTTTGAAGACTTCTACAACTTTCCTGATCAGGTCATCATAAGAGGTCTGACTTAAGTTTGTTTCAAAGCTAACATAAGAAAATTCTGGTTCTGGAGTGATGTGAATAGTCCAGTAAGTTCCATCCGATTTCATTCCATTCATTGAATACCCGCAAGGATTGAACATTGTGGCATCAATGACAGAACCTGGTATCAGGTCACGAATTCCACTCTCACGAGTGACATCCTTTGCAGTAACACCATCTTTCATGTAGAACTGGTCCATAACTGCTGGGTCAAGCTCACTCATCAGAATTTCCAAAGTTTGATCTGGCTGACTGATTACCCGACTCTCTGGGAAATCCAGAGTATATAAGTACCAACAGTCAGAATTCATACGTCCCATACAATATGCTGCTCCATTTGGGAAAATTGCATTAAGAAACTCTATTTCTTCCTGGAAATTCCGGTGTGGGTACCCTTGGTGAGAAGGCTTCATGAAATTCTTACGAGAATAAAAGAAGCTTTGAATTGAGTCAAACCCACTGTAATCCCTAGCAAGCTTCAACAGGGGAACCAGTGCTTTCAGCAAGAGGGTGGTACCACATGTCTTCAAAATGAAACGTCTCTTGGAGACAAACATGCTACTCTCACTGAGTACATAAGCTTCCTGCTTGTCAGTTTTTGTCACACTTATGATTGAACATTGCACATCCTTCAAAAGTATGTCCCACTCAGATCTTGGGATAGTGCGAAGATCCCCAGATCCTTGGTTTGCGTCGGGCTGCTGCCGGAAGAACCAAACCTCCAGCAGCTTCTCGGTCCCTTCGAAAAAATGTGCAGCTTCCATCACCGTGAGACTAGCGAACAACCAACAACCACAGAAAATCAACTAAATTAAACCTCTTCTCCCGCCGCTGCCGCCGCCGCTGCGGATTGTTCCAGCTGTGTTACTAAAGTTCAGGTTCCTTTTTTTTTTGGCTATAATTTTATATTAACTTTTTTTAAAAAAGGACTAATAAAATTTTCCCGGCTTTGTGTGAGCGAAAGTTGAACGTGAGTCTTTTGGAAATAGAGGCAGATACAGTTCAGTCTCTTGTATTCCGCTGCTTCCCCGTTAGAGAGAGTAGAGAGAGCGCTAGCTAATATCGCCGGCCATACTGTGTAAGCCGAGAACTGATTTTTAAATAATTTTTCAAAATAAAATAGAATATAAAATATTGTCTCACCATTGTAATGAAATGTCATCATGATGAACTTTAAATTAATGATGCCTTTTCTTTGAAATTCTATAATCAGAGTATATCACTTCTAATAGATCTCTATTGACTCTTCCTCAGAAACAAGGATGGAAGGCTATCATAAATGCCACAACAGACCTAGAAAAGCATTCACAGGAGAGAATATTCATTAGACCAGGAATGATTCAGAGAGGGAGAGCAGATAAGGATATCAAGTTATCCCATCAATTTCTACCTAGTATAGAGGAAAATGCTAGTTGTTGTAAAGAAATGTGGAGGCTCTGACATTTTCTTATCCTTGGAAACTAAAATATTAGCCTGCTACACATTCTTGGATGGTGGTATAAGACATGAAAACTCCTGGGTCAGAGACAAAAGAAAGTTTACTACTCACTTCAATAGCAGTATTCAAAATATCAGCATTTTTCTATCAGTTCCTGTCATCCCACTTTCCACAGGGAGATGCAAAGAGAGCCAGAAAGCACCTAAATTCACAGTGGATTGTGTTATAGAAGAGGAATCCTGAGCTTAGGGAATGTCAACCTTTTATGAGTAGTAAGTATGCTTGCCATTTGCTTTGGAGAGAAACATTATATTTATTATACTGGACCGTAAACATGTCTGTCTTTTGCTCCAGAGAAAGATATTATCTCTATCTTTCAAGGCTGTTCTCTGTACAAATATCCTCAAACATTTATTTTTGAAGAAAGGATACAGAAACACTGGAGACCCATAGAGAACTGTCTTCCAACAGTCACCAATAATAGTCATCTTTCTTGTGCTCAGAATATGTGCATGTTCTATATCAGTTTCAGCTATTTCTGAAAAGATGTCATAAAACCCAGAGGCTAACAAGAATATGTAAAGTCAGGGAACTAGTCCTCAGTGTAGAGGAACAAAGCTGCACTATTACCAATGAGAATGGGTGCTCTTTGTCCTATTAAAGATAACAGGCACTCTATTATGGTTGATGTTTGTAAGGAAAATAGCTGAAGAAAACATCTACCAAGAGGGCTTATCTTGACAGACATTCATTAAATGAGTTGTAGAGCCTACAATTCCCTTCCTTTTCCAACAAGAAAAGTCTTATGAAGGCTCTGCAGTTTTTAACTCACAAATAACAAAATATTCTATTCTGAGGAATTTTATTCTTTTAGAATGTTGATAGGTGTGATAAAGGAAATAGTTCCATGACCAAATGAAGTTAAAGAAGTGCTAGGTTCAGCAAAGCTTAACAAGCATTTTGAATACAGAACTTCTCAGAGTCCTAAGCATATTGACATGCACTGTGAATCTTCAAAAAGGATATAGTACTTCCCAAACAAATTTGAGATATCTCAGGATATCTCAAGGGGTAGAGTTCTCTGGACAGCTGCTTAGAAATGCCTCACTAGAGGAACAGCTCTCACAGTGGGAATGGATGGTGGAAGACAAAGGTACTTCATGAAGACACTGGCTGACTAGTCTGCCCTGCTTCTAGACCAAATTCCTGTAGATAGCAGCTAGCCACAATGGATAACTTCCTGCTTCCTTGATTAAATGCTAGTGATAATATCCATTACTGACTGAAATCTAAGGAGAATAAACATGTGCGATTTTAAGATCTATGTATGAGAGTCTCACATCACACAAGCTCTAAGAAGTCATCTTTCCCAATCCCCTCATTTTCAGATGGGGATTGAGGATGCAAACATATTAAGAGATTTGTCCCAAGTCACAAAGTTAGTCAATGAAAGAAGTATGACTGGAGTCCAGGTCTCATCAATTCCAGCACATGTTCTTTTTACTAACAGCAAAAGTGGCCATTAATACTGTCACTGATACTCAGAAGGGAAATCAGGCTTTGTTGTTACTAGTGTTGTTTACTAAAAAGACAAAAATATGAGTGAATTCAGAAAACTAAGAAATAAACTCCAGAAAGGCTTAAAAAAAAAAAAAAAGTACACCTCAGGATGGGTGGTGGCTTTCATGGAGAGAGCATGTGTGCATGGCTATGGCATTTTCGAAGCACCATCCACAGTAATTTTCCAAAGAGAGAATCATGTTTATGTGAGTAAGAAGAGCATCTTCAATTTCACTATCCTGATAAGGTTTCTTGAGCCATAGACCTTCATGCCTCAAAGGGAAGACAGCTTTTTATTCAAAAGAAAGGAACAATTGCTTAGGCTTAAAATTAGATGCTTTCTCTGGGTTGATACCACTGAAATGAGAAGGAATTCAATGTTAAGTTGTGATTTGAGAGGTTCTATGGCATACTGTTTATGCATAATAAAATACGGTGTCAGGAAAAGACTGAAAAATTTGAGTCCTGGGAAAAACCAGTCATATTCTTTAGGAGATATATATTAATGTATTTTTCATAACAAATTTCTAGAGCATATAAGTGTTCCATTATCTTTAGAATAACTCACTTCATGGATACAGTCAGTCATTTGTAGATTTAATTAATAAGTGAATACTTGCAAACTTTTTAGAACAGTAACAGTAGGTGCCAAATACATAAAAGCAAGCAACTATTCCTTAGTAAAGCAGTTATAGCAGTAATATTAAGGGGCAAAAAAAGTCACTCCTGACAATATAAAACTGACTTTTTACTTTAAACTTACACTACATATGTGTATAGGAAAATATTCCTATATGCTACTATTTACATCAATACTTTTAGCCACCAAATGTTTGGGGTTCTCCTCACAACAATTCAATCCCCCAATGGACACTGACTGGGTGACCTATAATTTAACTCAGTTCTGATACTACCTGAAGATAGCATTAGACCCCATGAGCTAAGGGCTCAGTCCCACAAGACTGCTTCCCCATCCCCCAATTTCACATGCCAATCATAAGTGGCAGGTTCCCAGGTTATATTAGGATATATACCACTTCTGTCCAACTTGGCTACAAATCAAAGGTTCCCACAACCCCTCCTCAGGTTTAATCATTTACTAGAATAACCTACAGAGCTCAGGAAAAGTTTACTTTCTAGATTACTAGTTTATTACAAAATAAATAAATAAATAAATAAATGTTAAATATATATGTATATAATATATATTTAATATATATTATATATATATTTTAATTTAAAGATGGGGTTTCACCATGATGGCCAGGCTGGTCTTGAACTCCTGACCTCAGGTGATCCACCCGCCTTGGCCTCCCAAAGTGTTAGGATTACAGGCGAGAACCACTGCGCCCAGCCCTACAAAGGATAATTAAAGGATACAAATAAATAGCCAGATGAAGAGATATAAAGGGTAAGATCCAGAAGGGTCCTGAGTATAGAAGCTTCTGTACCAGTGGAGTTTTGGGGTACACCCACCCCTTCAGCAGGTAAATGTGTTCTTGTTCATCAACCTGGAAGGTCTCTGAACTCCATCCTTTTGGGTTTCTATGGAAGGATCATTACATAGGCCTGATTGATTAAATCATTAGCATTGGTAATTCAGTCAGTTTCCAGTTCCTTCCTCTTCCCTCCCAAACGGTCAAAGGTCCAGGTGGGGCTAAAAATTCCAACCCTCTAGTCGAGAGAGAGAGAGAGAGAGAGAGAGAGAGAGAGAGAGAGAGAGAGAGAGAGAGAGAGAGAGAGAGATTGAGAGAGAGAGAGAGAGAGAGAGAGAGAGACACACACACACACACACACACACACACACACACACACACGTTTGAGTTCCCATGGCAACCAGCTCCCATCCTGCAGTTATCTAGGGACTTTCCAAAAATTGTTTCATTAACATAAACCCAGGTGTGGTTGAAGGGGACTTCCTATGAGTAACAAAAAAACACCATTTTCATCTTTATTTGGAGCTATTTCAGGAACTAAAAACAAAATTCAAACACAATAAAAAATGATCCTATGGCGCTAATCGCTGAGGAAATTACCAGACTTTTAGAAGCTGTGAGCTAGGAACCATAGACAAAGACCAAAATATATATTTCTTATTATATCACAATATGATAATATTTCTCATGTGAAAGTTACTTATCTATCCTGGGCCCATCTGAACAGTAATTCTAAGAACAAGGCTCCCTGTCTGGTATAGTTCATGTTGCCTTAACTCAGAGCCACAGACACATTATGATCTTTCATTAAAAAGTTTGCTTTCAGTCATAAAGTGCTTTTCAATTAGAATAAGCTGTAAAGCCAACTCATGAAGGTACATATGGCACACAAGTACACTAGTGGAAAAAGCACAAAAGAATGCAATTTTGAAATACAGAAAAAGTACATTATTAACCTTACTGAAATAATTGATGGGTTCCATTTAAAAATAAATACCCCTTTCCTATAGGATTAAAGAGTAAGCAAGCATGAGAACTCTGAAATTAGACTTGCCTTTGCCCAAATCCCAACTCTTCTTCTCACTGGTCATGTGACCTTTAGCTATCTACTGGATTACAATGGGCCTCTGTTTTTTTATCGGTCAATAGGAGAAAATAATACTGCCTATGTAATAGATAACTATGGTGAATAAATGAGACAATGCATATAAAACTAGTACAAATTGAGCATCCCAAATCTGAGGTGCTCCAAATTTTCTGAACACAGACATGATGCTTAAAGGAAATTCTCATTGGAGCATTTTAGATTTTTTAATTTGGGATAATCAACTGGTAACTAAGTATAGTGCAAATATTCAAAATCTGAAATCTAAAACACTTCTGGTCCCAAGCATTTTAGATAACAGATATTCAACCTGCACTTAGCACATAGTGTGTACCTCATAAATGTTATTTCTTTACCATTTCCAAAGAAAATTTCACAAGTTAGTGGGACCAAACAATTCTGTCTTAGGGTGGTAAAATAAATAAGGCTGGTTTTAGAATAATCTGATTTAAAGTTTTATAGAATCCTATTTTTAGGTCCTTGGTACTGTAGGGAGCAAAAAGGGGTGATCCTTTCCTATCATAACAGCTGATACCCTCTAACAAAGGCAAATTAACAACAGAAAAGCACAACAAATTTAGTTGATCATTGTTTTATGTGACTCTGGAGCCTTCAGAATGAAGACCCAAAGATATAGGGGCAACTATTCCTTTATTCTTATTCTTATTCTTATTCTTATTTTCGATTCAGGGTGTCACTATGTAGCTCAGGCTGGAGTGCAATGACATGATCGTAGCTCACTGTAACCTGTAGCTTCTGGGCTCAAGCGATGTTCCACCTCAGGTTCCCAAAATGCTGGGGTTACAGGTATGAGCCACCTACTCTCAGCCCATTTTTATACTTCAGTTCAATGAAGTATGGAAAGCTGTGTAGAAATATGATTAGACAAAAAGGGTATGATCCAGTGCTAATAGACTGAATGGGGAAACCCAGCAAGGCCTGTCTATTCAGATTCTTCTTGGCCTTTCTGTATGATATTCCTTCCTCCCAGGTATGGGGTAGAATCCCCCTGGAATGAGGGTCTTAATTTCTTTATGGTCAGAAGTTAGCAAGAAAGGGAAAGGGAAGGAAAGGAGAAGTTTAGAGTAAAATTTTTAAGCTTTAAGGCTGGTTTTGGGCAAAAGGTTCTGGTTTATGTGCCCCACCTCAGGCAAGAAGGAATCCAGTTTCTATGGCTTGCTTCAAGGGAGAATAAGAGAATGAAAGACAGGAGGGCAGGAGAAAGTCAGAAAGAGACTTTGCTTCTGAGGCTGCTGTTTAGTCCTTCACTTTGGGGTACCATTTTTAGCCCCAGTAGACCACCACCTCCTCTGGTACAAATTCAACTGCCATTTTAGGGTCAAGTCGACATTTGACATTATCTCTCAGGCAACTTTCTGCACAAAGGACATTTTCTAAGGAAGGTTTTATTCTCCCCAACTTAGCATTTTTAATAGCATAGAGTCAAGGATTTCAAAACTGTTGCTAAAGGTAGCATTTATTTTGCAGGTATTAATTCAGAAAGTGCTAATGGTTCCAACAGGGTAAACAGCTGAAACTTAAAACAGCACTGTTTTCTTTTAGCTCAATTTCTTTTCACAAAGCTCATAAATGGTCTGGGGAGCAGATGTGCACAGGGTGGATAGATAACACAGCAGCGTAATATCCTGCTGGTGGTTTTAGTTTAGAATGTAGATTTTACTTGCATTCTTACCAGGCAGGATCAACTGGAATCAAATGCAAAACAAAACAAGAATAGCGGGTTGGTCTGAAAGAACAATCCCAGCGTTGACAACATCAAGGTTTAAGTAGATACATATACATAATACATAAATTTAGTATGAATTCTTTATGAGCTAAAGGGTTCGGGTTTTAGAGCTTGTAGTATAATAAGACTTATATTGAAAGTCTGAACCAGTACAAGAAATTGAAACATTTAAAAACTCATTCTTTCAATATTTAATATCAGGTGTGCAGGGTGTTGATAACAGGCATAACAGTGAATCAAGATACTAGCTCTGCCCTGGACAGGCTCCCAGACTCTGCAGTGTTAGGCATGGAAAGAGACAAACGGGAGCAAACCATGGCAAGTGCTGTGGTCACACAAGTAAGGGAGAGTTACAGGTGCCTAGACCCTGTGGAGGCTTCACAGAGACAGTGACTTAAATTGTGCCTTCAGGTTGAGCGTGGTGGCTCATGCCTATAATCCCAGCACTTTGGAAGGCCAAGGCAGGTGGATCACCTGAGGTCAGGAGTTTGAGAGCAGCCTGGCTAACATGGCAAAAACCCATCTCTATTTACAAAGTTTTTTAAATTAGCGAGTGTGGTGGCAGGCGCCTATAATCCCAGCTACTCAGGAGGCTGAGTCTGGAGAATCGCTTGAACCCAGGAGGCAGACGTTGCAGTGAGTAGAGATGGCACCACTGTACTCCACTCAGAGTGGAGTGACAGAGTGAGACTTTGTCTCAGAAAAAAAAAAAAAAATTAATTATGCCTTCAAAGAACAGCTCAGCCCAACCTGTGTTTTTTTGCAGCTAACAACAAAACAATGTAACATAATTGCTGTTTCCATACAACCCACTACAGGGGTTACAGATATACTAAGTCTCACCACAACCCTAAAAAGTAGCTATATTCCAATAGACAGATGAGGAAACTGAAGTTCATAGCTAGAGAAGCAAGATTTAAACCCAGACCTATTTCATTCCAAATCCCTTACCATGGCTCTGCATGGCCCAGAAAGATCTACTTCTGCTCCCTTTCACCAACCTGTACATGGTTAACTTGTAATTATGCAGAGTCTTTACTGTGGGAACTTCTCACTCTGGAAATCCAGCTAGAATGTCAAAAAATAGCCTAAAGATTGGGGATAAAGTGAAAGGTCAAGACGGAGACTGTGTACCCAGTTCATCTAGCTTACAGTGTCCTCTCCCTTCTGGAGATATGCTGAACTGCAAGCACATTTGGTTCAAAATGATTTATTTTGGTTCGTGTGTTTGCCTGATTCCCTCTCCCATGAACCATAAACACCCTGAAGTCAGAGAATAAGCCTTGTACTTCTTTTTTTTTTTTTTTTTTTTTTTTTTTTGAGACGGAGTTTCACTCTTGTTACCCAGACTGGAGTGCAATGGCGGGATCTCGGCTCACCGCAACCTCCGCCCCCTGGGTTCAGGCAATTCTCCTGCCTCAGCTTCCTGAGTAGCTGGGATTACAGGCACGCGCCACCGTGCCCAGCTAATTTTTTGTATTTTTAGTAGAGACAGGGTTTCACCATGTTGACCAGGATGGTCTCGATCTCTTGACCTCATGATCCACCCGCCTCGGCCTCCCAAAGTGCTGGGATTACAGGCTTGAGCCACCGCGCCCGGCCAAGCCTTGTACTTCTTTAAGACCCTTACTTAAGTTGACTGATTGCTAATTGGTCCAGTTCTTTACAGAGAGCTTGATACATATGGGTGTTGAATTAGGTAGACCAAGGTGAGATGACTAGATTTAAGATTTACATGGTACAAAATAAGAAAAGGTGAACTAAATAGTGTAGCATAGCAGTTTTTAGATTAGTAGTTTTGAAGCATTAATGTACATGTGAATCACCAACCTACACGTGAAGAACTATCCAGCTGATCCTATTAGAATTAGCCAAAAGTATTGCAGTAAAGCAACCTGGGGTGGACTCAACTTGCAGGGGATTCAGATCCCAGATTTCCAAACCTTTTGCTATTCCTGGTTCTTTGCTTTCAATGAAGAGTAATAAGCACAACAGTAGCTCTCATTTATTGAGTACTTATAAAGTGCTTGGCACTGTTCTGGGTGCTTTGAGCATGTTAGCTAATTCTCACAGTACCCTGTAGTACTATACCTATACTGATGATAAAGGGATGGAGGGGGGCAGATAAAGAAGAGTACATTTCCTAAGTTTAAACTGGAAGAGCAGAGATTTAATCCTGGTTCACCTAAGTACAGAGTTTAAGGTTCAATGGTTCCTTGACACTGGGTAGCAAGGAAGCATTTCAGGGATGCCTAAGCTTGTGGTCAGGTGCCAATGGTACAAAGACAGAAGTGTATCAGAGAGCTCTTGCAGAATATGGCCCTCCACAGGAGGGTTGTGACCTTGGTACTTGCCTCAGGTAAGGTAAGAAACTTGAAGAGGTAAAGCTACTTCAGAGAGTATTGCTGCCATCTACCCTGGTGACTTACAAGGTACTTGAATTTTATTTTATTTCATTTTTAAGCAAACTGCTAAAGATAGCCTTTGCCTTTTTCCCAGACACTCTCCAGGAATTTATCCATCTGCTGATTAGAAGGTATGTCCCGACCTAAATTTTTGTCTTGTTCTAGGTTAATTAAGATTGGTGTTAGATTCAGCTCCTAAAGCCTAAGAGAGTTAAGATTGTCTTCTGGGAAGGACATCCAACAGCAGCACTGGAATTGGAGAAAAGGGTAGGATTTTGTTGAGTGAGCAGGGGAAAGCAATGTAAAGCCTGAGAACATCTTTTGAACAAGTCCTTTTCATTTATGTTTAGAAATAGAACATGGTAAAAGGTGGCAACTGCTTTCTGAAGGCTTGTAGTATGAAAACAGGCCAACTGGCCAGCGACTGGTTGTCTATCAGTTTCTCTACTCACATACATCTGTCTTTTCCAGACTGCCAGGGCTGGGCACTAGTTTGACTTTGGGTGCTCTTCAAATAGCTGGCATTGATAAGGCATTCCCAGAATATTGTGTTACTTGGTAATCTTGTCTGTACATTTTTTTCACTGGCAGAGGTTTTCCACACAGAAAGCTGCCAGCTTTCAAAGACGTTAGAGATTGCTTTTTCATCCTGAAATTGGGTGGGAAAATGGGGAGAAGAAAAGCACGGTTCAGATCAATGAGGGAAAACCCCTCCCTCATACTCGTTAAACAACAGGTGGTTTTGCTGTGCACCATCAACTCTTTTATGCGGGAGCTGTAGGCAGGGCATTCCAACTGAGTCTCCCTGGAATCTGCCGCTTAGCCCGTCTTGCAGGGGCGGTGTAGTTGGGGATTCCGGCCTGAAAGGAGACTCTGTTGTCAAGGAGCTCAAGGGCTTCATGATCCAAGGACATTGGGTTTTGCTTTTCTTCTCCATCTTCTTCAGTATACCCTGCCGTCCCCTCCCCACCCCTTCTCTGAGGAGGCCTTCGCTTCTCACGTGGAGGGGTTACCTTCATCCTGACCCTGGCCTTCGGAGGAGTTCCCAGAAGGGCTATTTTTAGTGGTGGCGCTCCCCTCTAACTTACCCAGGGGAGGAGCTGCGGTGGCTGAGCCGACGCGGCACGCACAGGAACCAGTGGTTTTCCGTGCATTGTTAGGGATGAGGGGTGGAGGTGGTGTAGACGCAGCCGAATCCCCCTCCCCCACGCAAAGCCCGCCAGGTGGGCTTCTCAGGGGTGGGAGTGGACGCGTCGCGAAGCCGAGAGAGGATTTCTCTCCAGGTCTGGGAGAAAGCCCCTGGCGGCTGGCGGCAGCCCTCGCTGGCGGGTCCTGGGTGCGGGGTGGTCTCTACAGGGGAGGAAGTTCCCGGGCACCGCGGCCTGCGTCACGGCGGGGCTGGCACCGCGGAGCCGGCTCAGCGGGCGGCGGCGACCCCGGGGCCGGGCGCTGGGCGGCGCTGGCTGCCGCTGGCCCGGCTGCGCGCTGGGCGGCGCTGGAGGCGGCCCCGTCCGCGGCCGGGGAGGCGGAGGGGAGGAGGGCTTGCGGGGCTGGGGCGTTAGCTGCGTCCCGGCTGGAAGCCCGCGAAGAGGACGAGGAGGAGGGCGCCGCCGTGGCCGCGGCCGCAGTGCTTGGGCGCGACAAGCCATGAGCTGCGGGCCCGCGGGCGACCCCGCCGTCGCTGGCAGCCGCTGAGCCCGACTCCCGGGCAGCTCATCGCTCCCCAGCACCCTATCCAGCCGGCACCCTCGTGCCCGAAGGTAAGGGTGGGGGATCCGCGGAGGGATGGAGAGGGGCAGCCCGCAGAGGGCCACCCGCTCGGTCCTCTGGGCGCGCCGGACCGGGACTCGCCCCCGCTTGCTTGCGTCTCTGCCTTCTCTCGGATCTCAGACAGGCAGAATGTGGTTGCCCGCCCGGCTTGTGGGGCCGAGAACCATCCGCGGCTGCGGCTCAGGAGCCCGCCAACCCCTACCCCACCCAATCCACGCTAGCCCCGGCGGCCGCGCGAGACCCCAGCCTGGAGCCCAGCACCGCGCGGCCGCGCCAGGTCCTGCGCACTGGGCACGGAGGCGGGGGGCGGTTTGCGAGAGAGAAATGTGTCGGTGGCCGGGGCGATCGTCGTTCTTTCCTACCACGAAAATCCCTGAGACCCCGGGGCCTGTCTTTTCCGGTCTCTCACCCCGCTGCCACCTCCGAACCCTGGAAGTTAGGACTTTTGGGGAGGGAGAGGAATTTGAAGGTCTCTGGAAGAAACGAGACAGCACCGTGTGCTCACCTGCAGGACCGGAGGGGAGGGGGTTTAGCTCCATCGGGCGGGCCCCAGAACCCAGGTGTGTAGGCCAGCGGTTGAGGCCAAGACCGCTGCCTTCATCCCACACCGAGGCTCGCTGATCTTTTCCTTTCCAGCTGGTTCCCACAAACGGGATGATTAGGGATGGAGTCGGCAACTCCAGAGCCTTAGGATGTGTTCTGTGGACGCGAATGCCTTTCTTTTCTCCCTCAGCCAATTATTCCCTCCCCACCCCAACCCCCTACGCCTGCCCGGTATACAGCAGAGTCCAAACACTTTCTTCCAAACCTCGTACCCTCCGTAGTTTTGCAATAGCTGGACACCTAGCCCGCATCCTAATGCGGATATTTCAGTGTTAGGGCTAAACTTGCCTTGGTTTCAAATTCCTTAAGCATGCTAAAGCCCCAGTAAACGTTAGGAAACATTTTCAGGTTCCCGTCCTCCTTAAAGTAGAAAACAAGAACCAATCCATCTTTGTGGGAGTCCCGGCGTTTGGCACGGGAAGGCTTCAATTACCTCCATTTAAAACAGTCTTTGAGGGAAGGAATAGGTAAAGGAAATCGCAGCCCAATTTAAGTCACATACTTCTTTCGCGGTATGGTGAGAAATGTAGCCTTAACCAACAGTCACGTTTCCGGGCAGGTATGTGGTGGTTTCTCAAAACTTCAGCGTGGGCAGGTCATTAAGATGCCATTTAGACGAAAAAGGAGTAAAAGTGGAGTAGTCCTCTTGGTTAGCACAAAGCCTCAAATTCGCCAGAGTCAATCAGTTTTATACATTTATACATTGTTTATTTTTAGATAATTTGTTGAAAACCCAAACGTAATCACAACTACACAAAACTTGCTCAGATTCATAAACAATGTGTTGAGTGTGTGAACAAAGATACATTCAATTTATACAGATCTAGTCTATGATATTTGTATTTCTTATGACTTGCTTAAATAGGGAAGGCCAAAGGTATAACTGATTTGCTTTACTCTGGAGTGATTAACTGAAATTCTGTCTTGGGGTCAGTTTGTTTCCTTTGAGGGGGATGTAGGGCAGTTTTGCAAAGGTAAGTGTTTTCCATGGTTCACATAGTAGATTTGCCACAGATAGGGCTCATCAACCCAACAATTGTATCAGAGATACAAGCTTATTTAACAATTTTCTTATTAATAAAATCATCAAAGCCTTTACTAATAGTACTAATCTATTATTTCTGAGTAAGAACTTTAATGAAATGTGTTTTTAAAAGGGAATGCTTTCAGGGAAAATAATGCATTGGGAGCTGTAAGATAAATGAATGAAAATGTTGCACTTTATTTCCATGAAGTTTATCTTTTAGAAACAGTACAAAGTTAGAAATATGTTTAATTCCCAAGTGTTCAATTTTTACCAAATTGTTATGATTTTTTAATAGTCTATAGTTTTCTTAAGTTATAGTCACCTATAACATTATAATAGAGTGAGCCCAAGTTTAAAATGAAGTGAGGTAGAAACTATACTTATTTTTCCAAGAAATATGTTAATGATTTAATATGATACATTCCTATAACATAGTCTAGCTGCATACTAAATAACTAATACACATTATCTCAGATTCTTGCAACAAACCTCTAAGGTAGATGGTGCCATCCATATTTTACAGAAGAGGGAATTTTAGAGTTCCTGACTTGCCAAAGACTGTACAGCTAAGTTAGTGCCTGAATGAAATCAGCCTCCTTAGTCTTAATGATAAACCTTTTTCATTATCCAAAGCTAATTCTTTCTTTTTTTCTGTATAAATTTATTGCTAACTTGCCATAATGACTACATGAGGAAACAGAGATTGTAAAGTCATCTGTCCAGGGTTTTCCATGTAACTAGTACATAACAGAATTCCAATTTTTGAATCAAGGCCATCTGTTTCTAAAATCCATGGTCTTGCCACTGATTTCTATTGAATGACTGATCCAGAGCTTAACCTTATGGACAACTTATTCCTGCCCATCAGCTATTATCACTAACATGCCAATGATGGTCTCATGGGCTGTAACACACTCCGAAGATTTTATACCTCATTTATGGAGTGTTGGCTGTATCTCCAGTTCCAGATCACCCATGAAATCATATTACAACTAATGACAGTTACGTTACCATAGAGGTATCCTTGAATCCACTCGAATTCCTTTTGAAACATACATTATTCTGATTTGGCATGGGGTAAAGAGAATGGCCTCCAGGAAAAGCTGCTATCAAATTCAGACTCTACTGCACAGTAGGAGTGCAAATGAGCTCAGATTATTTAACTTCTTTGAACCCTGGCTTCCCCTTGTATAATGGGGTTAATAAAGCCTGTCTAGCTGGATCACTGTGCGGATTACTTGTAACAGTGCATGTAAAGGGCAGCTCCTGTCACCTAGTCAGTGCTCAGTAAGGATTAACACTAGTATATCCTAGCACTACTAGAAATTTCTGCTATATTTTACTTTAGATATATTTTATGTGCATGTAGTGATCAGTCATTGCTATCAGTGATTCACTCTTTATATAATTACACAAAGGTCTAATATGGTTCTTTGCATCTTTAACTTTTGAATCACATCCATTTTTGTTGTCGAGTCAGAAACATCTCAGATTCTGTAGTTTTTCCTTTGCTCTTAGTCTTTTATTTTAACTTTACTAACAGTATGTCAGTGGATTGGAATTTATAGTTTTGGCAAACATACTTTCCTGTTTTCTGCCTCTCTTAACATCTTAGCCTTGTATATCACTTAGGGTACCATGACAATGCCAGTCTCTCCCCACCACACACCTCACCCTGGACCAAGCCTTCACCAGCTGAAATTTTGCATCTCCTGTAAGGCTCAGCTTAAAGCTACTCCTTCGTGAGCCTGCATGTTTTCCTTCAGATCCTTTGTCAGTTCAATTACAATTCAGAGAACACATACCTGGGATAATAGGTGTGAGCTACCACGCCCACCCCACCACTAATGATTCTTAAACTTTTTTTTAATTGTTATTTTTCCAGGTAATATATTTGAAAGACTATGAACTCTTAGAGGCCAGGGATTTTTTTAAAAAATTATTTATATTATTTGCTTGGGATAATACATATATGGTTTCTATTTCCTGAATGAGAGACAAATCAGATATTCTGAGATTTTTACAGTAATTAGGAAAGACATCCAAATTGTTGGTGGCACCTTCCTTGTTACCTTGAGACTTGTGAATCCCAGGCTTCTCCACTAACTTAACTGGCATTACATGTACTGGAAAGCTATCATTCTTCAGCAAAGCCTTGGGCATTAAGTACCATGTAAGATAGCTATGTTTCATTAAAAAATTGCTTCCATGGTGACATAATAACCTCATTAGGCTGCAAATATATCGAGCACGTCAATGGCATTTGAGTAGTTTGATAGTTTAGATGGCTAATGGTCCAAATGTATTGCTTTAATTAAGAATAGGATTTACTTGAGAGGAAGGAACACCCATCTCAGAGAGGAGATTGAGGTAATGAGCAGGAGGATTTCAGACCACTTCCACTGAAGGTAAAACTAATCATGGCACGATGTGGAGGCTGCAACCAGAAGTGACCTTCAGAGAGAAAATGAGCACAAAGACCCACTCTCACCCCGAATATGAGGGGTAGAAAATAAAAAGGAAGAGGTAAAATAAATTAAGCATAACTATAATACTTCATGACTGAGGCCTGTTAGATTTGGTCATTCTTGGACTATTAAAATAGGAAAGTGACTGTGGGGTCAAGATAGGCCAGAAAGAGAAACTAATGATGCCTTGGACACTTGCTCCAGGTCCAGCACAGAATGGCAAGAGCGTAATCTCAGAGCTTTGTTTGAAATACATAGTTTGACAGGAATATATTCCTAATGATTACAAGATAGAAAATGAGTAAGCTCTTTTCCAGTATCAGGCATAAAACAAACAACAACAAAAAAACCTAGACTATCTATTTAGGAGTATAACATGTCATCACAAATTTGAGGAGTGAATTTAGGATCATTTTCTGGTATTGGATGGGTGTTCTTTTAAAATATGGCTCTATAGTCTAAGGTGTATCTAACTGAACATCAATTGATAGAGACAAGGTGATACGGGTTCAGAAAATAGAGTTCAGAAAAGTAAAGGAAGAATTGGCAACATTCAAAAATCAATTTTAAGAAAAATATGTTAAAGCTTAGGAAAGTAACTGAAAATGTTCCAGATGACCAGAGTATTTTGAGTCATTCAGGAGAGCTATATGTTCTTTAAAGAACCATTCGGCCGGGCGCGGTGGCTCAAGCCTGTAATCCCAGCACTTTGGGAGGCCGAGGCGGGTGGATCATGAGGTTAAGAGATCGAGACCATCCCAGTCAACATGGTGAAACCCTGTCTCTACTAAAAATACAAAAAATTAGCTGGGCATGGTGGCGTGTGCCTGTAATCCCAGCTACTCAGGAGGCTGAGGCAGGAGAATTGCCTGAACCCAGGAGGCAGAGGTTGTGGGGAGTCGAGATCGCACCGTTGCACTCCAGCCTGGGTAACAAGAGGGAAACTCCATCTCAAAAAAAAAAAAAAAAAGAACCATTCTAAGGACTCAGAAGAGTAAAAGCTCTTTCTATACCAGAAGAGGTTGTGAAGGTAAAACAAGAAGGAAATTAGTTTGTCCGAAACGAAAAACTACCCAAGGGCTGGAAACACTAGAGAGAACATAGTGGAGCTAATTTCATTTCTCAACCTTTTATTGATTATTAACCTCAGTCTGTGAACCTTTTTTCGAGAAGTTGTAAAAACACAGATATACTCTGTATCTGTTTATGTACTGTGACTCTTCCATGGACCACATTATTTAAAGTTTTGTTACCCCGCCTTCCCATCAACCAATTTTTGCTAGGGGCAAGATTGTCCTCTGAATTGAGAATATATGGTGTAACATGATTATATTTGATTTTTAAAATCACTAAAGAGCCATATAAAACTTAAAAACATGAAAAATAGTCAACATATCTATATAGTTTTATGCAAATATAATACAATACCTTAATTTACACATCCTCTGAAATTAATTAGTTTTTTTGCATCTATAAATAAAGGCTACTTTATTGACCCTTCAACTGAAATTTATATGTAAAAATGTCAGGCTTTTAGTCCCAATTTTGCATTGGCAAAATTATTAAATCATAAAGTTGTCTCCCAAAGCCTCCTCTACCTGCATCCTTTTGTTTCCTGGATGGGAAGCCCTCCCCAAACTTCAGACATTCAGCATCCTTTATACATTTCTGTTATGCTGGAATGCTTTGGTAATAGCCATTCATTCTTTTGACTGATCAAATTGTATATGAGTATAAATTAGTTTGTTTCTATTAGAGAATATGTTCTAAACTACTTATATATAAATTTTTGGATTTTTTTTTGAGACGGAGTCTTACTCTCTTGCCAGGCTGGATCTCGGCTCACTACAACCTCTGCCTCCCAGGTTCAAGTGATTGTCCTGCTTCAGCCTCCCAAGTTGCTGGAACTACAGGCGCGTGCCAGCACGCCCAGCTAATTTGTTTGCATTTTTAGTAGAAATGGGTTTCACCATGTTGGCCCGGATGGTCTCTATCTCTTGACCTTGTTATTCACCCTCCTTGGCCTCCCAAAGTGCTGGGATCACAGGCGTGCCCAACCTACTTATTTATAATTACGAAACACTGTGTTCTATAGCTATGAGATTTCAATTCACAACAATTAGATTTGGGGGCAAGAGAGGGCCTCTGAAGAAATTCATGGCTTTCTCATGTTTCGTGCCTTGCTGAGGTTCTTCAGGTAGCATGAGCCTGTCATGGCAGCTGCGAGGGCTAGAGGAGATTGTCTCCTTTATATATTGGTTGCTTTCTGCATCTGGAGCCTGTCATGCCCTGGCATGTTCCCTTCCTCCAAAACAACTCATCCTTCATCTCCTCCATCTTTTATTTAAATCATACTCTTTTCCTTTTCCCTCAGACCTCCAGAAATGTATCTGTTTTTCAATTCTCTGCTTGATTTTTGGAGCCACACTGAAACTGCTATAAGGGCAGGGACCGTATCTGTCTTGTATACTGCTGTATCTACAGCTCTTGCAAAGTGTCTGGGGCATAGCTGCTTAAGAAATAGTCATGTTATAAATATTTAATGACATAATTTACAGTAACATTTCTTACCTACTATTTGGACTATATCCATTGTCTTTTCTGTTATTTTAGATTCTGATGATGAAATTTGAAAGTATACTTAGAAGTCATACTTCTTAATAGGGATATTAAGAGACATGTAAATATTTCTATATGTGATTGAAAAGCAGGCAAAAATATATAAATAATTATAAATTAGGAGCAAGCATATAAAACATGAGTTAAAACATCAATGTAAATCCTAGATAAAAGTCATTAAATAAACTAAAATTATGAAAACTCATGCATCTTGTGAATTCTCCTTATGTATTTTAAGAACTTATCAAAATCAACAAAAATTGCTAACTACTCTGATTCAAATATCTTAGAGATTTATGAAAACTAGAAACTGTTCTAAGTATCTTTTTAATATGAAAGATATAACCTATAAATCTAACTCCTGGGAAAATACTGTAGAGAATTAAATAACTGCGAGAATAGCTTCATTAGCAAAACATCTTCAGGCTAATTTATATTATCTCTCTTGACATTAGCAAGGTTCATTATAATGTTCTTATCAGTAAAGTTAGGAGAGACTGTCCAGCACACATAACTTTCTAGTTAGTGCACTGCTAAGTGGATAACTGTGACCAGAAAGTGATTATCAGCTGAGGAAGTAGCAGATGGAGGTATGTCCAGGGTTTGGATCTGAGTTGAGTGTTTTAAAATTGTATCTGAGGATCTGAATGGCATGATAGAAAACAATGCAGGTGATGCTTACATAAGTGACTTTGTGGTGGATAGAGTGCCTTGGTGTTAAAGTAAGAATTTGAAATGGGTTTGGCAAAATACAATTAAAAATGTAAAATTAAAGTGAAAAGAAATAATCAAAGACAAGCAATTAAATCCATTTTAGGAAAGTACAGGGTGCTACCTTGAAGAAAACTAAGCAAATGACATAAATATACTAGGTTTGTGTTTGTTTTGTTAAATTTGTTACTGTCGTTTCCAGTATTTAGAATAGTGCACAACATGAAGCAGACATTTAATAAATATTTGCTGAGTGAATATGTGAGTAAAATGTAAGATGGAGGAAGACAATGTGCAATTAGGGCAAAAGTAAAATTATTCTTAAGAGGATGGAAATGAGTAACTACTAAACTGTTAGAAAAATCTTTTGGACAAATAATTTATGGGCGTGTTTTAATGTTTTATTTGTCTTACATGTAAAATGTTTCTGGCAGATAGATCCAAAAATTCATTCTTAGGGACATTTGATAAGAAAAGTGAACAGTCAGATATAGTTAACGTAGACAAAAAATGTGGGTTGAAGGTCACTAGACTCTTCACTGACACTTAACAATTAACTGGATGGCTAGGTAGCTGGTTTCTAAGAACAAGTATTTTCCTATTAAACTTCATCAGAAAATTGCTTAATAGTTTCATTAGGAATATTTGTTTTTTCATAGAAGGAGATTGTGAATTCTACTTTGCAAATAGATTCTGTTCCTGGTCAAGTTTGAAACTTTTTTTTTTTTAATAGTCACTCAACTTAGACAGTCTTTGTATGTCTGTCTTAGTCAAGGAAAAGTCTATCCATCTCATTCCATTTTTACATTAGGGTCATTGAATTTGTTACCTACTCATCAACTTTTTAGGTTTCTTTAGTTATACGTTACATCCAGAGTCAATTACAAGCACTGTTTATATAAACATGGATAATACTTTGAACTGGTTTTCTATGCCAGGGCAGATTTCAAAGCATAATCTAAATTAAGATAGTTTCATCGTTATCTACTTTACACAGTTTACGGACCTGGGCTTCTATATTTCTGTGTTCTGTTCTACTTCACGTACTTTCTTTTAAAAGGTACCACAAGAAGTGTTTAGTAATCCACTTAAAGGATCTTGTTGTGTCATCAACGCATTCATTGCCATGTAATATTGCACAACCAGTAAGGCCAATGAGTTAACATCTTTGTGGAAGCTTTGTAAAATCCTTGAAGTTATGTTTTTTTTTATTACTTCTTTCATACTAGAAATACTTTTTATAGTACTTTCCTCTCAGCTTGTCTACTCCAAGGCCAGAACTCAGAGAGTATCTAATTTATTGCTATCAGATTTTGCCTCTAGTACTTGTAACTGTGGTATCCCTATTTTCTTGAGGACCCCTTTTCCCAGTCAGATTCTTGTCCTACTAGAAAGCTATATTCCTTACTTCCTAAAACATTGAGATTCTGTTGGCCACAGAGTAGATGCCAGACAAGTATCGGGGTGGGGGGAAAGTGTTCTGTGCATTTCTACCATTTACATAGGGGATTTAATCCCAAGACTGCAAATGCAAAAATTTCTTAGAAAGGGGATTTAATCCCAAGAATGCAATGTCAAACTAAATTTATCTCTAAATGTGACACTTTGGGAACAGCATGTTAGAAATTAGGTTTATTCATGACCGGGCATGGTTGCTCATGCCTGTAATCCCAGCACTTTAGGAGGCTGAGGCAAGCAGATAACCTGAGGCCGGGAGTTCAAGACCAGCCTGGCCAAGATGGTGAAATCCCATCTCTACTAAAAATACAAAAATTAACTGAACATGTTGCTTTGTGCCTGTAATCCCAGATACTTGGGAGGCTGAGACATGAAAATCACTTGAACCTGGGAGGCAGAGGTTGCAGTGAGCTGAGATCACACCACTGTACTGCAGCCTGGGTGACAGAGTGAGACTCCATCTAAAAAAAAAAAAAAAATGTTTATTTAGTTATAAACGAGTAGGGAAGGAGGATATAGTCTATTCTTTTTTGTTTGTTTTTGTTTTTGAAATGGGGTCTTGCTCTGTCATCCAGGCTGGAGTGCAGTGGCACCATTTTGGCTCACTTCAACCTCTACCTCCAAAGCTCAAGCCATCCTTCTACCTCAGCCTCCAGAGTACCAAGGAGCACAGGCACAAACCCCCACGCCCAGCTGTTTTTTGTAGAGACAGGGTTTCATCATGTTGCCCAAGCTGTCCTCAAACTCCTGAGCTCAAGCGATCCACCTGCCCCACCTCCCAAAGTGCTGGAGTTACAGGAGTGAGCCACTGTGTCCGACTGGGAGGACATATTCTTAATGAACCTATACAAATAGCTACATTTGTATGTAGTAGCATACAAACGCCAGGAGCAGTAAAGGGTTTCAGCGTGTATAGTAATGACTATCATCCTACATAGTTTTGTGGACTGGGCAAACCTATCTATGTCACATTTTTTACAGAGTTATAGATTCCATGATAGTGGAGTTATCGTCAAAAAGTTTTATTGCTTTTAAGTATGGTTAGAATAAGTAAAGTTTATCTAAATGATCATTAATAAAAATGAGTTGTGTTTTTCTGAGTTTACCTCTTTAAAATTCACCTTTGAAAGGATTATTATATTCTTCTGGATAGTCACTAGTTCATTGTCACAGCTTTTCTTGTTGTCATTTCATACAGGATGTTTTCCTTCATAGTGATAAAATACTAGAAAATTTGTGAGTTCCAGAATTCTGAAGTGTGTGCTTGTGCTGTGTAGTATTCTGAGGAATATAGTCCCTCACTCTCTGAAACTGGGCTTCTGATACCTACAGTACTATTTGAGAATATGCCAGTCAAACATTTGAATTTTGACATAGTTGCAGGCATAGCCAATAATCAGAGATGTTTAAGTTACAATTCTTTTGTTTCAAGTTTTTAAAAAAGATAACCTACAAATGCACTATGAAATAACCTACTTAATTAAGGGTTAGTGATAATCTATGAAGAA
The DNA here is from genome assembly GCF_049354715.1 of Callithrix jacchus. NCBI lineage: Eukaryota > Metazoa > Chordata > Mammalia > Primates > Cebidae > Callithrix > Callithrix jacchus. The sequence goes on from NC_133508.1 coordinate 127,071,100, forward strand.
AAACAGGGACTTTTTCAAATATCTTTCAAAAAATAAAACATCAATGGTAGGATAGCTTTGTATCAATTAACTCTTGAGTTTATAACAATTATAAACTGACCAAAATATAAAACCTCACTATTTTTACATTTTATTTATTTATTTATTTATTTGGAACAGGGTCTCACTCTATTGCCCAGGCTGGAGTGCAGGGGCATGATTGCAACCTTCACCTCCTGGGCTCAGGCAGTTCTCCCACCTCAGCTTCCTGAGCAGCTGGGACTGCAGGCATGTGCCACCGTACCTGACTAATTTTTTGTATGTTTAGTAGAGACAGGGTTTTACCATATTGCCTATGCTGGCTGCCTGCTGCTTCCTCTTAAAGTGCTGAGATTACAGGCATGAACCACAGTGCCCAGACAAAACCCCACTATTTGAAGGCATGGGACTGCAACCAAAGCAAGTAGAAATGGAGGGGAACTGATCTTTGAGAGAGAGAGACCGCATTGGGTGAGATTTGAATTATGGCTTTTCTCCTGAAACCAGTACCCAGTCCATATGGTCTAGAGCTACTAAATCTCACACCTAACACTGAAGTTGTACTGACTTGAAAAGTCAGAAGGTGGAATTTGAGCCATGCTCTGTGGCTGGAAAGTAAAGGGGAAATCCTAGAGGGCAGGGGAAGTCACAAAAAAGAGATTGCCCCAAATCTGCCTATAAACTCTTACCAAATCTTGGCCTGACCCCAGAAATGCTCTTAAGATGAGTTAGGCTCCATGTAAGCCTAAAACACCTGAGCAGCAGGAAGCCTAAAATGCTTGAGCAGATATTTTAGCTGTTGCCTACCTTACAGAAGACAGTTTAGTTTTAGTATAACCAAGTTAATAGCCTGCTAAAGCTATAACTCAGTACTTTTCAAAGGGAGAGAATAGACTACAGAGCTTCCATAATATGTCATCCAGAATATCCAGGATAAAATCAGACTAGTAGGCATGAAAGTGCACAGGAGATATAATTCGTTATCCAGACAAAATATAGTCAATAGACATTACTCCAAGGTGATACAAATGTTAGAATTAGCAAATAATAATTTCAAAACTGCTATTATAGTATTGTGAAAAGAGAATATAGTCATAATGAATTAACAGATGAGAAGTCTCAGGAAAGAAATGGAAATTATAAAAAAAAAAAACACAGTGAAATAGAAATTCCAGAATGAAAATTCCACTGGATGAGCTTAATAGCAGATTGGAGATAGCAAAGTAAGGAAGAGAGAATTTAAACATGTACCAATAGAAATCATCTGAAGAATAGAGAGAAAAATGATTGAAAAAAAAATTGCATAGAGCCATAACAACATGTGGGAAAATGTCAAGAGCATAAGAATGTCCTGGAGGAGAAGAGAGAGGAAAAAAATGGAGGAAAAAGGAGAGAAAAAAGTGAAGAAAGAATGGCAATACACTTCACAATGATGGTGAAAACACATCAACTTACCAATATATAAAGCACATCATACCACAGGCAGGTTAAGTATAATACCATTCCTGGATATAGTACCACATTCTAACTGCTGAAAACCAAAGACAAGGAGAAAACTATAGAAGCAGCCAGAGAAAATTAAAATACATGTCATACAGTATAACAATATGAATGATGACTGAGTTTTTTCTCAAAAAAGGATAAAACAAAATATTACTATTGAAATGTTAGAGTGTTTCTCTGAACCCAATAAAATTAAATTTGAAATCCGGAACAATAAGATATGATATCTAGAAGAGCCCCAAATATTTGTAAATAAAATAAGAAACTTCTGTGGGCCAAAGAAAAATTCAAAAAAGCTTAAAAATATTTCAAACTGAATGATAAAAACATAACATTGAAATTAATGGGAAGAAATAATGAGACATAGCTAGAGCAGGGCATAGGTAGGTTGGTAGGAAGATGACTAGATAGATAAGTAGATAGATCGATAGATAAATAGATCGATCGATAGATATGGTTATCTAGAACTTGATATTCTTATATTAGGAAACATTTAATATCAATGATCTTAGTTTCCACCACAAAAAGCTGGATTAAATTCCCAAAAAACATAGAAGGAAATACTAGATTTAAGAACAGAATAAATGAAATAGAAATTAGATGAATGATAGAAAACAATTAAATAAGACAAATGTTGGTACTTTGAAAAGATTAATGAATCCAGCAAAAACATTAAAGAGGTGATGGAGAGTGGGAGATGGATAGCCCAAATTACCAATATCAGGAATGAAAAAAGGATATCACTGCAGACCCTCTGACATTAAAAGGATAGCAAGGAAATATTATGAAAACTATATGCCAGTACATTTGACAACTTAAATGAAATGGGAAAAAATTATTGAAAAGCACAGTTACAAAGCCTGACAGAAATTTTAACTTCCCATAAAGTAAATTCATACAAAGCGGATTTAAGCCCAAGAATGCAAGGTTGTTTTAACATTCACTCTAATTCATCATATTATATGGACATATGATATTTCTCCTTTATTATCTCAGTAGCATCCAATATTTTCAACATCTATTAATTTAATTCTCAAAGATTTTCCATAAATATCATAAGCATATTTTATTTAAAAATAACCTATAGCTAACATCATACTTAATGGTAAAGTGTTGAATGCCTTCCCCTTGAGATCAGAACTAAACAATGATATCTGTTCTCACCACTTCCATTTAGCATTATATAGGAGGCTGGCCAGTGCAATAAGGATGAAAAAATTAAAGATTAAAAAAAAAGAAGTAGGGCCGGGCGCGGTGGCTCACGCCTGTAATCCCAGCATTTTGGGAGGCCGAGGCGGGTGGATCACAAGGTCAAGAGATTGAGACCATCCAGGTCAACATGGTGAAACCCCGTCTCTACTAAAAATACAAAAAATTAGCTGGGCATGGTGGCGCGTGCCTGTAATCCCAGCTACTCGGGAGGCTGAGGCAGGAGAATTGCCTGAACCCAGGAGGCGGAGGTTGCAGTGAGCCGCGATCGTGCCATTGCACTCCAGCCTGGGTAACAAGAGCGAAACTCCGTCTCAAAAAAAAAAAAAAAAAGAAGTAAAACTGTCTTTCTTTATAAGCTATGTGGTTAGAAATTGGGATTCCATATTCTAAGGAATCTACAAAGTAACAACTAAAAATAGTAAGTTTGCCACACTAACTTCTAATTAACATGCAGATATTTAAAATTTACCAAAAAATCGTACCAGTAAATCTGTTGACAATCACCATGTCAGTCAACCCTTGTATGTGAACATGAATATGATTTTACTCACTCTGTAAGAGTATTTAATAACATAATAACATTAGTAATATTTTATCTGCTAATTTATTTTTACCTGACAGCTTTCCCCATAATGTGAGTGCAGTAAACAGGGCTGCCTACTGTTGACCTAATTAAGGAATTAAGGAATAAATCAATAATAACTAGTTATTTCTAGCCTCTCTTTCTTTTAAGTGCCATATCCTGAATTATAGGAGACAGAGCAAATCTTTGGTGCTACCTGGATGCTGTCTATTATGTATCAAATATGAATTGGGATATAAAATCATCTGCTTTCTTTTATATAGCTCCAAATTAGGAACATAATCTTAAAGGAAGGCAACATTTTAAAATGTTGTCAGTTAAGAATACAGATACCCAGGGATAAGGAAAGGTCATAGTATTGTCTAGATTATTAACTAATAACTATATCAGAAAGTACATAAGAAATGTTACAATTTTAATTTCTCTAGAGGCCAGCATTCCTTATTATTCTTGTTTATTTTCAGTATTCATAGTTTTGAAATACTAAAAAGCAGCACAAAAGCATGAAATCTACTTGCCCCTTCCGAAAGAACACATTTGGGTTGGGTGAGAAAAACATATATAACTTTTCCTCTCTGGGTACAATATACAGTAAGTAAATAACTTTACAGATTTATTTTCAGAGGAGATCATCTCAAAAATAATTTTTGTTTTTGAGTTACCATTATCTATCCTACTTAGCTACTTTAAAACATAATTTTATCTTAATATGTGTTATTTTTCATACAGATCACACAGGCCAAACAATGGCATGTGACCATTTTTATTGTTAAACTTTAGTTTTTAAAGTAAAATTACTAAAGTGGCAGGATCACTGAAGCCCAGGAGTTCAACACCAGCCTGGGCAACATGGTGAAACCTGATCGCTACAAAAATTAAAAAATAATTAGCCGGGCATGGTAGTGCATGCCTGCGGTTCCAACTACTCTGGAGGCTGAGGCAGGAGGATGGTTCGAGCCCAGGAGACTGACGCTGCAGTGAACTGTGTTTGCAACACTGCACTCCAACCTGAGTGACAGAGCAAGACCCTGTCTCAAAAATAAATAAAATTAATTTTATAAAGTATGTTATAAGATTATAGTCTTATTTGAATGTTATAAAGAGCAAAATATGTTAATAAATCTGATACATAGGTTAAAACTATTGTATAAGTATTTTGCCAAAGATTATTCATTAAATTTCTAATTTTAATATGAGCTCCCATCTTAAAAATTATCTGAAATTACAATTCAAATTACCATTTCAAATAATACCATTACTGTTCATATTCAAAACCTATAAGAAGTACAACATCCCATGATTTAACATTACTGCAACATTGCCTAAAATTTACAACCATTAAAGAACAAACACTAGTTATAATTCAATGTTGTTGAGTACATCTTACAGTCCTACATTTTTAATGTGATTAATAACCAACCATCTGACCTATGAGACAAATATAAGGAAGTTAGTATCTTCCAGTTCAATACACATTCTATCAGAGAACAGATAGGGCAAACCAAAATACATGAGTAAATTGTGCAAACTAAAATACATTTTTAACAGCTTTATTGAGATATAATACACATATTATATATTTATTTACAGTATGCAATTCAATAGCTTTTAATATAATTATAGAATTGTGTAACTATCACCATAATCTAATTTTAAAACATTTTTATCACCTCAAAAAGAAACATTTACGCATTAGCTCTTACCCTGCTTCCCATCCTCTACTTCTCCCAACCTCTAGACAGCCATTACCCTATTTTTGTCACAACAGATTTGCCTATTCTGGACAGCTCATATAAGTGGTATCAAAAATACATAGTTTTGTATGTTTCTTGCAGCACCATTCACAATAGCAAAGACTTGGAACCAACCCAAATGCCCATCAGTGATAGACTGGATAAATAAAATGGGGCATATATACACCATGTAGCCATAAAAAAGGATGAGTTCATGTCCTTTGCGGAGACATGAATAAAGCTGGAAACCATTATTTGCAGCAAACTGACATAAGAACAGAAAAACAAACACCGAATATTCTCACTCATAAGTGGGTGTTGAATGATGAGAACACATGGACACAGGGAGGAGAACATCATACACTGGGGCCTGTGAGGGGGTAGGGGGCTAGGGGAGGAATAGCATTAGGAGAAATACCTAATATGGAAGACAGGGTGATGGATGCAGCAAACCATGGCACATGTATACCTACATAACAAACCTGCGTGTTCTGCACGTGTACCCCAGAACTTAAAGTATAATAATAAAAGAAAATTACTATTAACAGCAAAAAAACAAACAAAAAACTGTTTTTTGGGACTAGCTTCTTTCACTTATCATATATTTAAGGTTCATCCATGTTGTAGCATATATCAGTATCCCATTTCTTTTCATTGTCAAATAATATTTCATAGTGTCAACATACCACATTTTATTTGTCCATCCATCAGTTAATGGGCATTTTGGTTGTTTTTACCTTTATCGTTTGTAAATCATTCTTTTATGAACATTCATGTATAGGTATTTGAGTACTCGTTTTCACTTCCTTTGGATATTTCCCTAGGAGTAGAATTTATGGATAATATGATAACTCTGTGTTTGACATTGTGATGTAAATGAGGTATAATTTTTGCATCCTATCCCTAACTAGAATAAAATCAGTGTTAAGGCATTTAACTTTTTAATGACGTTTAACAAACTAATTTGTGTAAGCATTAATCATTACTGGAATATCAACTTCAAATTTTATATAATTAATTCATAGTTGTTCACAAAGTACTATTAAAGCACTAGTAAATATCTTTACATTTTGGATTAAAAGTTCTAGTTAAATATGGAAAGAGCTGCTGAAAGCTGACAGGGTGGCTATTTGCATTTTTTTTTGTTCCTTATCCTTAGTGACCTGTAAACTGTCCATTAACTCCAAATATTCCTTCTGTGCATTTCCCCCCTCTTTTTGTTGTGTGTCCAGGAAAAGAGATTTAAGATTTTATTATTCTAGATGTGAATAACTGCTATTAGCTTCTGTTTAGAAAATATGAACTCCATCTATTTGAAAGACTTCATAGTCATGTTAATTTCTCTCTGGAAGGAGGTAAATAACTTTTGAAAAATAAAACACCTTTCCTTGAAACATTCTTTCAGACACTACTCTTTTGCCAAGGGTGGTGGTGGAGGAACTGTCTTGACAGGTTGTAGATTTTATCTGTTTTCATCTGTTTAGAGATATTCTTTTAATTCACTGTCACCTAGACTTGGCAGAAATTTCCTTTATCTCTTTCTCATCACACTCTTGTGAAATCACCCAGGCAGATTTCCCCTTCTCTCTTTGTTTCAAAGTGAATTCGTTTGTTTAATGAGGTGTTCTCCAAAACACAGGACAAACTTCTGTGACCCCTTAACCTTCATTCTTAGAGGCATTCTAAGCAAGTGAGAAGCTCTCATTCTAGTAGTTGAGTCCTATATACTGAAAGGACTCACTGACCAAAAATACAGAACACTATAAATAACTGTTTACAGACACAGGCAAATGTACAGGAAACCTCTGAACCTATTCCTGTAGGATACAGTTTTAACTGTTTGACAAATGTAAATGCTGATACAAATATATACACAAACCCACTGCAGGCAAAACAGAATAACTTAAGATTTCTATGAAAGTTATCATAGGATAATTTTCAAAAAGTTAAACATGATTCTTAAATAAATATAGACTGAACATGTCAAAGATTTATTTAACTCATAAATGAGGGAGCCAGCAGGATGGCAAAACTGGTGCAGAGTATGCAAGGAATTATTTTTGAAAGGAATGTAAGAATAACATTACTAGATATAAAACTAGGTAATGTCCTTCAGGGAAATAAAACCTGTAATGTTTTGAGTTTTCTACTGACCAAAACTCTACAAGTCTGGAATTCAATCAGTGGAAATTAGCAAGCAAAAAAAAAAGTATATTTCCCCAAGTAATCCATGAGTGGGCCAATTAAATAATTATTCAGTATTACATTTGAAAGGATATATTGCTCTATCTTTGCCTTATTTCCAAGTTTTGGATACTTTCTGAAACAATGTATACCTGCTCATCCTAAATGTTCTTTTTAAGGGCTTTAGTTGTTTCTTAGTAATATAATAAGCATTAAACCATGGAATGTGTCAAATACAAAACACTGGCCATGGAAATCCTCAAACTTAGAACATGGGTTCTAGGAACAGAAGTTTTGGGTTCTACACTTGTATACTTACATCCCTCCAATGTGAAATACTGCTCTGATTTCACCCTAGGGGAAGAGTCCTGTTTTAACTCCAACCCCGAGTTCAACTACTTCTTGGGCCTCAAACAGCTCTCCAAGCTCTCAACCTAGATGGCAAGTCATTTTAAGCCCTGTAGAATGGGAGTCCTTTCAGATGGTCATTAGACATTGACATTCAAATGCTCAAATTGCCATAATTCAGCAGGAAGAAGAAAAAAAAAAAAAAAAGGCCAGGCACAGTGGCTCACACCTGTAATGCCAGCACTTTGGGAGGCCGGGGCAGGTGGATCACGAGGCTGGAGATTGAGACTATCCTGGCCAACATGGTGAAATCCCATCTCTACTAAAATATAAAAAGTTAGCCAGATGTCATGCACCTGTAGTCCCAGCTCCTTGGGAGGCTGAGGCAGGAGAATCCTTTTACCCGGGAGGCAGAGGTTACAGTAAGCCGAGATGGCATGAATGTACTTCAGCCTGGCGACAGAGCAAGACTCCATCTCCAAAAATTAAAAATCAAAAAAATCCAGCGATTAAGAAGAGTAACACAGTGGGTTACAATAGCATATATGCCATGAAGTACCTTGATCCAGAAGCTGAGAACAACTCTGTTTCTCTTGAGGTGAGCAAGTCTCCAAGGGAGTTCTAAGAACCATTGCAGCAGGAATTGGCAAGCCGCGGCCCATGCAGTTTGGGTCAGTGCATCCTGTTTGGTATGGCCCACTCACTGAGATTGGCTTTTCCATTTTTAAAGGATTGTTTAAAGTTTTAAAAAAACAATATACAACATAGACCACATATGACTTACAAACTCTAGGCATTTGCTTTCCCTCCTTTGATAGGAAAAAGGCTCTGGATCCTTGCATTTTAAAAAAGATGGACAGTTTACTTGTTAGTGTGCTTTAAAGCTTTACAACAAACTTGCTGTAAGGGAAGAGTTTGTTACTAGGCTAATTCAGAGATTTGCTTTTGATAGGGACATTTTGTAGCAAAAGAGAATGGTTAGAAAAATCACTAGATTTGACATCAAAGGACACAATGTGTGGTTAAAGGTCAGTAAATTCTTGGTTGACAGCTGGTCAACTACATGGGTGGAATCTAATTTCCCAAAATAAGTCCTAGTGTCATTAAAGTTCATGAGAATCAATGACTGTAGCATTTTATCAGGAATACTCATTTCTTTCTGAGAGGAAGTTGTAAGTAATATCACACAAACAGGTTTGGGATGATTTTATTTTCAAGGCAATGTAGCATATTTTTGAAAGCATACACTGGAGTGCTGGGGTACAGTAAAAGAAAAGTAAACTGTAGGAATCTTTTGATGCCACACTAACTCATACCTTGGAAGTTAGACACACAATGAAATATGAAGATAAAACACTGGAAAAAGAATCAGAAGACCATCAGAGAGGGGGTTAGAGCATTGAAAACAGAATCTATGTGGGAAAGATGAAAGGAACTGAGATATTGCTGCTAACATGGGGTCCAGCAAAAAGTTAGTAATTACTTTCAGGGGTGTGAAAGGGTCTCTAGTGGAATCTGGAGAGCAGTCTTATATCTCTTCTGAAAAGAGATAAAAGTTTAACCAGCTGCACAAAGATTTTGGTAGTTAAGAAGAATAATTTTCAAGCTTCAAATAAACAACCTTTTCACAAATTTTCACAGTGGCTGGGTCTCTAGGATATCTTAAAAATAGATCAGAATTTGGGCTGCCTGCCATGGATTTAGTGTGGTCTTGCCTGAAGGTTTAGTCAGATAACCCCTTATGATCAGCCTTGTGTTATCATTTAAGACCATACTAGGTACGAGACTCTTAGCATTGGATCAAAGGAAAAATCAAAGAGGACCACACTGGCTACAGATCACCAGATCCACTGCCTTTCTAGGGGATTAAAAAGAAAGCCACTGTCCCTGAGGACTTAATCTATAACAGAAGGATAGGGTAAACAAATATACAAGTGGCAAGTTACGGGGTTGCAGTATCACAGGAGAACAGGGAAATTGTTGCAACTGTATAAACATCTGGAAAGGGACACAATTAAAAATACAGCTCATAAGGCAAATATCTGGAGGAGGTGGGGAGACACCCGTATTTGTGGAGGAGAGGTCTGAGAATAGGGGACAGCAAATATAAACATGTCCCCCTGGCATGATGGTGGAACAGCAAGAAGGCCAGTGTGAGTGCAGAGCTCTGAGCAATGGGGAGAGTGGTCATTAAGAGGGGGTGCTGTAGGCTCATGAGTGTCTTGTCCACCTGTACTCTGAATGAGATGAGGAACCTTAGAGGCTTCTTAATCTGACTTGAGTTTTCAAAGGATCACTCTGGCCGTGGTAAAGAGCAATCCTTAGCCCACCTTTGGGCTCAGGGTGTTTGTACTCAAGAAATTATTGAAAACCCCAAAGAGCTCAGACATGTAAATCTGATAAATATTTATTTATTTTAAAATAACAACAATAATGCCAATGCATGTTAACACAAGTCACTTATTTTTTGAAATAACTATGTTTTCCAAAACAAAAGAACAAAAAGATGTCAGTTTTAAAGTTTTTGCTGATGTCTTTAATGTCTAGCATTCAATCTGTTCACTGTCATATATCATGTAGCCTCTAGAAATCTTCACTGTGCACTCACAAGAAAATGAGTTTAAAAGGCTAATAATGTTTAAATATTTTCTTGTGAAAATAGTCTGACTTCACTGATTCCCCAAGAAGGCACACTTTGAGAAACAGTGGTAAAAAGTAGACTCACTGTGAGAGACAAAGAAGGAACCTATTGTAACAAACCAAATGAGACATGCTGATGCCTTGAGTTATAGCAGGAGAGGTAGGGAGAACTAGTTAGATTCTAGATAGATTTTAAATATTGAGCCTACAGTCTTTGCTGACAGAATAGACCTGAATGTAAGAGAAAAAAATTAAAAATTGACTCCAAGGTTTTGAACAGAGGAATTGCAAAGGTGGATTTACTATTTACTGAAACATGCAAGGTTGTGGAAATAGCAGATTTGAGGTGAAATGAAGAATTGTTTTGGACTTGTTAATTTCAATCCAGCAGTATCATTAATGGATATTTACCCAAAGGAAAAGAAATCATTCTATCAAAAAGCTACCTGCACTCATATGTTTATAGCAGTGCCATTCACAACAGCAAATATATGGAATCAATCTAAGTGTCCATCAATGGATGACTGGATAAAGAAAACTGGTATATATACACAATGGAATATTATTCAGCCACAGAAAAGGATGAAATCACGTCTTTTGCAGCAACATGGATAGAACTGGAGGCTGTTTTCTTAAGTGAAACAACTCAGAAACAGACAAAACTACATGTTTTCACTGAGAAGTAGGATGAATAATGTAAATAATGTAAACACATGGACATAGAGTGTGGAATAATAGACACTTGAGACTTGGAAGGGTAGAAGTGGGGAGGCTGGTAAGGGATGAGAAATTACTTAATAAGTACCATGTACATTATTCAGGTGATGGTTACACTAAAATCCCAGACTTAACCACTGCGCAATATAGCCGTGTAGCAAAATTGCACTTGTACCCTTTAAATTTATATAAAGAAAGAAACGGCTATGAAACACCCAGTTGGAAAAGTCAAGTCAGCAACTGTATATTTAAGTTGCAATTCAGGGGATGGACATCTTACTGCTGTTATATTCCTCAATACTTTTTAAGAAAAGAATACATAAAAGTAAATTTTCCGTGTCCTTCTGGGTCTGAAATACACTATTCTACTCTTAAATTTGAAAGTGAGTTTGATTGGGACCGGAACTCTACATTGACAACCACTTTCACTGAAAGTTTGGAGGCCTTTCACCACTATTTTCTAGCATACAATATTGTCGGTGAAAAGTGTAATACTGACCTGATTGTTTCTTTGTATGTACCCTTTTACCCTCTATTCACTGCCTCCTCCAAGCTCTTAGGATCTTCTCATCCCCAATGTTCACGATAGTAGAAGTCTTTTAAAATTCATGGTGTGCTAGCATTTAGTAAGCGTTTTTTGTTTTTTGGTTTTTTTTTTGAGACAGAGTCTTGCTATGTTGCCCAGACTGTATTTGAACTCCTAGGCCCAAGTAATCCTCCTTCCTCAGCTTCTTGAGTATCTGGGGTTACAGGCATGAGCCATCATGCCCAGCTAGTCAGCCTTTTTAATATGAAGTATCATGTCCTACAATTTGTGCTTTTTATTGTGCTCTTTTCTTGATAATCTCTGCGTTCATTTTCTTCTTTCACTCTTTAGTTAATTTCTGCTATTCACATATTGAATCTGGAGTCTGCATATTATATTTGTTGTTTTTCTACTTTAAAATGAATTTCATCAACATTTTCATCTAACCTTATGTCGATTTTTTAATCTCATTTTTAATTTCCAAGTTTTTTTCTGGTGTGTTTATTTTATAAATACAATGTCTCCTGCTAGCTCTCTGAGAATATTAATTATAGTTAGGAAGTTTTTTTTTTTTTTTTTGAGACAGAGTCTCACTCTGTGGCCAGGCGCTAGGCTGGAGTGCATTGGCACAATCTTGGCTCACTGCAACCTCCACCTCCTGTGTTCAAGCAATTCTCCTGCCTCAGCCTCCCGAGTAGCTGGGACTACAGGCACAGGTCATCACGCACAGCTAATTTTTGTATTTTTAGCAGAGACTGGGTTTCACCATGTTGGCCAGGATGGTCTCGATTTCTTGACCTCATGATCCGCCCGCCTCAGCCTCCCAAAGTGCTGGGATTACAGGCTTGAGCCACCACGCCCGGCCAATTAGGAAGTTTTTAAATGTGAACTCCTGCTCTCTGCTCTACTTTTGGTTTTAATGTATCTTTTATTTGTTCCTTTGTGTATTTGTCTTATTTTATCTTTCAGTTGGAGGCATTCCTCAAGTGACTGATGATCTATAACTGTGTCTTCATATGTCTTAGTCTGTTTTGTGCTGCTATCACAGAGTATCAAAACTGGGTAATTTATAATGAAAATAAGTTTTTGGGCTCACAGTTCTGAAGGCTGGGACTCCAATATCAAGGTGCAGGCATGTGGCGAGGGCCTTCTTGCAGCATTATCACATGGCAGAAGGCATCACGTGGTGGAATGGCAAAGAGAGGGCTAGAGAGAGCAGGAGCCAGAGGGGGCAGATCCACTCCCAAGATAACATTAATCCATGTATGAGGGCAGAGCCCTAATACTCACCTCTTAATACTGTTATGATGAGCCCTAATTAAGATCTCACCTCTTAATACTGTTATGATGGCAATTAAATTTCAGCATGAGTTTTATAGGACACAAGCATTCAAACCATGCCATCATATTTAATAGTGAAGCATAGAAAGCTGGCTGGGAGTTCTTTGTGAATTGTAGAACTTGTCCACCGAAGGGCTTCACAATAGGGTTATGAGGTCATAAGCAGCCTTTTTGTTGTATAACTTCCACTAGGATGTCATTGCTACAGATTGAGCATTCAAAATTCAAAAATCTAAAATCTGAAAAGCCTCACAATCCGAAACTTTTTGAGTGCCAATATGCTGTTTGAAGGCATTGTTCATTAGAACATTTTGGGTTTTAGATTTTCAGATTTGGGATGCTCAATCAGTAAGTATAATAATGCAGATATTCCAAAATTTAAAAAAATTCAAAAAATCTCATTCCAAGCATTTTAGATAAGGCATACTTAACTGGATAGGGTTACAACTCCTAGTATCTCATTGCCTTCCAATCTAAGAGCACATCTAAGTCATCTTTGTCCCCCATGCAATCTAAAGGTGTGTGTGTGTGTGTGTGTGTGTGTGTGTAAGTGTACTGATTGGACACCTACAGGTGTCACAGTGCTGAAAGGCACTAGGGTAGTAAGACTTGCCTAATATATTATAGTCAAAAGTTGAGTTGGTTCTAGAGCATTGGACTTTTAATGTTCTTTCCACAACTGATGCTCCTCCTGCTTTCCATCAGTGCCTTTACCGGCAGGAAACGGATTTTGTGCATATTTCAGGAATCCGGCAGTAGAGTTTAAAGTACTCTGCTTGAAGGACCAAAAATTTTGTTTAATATCTTATATTTTAACTTTTAAAAAGCACATGAATTTTGCCTTTGATTCTGTATCCTTGTTTGTTTCAATGTAGCATTTTCTTTTTCTTTTTTTTTTTTTTGAGAGAAGGTCTTGCTCTGTTGCCCTGGCTAAAGGCTGGAGTGCAGTGGCATGATCACAGCTCACTGCAGCCTCAAACCCCTGGGCTCAAGCAATCTGCCTCAGCACCACAAGTAGCTGGGACTACAGGCACATACCACCACACCTGGCTAATTTTTTTATTTTCTGTAGAGACAAGGTCTCAGTGTGTTGCCCAGATGGGTCTCAAACTCCTGAGCTCAAGCCATCCTCCCACCTTGACCTCCCAAAATGCTAGGATTACAGGCATGAGGCATCAGCCTGGCCAGCATTTTTTTTAATCTGAAATTTTTGAGTAAAGTCAGTGTACCAGGAAAATATTCTCCCCTTCCTCCATGTGACATCATTCACCTACTCCAGTGGGAAAGCCCTGCCTGTGTGACTAAGAGTTAGGTGAAGACTTCAAATGCTTTCAGAGAGATTCTCCATCTCCTCTCCACACACACACCCCCACACACACACAATGGTGACTTGAAGAAAGGACATTCTTTCTTTCTCTCATAATAGTTTTAACATAGTCATGTGGATCTGTGATGTTGAGGACTTGGCCTCCTTATGTCTTGGTATTCTACCCTTGCTAACATGTATCCCTTACTCATCTGTTGAAGATGATTAATTATTACTAACCCTGCATCCCATCTCAGAGGTGGGGAGGAGGGTATGTGGAGGGCTCCTTTAAGGATACAACTCCAAGTTGAATGCATCTTTTCTGTTTATATGCCATTGGCTAGGACTAAGTCCCACAGTCATACCTGCCTTCAAAGGTGCTGGAACATTTACTTTATTATTTTGTAAAAAGGAGAGGCTGAATACTGGAAAGCAAGCAGCTGTGTCTCACTGTGATGCTGCCATCTTACAGCTAGAGGCACAAAGAGCACAAGGATATAGTAGTAGCTTACATCAAAGATTCAACATAAGGGCTCTTTCAGTGACATGTCCTGAAGAGCATATGACTCACATTCTGTGAACTCTCCCTTGAGGGGATATGTTGATCCCATAGATTGCAGCTTGTTTCCTCAGCCTCAGCTGCCGACCATCCTGTAGACCCTGTAAAGGCAACTGTGTTCCTGATGGCAGTGGTCAGAGGAACAGCCCTTCCATACAATTTCCATATCATCAGATCTAACTGCCTGTCAGGTGTGAGATGGGGATGGGCCCTTGCTCTTAAGCATCTGTTCATTAACTTTATCATTATTAGTCTTTGTTACCAAGGCTTTCTTAAAAAGTTGGGTCATGCTCCAGAGATGCTAGGTGCTGGATAAGCTCAGAGTCACATTGTCAGTGGGGAATCTAGTAGAATTGCACATTTGGGACCTCTGGGTTCCCAGGCATGTAATTCCTTTCACAGAGTTTTGTTTCTTTATATCCATGCAACAAATATAGGTAACACATGTAGTTAGAGATAATTGACTGGGAGAAATTGGCCTGTCTTGAGGCAGTGGAAAAAATAGCAAATATTTTCAGAGGACGTGACAATTTGGGAGTACTTTTAGGCACTTTCCATGAACACCAGATATAGTGGAACATATGGTAAATTGGATTTTTCAGAATCCAGAATATTCCCAAGAGAGAAGCCTCGCTAATTTTCTTTTTTTAATTCAAAGTTGATTAAATAATACAAAGCAAGAAGTCAGAAAATATTTTCTTAAAAATGATGAGTTCATGTCCTTTGTAGGGACATGGATGAACCTGGAAACCATCATTCTCAGCAAACTGACACAAGAACAGAAAATCAAACACCACATGTTCTCACTCATAGGCAGGTGTTGAACAATGAGAACACATGGACACAGGGAGGGGAGCATCACACACTGGGGTCTGTAGTGGGGAGCTAGGGGAAGGACAGCATGGGGTGGGGAGTTGAGGAGGGATAACATGGGGAGAAATGCCAGATATAGGTGATGGGGAGGAAGGCAGCAAACCACATTGCAATGTATGTACCTATGCAACAATCTTTCATGTTCTTCACATGTACCCCCAAACCTAAAATGCAATAAAATGTATATTTTTAAAAAATGTAATTGACAGTTTTCACATTTACTGCCAGGTACTTTTCCAAGTGCGCATGATTCAAAGAGGTTAAATAACCTGCCCAAGGCCACTAGCTAGTAGCCGTAGAGCTAGATTTCAAACTTAGGTCTTTCTGGCTACGAAACTTACATTGTAACTATTTCATTATATTATACAAAATGGTGAGTAGAGATGGCTGATTTTTATTTTTATTTTTTAGATTAATGTGGCCACTTATGACTAAGCTTAGAGTTCTGAGGGTGTAGATTTTCAGTGAGGTATTATTATATACATCTAGGTAATAACAGGAGTATTTTTTGTTTGTTTTACTGTTGACATGTATTGCCGTGGACTAAGGACTCCATATCACCGTAAATGTACAAACCTGTAATCAATTCATAGGAAGAGAATTTGTACAAACTACCTGTAAATTTTGTATTAAAATGCTATTACTGTATTGTTGGTAGCCTAAACAGGAGCATATCCTGTCTTTATGAATGGTTTTCCTAACGTGGTAGTGGGTCCAGGGAGTGTAGTGGCCATTGTGTTTTAGTAGATACTTAATATGATGAAAAATTACTAAAAATTTCTGAAAAAGTCTTCAGGACACCTATTCTTCAATAGAAGGGGAAAACATTTTAAACCCGACCTGGGGTTGTGTATGTATTAGAGTATTTTATAGACAAAAATATAGTCGATAAGATGTGTTACTAATGTCAAGCAGCAGATTCGCTTCCAGAGGATCTCAGGAATGTGAGTGTATGACTGACTGTATGCAACTTTACATTAACTCAGCTGGACTAAGATTTTTTTTAATTGAAATATACTATGCTTTCAAAAAGCCCCCTTGTGCCACATCCAAGAGCAGAATAAGTTCCTTTTATAAGGAAACCACAAATTTTGAAAACAGCAGTTTTCCTTGATGTTCTTTGGCCACACTACTGTTTGGTTTAACTAGCGTTTCTGGTATTAGAGTTGTTTGAGTCTCAGAATGACTTTGCGTAGAACTTTTATATTTCTGCCAGACCTCTTCCTGTTGACGTATTCAAACTGAATCAAAATTATTTGGGTGATCATCATTAGCAGTGTTAAATATAGCATTTGAAAACAGTCTAAGGGTCTGAAATATTAATTAACCAATTAGGGTGTGTTTGCTTGGAAACCTGGAATGAAGCCTGTTTGAAAATATGTTTTTAGAATGTAATCTGAAAAGGGCTTTAAAAATTCTGAGGCTCAGTCAGATTTTAAAATAGTAATTATTCATATCTCAACGTCTCATACGCTAAGGCATTTTATGTAGCGGAAGTGGGGAAGGTGGTGGAACACCACCTTTTAAAAATAAGCAGCTATGTCCTCATTTTAAGGAAGATTATACCTAAGTGTCATTTCTGTTTTTATATCAGAATCACCTATGAACAGGATAAAGGAAATCCTCATTATCTTTCCAAAACTAAACAATTGATATAAAATTTAACTTGTGTATCATTATTTTTCATTTTGAGTGATAAAGTATAAAATGTTTCTTGAAAATATGTATGTACCATATGCTGAAAATGGGCATATTTCTCACAGGGAAATGGACTACCTATACTCTTATTTAGCTGTTGGGTGAAATGTAGATTCCACTCTTTAAATTCTTTAAAGTTATAAGTGCCTGACCAAAAGGGTAAAGAGCTAAAAAAATTTATAGCCAAAGAATTAGCCACATCTAGTAGAAAAGCAAACAAATTTAAAAGAAGAAAATGTATCTGAGTATGTATATATTACACTCTAAGTATGATATACATTGAAAAGTGTCTCTGATATTATAATGTGAGTTAATAGGAAATTTTAGGTAGTATCTTCTCGTGTGTGTGTGTGTGTGTGTGTGTGTGTCTCTGTCTGTCTGTGATGAAGTCTTACTATGTTTCCCAGGCTGGTCTAAAACTCCGGTGCTCAAGCACTCCTCCCACTTTAGCCTCCCAAGTAGCTAGACTGTGTCACCAAGCCCTGCTATCCCAGTGTTTATGAAACACTTCTGTAAAGGCAAATACCCTTTCTTATTAACTAATTCCTAAATTCATTCAAGAAGGAATTCAACTCCATTTTCAATTCTGCTTTGTTCTGTTGTCTATGGAATGTTAGGTTTAGTGACTTAGATTAACCTGTTCTAAAAACAGATTACCTGGGTTATACACAGGGACCCTCTCCTTAATGCTGTATAACCCCAGGCAGGATATTGACCTACCTAAGCCTCCATTTCTTCAGTAACAGTAGGCGTATAGTACCTCGGGCCCAGAGATATTTGGGGGTTAAGTAATGAAATATGTATGATGTGCTTGACACTTCTAGGTACATAGTAAACCTTAGGTCATGTTATGATGGAGGTGGGGTTTTCCTTTATACATAAAGAAAAGTTCATTTTATAGTAACAGTAATTAACTGTTGCTGGTAATAAAACTGTCAATAAAATGGTAACGAACTATTATTCTAAAATAAAACACATAAACATGGACCCCATCAGAACTACAGTTTTAATGTTCAAAGCATCATCTACATTGAGAAACTGTTCTGAGGGGTAAATTATTGCTGTACATGTGGAGCTATGTACATGTGGAGCTCTGTGTCATGCAAAACTGTTACTCCTCAGTCAACTAGGTCAGGGGCTGGGCATGCCAAAATGAGCAACCTGGTCTCTGCCCTTACAGAATTTACAGTGTGGGAGTGGAAATAGTTGAGAATATAAATAACCCAGGGGAGTGAAGGAGTGAACAGAGCAAGTATAAAAGTGTTGATTTTGGAGTGCTTATGAAAATACTCAGCCACAGGCTTCCAAAATAGGACACTGCAGCCATGGTCTGAGACCCCTTCAAATATTGTACAAGCAGCATGCTCTTCCTGAGAGAGGGTGGGCTGTGTGGGGACGCCTGACAGTCCTGACATGGTGATCTGGGAAGGGGTGGTGTCCAGGTAAGTATTAACCAAAGATGTGATATTAAGATATAAATTCATAGAGTACTGAAATCATTTTAAGTGAGCAAACCTTGCCTTTGGTAGGCCCAGATAAAGCTCTGGTTTTTCCCTAAGACCTCACTTAGTGTGTAGCTCTACTTTTTATCACAAACAGAAGAAACAAATGTTTCTGGAGAATAGGTCTCAACCTCGGCTACATGTTGGAATCACTTGATGACTTAAAAAAAAAAGCCAAAAACCTCATGCCTAGACCCCCACCAGGGGTTCTGATTTAACCGCACCCAGGCGTCAGTGTTTGCAGAACTCCCCAGGTGATTCCAGTGTGCAGTCAAGGTTGCGAGCCTCTCTTCCTTCCTATCCTAGGTTTGATTTCCCCCCAGGTGTCCTCTAATAAATTTCAGGAGACTAGCTCAGCCAAATTCTGTCAGTAGGTTTTCCAATCAGAAGTTATTAATTTGATACCAGTCCATGTGTTTTCCCTTCGAAATGTGCATTTTCTGCGTTTCAGTAAGTAATGTTGGCTCCTGGGGAAATACCCACCTGAAGCTCCTAGTGGAGCAACAGAACCTTTCTCATCCAGCACCCTGACTCCAGACAGCAGGCTCACCACCAAAACATGATCCATTGT
This sequence comes from Callithrix jacchus, assembly GCF_049354715.1. Taxonomy (NCBI): domain Eukaryota; kingdom Metazoa; phylum Chordata; class Mammalia; order Primates; family Cebidae; genus Callithrix; species Callithrix jacchus. The sequence goes on from NC_133508.1 coordinate 127,090,414, forward strand.
CCTATTTTTCACATCTCCTTGGCATGACCAACCCTCAGATTTTGTCCTACAACCATTTATTTGGTCATTTAACAATGGGTTGTTTCTTCCTAAATCTCTCATGCAGCAGTTGAAAGCCTGTAATGTGCAGAGCTGAAGCGTTTTGTTCTTGGCACTGCAGTCTAAACATGGACGTCCACGCTCTGGACTCCTCTGTTAGCCTTTTGTATTCCTTTGTTTGTCTCGATTTATGTAGTGTTTCTCTTTTTTTTCCCAAGTTTCCATTATTTACTAATAGTGTAATCACCAAAAATTTTATCAGCATGATTTTATGCATTTAGGGAAGAAATATTTCTTGGTTAAGTAGAAAATTGTGGGGATGGCTTCTGGAAGACCTTCATTCTAAAGCAGCTTTATAGTGAAACATTTCACTTAGGAATCTAGACATACTTTCTTCAGTTTGCAGTAATCCACATTCACTGAGTAGAACTTGTATTGATCATTGAGACCCAGTTTGTTCCAGAGCTCTGGGTTAGCTTTTCTGTCCCAACTAACATCTGGATCGAACAGTGCCAGACACAAGAAATAGAGGGCTGCTCCAGTATCTCCAGCTCTAATAAATACAAAGAGGGAGATCAAGCTTGGATGCTTCTTGGACCGAATGATGATCTGGTGGAACATGCTTTCGGCAGAGACCTCCGACAAGAAAGAAGAGAACCAGCTTAGCCACCAGCCTCTGGGCTAAGCAGTGTCTCCCTAGTGTTTCTTTATAGGTTCTGTTTCTACTATTTTACTCTTTTAATTAACAAATATCTATCGAGTGACAAATAAGGGCCAGGTACTCTTCTGGGCATTAGGGACAAAACGTTTTTCAAATTGGGCAAAAATTTCTGCCCTCATGAGACTTGCATTCAAATGGGAGAAGACAGAAAAGGAAATGCATAATAAGCTAAAATATACATAGTATGTTCAAAGGTGTTAAGTGCTATGGAGAAAAAATAAGACAAGGCAGGAGGAAAGGGAGTGGTGTGCCTAAGATAGGGTGAGATATTAAATTGGCTTTGCAGTATCATCCAAACAAGAGGGTGAAGGCTTGGACCAGAGGGGTAGTGATAGAAATAATAAAAAGTGGTTGAAATTGGGTAAGTTTCAGCAAGGCCTAAAGAAGGTGAAGGATTGAGCCCTACAGATACCAAGAAGATGAGAATTCCAAGCAGAAGTGCTGCACATGCAAAAGCAGGAATGAACCTGGGGTGTCAAGAAACCACTACAATAGAGGTGTCCAATCTTTTGGCCTCCCTGGGCCACATTGGAAGAAGAATTGTCTTGGGCCACACATAAAATACACTAACGATAGCTGATGAGCTAAAAAAAAAAAAAAAATCACAAAATCTCTTATGTTTTAGGAAAGCTTACAAATTTCTGTTGGGTCATATTCAAAGCCATCCTGGGCCACATGTGGTCTACAGGCTGCAGATTAGACAAGCTTATACTAAAGGCCCAGTGTGGCTGGAGCAAAATGAGTGTGCAGGAGAGGGCTTATGAGACTGATGTGGGGTGGGAGATAGATTACAGAGGGCCTTTTAGGACTTTAGTAAAGATTTTGGCTTTTTCACTGAGCAAGATGGAGAATTATTAGAGAATTTTGAGTGGAGAAGAAACCCAGGATCATTCTGGTTGCTAACTTGAGACGACTCTATAGGGGTCACTGGTAGAAGTGGAGAGACTGGTCAGGAAGATATTTTAGTAATCTAATTGAGAGATGATGGTGGCTCAGATCAGGGCAATAGCTAAGATGGGTCAGAAATCGTTGGAATCTAAATATATTTTTGTAGGTAAAATTTTTAGCCCTTAAATAAATGTCCATGTAATATTCTTCTATATTCCTCTTAAAATAGAGCCCTAAACTCCAGTAAGGGACCTGAATAATGCTAGCTATAGCAAAAGGTTAACTGTCTGACTCTTGAATACCACAAATTAGTATTGTGTTGTCTTTTTAAAGAACAACATGATTGCTGACTTGCCCCACTTCTGGCCCATCATCGCTTCCCACAGCTCTCACACTCCCGTTTTACAGTGCTGGTGCATTGCTGGTCACTTGCCATTGAGTGCAATCATGCACCATGTATTGACATTTCAGTCAGCCACAGATGGCACATACAGTGGCGGTCCCGTAGGATTGTAATGAAGCTGAAAAATTCCCATCACCTCATAGTCATCATCATGTTGTAGCACAACACATCACTCACATGGTGATGGTCATGCTGCTGTACACAAACCTGCTGCATTGCCAGTTATGTAAAAGTATAGCATATACAATTACAAGTAGGATATAATTCTTGATAATGACAAACAACCACGATAACGGTTTATGTATTTACTGTATTATAATTTTTATCATTATTTTAGAGTATAGTCTTGTACTCATATTTTTTAAAAAGTTAACTGTAAAACAGCCTCAGATGGGTCCTGTAGGAGCTATTCCAGAGGAAGTTATTGTTCTCATAGGAGATGAGAGTTCCATGTGTATTATTATGATGTTCCTGAAGACCATCAGGTGGGATACGATGTGGAGGAGGAAGACAGTGACCTTGATGTTCTTGATCCTGTGTAGGCCTAGGTCAATATACATATTGGTGTCTTCATTTTTAGTTTAAAAGTTTAAAAAGCAAAAAATAATAATTTAATAACAAAAAGCTTATAGAATAAGGAATAAAAAATATTTTTGTGCAGCTATAAAATGTATTTGTGTTTTAAGCCAAATGTTATTATGAGTCAAAAAGTTAAAAAGAATATTTATGAAGTAAAAAAGATGCAGTAACCAGTTTATTATTGAAGAAAGAAAAATATTTGTTTATGGATTTAGTGTAGTCTAAGTGTACTGTGTTTATAAAGTCTACAGCAGTGCAAAGTAACATCCTCGGCCTTCACATTCACTCACCACTTGCTGACTCATCCAGAGTAACATCCAGTCCTGCAAACTCCATTCGTAGTAAGTACTTTATACAGATGTACTATTTTTAATCTTTCATACATTCTTACTGTATAAAAGATTAAAAATATATATATTGAATATTATATTAAATTTTTATATTATATATAAAATATTTTTCTATATTTAGATACACAAATACTTTTTCTATATTTAGATACACAAATACTTACTGTTGTGTTGCAGTTACCTACAGGATTCAGTACAGTAAAATGCTGTACAGATTTATAGCCTAGGAAGCAAGAGCCAAACCATATAGCCCAAGTGTGTAGTAGGCTGTACCGTCTAGGTTTGTAACAGTACACTCTATGACATTCACATGACAAAACTGCCCAGTGATGCTGATGCATTTATCAGAACATATATCCATTGTTAATCAATATATGACTGCATTTTGACCCAAATGATCAATGATCACTATTGAACTCTGCTGTTGCTTAATAAAGACTTATATTCCCTTCTTGCAGTCTTTACCTTATTCCGTGGTAGGTACCTGGAAGTTGACAGAGGCTGGCAATGTGAGTAGAGGAAAGACATGATACTGTTCATAATACTATAAAGGAGCCCATGGCTCAAAACAAATGAGGCCCAGGGAACCTTTTGTCCCACTCCTCTCCTTTGTTCCTTCTCCCAACTCTCTAAATAAGATAGAATCTTCCTTTTCTAGCTCCATGCAGATCTCTTAGGTGGCCTCTTATGACTTCTTTGCTTCCTCTTTACCCCTAAACAGAGTGCAGGTGTCATGAGAAAATGCAAAGTGGTACAAGAGAAATCTGGTGTTCTCTTTCCCAAAACTAAATGCACCTTACTCTAAATTTTGGTACTCCCATAAACATTTCTGTTTTAACTTTTAATAACTGGGATGATTTCAGATTAAGTAGATGCTCATTTCTCATTTCATTGATTCAGCAATTACTTATTGAGTTATTTTTATGTGCCAGGTACTATTCTAGGCAGTGAGACACAGAAGTGAACCAGACAAAATCCCCATTTCTTAGGGAGCTTACCTTATGATGCAGTGGACAGATAGATATAGAAATAAATAAATAATACCTGTATAGGTCATCTGATAAAGATAATGCTATTGAGGAAAGCACTTAGGGAATGAAAAAGGCAGTGCTGGGATGGCATGCTCTTGCTGCTGGTGAATTGTATTAATATTTTCAATAGGTGACCAGAAAAGGTATCTCCAATAATGATATATGTGCAGAGACCTGAAGGAAGTGAGAAAACAATATTCATGCCAGTATCTGGTGGCAGAATGCTCCTTTCTGCAGGAAGTCCTTAGATAGTTTTTCCTTCTCTATATACTCCGTAGGTGGTCTCATCCTACCACTTTTTATAACCCTACTGACTCCCAAACTTCTGTCTCTATCCCAGATCTTTCCTATCTCTAGTCTACCTTATTCAGCTGTTTGTGGAGCCCTTCTACTTGGATGTCTAGTAGACATCTCAGATTTCAGATGTCTCTATCCAAACTCCTTATCCCGCTCGCTAAACCTACTCTTTCTATAGCCTCTCACTCCCTTTATTAAATGGCAATTCCATTATTTCAGCTTTTCACCTTCAAAATCTTGGACTCGTATTGATTCTTCTTTCTCAAATCTCACACCCAATGCATCAGCCCGAGCATGAGTTACTTATATTGGGAAAAACTAAAGGAGGAAACATGGGGCATTGGAAGGAAGAAATTAAAGTAAAATGCAAAGCAAAGCAATAATAGAGTTACCTGCAGGGCAGTGTTTGACGGGATGAGGAAAATCTAAGCTGAGGGCATTTGAGCCTTGGAACTCAGGTTGCTGAAAAATCATATCACAAGCCATATTCCCTTAAAAAGAGCTAAAATTTTTAAGCGGTTTGCTATGTTTTGATATCCCTTAACATCAAGAGTGAGTTAGTTGGCAAAACTCAGACTGTCAACCCATGGATTAGAAAGAGACTTTAGGTACCCATGAGAATATTTTACATAACATTTACCTAAAGTATTTTCCATTTTCTGCTTCTGGAAACATTGTGGGACCTGGGTACAGAAGCCAGAAGTGCAAAGTCATAATAATAATTAAAAAAAATAGTGAGCATTTGAACCAGTCATAGAAAAACGAATGTTCTTTGTTGGCATATCTACGATAAAGCAAAACACTTAGCTGAAACATCAGGGAAGGGAGGATCCTGAGACATTTCTTGGGATAAGAGATGGTTAAATAGTTAAGTGTCTTGACTACATTAAGTTGAACAATGAAAAGGAAGTAAGAAGTCACTGTCCTTCTGTTTCGATTTGGTATATGTTTCCCAGTTTTCAAATTCTCAGTACAGAAGGTTCTTGCTGTTTTGCTGCACCAAGTTCCTGGAAATCACATACAGATTCCCCTAAAGGAGACTGGAACAGTGCAATATTTGGGGACTGCATTCTCTACCTATTTTTCGTTTGATGCTAAATCAAACAAAAAACAGGTATAACTAAGAACACTACACAAAAGAGCTTCAGTCGTTCTGGTAAAATTTTATTGTCTTAGCTGTTTATTATGGAAGCATAAGTTTCACGCTAGTGACTCCTTCATGGACAAAAGCTGAATCTTTTATAACTTCTAAAAAGGTCATTCATCAGACTGGCTTTCTCTCAGTGTCAGATTTTAGGCTACAGTATTCAAGTCACAAATATGATTGCCCTGAATGCAATACTGAAAAAGGTGAGTTTCCAAATAGGTCCTTTGCCAATGGATGTCAAGTCTGAATTTCCCATAAAGAAGATTGTTAGAGACTAAAATAATTTCCCTCTTTAAGTGAAATGAGCCTGGACATTGGAATCTGAAAGCCCTGAGTTGAAATTTTTGCTCTGCCATTCACAGGCTTTCCAATCTTAGAGAAATTATTTAATCTCTCTTTGCATGTTTCCTCTTCTATACAGCAAAGATAATACCTACCTCATGGATTTAATATGGAGGTTCGACAGATAGCATTTTTAATGCCTGGAAGTTAGTAAGCATGATAACATTATATACTTTTTCTTTCCTATTTAACCAAAACAACTTTTTAAAGTTTCTTTCTTCTGTTTATATAAAGAATTCTATTTTAGTGTGGTACTTCAAGTGAGGACAGAAGTCTCTAAACACCAAGAAATTCTTATTCTTAAAAGTAAACTTTGTTATTCACAACAGCCAAGATGTAAAAACAACCAAAATGTCCATTGACAGATGTATAGAAAAAGAAAATGTAGTATATACCCACGATGGAATACTTTTCAGCCTTATAAAAACAGGAAATTCTGCCATATGTGACAACATGGATAAATGAGGACATTATGATAAGTCAAATAAGCCAGTCACAGAAAGATAAACATTGCATGATTCCATATATGAAGTATCTAAAATAGTCAAATTAATAAAATCAAAGAGAATACTAGTGGTTGCCAGGGGCCGCAGGGAGTGGGAAATGGGGAGCTATTAATACTCATCAATGGTCATAAAGTTGCTGTTTGCAACATGACTAAGCTTTAAAGATCTGCTGTACAACATTGTACCTATAATTACCCAAACTGTATTGTATGCTTGCAATTTTAAGCAAGTAGATCTTATGCTCTTACCAAAATAAAATGTTTAAATATGGTAAACTCCCTATCATAATTATCAAATTTGATTGTTATCTCTATTCCTAATATTAGTAGCTGTCATCTCTTGAGTGCTAATTCCCGCCTAGTACCGCGATTAGTATTTGCCACAGTTAGCTCTTACATGCTTCCCCAGCAATCCTATCAAGCAAGATACTATTCTTTTCCCTATTTTCAAGATAGGAAACAGAAGGATTAAGTAAGTTTCTTGTGGTCACCCAGCTTACGAGTGACAGAGCCAGGATTCAGACTCAGGTACCCTGACTTCAGTGCATGCTTCCAACCACTAGGATTCTAAAGTATTATTTTTAAACTCTAGTACTATATTAATATGATTGCCCTTGAGAGCAGTCATTGCCTTAATAATCAATGACAGATTTCCTCTAAAAAAGTAGAGCTCAGACATGGAAAATGTAACCTAAGAAGATGTTTCTATTTCTTAAGTTTGTTTGTTTTTTCTTTTGCCTTTTCCTATAATAGAACCAGATCTTTAGAATGAATGGAGATTCTGTGTCAATTGTAGAAAATTGAATGGATGGAAATAATCCATAATGTTGAACTTTTAAAATTATTTAAGATTATATATCACTGAAGGAAATCTCATTTGATCCCTACAAACTCTTTGCCATTCCCCTTTTTTAATTCTGTGAGTCAAAGAAAAGAAAGGTCGGGGATATATATTAGATCAGCTTAGTTCTTATTATTAATACCATGCTTTCACTCTCTTGGATATTTTCTGTATTTAATCCGTTTATATGTTTTTTGCATGTTGCCATGGTAAAGCTCATTCCATGATGTTCTGGACTCTAGTGCTGAAGGTTTCCTTAGTGTTAAACCCTGCATTTTCATTTCCGCATTTTATCTTGGTGTTACTAGGGCAACCCAAATAATTTCATTTTCTCTTTGAAGTTGATGCCCTTAGCCTGTTATACCCTCATGCTGACTCATTCATGTTCTTGCCTTTTTTTTTTTTCTCGTTTAATTCTGGTAACTACTTTCTTTACAACATATGTTTTCTGCTTTTCTTTCTATAATCATAACAGCTAATGCATTGTTGGTGTAGTGGTTAAGTATTTGGGGGATTACAAATCGTGCTGAAGACTGAAAAAGAGCTGTGGATATTCTCATCAGAAAAATGTCAGTTTGAGAAATAATGGGTGAAAATACTGAACATATAGAAGTTTATCCAAGTGTCTCTTATACCAATCTATTTAGTTCTTAGCTTTTGAATAGCAAGTTGCAAGAGTTTATTCAGCATGGAATTTATCAAAAAATCTATCTGAATCTATTGCATCTTGAAACTTAGATTGTGAAAGTGAAGGTACTGTTTATTTCTGTTTTTATATCTTCATCCCAGGGCAGGCTCATGCTTGGTTTTATACCCTGTTTGTCTCTGGCAGGTCTCTTGGCAAACCACCTGCAGGAGTTAAAAAGCTAGTTGGTAAGCATCTTTTCTGTGCTGGCCTGGCTCATACAAGCCCTTTGGGTTTAAATCAATATAAAGAGCTGAAGAGTAAAAAAAGAAAACGGGGGGATAATATATTTTGTAGTTTTCTTATTTATAGATCTGCTACCCAAATATTCTTTTTTTTTTTTCCTTTCTATTTTTTACAGATAGAGTCTGACTCTGTCACCCAGGCTGGGGTGCAGTGGCTGTTTATGGGCACCATCATAGCTCACTGCATCCTTGGACTCCTGGTCTCAAATGATTCTCCTGCCTCAGCCACCCAAGTAGTCAAATATTCTACTACAGCTTTTTATTTATCTTCTTGCTCCAGTGCTTGGCACTTAGTAGTTAGGTAAAATGTGTTGAAAGAGGTTAGAGAGGGAAGAAGGCTAAAGAAGGGGAAGGGAGAAAAGGAAAGAGGAAGGGCATATTCAAGGAAGGGAAGAAGAAAAAGAGAAAAGTAAAAATCAGGTCAGGTGAGACTATCCTCTGACCAAAGACAATCTTTGTGTGTTGTTTAGAGTCAGTACCTAAGGAGCTATCTAGATAGATTTTGAGTGAGGGGCCGTTATGGTGGGCTGGCACACAATTGGACATATTCAGGGGAGTAAAAACATGGTTGACCCTCATGTTGCTGCATGTGCTCAGTCTCAGGAGATTGTTGAGCAGCCCATGACTGGTGATGACCGGCCCAGTGAGATTCTAACAGCCTTCAGGTGCCTCTCATGAGAATTCTGTGAGCTTGGTACAAACATGGGCTACTGAGCCAGATTTTAACATGGAATTGATGTTTACGTTGAGGCATTAATATTGAGGCATTATGTGGTGGATGACCTAGTATAAGTCAGAGTCAGTTTGCATATTCTGGAAGGCAGTTTCCCCATTTAACAGCCAGATGCAAGGTGAAGCTGTGAAGCTTTCCGTGAGTCTGCAAGAAGCATGGGTAGATTTTCACACATATCATACAAAACCATTTTTGGTGAGTGAGTCTGGTGACTTTTTGCCAGTTCCATCTAAGAACATATCATGTATTTCCCTCCTTGTCTCAGATCCTCTGGACCAGCTCAGGCTACCCCTATCCTTATGTTTATACAGATAGAAAATGACAGGGTCCAACCTTATTCAAAATAAACAGAAATGAAACATTTATGAGTAATTTATAGTAAAGTGAAACATTTTAAGAGAGGGAAAACAAACAACAAAAAAAGAGCTGTTACATTGCAGACCCTTCACTGTATGGAATGTTCTCCTGGCCCTGGCCTCCAATTTTACCTAGCTAACTGTTACTACTTATACTATACTTCATATTTCCATGTAAGCGTCACTTCCTAAACCCCCAGTAGTTCAGGTCCTAATGTATACTGTCAGAGTATCCTAAATGTCTACTTTATCACGCTTGCCACAATTGTGATGAAATGGTTGTGTGTCATTGTTTACTAGTCTGTCTTTCTACCATAATGCATGGTTCATAAAGACAGGGACTATGTCTGTCTTACTCAGTACTTTATTCACATTAATGAGCTCAATACCTTGCAGATAAAGCTATTCTATTACTTACAGAAAGAACGAATAAGGTTACAGGCATTGTAGTAAGTGCTAGGACTATGAAACTTTCAGACACTGCATCTGTCCTTTGGAAACTTTGTACTCCAGTAGCTGTCTCCATTGATAATCCGTGTAGCCTCCAGAAGTGGAGAGACCATCAAGATCTAGAACTTTCTCCACCCCCATTCTCCTACCTCCCACTTCTTTCTCACAAGAATCCCAAGACTGGCCCTGCTTGTATTCAAAGATGTTGAATAGAAATGAACCAACTTATCTTTCCACCAATTTCCATTTCTCTGTTGAGTGGATATTTATTTATTTTTATAGAAACAATTTTAATTTATGTCTGTGTTACCTAATGTTTTAGATTTCTAAAACATTAGTACGTTAAGATCGGTCATCAGGAAAGAAGATCAAACATTACAAGACAAGTAAAAACAAACATCCCCATAGTTATTTCATAAACCTTGTCTTTTCCCTTGGCCCCGCGCCTATTTTCCACTGCCCAAAACATCATCCCCTTCATCCAAAGTCCTTCTTCAGAACTTCCAAAGATCTCTCTTCTCTGAAATGTTTGGACTTTTAAAAGTAAGTTTTTTCTTCTTTCTTCCATACTTTTTTCTACTTGTCCTGATGTTTTCATTGCATTCCTGTGACCTTTCTATGCAATTTTTTATTTTTTAGCATTTGTGATTAATATATTTAAACCTCCCGAGTTAATGACTTTTAAGCCAGTTTTGCTCTTTTCAGGCCCCCTCAGTCCGCCTTTTTAATCCTCCTGATGAAGTTGCTGAGCAAAATCGGTTCTGAAATTAGCTTGGGATGTCACCATGCAAGTTAATACATTAGTAGACTTCCATGGCTTGTCTTCTAGGTTTTTCAACCATTTAAAAATATATATTTGTTTTCTCAGGAAGACCTCATCTGCCTCCAGGCCAGCTTTCTTAGTAATAATAGTAACTCCAAGTAAGCCATTTCAAAATACTGTACCATTGTCAATGAAGCTGGCACTGCTTTTGGTCTTGTTCTAAGTTAGCTGATGAGCTTTATATTTTTTCCTCTACTTTTTTTTCTGACAGAGGATACAAGCTAATAAATCCAAGATATTACACTTAGACCATTCTTGTAATTTTCTTTGTAATTGCTCATTTATTTACCCAGTAAATCTATATTGCATGCCTACTACGTGCCAAATACTGTGAACTGTTGGGAAAACAGTGGTGAACAAAACAAATGATGTCTGCTTTCATGGAGCTTATAGCCTAGGGCAGGCCAATGTAAATCCAAGAGCACAAATGAATGGAAAGCTCCCTCTGTGACAGGTGTCATCAAGGGATGTCCACAAGAGCCTGAAACTCTGGATGTGACAGAGTCAGATTGGGGACAGCTTCCCTGAGCAAGTGGTGCTAGAGCCTAGGTCTGCAGTATGCATAGGAGTTAACCAAGTAAGGGGGTGGGTATTGAAAGAACATTCCAGTTGTAGGATTAGTGCCACAAGGCCCCTGCCACTATTATTTATGTCTTCTTTGTAATGCCTTTGCAGGATCTGCATAGATTCTTGGCCTTTGTTATCGTGTAATGTGTGTTACCTAATTTCACTATTTCTTTTTGAGGGAGGGTAAGTTTTTTATCTTTTAAAATTAAATAATATATCTATCTTCAGAAACAATGTATTTTAATTCAATATTCATGTTTTCTAAGGATCTTTTTCATATAGATATTAGGCACAGCCTAGATTTGAGAGACCAGTAACGTTCGGCTATATCTACCTAGAGCCTTCCTATAAAGAAACTTTTCATGCCCTTTCTCAGCTTCTAGAATGTGTGACTCTGTGAGTATCAAATGTCTTTGCATTAGATATTTAGCTCTGCTGTGAGAAAAGAAAACTTAGAAGAGGGAACTCATAAAATGCCTAACTTGGAAAAAATGGCCATTAAATCAATGTTAAATGTAGAGCCAAACCCAACAATTATTTCTCCTTTAGATACAAAGCCTTGCATTAAATATTCATTAGCTGGATAGACAAAACCTAACACTCTAATTTTTAGGTACATTCATATCAGTTTTAATGCTCCTACAGAGCTATTTTCTCTGGAGGCTGGAGGATCTGAATATTTTCCTTCCATCACAGACTTTACTGAGCTCATCCAACAGGAAAGACCAATCAACAGCTGGCACGAGATGGAGGGCAGCCTTCTTAATAAGCCCCAAAGATAATTAGTCAACAGTTAGTGTTTTTATGCAATTATCAAACCTTTCATGGTCTCTGATCCTAGATGGCACATTTTAAATGGTAGATTCCTGTAAAATTAGCTTAATTGGAAAGGACAATAAAAATGATCATACTCTAAACCCGTTAGTCTTTCAGTCTTTCACTTTGAACACCAGTCTCTTGGTTTCTGAGCAATGTACTTTGTTTCCTAGTTTTTCATATTTAACATAGCTGAAAATTTTAAATTTTACCCCTATTTAAAAAAAAGCTGAAAAGTGTTGGACAGAAAGTTGCTTTAGCTTCCCTGTCACACTTTTTGTTCACAGTTTGTATAAGTACCAGTCTACCATCTATGTTTATGAGAAGTATTTGAAAAACAAGCTAAATTTCTTGTCAGAGCAGAAAAGACAGCTTTCTCCCTATAAAATCATTAAGAGTTCAACTCAAAAGTTTTTTCTTTTTCTTTTTTGAGTATTTTAGGCCCCAGAGCAACGAACATAAAATGAAAGGTGACCCCTTGCCTTTTCAGATAACTCTAAATTCTAGAAGTTACAAAATAAACAAGAAACTTTCGTTTTAATGTTCTTGAGGGCAGGAGCCTTCTTGCCTTCTGCACCCTCCTCTGTTGCTGCCCTTCATCAGAAGGAAAGCAGCATTCCCCACAGATGGCCTCACCAGCACTTGTCATGCCTGGGTTTTCTGGGCTCTACTGTATGTTCATGCTGTGCCTACTGCTTAGAATCCTGTGCCTGCTTTGTTCAAGAGGTAAAACTGGATTGGAGATAAACCTCAGTCTCTTTCTGTACTTTGAAGGAAGAGATCAGTAATCTTCAAACCAATCATTACAGATTTCCCAGTTGAATTCGACTTAGCTTTTGGGTGTTGAGACTGCTAAGGTGATTGAAAATCTGGTCTAAACCACAGTCAACAATATTGAGAGTTCAAGGGGAAACGTGCAGCCTTTTCAAAGGTTTAGAATCTGATTGGGGTGGGGGGTGTGTCTCCACACTACCTCATGGAAGACTGTTCCTAGTTTAAAGGAGACAGAAAAAGAACTGGAATGAAGAGGTGACTATGAAGGCAGTAAAATGCAGAGAGCTGGGCTATTTCTGAGAGAGACTGCAGGTATACTCACAATGTCAGAGATAGGGAAAGAAATGGCTGAGATTTGATTATCATCTTTTGTGAACAGCTTTTAAAGGGATGTTAGATCTCAGCTTAGCCTCATTTCAGAAAGGATTTCTGAATTTTAATATACTTGAATTATATTTAATATACTGAATTGTGCAGAATAGGCATTAAATAATTATTAGTATCATATACATATAGCTGAAACTATTTGACAAAAATCCCAAAGAAATTACAGCTTTCTTTTAAGATCCCAGTGAGATTTAGAAATGCAATATTCCAAACCATTACTTTGTTAATAACACTTTAATGTTTGGATTTGTTTTCTATCACCTATTCTGACAAGGGAGTCATAACATTTGGCCATTTTCTTGGGTACAAGCTAAGACCTTAGAACACATTATTGATCAACACATCTTCTTTAGCTCTAGTGACAGAACATTATGCATTAAAAATTCAGTGATCTTTAACTTTGAAATTATAAATTATTCCTGACTTCTTTTCTCATCTCAAACATTCTCTTCAGTAGTGGATGTTCTTTGAATAGTCATTATTTACAACCTGGAGCTATTGGGTAATAGTCTCTCCTTTATTTATTGCAATGTCAGGGTCTGTCCTAGGGGATGATAATATAATGAAAGAGTTGGTCTTTACTACAATGCTTGATTGGGTGTGTGTTTATCCGTGTGGATGATAAGCATGGATAAGTTGATTTCAGCATAACAAATTTGTTTGAGTGCTGCTTCTAAGACACTGTGCTGCTTTCTTGAGGATATAAAGATAAGATACAAATTCTATCCTTGGTGAAATAAAAATACTGTAACAACTTCTGTAGATGCACCATTGGCACAGGAAACAATAATCAATCCCATTTACAAAGGAATTTCAATTCTTGTTTTTATAGGAATTTCTTCAATGAGAATATTGGGGAATATTCTCCCATGAGTGTACATGTAGGTGAAGAATTCTCTCAGCACCTAGCACAGAGCCCGACATACAATTCCCTCTCATAATTTATAGCAAGCACGAGTGAATGAAAGTGAATTATGCTTGTGAGAGGAAGAAAGCAGTTACTGATCATAAATTTTTAGTGGATTCAAAGGTCTATGACTACAGTAATATAGATAACTGTGGAAACTATCATGTAAAGCAAAGGCCTTGAGATATACAGCCTGAAGTACCCACAATTAAAAGGATTCTTCTTTAAATATGTGAAGAGTATAATCACAAAGGGATAATATCTTCATTGCGTAAGAGAGAACTAAAATTGCTAGTTAGAAGTACTTTGGCACCCCCACCAACACCCTTAGAAAAATAGGCTAAGCTCAACTTGAAGACTTTCCAAATAATGTAATTGGTCTGTTAATTGAACATACAGTAGCATGGAGATATCCAAGGAAGAGATAAGATAGAAGTATTCATCGGGTTGCAAGTTCCACTTACCTCTTAAGATTCCTTTAAGTCAAAAGTTCTGTCATTTTATAATGCTATGAGGACAGTATATCTTAAGAATCATTTAAACGTGTTAATGTTCATTTCTTTTTTCTTTTATATTGTCAAATAACAAACATGAAAAGGGAAATTTGAGTACAGCAAATATTCTATTAAAACTATTTGTTTCTTAGTACATTTTAACTTCTTTCAGTGCCAGTCAGCATCATGTGGTGTGAGCAAAGAGCTCTAGAGAGAAAGACAAAGATTTGGTTAAAAGTTATAGTTCACCACTAGCTGTGTTCCTTGGGCAAGTCACCTGATCTCTCTTGGCTCTGGTTTTTTACCCATAAAGTAAGGGGTCTGGACTGAATATAACTCATTTATGATTTCTCTTTTAATAAAATACATTTCTACAGAACCATATAATTATGTTCTGCTTCAGTGGATTTTTCTAGAAATATTTTGTCATGAATGCCACAACTGTACAATAAAACACAATCTACAGTCATGCTCTCTCAAGGGTAAAAGGTATAATTTTTTTGTAATTGGGGAATTTTGCCTTTTTTCTCCTGCTTTTTATTTCCATCTTTCCACTGCCAAAGGAAAAGCAATTTGTTTTATAACTGATGTTTTCAGCATGTCTTGATGACTTTATTTTGATTTGTGGAGCCTTTGGGTACAATTGAAAAGAACCCATACATTTAAAATCATGGCATTTCTGTTCCTTACCTTTTTTGCCCTTCACACTGGCTTCAGCTGTGCTAATATCCTGGCCCTGCATGTGGGATTCTGCTGCCATGACAGTGCTCAGACATATAATTTGCTATTTGCAATTATTATTTCTAAAGCTAAAAGCAATTATATACTGCTTTCTTAACTAAAATTACTACATATTCACTCATTTACTCATCACATACTTAGTATCTAATACATGCTAAGCATTATTTTATAGGTACTTGTAATACACTGATGAACACAATAGAACTGAGAAGTGAAGCTGTCATTGTGAAACTTGCATCCTTGTGGAAGTAGAGATGCAATACATTAAGAAACACAAGGCTGGGCGCAGTGGCTCATGCCTGTAATCCCAGCACTTTGGGAGGCCGTGGCAGGTGGATCACCTGAGGTTGGGAGTTCAAGATCTGCCTGACCAACATGGAGAAACCCCATCTCTACTAAAAATACAAAATTAGCCAGGCGTGTTGGTGCATGCATGTAATCCCAGATATTCAGGAGGGAGGGGCAGGAGAATCACTTGAACTCAGGAGGCAGCGGTTGCAATGAGCCAAGATGGCACCATTGCACTCCAGGCTGGGCAACAAGTGTGAAACTTCGAAGAAAGAAAGAAAGAGAGAGAGAGCGCAAAGAGAGAAAGAAAATACATAAGTGTTTTTTGATGGACTACATGTGATTCGATGAGACAGAAAGCAGTAAAAGATGACTCCAAGATTTGTGGCCTAAGCAACTGGAAAGATAGAGTTGCTATTTACTGAATAGGAGAGCTGTAAGTGGAGAAGGGCTTTGCTGTGGGGATGGGGAATAGGGGACTGGGACAAAAGCAGGATTTGGACAGACTGAGTTTGATGTGTGTCGTTTGATATATGATGTATGAGTTTGATATCCAAGAGGAAATGTCGAGTAGGTAGTGATCTGTGAGTCTGGATGGAGATACGAATTTGTCAAGTGTTAAGTATAGATGGTATTGAAACATTGAGGTCAGATGCAATCACCAGGGAGTGAATGCATTAGAGAAGACAAAAGGCCCTAAGACTAAGCATTGGGATGCTCCAAAATAAGAGGTCAGGGAGAAGAGGAGGAAACAATGAAGGAACATCCAGGGAAGTAGAAGGAAAACCAAAAGGTTGTGGTGTCCTTTAAAAGCCAAGAGAGGCATGGTCAAATTATGTCAAATGTTGCTCATAATAAGATGAGGAATGAAAGGCCTGGTGCAGTGGCTCATGCCTGTAATCCCAGCACTTTGGGAGGCTGAGGTGGGTGGATCACTTGAGGCTAGAAGTTCAAGACCTGGCCAACATGGTGAAACCTTGTCTCTACTAAAATATAAAAATTAGCCAGGCATGGTGGTACACACCTGTAGTCCCAGCTACCTGGGAAGCTAAGACATGAGAATCGCTTGAACCCGGAGGTAGAGGTTACAGTGAGCCAAGATTGCACCACTGCACTCCAGCCTGGGTGACAGAGCCAGACCCTGTCTTCAAAAACAACAACAACAAAAAGATAAGGAATGAGAACTGATCACTGGATTTAACAACATAGATGAGCAACACACATGGGTTTCTTTTCTGTTGAATTCTTATTTCATGTGCTCAGGGATTATTAAATTGTTCTATATTCATTTTGATCAAGCCACTCACTGGGTTACTGACAGGATACCTACCATCATTTGAAATTGGTTCTTGTTTCCTTGAATGATGTTGTTTATCTGATGTCAGAAAAATGTGGAACAAAACAAATGTTAGCTCTACCCACCTGATAGCCGTAGAAGAGTGTTAGCAGTCATGTTGGAATCACTCTAGAATAAGTTTCATATTCTTGAGGTCATGGATTGACAGAGCAGAATACATTCTAGGATATTAATTCTAGACAAGAAGTACTAAAATTATCCTGGGCAGGGATAAGGACATGTTATTTTATGAAGAGCCATATAAATAAACTCTACATTTATATCTAACTTTACCAATATTCTTTACCAAAATATTATATATCTTTGAGAATAAAGTTATGTTGCATATGGATCCACTAAAATAGTTTTTAAAACAGTTTTCTAATAATATTTTTTTAAGTCTGGAGATGGCCACAGGACATTTGACTTGGTAGTTGATTAGTGTCAGGTGTTTTATACTTTTCTTTTTTTTTCTTTGAGACGGAGTCTCACTCTGTCGCCCAGGCTGGAGTGCAGTGGTGCGATCTCACTGCAACCTCTGCCTCCCAGGTTCAAGCGAGTCTCCTGCCTCAGCCACCTGGGTAGGTAGGATTACAGGTACACACTACCACATCTGGCTAATGTTTGTATTTTTAGTAGAGATGGGGTTTTACCATGTTGGTCAGGCTAGTCTTAAACTGCTGACCTCAAGTGTGATCCACCTGCCTTGGCCTCCCCAAATGCTGAGATTACAGGTGTGAGCCACCGCACCCAGCCTATGATAAGAATTTTAAATAAGGAAATGCATATGAATGTCTGCAAAAGGTTACAGAAACAGAGATTTAATATTTTTCCTTTTAAAAATTAGGATACCAGAATCTCTTGATTTAATTTAAAATGTTACACTTCCAAAGACATTACTAACAAGATAAATTGAAATTTGTAGTAAGTTGAAAATCAAGGTTGGAGGAGGCATAAAGATAATCATTTATATTTCTAAAAAAAGAAAAAATTTTAACTAGAAATAAAATTATGCTGATCGATCTTTAGCTCCCTAACTATTTAAACCCAGTAGTTTATTCAGAAGTGGCTCCCTTAGATTAAAATGATAACTCTTGAAATTGTCACAAATCACTTGGAAATGACAGTGGGAATGAAAGAAGAATTAATCAAGTGTGGCTGTCACTGGAATGCATAGATTTTTCAGAGGAACTGAAAGTTGTGAAAAAGGAGTACAAAAAGATGTTTTCGTTAAGCAAGGAAAGGCTCTACCTACCCTGTCTTTAAATTTGTAGTTTTTTATTCAAGTCCTCTCTTACTCACCTTTTGTGTCAAACACATTAAGGATTAATGCTGTTTTAGATATTGGTTTGGGCCTTGTGATATGTTAATTTAATAAAATCTGTGTGTATGACACATCTGTGTATTAGTCTGTTCTCACATTGCTAATAGACATACCTGAGACTGGGTAATTTATAAAGAAAAAGAAGTTTAAGGGACTCACAGTTCCATATGACTGGGGAGGCCCCACAGTCATAGTGGAAGGTAGGAGAAAAGGCACATCTTACATGGTGGCAGGCAAAAGAGTGTGTGCAGGGGAACTGCCCTTGATAAAACCATCAGATCTTGTGAGACATTCACTGTCATGAGAACAGCATGGGAAAAACCTTCCCCCATGATTTAATTACCTCCCACCAGGTCCCTCCCATGACACAGAGGGATTATGGGAGCTACAATCCAAGACAAGATTTGGGTGGAGATACAGCCAAACCATATCAATCTGTATATATATTTATATGTAGGATACATGTATATATATGTGGACATGAAGACATACATGCACATACACATTTACTCAAACGAGTTTAAGTGAGATAATAGTTGTGTTGCAGCACTAAACTTTGCCATCTTGACCAGCTGATTCCCTATCAAGTCTTATATTCCATCTTATCTAGACTATACCAATATTAAGAAGCAATAAATAATACTTACATTTCTTAGATGCCTTAGTTTGACTTTATTTCCCATGTTAAAAGCATGAGGCCTGTGAGGCAACTCAGTCAAGGACTCAGAGAACCTCACTATTGTGAGTATCCAGGTCTTTGCTTTTTCAAAGCAAGACTTAGATAAAGAAAGGAACAGTGACCCTCTGCCTCAGTGATTCTCAAAGTGTGGTCCATGGAAGCCTGGCAACCTAGACCTTTCTAAGGGACCCCATGAGGTCAAAACTATTTTATAATGCTAAGGGTTTTTTTTTTACCTGTTTCATTGATGGTGCAAAAGCCATTGTTAGTAAGGCATCTTCACATTACTCAAGATAGAGGCATGAGACTGTGCTGAAGGAATTGTGTTCTTCACTGGTACACACTTGCAACTAAAAAACCAGGTTCACCTACTGTCCTTATTGAGGCAGCAAAAATTATTGTTTTAATAACTCTCAACCACTGACTGCATGTTTTATTAATACACTACATGATGAAATGGGAATAACACACAAAGCACTTCTGCTGCATTCCAAAGTACAATGGTTTTCTCAAGAGAAAGCTCTTTTGTAATGGAGTTGAAAGTAGAATGAGCTTCCTTTATCACATTTTACTACTTTTACTTGAATAAAACAACTGATTATTGAGACCCGAGTGTGTGGCATTTATATACTCAAAATGAATGAAATGACCCTGACACTTCAAGGAGAACAACTAATAGTATTTGTTGACAGCAATTAAATTCAAACTTTCAAGTGATAATTAGAATTTTGGAAAACTTGTGATCACTATCATGAGCTTGACATCTTCCCAAAACTTAAACATTTTTCTGATGATAGCAGTGGTGATATTAATGAATGTGATTTTTAAATATTACTAGAATATGTCTTAATATTTTATTATAATGAAATGTGTCAACATTTGGAAGATCTGTATAACTCAGTGATCCAATGTTTTCCAAATTACCAATGCATGATGTTACAAAATCATGAATATGTAAAAAAAATCCATTCAAAGTATAAGATAGAATAATTAATTTTAATATAATGAAGTTTAAAAAGCTCTTTGGTATAGTTTCCAGATTTCATATTGCAACTAAATTAGTCAAGGTTAGTATACTCTCAAAAATAAATATCTACAATGCTATATAAAGAACACTCTTCCCTTTTCCAACCACACGTCTTTGTGAGGCCATGTTTTGTGCATAAATTTCAGATAAAACAACATATCACAATAGACTGAAATTTCAGAACAAAACAGTGTATCATATCACACTAGATTGAATGCAGAAGCCGATGTGTCTTCTATGCAGCTGTCTTTTATATTAAGCAGGCATTACAGGGATTTGCAAAAATGTAGAACAATTTCATTGTTCTACTTTTGTTTTAGAAAATATGGTTATTTTTAATAATGATTATGTTAGTAAATGAGTTTGCTTTTCAGCGAATTATACATATTTTAAATTTATTGGTTTTCCCTTCTAATATGATAAGTATGTATAGGTATAACCCATGTAAACACTTTGGGTTTCTCATTGTTTTAGAGTATAAGGGGCTCCGGAGACCAAAAAGTTTGAGAGCCACTGCTCTATATTGGTGCATTTTATTTCTGAAATTGTTGCTCACTTTTATAAATAAGTCCAATTTCCTCTACGTTGTAAAGAAACTTACCATGGAGGAGACAACAACCAAATCCATCAAGGAAAAATAGACTATAACACAGGTGGTTTGCTAGTTATCCCTGCCACTGCAGCTGATTAGGGTCACCCCAAATCTGAGTTGGATGAGCATTGCTTCATGAATAAGCATCTGAATTTATTCATTTAGTCAACAGACAGTTGTTCAGTTTCTTGTTTTTCAGGCAGTATGGCAAGTAATGGGGATGCAAAATAGATTAAAACGGTAGCTTCTGAAGTGGAAGCTGGAAATCAAGATGAGTTTATGCCGTTCTTACTGCCACTGAGACAACTGTGACTATCGAATATTTGGAGCAGTGGGACTGTAATAATTTACTGAGAAAAAAAGAGGCCATAAAGTGTCAGGAAAATCCAAGTTTGGGCTAGTCTAAAATTTTAAGGACACTAGAAAGATACAAAGTAATGTATTGAGCTTGTGCCGTTTGCCTCCAATATGTTTTAAGGGCATGTATAGGCAGAACATGTAGATTCTACCATCAAGAAAAATGCAGCCTAGTGGTGGTAACAGAAAGGAGTTAAGAAAAGCTGTGTTTCAGTAAAATGAGAGGACTGTATTCTGCACAGATGTCAAGTAGGTAGGTCGTAGGGGAGGACACTGCCAGGCAGTTGAAATTTTTAACATTGTGTTAAAGAACAGATTCAAAAAGAAGACAAATTATTGTTTAAGAAAAAGTCACAAAGCAGCAAGACAGAATAGATAACGTTGTAATCATTGCCAAAGCTGTAATCAAAGAAGACGCTTTGCTTTTATCTGGGATGTTTATTGTCTACCTAGTTCTTAATTCAGTATTAGGGAAGGAAGGTGAAATTTTTTTGGCCCTCCTTGGCCACCCTTATTCCTTGCCATAAGATAAAGAATTTTTATTCTCACAGTAGCAGGATGATTAACCTCAATTCCTGGGTCACACTAAAGGCAGAGGAAAAAGGAGGAGGCAGGACAAGAAGAAAAGAATGTGCCTCTTTTCTCTTTTCCCAGAGCCTTGAGTGTGCCCTTTTCATTTACCTTCTGTCATTTGGTTAGAGATAGGAGTTTCCAGAGTAAACTGATGTCTCAGAGGAGAAAATTAGGATATGGGATACATTTGGGGTTCACAGTGAAATGTGAGAAGTACAGGAAAGAGAGAAAAAAAATCATACAAAAAAAGATACAAGCACAGAGACAAAAAGGAAACAAGGAAGAAAAATTGGGGCCTCAACCCACCACCATCAGTAAGATCTTTCTTCTTAAAAGACAAGGACCACATGGAAACATTGTTTTCCTTCCTCATGGAACAAGCAAAATGCTTTATAAATAGGTATCAATAAAGAATTAATACAAATGAATGCTAAAATTACACTTAAAAATTGTTTAAAGCAAAAAAATTAGCTTAAAGCAATAACCTAAGATGGTAGGATAAATAGCAAAAACATTTCAAAGAATGGGCTGTAGTCATCCTGGCATGTTCACGTTCTGTTTAAGAGAAATGAGGGTCCAGGAAATAACTGATGCTTGGCAAGGGTCTGGCCATGTTCTTTCTGTCCCACCTGGAGCACAAAGGTAACTTTGTTATTGGACAATAAAAGACAAGTAAAGGTACTTGCCTTTTCCATTTGGGTCTCCTTATTTCCTCAACTGGTGGTTTATTCAGTGGCTCACTGGAACATTGATGAGTCTTGACAGCTCTTGCACTAATTCAGACCTCTGTTGTGAGGAGTTGGAGCCACATTTATTAACAATGCAGTATGTTGTACTTGAAGATAAATTAATTCATGAGTAATCTCTCCTTTCTCAGAAACATGATTCCTGTGACAGAATTCCGGCAGTTCTCTGAGCAGCAGCCTGCCTTCCGAGTGCTGAAGCCATGGTGGGATGTGTTTACGGATTACCTGTCAGTAGCCATGCTCATGATCGGCGTGTTTGGATGTACTTTACAGGTAGGTGCTTAAACCCCTGGCAGAATGAGGGCCAGAGCAAGACACAAGTCAAAGAAACCTCCTTAGAGAACTGGCCGTACAATTTTTAACCGTGTAAATATTAGTCACTGTTCTCTGTAAGTGTATTTGTAATCATAGCAGGAAGCATGAAACACCTATTTATTGGGTTTTTCTAATAAGGTAAATGTGGTACTTGAAAGATTTTAATGAGCCCAAAGAGCAATTGGCTGTAGTCAAATAACATCTGATGTCACTAACATTTAAGGGGGACCCTTATCTTTCAAAATTGGCTTCGCAGTGAAATATAGCATTTATCCAGCACCATTTATATTGCCCAAGTGGAACTTTTTGCTTTTCTCCATCTTTTACCATTACCCCAATAAGATTTTCTGGAAAAACTAACATTTTCATGAGATATCATTATTTTACTGAATGTTTAGTTCTGAATTTATTAAAAAACCCAATAAAAATTATATAGATGCTATATATTTATGTATTGAATCCAGGTTTTTTTTTTTTTTGCATAACAGCTGTGTTCCAGGTACCATACTTTGAGGACATAGATACATATAAGTAGTTCATTTCTAGAGGAGAAATAAATAAATGAGCAATCAAAATAAATTGTATTATACTATGATAGAGGTATCCAAAAAGCACTAAGAGAGTGCTGAAGAAAAACCCTCACTTTGATTTGTGAATAAGAGAAAAGGTGATGGTTGAATTAAAACTTGGAGAATCAGCTAAAGTTAGTCAAGAACCTCTTCTTAGCTGAAAGTAAGAGAACACCAAGAGGAGAAAAGAAAGCTCTAAGTCACAGAGGTGAAAAGAACATGCCATCTTTGGGAAACCGTCAGTAGGACTGGCACATATGGGGTGTTGACATGAGGGCTGAAGCCATGCTTGCAAATGGAATCACCCAGGGAGAATGTGATGAGGAAGACAATGTCAGTAATAACATTAAAGAGTAAATGGAGAAGGAAGTGGAGCCCTTGAAGAAGACTGAGAAGGGGCAGCCATAAGGACAGGTGGAAACCAGGAGAGAGACATGTGTCAGAACTCAAAGGAAGCCATGGACAGTGATGACAGGCCACACAACTAACTCATGGACTAAGAAGAGGAAAGTAGCAACTACATCATTAGAAATCTTATGTCGGTGGTTGGAAAAGTCAATGGAAATCAACGTATTATAGAAGCTATGGGGTAGATGTGATTTTCAGGTCGATCAGCTGGAAGAGGGGATTTATGGAGAGAGAGAAATTACTAGAAGTGGTACAGAGTGAAAATAAAGGACTTTTAAAAGTTGGCCTTAAAAATAGTGAACACATCCTGCTTTCTATGTGTCAGGAGCTCTTTTGAACACTTTACATGTATTTTAACAAATGTCATCCTCATAATAACTCTAAGGTGTAGGTTCTGTTACTATCCCCACTTACAAATTAGACACGTGAGGCACAGAGAGGTTATGGATCCTCCCAATGTGAATGTGAAAGCCTTTATTCAATCCAGGCAATTTGGTTCCCAAGTTCCAGTTCTTAGTCCTTCACATCATGCTGTCTTTTATTTGGTCACTAAAAATATTTTGCCCTCCTTCCCTCCAACAAAGGGTGCCAGTGAATCCATTCATAAATAAAATAGTTGTTGAAGAACCTGCTATGTATCAGGCACTGTTCTAAGAATTATCAATGAAGGAAAAAACTGACAAAAATCCCAGCTTTATGGACTTTAAATTCTATGGGGAAAATGAGCAAATTAAGCAAAATCAATTTGTAAATATGTTAGAAGATGATAAAGGCAATGGAAAAAATAAAGCATGCCAAGACAGTAGAAGCTTCCTTTAAGTAAGATAGAAGCTGCAGTCCTCAAATAAGATGGCCTGGGAAGGCCTCATTGGAAAGGTGACTTTTGGCCAAAGAATTAAAGGAGGTACAGGAGCAAGCCACACAGATGTGCTGGAAGGAGGCTTCCAGGCAGAGGGAACAGCGAGAGCAATAGGCACATAGTGAAAGGAAGCCTCAGGGCCCTTCCTTTTCTGCAGAAGAATTTGGTTTTATGATTTTTTCAGTTTTCTAGTTCTGTTTCCCTGGAGACCCCATAAAGGTGGAATGTTAGCTGTGTTACTAGGCAACATTATGGCATAAATGACTGCTGATTGGTCAGCTGTATCTGGCCTGGAAGAGCGATAAATGCCCTGTAGGAAGCTGTATCATTGGACTTCTGTGACTGTGCTGAAACCTGTGATTCAGCAGGCTCCTTGACACATCAAAGATTGACCTATTAAGTTATAGGAGATACTGGTTCAAGAAAAGCCAGGCCAGTGTGCCAGAGAAATGTGAGTGAGGGGAAGTGCAGTAGAGGGTGAGGCCTAAGACACAATGGGTGCCAGATCATGTAGGGCCTTGTAGGCTCCTGGAGGGCTTGGCTTTGTTCTGAGTGAGACAGAACATGTTTGGAGGAATATGAGCAGAAGATTGGCATGATTTATGTTTAACAAGATCACTACAGCTGTTGAGAATACATTGTAGGGGGCTAAGGATGGAAGTGGAGGTGGTATTTGGAAGGCTAGTGCAATAATCCAGGCAAGAAAATAATTACATGGTTTGGAGTAGGGTGAAAGCAAGCAGTTGTTCTTTATGAATTTTGAAGGAAAATCCACCTTGCTGGAAGATTAAATGTGAAATACAAGAGAAAAAGAGAAATTGGCCGGGCACAGTAGCTCATACCTGTAATCTCAGCACTTTGGGAGACCTAGGCAGGTGGATCACCTGGGGTTATGAGTTCAAGACCAGCCTGGCCAACATGGTGAAACCCCCATCTCTACTAAAAATACAAAAATCAGCCAGCCATGATGGCTCATGCCTGTCATCCCAGCTACTTGGGAGGCCGGGACAGGAGAATTGCTTAAACCCAAGGGGTGGAGAATGCAGTGAGCCAAGATTGCACCTTTGCACTCGAGCCTGGGTGACAAGGCAAGACTCCATTTCAAAAAAAAAAGTAAAATCAAGGATGAGCAAGATTTTTAGACCTCAGCAACTAGAAAAATTTGTTTTTAAACATGTTAAGTTTGTGACATATGTTAAACATCGACATGGAGATATTAAGTAATCAGTTGGATGTAAAACCCAGGAGCTTGGGGTTAATAATAGTGATTTTCAGGAGGAAGGAGGTGAAGATCTGAGATCTAAGTGAAAGGATTACCCTTGATTTGGGTGCAGGAGGCATCTTCCACCAGAATGGGAATGACAGCTACAGATGCATTTTTATTTGGTATGGAGACAAAGAAGGGAGTCTGTGCCTTATGGCTTGTTGTTTCTCTGTGATGGAGAAAACAACACATTTGCTGAGAGATTGTGTGGGTGAGGGATGTAGCAGGAAGTGGCAACAAGGAAGGGAGTAGAGTGGGGGTCTCAAGAAACGCAGATTTGGGATGCCTAGTTTGGGAATTAGTAGAGGGAAGTGACAGATCAGCAGGAGCACTAGAAACCTGTCTTTATTACTGTGCCGTGGCTCACGGCGCTACTGCAGGATCTGCCTAACAAGCACAGGGAACTGTTTCTCTTATTTATATGTTCCATGGCAGGTCAAAGTGCAGAAAAAAGAAAGGACACAGAAAATCTTTTAGAATAATTAGTTAATTTGCAATGAAACGAATGAAAACAAGAGTGTACCTGGAGCCAGGCTCCGTGGCTAATGCCTGTAATCCCAGCACTTTGGGAGTCCAAGGTGGATGGATCACGAGGTCAAGAGATTGAGACCATCCTGGCCAACATGGGTGAAACCCAATCTCTACTAAAAATACAAAAATTAGGGTGCTCTTCAGAGGCGCGGACGGAAGATGGCGTCCGCCACCCGTATCGTCCAGCGGCTGCGGAACTGGGCGTCCGGGCATGACCTGCTGGCGAAGCTGCAGCTGCATTACCAGGAGATCTCCAAGTGAACTCAGCCTCTTCCCAAGCTCCCTGTGGGTCCCAACCGCAAGCTCTCCAACAATTACTATTGTACTCGCGATGGCTGCCAGGAATCTGTGCCCCCTTCCAACATCATGTCCTCGCAGAAGGTGCTGGTGTCAGGCAAGCCAGCAGAGAGCTCTGCTGTAGCAGCCACTGAGAAGAAGGCGGTGACTCTAGCGCCTCCCATAAAGAGGTGGGAGCTGTCCTCGGACCAGCCTTACCTGTGACACTGTACCCGTAAGGCCCCTTACTGCTTTGCCTCCTTGGATTCCCTCCAGGGAGACAGTGACCTAATTTATGACAAATACGTAGAGCTCCAGTATCGCTTCTCGTTTTACTTTAAAAAATAAAAAAATAGAGTCTCAAAAAAAAAAAAAAATACAAAAATAGTCCCAGCTACTAGGGAGGCTGAGGCAAGAGAATTGCTTGAACCCAGGAGGTGGAGCTTGCAGTGAACCGAGATCTCACCACTGCACTCCAGCCTGGTGATAGAGTGAAACTTGGTCTAAAAAAAAAAAAAAAAAGTGTACCTATGAAAATGTCTATAATGAGCATCATTTAGTAGATGTGCCTACAGTAAGTACAAGAGGGGATTCATCTGCAAGCTAAACCTCTGTTCCTGTGTGATGGTCAGAATCATCTTCCTGCAGCACAGCCCCACAGTGTGTCTGTACAGTCCAGAAGCCTTTTGGGCTCCTCACTGACCAGCCCATTAAGCACCACCACTGTTACCCCCCACGATCAGTGGCTCCTGCTCAGATAGGTTAACTAACCCGGGCCCTTCACACATAGGCCTCTTTCATCTCTGCAGCCATTACAAAGAAATCTGATGCCAGTTGACTGCGTACAGGAAGTGTCTGAGGTGACAAGGTTCTGAGAAAAAATGAGATGCCAAAAGAAACATTGCATCAGAATATGAAGGCTGCAGGGCACAGAATTCATATGCGGTGGACTACTCAATTCAACAAACAATCCTGAGCACCAGCAATACGTCAGGCACTGTGCTGGGTGCTAGATGCTGAAAAGAAAACAGCACAGCCCATATCCTTAGATTGCTAATAGTCTGAAGACCATAGAAACAAATAAGCAATGTCTTCCAATGTGTAAGTGCCTTAATGGTGCCTCAAGAGCATCAGATACAATGTTGTGTTTCAGCCACTGGAAGTTAGGGACTCAAGGAGAAGAGAATTGAGTGAAGTCTCAAAGAATGAATATACAAAACCAGAATATATATTTTAATAAGAGGAATGAAGAGGGGAAACTCAGCATTAACAGAATACTTAGTGTAATCATTTTACAAAGCCTTCACAGGTTGGCACAGTGACCAGAGGCCCAGATGGCATTTTTCAGAGAGGGTAGTCAGGGATATTAAGCGTCTTGCAATTGGTGGGACATTCCCATAAAGCATAAGAATTGTTTTATCCAGAATGCTAATAGCACATACATTGAGTAACACTGGCAAGAGAGCCTATGCTAGAATCTGTTTGTATTTTATTTGGTTCCCAGAACAAACCTGTGAAAGTAGATTAGTCCCATTTTTTAGGTGAGAATTCCAGAGTACAGAATGTTAGATAACTTGCCCCAAAGCCAAGGGGGATACAGCTGAGGTTTACATCTGAGGCTGATTTTCCAGGATATGTCTGTCACCCCTGTGCACATTGCTATCAAATATTACGGAACCATCACAATTGCACAGATTGTGAGAGCAGTGTTTGGCTTATAAAACAGGATTTTCAGTGTAAAAACAAGTGCAAAATGATAAAAAGAGAAAATAGTTACAAAAAGTATCAATTTTATGAATTTCAAATTAAAATATTAAGGAATATTCACTATATACTTGCTATTTTAAAAAGAAAAGCTTCCAATCTATAGTAAGCATTAACAAAACAAGAAAGAATGCATGATATATGTTATTAAAGCAAAAACCACCTAGGATCTGTATAACAAATGAAAGTAATGTTCTGTAGGGGAAGAATTTAAGCTCTTATTTTAGCTCTGCTATGATAATCCACTAAAATTGGCTTAATAACTGATAACTTTATAAACAAAGGATTCTCTGTGAAGTTTGAGTTCCTTTCTCATTTCCAAGGTGATGCTAAAGTTGTTAAAATATATTTTTAGGCTTTGATTTTCCCCTTGTAAAATGAAAAGTGCAATCATTCTTTCGGATCTTAGTTACAACAAAAGTTAAGTCCTAGATTGGAGTACATGACAAGGCAAAATCTAAGGTGGAAGAACACTCTTGATGATGAAATAGTAATTCAACAGTTTTTAGAGTAACTATTTTGTAAGTTGCTTTTTTCGTGTCAAGTTAACAGTTGATTATTTGTTTACTCCTAAAACATTGTATTCATATAAGTTTAACACTACTCAGCTTGGAAGATACTAGGGGATCGAGGGGTCATTATCTATCAAGGGGGTGTTGATTCTTTCTTGCCCTTATGTAAAAGGATTAGAACCAGCACTCTTGCCTTACTTGTCTGACAAATATTTATTCATTACTGAGCAAGTAGCTATTTTCAAGGCTGCTATGGAATAAGAGCATGTATAAAGAGCATTCCTTAGATTACATCAATTTACATAAGAACAAATATAAACTCACTGCAAGCCAGGAGAGCGTAGGAGTATATGTGTCTGTCCTATTCCTGTACAGTCATACACCCTTAAGGACCAATAGTGTAAACACCCAGCTTTGTGCTATAAACACTATTCAAAAACTCAACACATTCAGCAAAACAGACCAAATCCTGCAAGGTCAACACGTTGCTTCCTGGAAAAATAAGATTGCTTTAGATCTCTGCTCAGTGACTCCAGGTTATCTTATTATGACCAAATCCAAAACAGCCCATGGGTAGACCATTACCAAATATAGAATTAGCAGTTAGAAACCAGAAACAGGAACTGGAAGACGCAAGCCCCCTGGAAGCCCTAGGGGACCTGCCTTGTGATTGTTTCATAGAAAAGACATTTCCTGCTTTCTGAATTTGAAGGGGGGGAAAAAAAGAATTATTTCAATGATGAAGCCACCTACAAAAAAAAATCCTGGAAGACTTAATCCAATCACTAGGAGCAAAGTGGCCAGCAGGGTCACACTATCAAATCATTTAGGACATGTGAGTTTGTTGGTTAGAGCTGATCCCCACTTTGATCTTTAGGGGATACTGAAATTAATTTCTGCTTCTCTGATTTAAAGCCATCAATGTCAGCTCCATGACAAATGACCTTCAGGTGAAAATGCTCACAGGCAGTTGGCTGGAAAGTACAGGCAATCAAAATTACAGATTCCAGAAAGATTTCAGAAGACTTCATGTTGATAATGTGCCCTGAATTCTTGCTTCTACTCCCCCCATACAGTCATCTGCTCTATACTTTCTGGGATTTGTAGTAGATCTTTTTCTTTTGCCAAATTTGAATTTTATAGATGGAAGCCCAGAAATTCTTACTTAGAATCAGTAATACTGATTACATCAGAATTCTGATGAAATCAGAACTGAGGGCTTAAAACCAAGACCTCATCTCAGATATGTTTTATAAAGTTCCTTTTCTTTCTTTCTTTCTTTCTTTTTTTTTTGAGACAAAGCCTCACTGTCACCCAAGCTGGAGTGCAGTGGTGCAATCTCAGCTTACTGCAACTGCTGCCTCTAAGGTTCAAGCAATTCTCATACCTCACCCATCTTAGTAACTGGGATTACAGGCACCTGCCACCACACCCAGCTAATTTTTGCATTTTTAGTAGAGACGGGATTTCACCATGTTGGCCAGGTTGGTCTTGAACTTCTGGCCTTAAGTGATCTGCCCTCCTCAGCTCTCCAAAGTGCTGGGATTACAGGTGTGAACCACTGCACCGGCCCAGTTGTATAAAGTACTAGGGTCTTTGGGGAATATGAAACAAAAATTATTTAGATGGTGAAAATAATTGTAAAGAGCAACCTTTGTCA
This sequence comes from Callithrix jacchus, assembly GCF_049354715.1. NCBI lineage: Eukaryota > Metazoa > Chordata > Mammalia > Primates > Cebidae > Callithrix > Callithrix jacchus. Next base: position 127,120,615 of record NC_133508.1, read on the forward strand.
TCTTGTGGGGATGGCGGTGAATGCTGTGAAAGAAACACTATTTCAAATAACCTCTGTTACATCCAGTAACAAAAATATGCCTTAGTTGGGACCTCCTTTTTTATGGTGCTTTATTAGAACTGACACTTTTTATCTTCCCTAGAATTTTACTTCTTATCTATCACCTTGATAATTTTACATGGACTGAATTCCTGGCCACAAGAATAACATAGGAGTGCCTTTCACCTTACCATCTTGGGCTTAAGATAGGGCATGAATCTAAATGCTTTTCTTAGATTATCTGATACAATCCAATGCCAGTCAATGAATGGGGAATGTTTCCTTTTTTCCCACTATTATGGATTGTTACGATCTTGTTGCCTATTGGTTGTTTGATAATACATCTTTTTCATCAAATAAGAAAGTACTGGCAGAATATCAGGCTGTTTTCCTATGTAAGGTATAGATTTAGCCTCTGTTGTTGATCCTGTGTGTGAATCATTCAAAACTTCTGTTTAAAGGCCTATGTTAAATAAGTACATTTTGACATGACTTGGAGATTTTCCCCAGTCCTCTGATCATATCAGCAAACAGATTTACTGTACCACTTACTGCCCTTACTTTCTTCCTCTCAAAGTCTTCTGTTTCCCATTTCACTGAGAGCACTGGTAGCATTCTGATGCTCTCAGCAATATAGTATGACCTCGATCACATCACGATTACCACCTGAGACGTCCGCCACCACCAGCAGAGGTCTGGCCTGCAGCCCCTAATTCAACCACAGGTGAACAAATGCACTCTCGCACTGTTAACAGTGATACAAGTGTGCTAGGGATGGCTGTTAGCTGCTTTCAGAGGGTGAAATGCAGCCAATCGACCCAGACTTCTTGTTCATCCACACATTTATTCCGTGATTTTATAAGAGAGGTTCTAAGTTAACACATGTGGATAATTAACATGATTAAGAGAATAGTTTTAGGACTGATAAAAACTTTAGGTCCTGGGCCCAGAGTAAACACTATTAACAGGTAATTCCCCTTTGATCTCCTCCTGAGAGGGCCACCCAGCACAAAATTTGCATTAGTAAACAGAGTGGAGACAAAGGGATGTGGGGTAAACAGACTAAAACTGGGAAAGCTTTTGACCTGCTCTCTTTCCTATGCTAATGTAAATGTGATGGCTGCCTTCAGCTTGTCCCAATAAAACCATTTGACCTTCCAAAAGGTTTGAGATTACAATGGGTAACTTTTCCTAAAATTCATAATTTGCCAGCCACCCTGAGTGAATATCAACAATATAGGGGCCCTGTGGTGAGGATTAGGCTAACATTGGTACTACATTTTAATTGTAGGTAAGTTTCTGTGTTATATCTGGAGTCTTCTGTTTAATGTAAATTGTGAATGCCACTGCTGCTTCTATTTTTTTTTTTTTGTATTATTATTGACTTAAAGGTATATGTAAAATCATATGTTGCTATAATAATAACTCCATGCTTTCCATAGGAGAGAAAATTAAACCAAATAAAGATGAGCAATATAATAATGTTAAGATACAGATGATTATATTTATAACATAATATATATTAATTATTACACAATAAACTGATTTCAAGACTGGGCACTGGGGCTCACGCCTATCATCCCAGCACTTTGGGAGGCCGAGGCAGGTGGATCACTAAGTCAAGAGATCGAGACCATCCTGGTCAACATGGTGAAACCCCATCTCTACTGAAAATACAAAAATTAGCTGGGCATGGTGGCGCGCGCCTGTAGTCCCATCTACTCATGAGGCAGAGGCAGGAGAATTGCTTGAACCCAGGAGGTGGAGGTTGCGGTGAGCCGAGATTGCACCATTGTGCTCCAGCCTGGGTAACAAGAGCGAAACTCTGTCTCAAAAAAATAAATAAATAAACTGATTTCAAATAGATACAGTACATAAAAATTTTAATCCTGTGGCCTAAGCCAATAATAATTGGCAATACTGAGTGGTGAAGAATGTTTCAAATCCACATCCTCAAACTTTAAATATTTACAGAAGCCAGGCAGAAATATGGACGAGTGAAACTGACAAAGTATATATATATAAAATATATATATATACTTTATATATATATATATTTTTTTTTAAGAAAAAGCAAAGGGAGGTCAGAGCAAGTGGAGGAAACTTCATTCTTTTTTTTTTTTTATGGATTGGAGGTTTCAGTGGGACGGGAGAATCACAAGGAATCAGGTGTTCAGAGGAATGTATTGAGTAGCAGTGAGGAACTAGGATGTTGAAAAGTAAAAAAAAGGAGAGAAGGAGAGGAAGAAAGAGGAAGAAAAAGGGGGAGAGAGAACAGGAATATTGCTTCATTCTAAAAATGGGTATTAATAATGGCCGATCAATATTTTGTGTATTTAAAATGGAGAACTCTATAAATATTTATTGAGTTTACTTGTTCCGGATCTGAGTTGAAGTCCTGGATATCCTTATTAATTTTCTGTCTCGTTGAGTCTAAATCTCATTATGGGTCTTATGTATCTGGGTATTAAGATCTCTTATTGTTGCATTGATCCTTTTACCACTGTATCTTTATTGCTTTGAAATCTATTTTATCAAATGTGAGAATTGCAACTCCTGCTTTTTGTTTATTTATTTATTTTTGCTCTCCATTTGGTTGGTAAATTTTTCTCCAACCCTTTGTTTTGAGCTTTGTGTATCTTTGGATATACTGTTAGGTTTTGGCTGTATCTTTTGATTGGGGGATTTAGTCGATTTAAATTTAGGGTTACTGCCATTTGATGTTAACTGGCTATTTTATCCATTCGTTGATGTAAATTCTTCTTTATGTTGATGCTCTTTACTTTTTGGTCTATTTTTAGAAAGGCTCATACTGGTTGTTCCTTTCTATGTATAATGCTCCTTTCAGAAGTTCTTGTAAAGCAGGCCTGGTGGTAATAAAATCTCTGAGTACTTGCTTGTTCATAAAAGATTTTATTTTTCCTTCAATTGTGAAGCTTAGTTTGGCAGGATATGAGATTCTAGGCTGAAAGTTCTGTTCTTTAAGTATGTTGAATATTGGCCCCCACTCTCTTCTGGCTTGTAGGGTTTCTGCTGAGAGATCTACTGTAAGTCTAATAGGCTTCCCTTTATGGGTATCCTGGCCTTTCTCTCTGGCTGCCCTTAGTTTTTTCTCCTTCATTTCGATCCTGGTGAATCTAACAATTATGTGCCTTGGGGTTGCTCTTCTTGAGGAATATCTTTGTGGTGTTCTTTGTATTACCTGGGGTTGAATAGTGTCCTGCTTTGCTAGATTGGGAAAATTTTCCTGGATAATATCCTGAAAAGTATTTTCCAGCTTGGATTCATTCTCTCCATCACATTCAGGTACACCAGTCAAACGTATATTAGGTCTTTTCACATAGTCCCATATTTCTTGGAGACTTTGCTCATTCCTTTTCATCCTTTTTTCTCTATTCTTGTCTTGTTGTTTTATTTCATTAAGTTGGTCTTCGACCTCTGATATCCTTTCTTCTGCTTGATCCATTCTGCTATTTAAACTTGTGCATATTTCACTAAGTTCTCGTGTTGTATTTTTCAACTCCTTTAGTTCATTTATATTCCTCTCTATATTGTCTATTCTTTTCAGCATTTCGTCAAACCTTTTCTCAAAGTTCTTAGTTTCTTTACATTGGGTTAGAACAAGTTCTTTTAATTCCCAGAAGTTTCTTATCATCCACCTTCTGAAGCCTACTTCAGATAATGGAACACAGTCCTTTTCCATCAGGCCTTGTTCCGTTGCTGATGAGGCACTGCAATCCCCTGTAGAGGGTGAGGGCTTCTGATTTTGGGTATGCTCGGCCTTCTTAGGCTGGTTTTTTCCCTTTATTATAAATTTATCCATCTGTCGTCTTTACAATTACCACCTTTCTAATTAGGTTTCTGAGTCGACGTCCAATTTATTGATTCCCAGTGCTGGGATTCAAGCAACCCACTGCGCCAGCCAAAATAGCAGCGATAAGATTGATGGTGCTCTTCTGCCTGGGAATCTCTGGTCTGGCTTCCTTCTTGAGTCCGCAACAAGCAGCTCTGCCTTCCCAGAGCTCCAAACACCGGTCAGTAAGGGAACCAGTTCGTTTACTCTGCATGAAGAGCTGCCGCGCCAAGGCGCCGGCAAAACCGCTGCGCCAGCCACAAGAGTCGTGCTGGCGACCCGTGGGGCTCCTCCACTGGAAATCTGCTGGTCCGTGAGCAACAAAAATTCGTCTGAAAGTGTGGCGTCCTCTCGTTCTCTGAACTTTCACTGGGAGCTACAATCCTGAGCTGTCAGTGATCAGCCATCTTGGATCTCTCCAGCTGCTGCTGCTTCTATGCTACTGATTTCCTTTGTAAAATCCTGAATTTTTGTTATACCTGTTTTAGAATTCCAATTGTTTTAGAACAGAAAGTTTTCATATAGGAAAAAAAACAACTTAATCCATTGATATTGTTTTCTGTCCACTTCTAAAATTATGAACTAAGATACTCCTAACTGGAAAGATAGATACCAACTTAAATATTTAACAACAACAACAAAAAAACACACAAGATACTATCCAAAATAGCAACAAAAACGATTAGGTATTTAGGAATTGAAATAACCAAGAATACACAAGACCTTCATAGATAGCTTCTAAATGTCAAAGACATAAATGGCATATAAGGCAATTTGAATGACTGGAAATACATTTCATGTTTTTGAATGGCAGAGAATTGGTTTTACAAAAATGTCTAATCTCCACAAATTTTTTCATAAATTCAATGCAATATTAATAAAATTCCAATTAGATTTTTTTGAAAGATTTAATAATCTTATCTTAAAAGTTATCTTAATGGATGGAATATTTTGGCTCATACAAACACAAGCTTTTAAAAAGCTAAGGACTTTCTGAGAATGTCATGTTAGGTTGTAAATTTTCTATTATTGGAGATACACTTCCAGAAATTGAATAACCTGGGTGGAGGGGAAGCTACAAGGGGAATCCATATGTCATGACATGAGAATTATTTGTTCTTTACACAGTATTTCTAGGCAATGGAATTAGGCAGTAAAAAAAATGACAAAATCCCTGCCAACAATAAGTACATTTAAAATACTACGCCAGATATAAGTACTCTGAGAAAGACTACAAGGAGAGAGTGTGCAGGGGGTCTCCCTCAAAATAGAGTAGTCAAGGAAGTCCTCTCTGAAAAGGTGATGTTTGGGCAGAACAAAAGGACCTGAGAGAGGGAGGCTAACTGCAGGAAGAACATTCCACACAGAGGGAGCAGAAGAGGGCAGTGTGGCAGGTACAGTGATGGCGTAAGGGCACAAGTGGCCCCTTTCAGTTTTTTCTTACATGGATCCACTTAGTAAGGCTTGAAACAAGAGCTGACCCAAATTAAGGGCCAGTCATCTAGTGTCCTAGAGCACTTGTACCCCCACAAATGTCAGGTGTCTTAGATGTACACATCCAGCTTTACATCTGCCTTCTCAGAGTTAGGATAAAGAATTTAATCCCATAGTAGCTTGGAAGCTGGAACCACATGAATTACCAAAACAGTTGTCATCACCCCCTTGATTGGCACTCAGTGAGCAACAGTGTATGGCACAAAGTGTTAAGGGCATTATTTCATTACTCCTATACTATTTCAAGTTGCTTACAGGCAAGATTCATATCTGATTCATTTTTTTACTCCTGAGTAACTTAGACTCAGCACAAACTCGAGACATATTTGGATGATTGAATGCATTAGTGCTTTAGCACCTTTGTGAATTCACTAAACTATCTTACTAATAACAATGATACAAAATGCAGATTAGGAATGCATCAGAAACTGGTGGAGGAAAGCTTTGTGTGGAATATTTAATGAGGATGTCAGAAAAATCCAATTGTCTCCCAAAATTATAAAAAGCAGCTAGTAAGGCCAGGCATGGTTCCTCATGCCTGTAATCCCAGCACTTTGTGAGGCCAACACAGGCAGATCACCTGAGGTCAGGAGTTGAAAACCAGCCTGGCCAAGATGCTGAAACCCTATTTCTACTAAAATACAAAAAAATTAGCTGGGTGTGGTACCACACACCTGTAATCCCAGCTACTCTGGAGGCTGAGGCACGAAAATCACATGAACCCGGCAGTGGGGCCTATAGTGAGCCAAGGTCACGCCACTGCATTCCAACATGGGCGACAGAGCAAGACTCTGTCTCAAAAAAAAAAAAAAGCAACTAGTAACAAATGATCTTTCGTTGGTGTGTGAAAGTTTTACTATAGCCTTCTGCAGAGCCTGATGGGAAAGCTGGGGCTTCATCCAGAGAATAATTAGCATAAACCCAGTGCCAGAGAGACAGGGCCTAATGTGTTAAGAGTAACCAACTTGAAAAGAAAAATTTTTGATGACATAATGTAATAACATGCTAATAAGAGAGCAACAAATCATGGCATATTTTGTTATGTGCCCTGATATATAGGCAAACTACAGCCAAAGTTTGTATAGAAAAAACTTCTGCTGTTATGGCAAAGAAACTTAAGAAACTGTAGAAATTGAGGTACCTCATTAGAGCAAGTTACAGAGTTATTTCAGGGAAATGATGGGAATATGTTTTACAGAAATGAAAATTTGGGGGATTTTGCCATATATGGTTGTTTTTATAATAAAATGTTTGATAATTGTCATGGTGAAAGCCAGGTTTTTCCTATCCAGGTGGTTGCCTATTCATACCGATGTATGAAGTGTGTTGCCGGCATCCCAGTGTAGACCTTCCTACTCACTGTGATGAAGTTCTGTAAGAGTATCAGTGCTTCACAGTGTACCCATGGATTGGATTTTATGAGCTGCCCAGAGAGTCTAATAACCTTCATGTTATTTTGTGAAAAAGTGTTTTTCTCATTCTAAACAATCAGTTTTCAAATGAACTTTGCTTATGTTCATTAACTATTTAGTATACTTTAGTCTTTTAGGAATTTTTAAAAAGTCATTTAAAATGTAGTGTTTCTTGAATAATGGTGATAGCTTCATGATACTGGTTTATTTTTATCCATGAAGGTTGTAGTCCTACACTAGGTAAATTTCCTTAAAAAATAATACACTTTCAGAATTGGAAGAGAATTTATAAGTGACTTAAGTCCAATATGGAAATCTCTTTTATAGCATCCTTGACATATTAATATCTAGATATTGCTGGAGAATATTTGGTGATAAAAGAGTTTTGTTTAATGAATTTTTTGCTATGAAACTATAAATGCCTCAACAGATACTTACCAAATGTTCACTAGGTTCCCAGTACTGTGTTAGGTATTATGAGGAATACAGAATAAAGGAGCTTAGAGAATAGTTGCAGAGGCAAAATAACATATTCATTGCGACAATTTATTCTGCAACTCTTATAGGCACTATGCTAATTTCTAATGACACAGAAACTTAGCTTTGGTCCTAAAGATATTTGAACAGCTACAAAGATAAACATTCATATGCATCCTTTGAAAACAACATAATTGCTATAGTTTCAATAAAGTGCAGTGGGTACAAAGGAGAAAGCACAGTTAAGCCTACCTGGGAAAATTAAGATTCTTGATATTCTATATACAGGGTGGTTATAGGAATACAAGAATAAACTATATTCCAGGGGCTAAAAGTGATATGGGGTATTACAAAGGATAACATTTGTGAGGCATGGTAACGTTCTGTAAATATCCACTTGGGGGTTTCTAGCAAATAAGGACTTTGAGCTTTGCTTTATTTTTGTTTTGTTTTCTTATTTTGGAGACAGATTCTCACTGTTTCCCAGGCTGGTTTGAAACTCCTGGGCTCTAGTGATCTTCCTGCCTCTCCCTCCTGAGTAGCTGGGATTACAGGCATGTGCCACCATGCACAGCTTTTTTTTTGGCAGGGGGGATGGAGTCCCGCTCTGTCACCCAGGCTGGAGTGTGTGCACTGCTACCTCCACCTCCTGGGTTCAAGCGGTTCTCCTGTCTCAGCCTCCCTAGTAGTTGGGATTACATCCATGCACCACCATGCTCAGCTAATTTTTTTATTTTTAGTAGTGACAGGGTTTCACTATGTTGGCCAGAATGGTCTCAAACTTCTGACCTCAAGTGATCCGCCCACCTCAGCCTCCCAAAGTGCTGGAGCCTGGTCCATGACAAGCTTTTTTGATAAAACAGCACTTCCTGTTTCTAATAAGAGCATAAAGGTTTTTTTTTTCTTTGAGATGGAGTCTTGCTGTGTCACCCAGGCTTGAGTCCAGTGGTGCAATCTTGGCTCACTGCAACCTCTGCCTCCTGGGTTCAAGCAATTCTCCTACCTCAGCCTCCTGAGTAGCTGGAACTACAGACATGCACCACCATGTCCAGCAAATTTTTGTATTTTTAGTAGAGATGAGGTTTCACCACATTGGCCAGGCTGGTCTCAAACTCATGATCTCAGGTGTTCCACCTGCCTCGGCTTCCCATAGTGCTGAGATTACAGGTGTGAGCCACTGCTCCTGGCCCTACGTGAAGGCTTTGAAACATACATAGCAACTTTTTTCATCATGTAATGACAAGTTCAAAACATTAGCTTTCCTAAGAAGTGTTTGAACTACTGGTAGTATTAGGGTCAGCCATCTTAAAATAGAATTGGCATCTCCCTACTCAAGTTATTTTAGTTCTTAAAAGCTGGTAAGATTCTTTGCAGTGATATCGAAAGCTGGGGCTATGTGACCTTAAGTTCAATATGTTAGCTTATTGTTTAGGATATTGATGTTAAGTTTTATAGGTACTAGATACTGGACTCAGAAAATGCTTAATGCAAGCTGAGACAGTGTTGTAGAGATATTCCCTTGTAGAACACTCGTGTGCATGATTATATCAGTCATTTAATTTTATACTTTTAAAATTCTGCAAAGATCTTTTGTCTAATAAGTAGGCCATCAACTACCTCATCATTTTACCTTATAAGAAACCTTATATGCTCACAGGAAATAGAAAACCTGGGTTTAATAAAAAATGACTTCAGCTAAATAAGTTAATTTAAAGAGAAAAAATAAATCTTTCCCCAAAATGTCAAACAGAAAACATGGGCTCTTCCCTATGCTTTTAGTATGAGTTTAGGTGAAACACATGACTTTTCTGAGGCCCAGTTTTATGAAATGAGCAGGATAGGCATCACTTCCATTTTACAGACTTATTGTGAAAAAAAAAAAGATGATAAAATAGAAATGTATTGTTTTAGCCTGTGGTTAAAAACCACAGACCTCAAAATATATTCTCTTGGGTAATTACTCTGATCCTCCCCAATTGAAAAACAAAACAAAAAACTTCATTTCGGGCATCTTCATACAGACATAAGTGTGATTAGTTGGGCCTCTGACAAACAGAGATTGAAAGAGGTCTAGAATCCAGAACTAAATGCCCCAATTCCCATAGCTACCTATGTCCATCTCCCAGAAGACTTTGCAGGAGCTATATAGACATAGTCAAAGGACAAGACCGGGCAGAAGAACATTTAATTAAAGCTAAGGCTGTGGCCCTAAACCTCATTATCAGTTTCCTGGTGAGCTAGGCCAGACTTCAGATAAGTCTCAAGGACTTTCTTTGCCGAAACTCTGAAAAAAATCTATGTACCTAGAAAAAAATGGCAGGGACATGGCAGGGAGTTCTGGGGAAAAAACGAAACAAAACAAAACTCCTTAGCTTCTTTTTCTGCACTTTAATCTCTGCTGTACTCAGGTCAAAAAATAGGTAATCTGGGTAAAGAAGAGACAGAGGAGAGAGGGGAAGGGGAAAATAGAGGAGTGAAGAAGAGAGAGGCGAAAGAGGTTTTGATTTATTATTGATTCTTCCTAAAGCTCATCTGAACAACCTTCCTCAGGCCCTCCTAGGCTGCCACCAACTTCCCAGAGAGAGGCAGCTTTAGACCTATTGTATTCACATCAGTTTTAAGGAAAAAGGGAGACTTCCAAATGATGACTCCCTCTAGAAGCTCTAAAGTGAGAGTCAAAACAGCCTGATCCCAAGGGAGAAACTTAAGCCCTTGTGACACCAAGGTTCAGTACTTTTCCTTAAAGGTCACCATCTCTATCAAGCCCTCTTTCACCTAGAAAGAAGTAAGGAGGAGCAAAGAAGAGTCTTTTCTCTCCAGAGATCAGCCATTATCTGGATGATTCTGAAAAATGGAAAAGAACATAGATGAAATTCTCCCTAAATAGGTAAAAGACCTATTTATTTGAGATGTGTGGAACCTGTCTTATCCAAATTAATGATATTTATAGAGTCCAAATAATCTTAACTTCTAAAAAGCATAATAATGATTGAAAAAAATCACTTGCCATCCAACACACATAAATGATAACAAGTGCCATGACTTTTGCCTTAGGTACAAGCCTTCTGTGATGCAATAACAAAGTATGGCTATTATCTTCTAAGGCTGATGCTATTTATTCCTTTACATAGATTGGACCACAACCTGGCAGTTGATAACATCTCACTTGGTGAGATATTTTTATTTGCTAAAAATAAATAGCAAGTTATTTTTCAATTATTATAGTAAATTTCTAAAATAATCATTTAAAAAAATCCTTTTAGAGCAGTTTTATTTGTTTGCTTTCCATATTTAGAATTCTTTATCTTTGTCCTGTTCATACATTGAAGATAATCCGGATAATTTATGTTTCTCTTTGAACTCTCCCAATTTCTTTTATTCTACTCCTGCTTGCAGATTTATCAGTGAACTACAGGGTTTCTAGAGATAAGTCAGCTGAGTACAGACTGAAGATTTCAGTCCCTGGGCATTGCTTCAAAAAGAGATTTTCCCATATTATTTTAAGAGCATAATTAGAGATAAATATTTCAAATTCTTCAAACAACTAAAACAAATAGTCTGTTATAAATTAAAACATGTTCTATCGATTTTATATGTCCATTGAATTTTCTCACATGGTTGTTACTTTGAAATGGATGTTTTCCACATAGATCTTAAATTTCCCTGGATCAGATAATTCACTGGTCTTTATGGCTTATGGAAAAATGCCATGAAGCAGAAGGAGAAGAAGCTGCTTCAAATCTTACCCGCCCCTTCATTTTTGAAAATGTTTTTTGTAATTCTTTGTTTGATCTAGAGCAGCTTTCTTTAAAAGAAGGGGAAAATTGATGTAGGTACAACCAAGATATAAGTTATAAAAGCATCCTTGATGGCTGGAAAGCCTCAGTTTAACCAATGGTAAAAAAAAAATGGACATTAATAGCATGTATTGTCACCCTCAGAAAAGTTATTATGACAGTATTAACAATGATAGGAGGATTGTATTTACGAAGCAGAATTTCAAAATGTAGACATGATCCTAATGTACGTATGATGGTTTCTTTTTTACCTAGGAATAAACAGACAGCGTGTCCCAAATCTGACACACTCTTTATGTCTCTTAAATGAGTCAGCACTAAACTCTGGCTTTAGGAATCATTAGACTCATATCACTTGGCAGTTTGGAGGATGTGCAAAATGAATTGTTTCATGTCAGAGGAAGGTGGCTAGAAGCCATGTATTTCCAGATATTCTCTGGCATTCGAATATATGAATGCATATGCTTGCCTTAGCTGCAGTTTGTTCTTCCTTGAGGATATGGGGGACAGTGTTTATTTTATTTGTTCACTTCATATTTATTGCATACCTACTTTGTGCCAGGCAATGAAAACTAAGCATGGTACCTATCTCTAAAGAGCTTACTGGTTCTTATACTGTTATTTATTCTGTCTAATGATTTAAGATGTTCTGCTGTATCTTTTTCAGTGTTTAATCTTTCTGTCAGTGACATTTAATGTTCCTCAGGCGTTTCTCATGATGCATAACTCAAGAAGTTTTGCTTGCTATCTAGTTTTTAATTATGTATTAATAAAACTTGTATAAAATGTACCATTGAAACTCCATCTATACTAAAAATACAGAAATTAGCTGGGTGTGGTGGCAGGAGCCTGTATTCCCAGCTACTCACGGGGCTGAGGCAGGAGAATCACTTGAACCTGGGAGGCAGAGGTTGCTGTGAGCCGAGATCGTGCCATTGCACTCCAGCCTGGGCAACAAGAGTGAAACTCTGTCTAAAAAAAAAAGTACCATTATACTTTACCACTGAGAAAATCCATAAGTTCAAAAATCCAAGTTTTAATGAACTAATCTCTTCAATCCCTTGGATTTTTTTCCCCAAGCTCTCCATGCCTCAAAGACGCAAAGGTATGGCTTCTTTTTTTAAATTTTCCTTTTCCTATTGCCACTGTAGAAATAAGCAACTAATAAAAACAGACCTTTTACTCTGCTCTTATAAATACCTTAGACTTTGGCAGTTTGCCTTAGACTGGTTTTTTTCTAACTTTACAATATGAGTATAAGCTTCCTCCCTGTGCAGCAGGTTATTTCCTGGCCATGATATAAATATTAAGCATCATCATCATTAAAACTAGGGGAGATTCAGACAAGTCCCAAAGCTGGGAAAAAAAGGAAAAAAGAAATTTTTTTAAAAAGAGAGAGAGAGATGATCCAAACAATGGAATGCTATATAGTGCAAAAAGAAACAAACAAAAAACCTCTCAAGCCATGAAAAGACATGAAGGAATCTTAAATGCACATTGCTAAGTGAAAGAAGCTAATCACAAAATGATACATGCCGTATGATTCCAACTGTGTTATATTCCGGAAAAGGCAAAACTACAGACACAGTAAAAATATCAGTGGTTGCTTAGAGAGGACAAAGGAGGGGAGGGATAAATCGGCATAGCTTAGAGGACTTATAGGGCAGTGAAATAACTCTGTAGGATATTACAGTGGATACATATTATTATACATTTGTCCAAATCCATAGAACATCCAACACCAAGAGTGAACCCCAAGGTAAATGTAGACTATGGATGATAATGATGTGTCAATGTAGGTTCAATTGTAACAAATGTACTACCACTATGGTTGAACTTCATGATAATGGGGAAGGCTATATACATGGGTGGAGGTTGGGAGAATATGAGAAATCTCTATACCTTCCTTTCCATTTTGCTGTGAACCTAAAGCTTCTCTAACAAAATTTAAGTCTTTTTAAAAAGTAGAGAAGAGAAGAGAGCATGGGCACAGCAAACAGGAAACAATGCCACATACTTGCAGTTGTGCTTTTGCATTTCCGCTGGAGACAAAGATAGTGTTTGTCCTAGTAATAGTGATGCAGCATGTGTGGTTCTCATAGATATCAATTTCTGTGCTCTTGTGGTGATTGCCCCCAAATATGCATATAGTGGACATAAAGCATAGCGAGACTTGTAAATAAGACATTTGGTAAGAATGAGAGCATTTACATGTTCACTCCTTCAGAGCCATCTACCTTGCCTTTTCCTTTTCATTCTCACCAACATTTTTTGTACTTAAAATATTTTCAATAGTTCAGCCTTGAAACACCATCTACATTTTCAGAGTTAATTCTATCTCTGATGAGGGAGTCGATCTCAGGCCTTTGTACAATGAGTGCTTTCTTTGTCCTCCAGGATCTTGCTTCTTGGGGAAAGTGCTTAGTCAAGTTTGTACATTAACTGATAATTTAGTGACGTGAAAGTTAACCTTTCCCTTCTATTTCTATCCCTTTGCCTGAGAGAAATGGGTCTACCACAGAAAGGAAGAGTGACATCCCATCTTTTCAGTCATTCTCTCTTTCTCTCCCCAGATGCATCCTTTTGCTCCTGCCTCTGGAACCACAATCTCTAACCCAGTAGCTTCAAGTCCTAGATGAAGTTACTTCTACTCCACTAAGCCTTCCCTGCTTACTCCACACCTGAGTTCTTACTGTACATATCGCCTTATTTGCACTCTCATTTGATTTTTCATGTGGCTTTTTATGTCCCTCTACCGAGGTTGCAAGTGCTTTTAGAACAGCAAATACTGGCTATGCCTCTTTGGTTTTCCTATGATACTTAGTATGTATTCTGTTGCCACAATTAAAATTAATGGCAAAAAAACCACAATTACTTTTATGCCAACCAAATAGTAGATGGTAGATATTCCATATGTTTCTGTTGGTAAAGGTTAGTCTGCTTTTGGAATCTCTGAACAATCCCTGGAGAATAGCTCTTTGGGATGTGTTTCTTGCTCTATCCTTCTTAGGTCAACAGAGGTAACTTGGTTTGTTCTGTCAGACTGGGGACAAGTCTAGATTATCAACTTCAGGTTAGAACCCTTAGGTACTACATATATTTGAATCAATGAGGTGGGAGGAGGATGAAGCATAAAGTTAACAGCCTCATATTGGACACTTGCCTTTTTGTGGCTCCACTCTACCTATTTGGATCAAACCTGCCATAACCAAGTCAAAGCACTGTCTTTAAAGAATAAAACACAATCTATAGACTATAACTGGATCACAAGTTAACATATTAGAATGGTGCCACCTATTTTATCATACACTGCAAATTTTCTTATTTCCTCTTCCTATAATAATATAATCATAACTGTGTTTTAAAGTCCAAGCTGGTAGCTCTGCCTATAATCCCAGCATTTTGGGAGGCCAAGGCAAAAGGATCGCCTGAGCCTGGAGTTCGAGACCAGCCTAGGCAATATAGTGAGAACCCATCTCTATAATAAATAAAAATAAAAAACAGGTCCAAGCTGGATAAAATATTTGGGGATTATAGGTCATAGAAAAAGAACAATGGACTTTATTGTCGAGGATATAAGAAAGTAAGTATTTTCATATGCTGTCGGTAGAACATGTATAAAGAAATTCAGCCTTTTTGTGGGGAGGGAATTTGTCATTATAAGTTTACCTTGTGTGGCACTACCCAAGCAATGCAATTTTTCATAATGTTAATTTGTCCTGACTAATTTTTATATTAAAATATACACATATGCAAAAGATGGTAAAACAAGTGTTGCAATTCAAAACAGTCTCTGTACAATGTGAATACTCATGATAGATAGATAGATATAAAAATAATAATAAAAATGCATACATGGACCCCAAAGCAAGAGGAACATTTCTGTGGAGTACAAATGGAATGCTGAATGAGTCTGAATCAATTGCTGGGCTCTTATCCAAAACTAAGCAGTAGCAGCCAGGAGCTCAGCTCCTGCCAGTAAGGGGAACCATAAATGCACCAAGCAAGATAACAGACTGGAGCCTGGTCACTATTTCAAGCCAAAAGTCCCACTCCCAAAAAAAAGCTGAAAAAATGTACCGATTAACTGGATGCTGGAGCCAGTATTTCAGAGGCAATTGTGCAACTAAGGTGCCTGCCCACCAGAAACTGAGTCAGCCTGTCCACTGTCTCCTGGACTGACTCTGTGAGATTCTGACATTACAGAGGAACATCAAAGGTCTTATCAAACACCATGATAAGACCTAATGTTGGACTCTGGGGGCCTGGGGGCTGGGTGCAGGAAACCACAAAAGGACACTCATGAGAAACAGTGGAAAACTTACATGCCTAGTCAGGATGTGTCTACCACCCAGAACACATGAAAACAACTATGTTAAGAAAGACTATTAGCAAAATTAACAATTGGAACACAGATTCATGCAAGATGAAATTAAGTTTTAACCAGATGACAATGAATTTAAAATAAATATACAGAAAGTGGTTAAAAAGATCAAGACATAACATTTAAAAATGTAGGAGCCGATACAGTGGCAAACGCCTGTAATCCCTGCACTTTAGGAGGCCAAGGTGGGCGGATCGCTTGAGTCCAGGAGTTCAATACCAGCCTGAGCAATATGGCAAGACCCCATTTCTACAAAAAAAAATTTTAATTAGCTAGGCATGGTGGCACACTCCTGTAGTCCCAGCTACATGGCAGGCTAAGGTGGGAGGATCACTTGAGCCCAGGAATTTGAAGCTGCTGTGAACTGTGATCACACTACTGCATTCCAGCCTGGGCAATATAGCAAGACCCTATCTCAATCAATCAGTAAAGTTGGTAGATATGACTTAAGAGCTGATATAACAAATTTAGAAATCTTGGAAATAAAGTCAACAAATTATAAAATATCAACAGATAGAATAATTGGACTGTACTCAATAACATGAAGAAGTAATGAATTAAACAAGAGTTCTGAGTTTACCCAGACCCTGGCCGGAGAGACAGGAATCAGAACACACATTCATGGAAGATAGACTGAAAGACACTAACATACATCTCATAGGAATTGTAGAAGAAAATGGAAGAAAGGATGGAGCAATATTTGAAGAAATATTTGCTTAAATTTCCCAAAATTAAAGAAAGTCAAGTCCTTAGCTCCCAAAATTGAAGAAAGTTAAGTCCTTAGTCCTTTGAATGTATGTATTAATCCACATACGTTCAAAATTAAAGTGAACCTGCAGAAAATCCTGAGACTAAAGGTAAAATCTTAAAAGCTACCTTAAAAATAGATTGCTCACTAAAGTACACAAACTGACAGCAAGCTTCTCATCAGAAAAAAATATAGGCCAGGGAAAATGGAATAATATTTTTAAATGCTGAGAGGAAATTACTATCAAAACAATTTTATAACTTACCAAGTAATTATTGAAGAATGAAAGCAATATAGAAATTGTCAGTCTAAAAGGATATGTGAGTTTTCCATCCAGAGACTTTTATTAAGAGTTAAGGAGGATACAATATTGCCAAATAGGAACAACTCTGGATTGCAGTTCCCAGAGAAAATGCAGAGGGTGAGTGATCACTGCATTTCCAAACGAATTTTTACTGCCCACAGACCAGGAGATTCCTGGGCGGAAGAGCAGCTTGAGTCTCCAGCATGGCCGTTTCAGCCAGCACAGTAGGTCTCTGCACACAAACTCAGACAAATCCAGGTGCCATTTCAACTAGCAACTGGAACACCTCAGAGACAGAGTCACCGGATCAACTGAAAAAAAGGGGACTGAAATGGGGATCCAGGTGATCTGGCTCAGCTGGTCCCACCTCCACAAAGACCAGCAATCTGAAACACTCTGGATTGAGAGTTTCATAGCAAGCACAGCTGGACCTGGGATGGTCCAGCTCTGTGGGGGGAAGGGCATCTGCCATTACCGAGGCAGTCCACCATTACTGAGGCAGTCTGCCATTACCAAGGCAGTCTGCCATTACAGAGATAGTCCGCCATTACTGAGGCAGACTGCCATTACTGAGGCAGTTCTAACTATACCCCTATAAACAAAACTACAAGGAAGTTCACACAGCAGCTGGGCAGAGCCCATGGCAGCTCAGCAATGCCTGCTGGCAGACTATGACTATGTTACCTCCTTGCTGGACAGGGCATCTCTGAAAAAAGGCAGCAGAATGACAGGAACTTATAAATAAAGCCCCACCTTCCTGGGACAGAGCACCTGGGAAAAAAAAGGCAGTTATGAATTCCACTGCAGCAGACTTAAATGTGCCTGCCCAGCAGCTCTGAACAGAACAACAGAGCTCACAGCTCAGGACTTGAGCTCCTATAAGGGACAGATGGTCTCCTTAAGCAGCTCCCCGACCCCCATATAACCAAAGAGACACCTCATGAAGGAGAGCCCAGGCTGACATCTGGCAGGTATCCTTCTGGGACAAAGATAATAAAAGAAACTGGCAGCAACCCTTACTGTTCTGCAGCTGCTTCAGGTGATGCCCAGGCAAGCAGGATCTGGAGTGGACCTCCAGCAGTCCTACAGCAGGGGGGGCCTGACCATTAGAAGGAAAGTGAAGAAACAGAAAGAAAGAACTTCATCAGCAATAAAAATGACATCCATTCAGAGACCCCATCTGAAAGTCACCAACCACAAAGACCACAGGTAGATAAATCCACTAAGATGGGAAGAAACTAGCACAAAAAGATGGAAATATCCAAAACCAGAACACCTCTCCTCCTCCAAAGGATCACAACTCCTCCCAGCAAGAGAACAAGGTTGGATGGAGAATGAGTCTGATGAATTGATGGAAACAGGCTTCAGAAGGTGGGTAATAACAAATTTCTCTGAGGTAAAAGATTGTGTTCTAACCCAATGCAAAGAAACTAAGAACCTTGAAAAAAGGTTTGACGAAATGCTAATGAGAATAAACAGCTTAGAGAATAATATAAATGAATCGATGAAGCTGAAAAACACAACATGAGAACTTCACAAAGCACACACAAGTTTGAATAGCTGAATCAACCAAGTAGTAGAAAGGATATCAGAGATTGAAGATCAACTCAATGAAATAAAACAAGAAGGCAAGATTAAAGAAAAAGAGTAAAAAGAAATGAACAAAGCCTCCAAGAAATATGGGATTATGTGAAAAGACCTAATCTACGTTTGACAGGTGTACCTGAATGTGGCAGAGAGAATGAATCCAAGCTGGAAAACACTCTTCTGGATATTATGCAGGAGAAATTCACCAACCTAGCAAGGCAGGCTAACATTCAAGTCCAGGAAATACAGGAAACATCACAAAGATGTTCCTCAAGAAGAGCAACCCCAAGGCACATAATCGTCAGATTCACCAGGGTTGAAATAAAGGAGAGAATGCTAAGGGCAGCCAGAGAGGAGGTCGGGTTGGCCACAAAGGGAAGCCCATCAGACTCACAGCAGATCTCTCCACAGAAACCCTACAAGCCAGAAGAGATTCAGCCAATCTAAGCTTCATAAGCAAAGGAGAAATAAAATCCTTTATGAACAAGCAATTGCTCAAATTTCATCACCACCAGGCCTGCTTTACAAGAGCTTTTGAAAGAAGCACTAAACAGAAAGGCAACCAGTACCAGCCGCTCCAAAAATGTACTAAATGTTAAATAGCATTGACACAATAAAGAAACTGCATTAACTAATGGGCAAAACAACCAGCTAACATCAAAATGGCAGGATCAAATTCACACATAACAGTATTAACCTTAAATGTAAATGGGCCAAATGCCCCAGTTTAGAGACACAGACTGGCAAATTGAATGAAAAGCCAAAACCTATCAGTGTGCTGTATCCAGGAAACCCATCTCACATGAAAGGATACACATAAGCTCAAAATAAAGGGATGGAGGAAGATCTACCAAGCAAATGGAGATTAAAAAAAAAAAAAAATCAGGAGTTGCAATCCTAGTCTCTGATAAAATTGACTTTAAAACAACAAAGATCAAAAGAGACAAGGGCATTACATAATGGTAAAAGGATCAATGCAACAAGAAGAGCTAAAGATCCTAAATATATATGCACCAAATACAGGAGCACCCAGATACATAAAGCAAATTCTTAATGATCTACAAAGAGACCTAAACTCACACACAATAATAGTGGGAGACTTTAACATGCCACTGTCAATATTAGACAGATCAACAAGACTGAAAATTAAAGAGGATATCCAGGACTTGAACTCAGACATGGATTAAGCAAACCTAATAGAAATTTACAAAACTCTCTACCCCAAATCCACAGAATACACATTCTTCTCAGCACCATATCACACCTACTCTAAAATTGACCACATAATTGGAAGTAGATCACTCCTCAGCAAATTGAAAAGAGCGGAAATCATGAGAGTCTCTCAGACCACAGTGCAATCAAATAGAACCCAGAACTCAGAACCTAACTTAGAACCACACAACTTCATGGAAATTGAACAACTGGCTCTTGAATGTTGACTGGATAAAGAGTGAAATAACGGCAAAAATAAAGATGTTCTTCGAAACCAACGAGAACAAACACACAATGTACCAGAATCTCTGGGACACATTTAAAGTAGTGTCTAGAGGAAAATTTATAGCAATAAATGCCCACATGAGAAGCAAGGAAAGATCTAAAGTTGACACCCTATCATCAAAATTGAAAGAAGTAGAGGAGCAAGATCAAAAAAACTCAAAAGCTAGTAGAAGATAAGAAATAACTAAGATTAGAGCAGAAATGAAGGAGATAGAGACACCAAAAAACACTTCAAAAAATTAATAAATCCAGGAGCCGGTTTTTTCAAAAGATCAACAAAATAGACCACTAGCCAGATTAATAAAAAAGAAAAGAGAGAATAATCAATTAGACACAATAAAAAATGATAAACGGGATATCACAGATTCCACAGAAATACACACCACCATCAGAGATTACTAAAAACAACTTTATGCATATAAACCAGTAAACCTGGACGAATGGATAAATTCCTGGAAACTTACACCCTCCCAAACCTAAACCATGAAGAAGTTGAAACCCTAGATGGGGCAATAACAAGGGCTGAAGTTGAGGCAGCAATTAATAGCCTACCAACCAAAAAAAGCCCAGGTCCAGATTGGTTCATAGCCAAATTCTACAGGACATACAAAGAGGAGCTGGTACCACTCCTTCTGAAACTATTCCAAACAAACCAAAAAGAGAGAATCCTTCCCAAATCATTTTATGAGACCAGCGTCATCCTGATACCAAAATCTGGCAGAGATTCAACAAGAAAAGAAAACTTCAGGCCAATATCCATGATGAACATAGAAGCAAAAATTCTTCAATGGAATACTGGCAAACTGATTGCAACAGCACATCAAAAAGCTTATCCATCATGATCAAGTAAGCTTCATCCCTAGGATGCAAGGCTGGTTCAACATACTCAATTCTATAAATGTAATTCACCACATAAACAGAACCAAAGACAAAAACCACATGATTATCTCAATAGATGTAAAGAAAGCCTTTGACAAAATTCAACAGGCTTTTATGCTAAAAACTCTCAATAAACTAGGTATTGATGGAACATATCTCAAAATAATAAAAGCTATATATGACAAACCCACAGCCGATATCATACTGAATGGGCAAAAACTGGAAGCATTCCCTTTGAAATCTCACACTAGACGAGGATGCCCTCTCTCACCACTCCTATTCAATATAGTATTGGAAGTTCTAGCCAGAGCAGTCAGGCAAGAAAAAGAAATAAAGGATATTCAGTTAGGAAAGGAGGGAGTCAAATTGTCTCTTTTTGCAGATGACATGATTGTATATTTAGAAGACCCTATTGTCTCAGCCCAAAATCTCCTTAAACTGGTAAGCAACGTCAGCAAAGTCTCAGGACACAAATGAATGTGCAAAAATCACAGGCATTCCTATACACCAATAACAGACTTAAAGAGAGCCAAAAAATCAAGAACGAACTGCCACTCACAATTGCTACAAAGGGAATAAAATACCTAGGAATACAACTAACAAGGGATGTAAAGAACTTCTTCAAGGAAAACTTCAAAGCACTGCTCAATGAAATAGGAGAGGACGCAAACAGATGGAGAAACATTCCATGCTCATAGTTAGGAAGAATCAATATCATGAAAATGGCCATACTGCCCAAAGTAACTTGTCAATTCAATGCTATCCCCATCAAGCTACCAAAGACCTTCTTCACAGAACTGGATAAAACCACCTTAAACTTCATATGGAACCAAAAGAGAGCCCGCATAGCCAAGCCAATTCTAAGCAAAAAGAACAAAGCTGGAGGCATCACACTACCTGACTTCAAACTATACTACAAGGCTACATTAATCAAAGCAGCATGGTTGTGGTACTAAAACAGAGATATAGACCAATGGAACAGAACAGAGGCCTTGGAGGCAACACCATACATCTACAACCCTCTGATCTTTGACAGACCTGACAAAAACAAGCAATGGGGAAAGGATTCTCTATTTAATTAATGGTATTGGGAAAACTGGCTAGCCATGTGCAGAAAGCAGAAACTGGACCCCTTCCTGACACCTTACACTAAAATTAACTCCAGATGGATTAAAGACTTAAACATAAGACCTAACACCATAAAATCCTTAGAACAAAAACCTAGGCAAAAACTTCATGACTGAAACACCAAAAGCATTGGCAACAAAAGCAAAAATAGACAAAGGGAATCTAATTAAACTCCAGAGCTTCTGCACAGCAAAAGAAACAATCATTAGAGTAAACCGGCAAGCCACAGAATGGGAAAACATTTTTGCAATCTACCCGTCTGACAAAGGACTTATATTTAAAATCTACAACAAACTAAAACAGATTTGCAAGAAAAAAACAAACCCATTCAAAAGTGGGCAAAGGATATGAACAGACACTTTCAAAAGAAGACATATATGAGGCCAACAAACATATGAAAAAATGCTCATCATCACTGGTTATTAGAGAAATGCAAATCAAAACTACATTGAGATACCATCTCACAACAGTTAGAATGGCGTTCATTAAAAAATCCAGAGACAAGAGATGCTGGAGAGGATGTGGAGAAATAGGAACACTTACACTGTTGGTGGGAGTGTAAATTAATTCAACCATTGTGGAAGACAGTGTGGCACTTCCTCAAGGACCTAGAAATAGTAATTCCATTTGACCCAGCAATCCCATTACTGGTTATATATCCAAAGGATTATAAATCATTCTGTTATAAGGACACATGCACACGTATGTTCACTGCAGCACTGTTTACAATAGCAGAGACTTGGAACCAACCTAAATGCCCATCGATGATAGAATGGACAGGGAAAATGTGGCACATATACAGTATGGAATGCTGTGCAGCCATAAAAAACGATGAGTTTGTGTCCTTTGTAGGGACATGGATGAAACTGGAAACCATCATTCTCAGCAAACTGACCCAAGAACAGATAATCAAGCACCATGTGTTCTCCCTCATAGGCGGGTGTTGACCAATGAGAACACATGGACACATGGAGGGGAGCATCACACACTGAGGTCTGTGGTGGAGGGGACAAGGGGACGGACAGTGCAGGGTTGGGATTTGGGAAGGGATAACATGGGAAGATATGCCAGCTTTAGGTGATAGGAATGGAGGCAGCAAACCACATTGCCATGTATGTACCTATGCAACAATCCTGCATGTTCTTTACGTGTACCCCAGAACTTAAAATGCCATTATATATATATATATAAAATGGGCCATCAGGTAATTTTAAAAAAAGGTTTATTAAGGTATATACTTCAACCAAAAGGAAAATGAAAGCTTGGAAAAGTTATAGAATTTGAGAAAACTTCTGACTCATAATTTAGTAAATATATAAAACAAAATCAAGTACAGACTGTTAAAAAAAAAAAAAAGACGTGAAGAAGCAATCAAGTACAGATTGTTAAAAAAAAGGCAACATGTTTCAAAAGAAAGCAAAAACAACTCTGGGAAGAACAAATTGGCCTAGTTCAGTGGGTAGTTACAACATATTCTTGGAAGTGGTGTGGAGATACTAAAAATGTTAAATGTACATTTTAAGAAAGTATAGATAACCTCTAGAAGAACAGAAGCACAGTTACTATCTTCCTAACCAGATGAGAAAGGGTTGGGTGGGAAATAGGAGATAGAGAAAAAATTACCAGTGCTGCAGAAAGCAGGAAGGAGGGAAAAGTATAAATGAAAATTTAAAATCTAGAAATAAGTCCAAATATCCAAATATGAGTGAGCAAAATTATGGATTCTGTTCACTTGTAAAAAGAGGTGATTTAGTTTTGATTTTTAAAAATTAAAAAGGCAGAAACCTAAAAAAAATTATGAGTAAAAATGGAGATGAAGAGATAGCACAAATACCCAAAGCAGCTGGTAGAGCAATGTTAATAGTAGATAGCATTCAGCCCTTCCATCTTCAAGAATACACCCTTTATCTAAACAAGGTAATGTTTGAGTTTTCTAACATGCACAGGTTCTTATAACCACCACCACAAACAGGATACAGAAGGATCTCAACGCCCCAAAGGATCCCTGATGCTGACCTTTGCAGTGAATCCCCCAACCTCAGCCTTTAACTTCTGATCTGCTCTATGTCCTCATCTCGCTGTCCTATTTTTCAGAATGCCATGTAAAATCTGGTAGTATGTAACCTTTTGAGACTAACACATTTTTTAGTAGCAAAACCGCCTACATGCATGTCATCATGCGAATGTCTTCAGTAAATTATAGCACATCCACAATATATAATTCTATGGTACTTACAGTGAAGTAGATCTCCAGGCGCCAATGTATTAACATCTTGATGACATAATGTGAAAGTGAAAAACTCAAGGTACAGGAACAATACATATCGTAAGATCTTATCTGTGTATATATTATATACATGTAAATACACAGATACAGATCTGAAACAGTATATGCCAAACTTATCAGGGCTTACAAAAGAATGGCAGTGGGGAATAGAAAAAGGGAAAGGGAAGACTCTATCTTCTGTGTTAAAAATAAATGTTTTGTCCGGGTGTGGTGGCTTATGCCTGTAATCCCAGCACTTTGGGAGACCAAGGTGGGCAGATTGTTTTGAGCACAGGAGTTCGAGACCAGCCTGGGCAACATGGCAAAACCCCATCTCTACAAAAAAATATAGAAATTAGCCAAGCATGGTGGCACATGCCTGTGGTCCCAGCCACTTAGGAGGCTGAGGCTGGAAAATCACTTGAACCCAGGACATGGAGGTTGCAGTGAGCCGAGATTATACCATTGCACTCCAACCTGGTAACAGAGCAAGACCGTGTCTCAAAAATAAATAAATAAATAAATAATTTTTTTTAAAAAGATTTATGATAGCAAAAAAAAATGTAGATATAGCTTAATAATGTGTAAAATCTAGGTCAGAAATCTACAAAACACTCCTGAAAGGCACAAAATTACATGCAAACAAGTGAAAGCACACACACCATACAGAGGAAGAATCAACATCATGTCAGTTCTTAAATTAACTTATAAATGTAAAGCAATCCCAACAAAAATACTACTAGGTTTTGTTTTCTGTATCTACATAATTTGATGA
Source organism: Callithrix jacchus (assembly GCF_049354715.1). NCBI lineage: Eukaryota > Metazoa > Chordata > Mammalia > Primates > Cebidae > Callithrix > Callithrix jacchus. Next base: position 127,145,255 of record NC_133508.1, read on the forward strand.
TAAAGTTTATTGTGAAAGACAAGCACAAAGTTGAGCACTTATCACACTAGTGACCGATTTAGTTGTCTCACTCCAGTGCTTGACTTTGAAGGGCGTTTTGTCCTTACTGGTATGCCAAACAACAACAGACACATAGTAGATACTGCTCCAGAATGATTGACTTTTCCTGAGGCATACTCAGAATTCAGTGTTTATGTTCTACACGTCTGGCATGTAATAGATAAGTTGCCTTTGTTTATCTGTTCGTTGTTATTTCAGGCAGTTTCTCTGAAGCTAAGTGGTTTTATTTTATTTTCACCTCAGCCCCTTGGTGTCTCATTCATGCAAATGTGGTAGCTTTTCAACTGGTTTTCAAAGGTGGGTTCTGCTTTTCACTTCCATACTTCTCTGGCAACTGCCTAAATAAGTGTCATCCTATGTATCTTAATGATTCTAACAAAGAACTAAGACTCAAATAACATCCCCAAAGATGTATCATACAAAAATGTAGCTATAAATATTATGACTTAAAATAGTGAAAATTTCTATTAAAAGGCCCTAATTTAACATTGACCATTCAAGGTATTTCAGTATGCAATAAAATATGCACATACTCCATTTAAAATACATCTCTAACTAAGGCCAGGTGCAGTGGCTCACACCTGTAATCCCAGCACTTTGGGAGGCCGAGGTGGGTGGATCATCTGAGGTCAAGAGTTCGAGACCAGCCTGACCAACATGGTGAAACGCCTTCTCTGCTAAAAATACAAAAATTAGCTGAGCATGGTGATGGGCATCTGTAATCCCAACTACTTGGGGGGCTGAGGCAGGAGAATTGCTTGAACCCAGGAGGCAGAGGTTGCAGTGAGCCAAGATCGTGCATTCATACTCCAGCTTGGGCGACAGAGTGAGATCTCTGTCTCAAAAAAAAAAAAAAAAAAAAGCATCTCTAAATTTGACAGTTAAAGTTTAAATATTTGATTTCTCTTCCTAGATTCAAACAGCATTTTCAGGCAGGTTTGTGTGGGTTGTTTCTTTTTTTAAGGAACCTTGAATTTTGGCCTATGTTGCTCTTGAAACTTCTCCCCTCCCCCACAGAAAGCAAAAGCAAGAAATTCAGTTTATTTCATTGATCTTAGAATTGAGGAAGAATCTTCAGGATCCTCTTTCATATTTTCAAAAATAGCTGTTGTGTGTTCTCAACATGATGATTTGCAGATCAGAATTGAAGAATCAAATTTTAGTGAATCCAACCAATTATTGCAACCCTTGGGTTTTTTTCCAAAAGTACTGCATAGATAGTATCAGTCATGGAAGAAGTTTATGTGTACATTTTTTTTCTCCAGGGACTTTAACTGGAAAGCCTTGAGGATTATTTTATGCTCCTGGATGTTAGTTGTTCCTAAGGATCCAGAGGATATTGGGTCAAAACCCAGTCTAATGCCCCCAGGCAAGTTCCTGGAAGGATTAGGTTCCCGTGGTCCCAGATTCTGCTTTCATGAAAATAATATAGATTATAGATTTTTACCTATCCCAGGCAAACTCTGTACAGTTTTGATCCCAGCATGATATTTGCTGTGATTTCTACAAACTGCATTCATAAAAGGTGCATTTGGGGGGTGTGCATTGTGTGTGTGTGTGTGTAGCAGATTTTACTAAAGGTTTCAGAAAGATTGAAAGGTATTTGTATGTCAAAATAGAAATAATGAGCATATATTCCAGCCACCTGCTGGGTGGCTTGACCTAATTTCTTCTTCAGTTCTAGCCTGTCTGTGCTCTCCTGATTCACCTCCTCCTTATTCCAAGCCTATTCACTCCAATGTAAAGTAGGTAGTTTAGCTGTCTCCTTGTACCTTAGCTTAATCTGACCCTTGCTTTCAGTGTCTCATTCTTTTCTGTGTCTCTCTCCTCCTCCTTCACTTAGACATTTTCTTTACCATAAATCATTTCATTCTAAGAATCCTCAGAATTTCATAGCAGCTTTTAGAATATTAACTTTTCTCAATTTGATGCTTTTTTGGATTGGGTTCTCTTGTTCATTTTGATTTTTTTTTTTTCTTCACCTCTCCTCCTCAATTTCTTCCCCCTTTTTCTCTCCCTCTTCCTACATAAAGACACCATTTAGCTCTGTTCTCAAGCCTTTTCCCCAAAGGCAGTCTGAGGGTTGTCCTTGAAAGAAAATGGTAGAATTCCTCCATGTGATGCTGTGTGTGGATGTTCTGCTGGTGACAAACTGAGCCTCAGGGCTTTGTAGTAGGGGATTGGGTTGGATACTTTCTCCCTCCCCATACTCCAACAACTCTTTCTTAGTCCTGCATCAACAGCCTGAAACCCTACAATTATTCTTTTGAAATTTGTTTTGCAGCCTCTCTTTAAGGTTTGTTTTGCACCCTGATCTTTAAACTATTGGGGAAAGAAAAAGAGATGTGAAGTATAGGTCTGACTAGGCAGACTTCTCAAAAGGATAGGAAAGATAAAACAAAAACTTCCAAATTCTCACAGGCTGCTGTTACAAAGATATGGCAAAAACCACCATTTAACCTTTTTTAAAAAAAAAAAATTTAAAAGCCTACCTGCCTTTTTATTTTCTTATTTTTCTCTTAGAAAATACTGATCCTTTTTCCAGTTCTTCCCAACATTGCAGTGCTCAGAAATACAGTTTCTGTTTAACATGGAAGGGAACTTCCTCTCTCCTATAGCTATTTCACTGTTTAAATCTTCATACTGTTTACTGTTGGACCTCCTAACCTGGCTATTTCTTTTTTGTAGTCCTGGATTTGACAGGCAGCCCTTACATTCTTTTTGAATTCTACTCAGAGCTGCCTCTCTGCAGGAGTCTTGTTGTGATATGTTCCCTCAGCAACATGAGATGCTACTGCTCTTAGTGACTAAATTCCAGTATTTTTTTCCTCCTCAAGACTCATTTCTGGATGATTAACAGCTTTTGGAAAATAGATCGCTGCCTTTATTCTTCTGATATTTGAGTAGGCACACTTCAAAAAATATCTTTATGAAGGAATGAAAGAGAAATATGAAGTTAGAAGAGTGAAAGGTACATCTGGAGATTGCCTGTGGTGTAAGACTCCTACGCTGGACTATTCTCTACAAAGCCATCCTGCAGAAGCTAGGTGAAATGAGAAGAATGTAGGGAGTGTGGAAGAACACTAGGCTGGAAAGAAAAGACGGGTTTAAATTCCTGTTCTGCCATTTCCTAGCTGCATGAACTTGTGCAGGTCACTGAAGTTTTCTGAACCTTGGTCAGTTTCTTCTGTAGAAGGGAGAGAATGTGACCTACTTCTCCAGCATGGCAGATTCCAGCTAATTAGATGTTTTTGTGCAAAATATAAGAACGCAGTTGCACTGTGTGGACATAGCCCCAGGTGCACACAGCTGAGTGAGAGTTGTACAAGCTAGATTTCAGCGTATGCTTGCCCTTCACCTAGGCACCCTGGTACAGTGCATAACCTAAAATCCTATGCAGCAGCCAAGCTCCTAAAGTCCACCATCTTCTTCTATTAGGAGCAAGCGTGGGAGAGGGGTCAGGCAGGGGTACAAAAATGGGGCCCACTTGGTTGCTTAGCAGGGACTTAGCACCTTAAGAAGACACCTCCCTTTTTTACCTTCTGTTTAATCTTGCTTTTGCACTGATTCCTGTGTATTTTCATCATATCTTTAACAATGTCATATTAACATCAGTTCAAGGGTGTCACTCCTGAAGAATGTGCTCAAGGAAGCACATTCCTTTTCCGGGTGATCTCTGGCCCCCTCCCTCTGCCTGCTTCCCAGGTTGTTGAAGCATTAAATGAGACCATGAACAGGAAAGCATCTGGAACATGATCCTAAGCCCTGAATTTCATAGTCGTTTCTCTTTTATGTTTCTTCAAGATAATCTAGCATTTGTCTAGGCTTTTTCCTGGTGTTTTCTTTAATTCCAGGGGTTTCCAAAGTATAGTGCTTGAATCCCGAGAAATATGATGGATGCTCCATTGAGATGTGAAATGAAAGTGAAAACTTTTATCTATATCTTAAATTTGAAATAAATTAGCTTTTTGAATATTTGTCATATTAATTGATATGGATATGCAGTAATTATAGGAAGACATAAATATAGTGAGTGAACATAGTCAACATTTTTCCCTAGGTAATAGAAATGTTTGAAGACCACAGCTGAACTCTCACAGCTCTGTAGCCACCAAACCCTTTGAACGCAATCACATTTGTTGTTCTGCCCTGCATTCTTTTGATTTAAATAGTAAGTAGTTGCCCCCTGCTTTATCTTCTAAGACAGAACTTTATAAATCTTACAGTGAAACCTCCTCTCTTCCCATAGCCTCATTTCTTGTTATCTGCATAGGACATGGGAAGCAGTAAGCCTTTTCTGTAAAAGGTGCCTTGTTTGTGCAAAATAATTTGTTAAGATAAAGTCAAATTGGAATCCTTTTGGTTTAATCCTAGACATTCAGGAAAATAAGAATGTGGGCTGTGGGTCTAGGTGATTCTAAGCTAGATGACGCAGGCAAGTTACTTCACCTGAGTCCATGCTTCAGTCTCCTCTCCTATAAAATGGAAATAGTAAGAGTACTTGCTCTCATCCAATTGAGATAGCAGTTTACAGAATTAATGCTCATGAACGTTGTGAAAAGATGGTCAGTTGCATATTAAGCACAACAGAAGTTTGCTGCTGTCATCACTATAATCACCATCTTCATCTTATTCCATCGAAGAGGTGTCCTGCACACCCAGACTGATACAACCCTGAAGCGTAAGAACTATTGGCAATTTTGGATTCATTCCCTTTCTCAGCAAATATACACTGGTGGTCTTCTGTGTACCAGGCACTTTACTAAGTGTTGGGTGCTTCACTCTGTCGTCAGCTTCATGTTTCTACATGGTGTGCTGCTAGTTCCCTTGTCACCAGCTTGTGGTCACCTTACCACACTATAGCAGACCACTTTACAGCAGATTCAGTTTCTATGCCTGTAATCAAGATAAAGGACTTTGATGTTTCAACATCACTAATCACCGCTGTTACAGAATCACTAAACATTATGGATTTTCAGCCATTTGACATTTTAAGATACAAATAGACTTCCCCAGTGTTAATTAATTCCACATGTCCTTGCTGAATACTCTTTCGTTATTCTTCCTTTAAATTGTCAACTTTTTCTTCATAGAGTTCCACTTACATGGGCCTCCTGGGGATGATTGCTCTGGGTTGATTCAACGTGTATTCCTTATCTTCAAAAATGATGCATTCATTCTTTTTCCCAAATTGCAGTTTTTTGAGACTGCTGGATGTTCTTACTTAATATTCTTTTCAACAAACTGAAACATTTGTAGAGAGATGGTCATTCTCAATGTAACATTTTTTGTGAAAAGCTAGCAAATCTAGACAATTTTACTGTTGAACACTTCTGTATTTTATTCTCTCTCTCTGAAGGAGTGGTTTTTATAAAAGCTTAGTAAAATTTCCATTATATTAAATTGGTTTATATTAATCTATACATATAGTCTAGACTATGGGTAGAAAAAGAAAGGGAAAACAATAAAGACAGGAATTTCTTTCATAGTTTCTCCTTTTTAATCTTTCTGCTTCTCATACACAGACTGATACAATCCTTGGGAACATCTAACTAAAGACTGGTCTGAGAAGGTGATGTACTTCCCAGAACGATGACTGATTCTTCCAGAATCCAGTGAGAGAATTGCTAATTTTTTTTTTTTTTTTTTTTTTTTTTTAGGCACTCTTAAGTTTCACTCTTGTCGCTCATGCTACAGCACAATGGCACAATCTTGGCTCACTGTAACCTCCACCTCCGGTGTTCAAGCGATTCTCCTGCCTCAGCCTCCCAACTACCTGGGATTACAGGCGCCCGCCACCACACCTAGCTAATTTTTTTATTTTTAGTAGAGACAGGGTTTCACCATGTTGCCTGGGCTGGTCTTGAACTCCTGACCTCAGGTGATCCACCTGCCTCGGCCTCCCAAAGTACTTAGATTGCAGGCTTGAACCACCATGGCTGGCTGCTAATTTTTTTAAAAACACATGGATTTTCCCTAAATATTTCTTTTCTTGTGGGTCGTTCTTATGTGAAAAACCACTGTTTTCTGTCATAATTTAGACATGATGAACAAAGTCAGATACTTCATTTTTCCAATATATGAACTAAGAATAAAATCTTCGTGCTGAAATTGAACGTTGTATTCTGCAGGCAGAGGAAATGGACATTTATTGGATGTTATTGCTGCTTTCTCTGCAGTAATGACATTATGAAAGCTCTTTGAGTAATATAATTTGAAAATATTATTTCTGTGTTTCAGGTCATGCAAGACAAGATAATCTGCCTTCCGAAAAGAGTGCAGCCTGCTCAAAACCACTCTTCCCTTTCGAATATCTCTCAAGCAGTTGCCAGTACCACCCCACTGCCTCCACCTAAACCATCTCCTGCTAACCCCATCACTGTGGAAATGAAAGGCCTGAAGACGGATTTGGACCTTCAGCAGTACAGCTTTATAAACCAGATGTGTTACGAGCGAGCCCTCCACTGGTATGCCAAGTATTTCCCTTACCTGGTCCTCATCCATACCCTGGTCTTTATGCTCTGCAGTAATTTTTGGTTCAAATTCCCTGGCTCCAGCTCCAAAATAGAACATTTCATCTCCATTCTGGGGAAGTGTTTTGACTCTCCTTGGACCACACGAGCTTTATCTGAAGTGTCTGGGGAGGATTCAGAAGAAAAGGACAACAGGAAGAACAACATGAACAGGTCGAACACCATCCAGTCTGGTCCAGAAGGCAGCCTGGTCAACTCTCAGTCTTTAAAGTCCATTCCGGAGAAGTTTGTGGTTGACAAATCTACTGCAGGGGCTCTGGATAAAAAGGAAGGTGAACAGGCGAAGGCCTTATTTGAGAAGGTGAAGAAGTTCAGGCTGCATGTGGAAGAAGGCGATATTCTATATGCCATGTATGTTCGCCAGACTGTCCTTAAGGTTATCAAATTCCTAATCATCATTGCATATAATAGTGCTCTGGTTTCCAAGGTCCAGTTTACGGTGGACTGTAATGTGGACATTCAGGACATGACTGGATATAAAAACTTCTCTTGTAATCATACCATGGCACACTTGTTCTCAAAACTCTCCTTTTGCTATCTGTGCTTTGTTAGTATCTATGGATTGACGTGCCTTTATACCTTATACTGGCTGTTTTACCGTTCTCTACGGGAATATTCCTTTGAGTATGTCCGGCAGGAGACGGGAATTGATGATATTCCAGATGTGAAAAATGACTTTGCTTTTATGCTTCATATGATAGATCAGTATGACCCTCTTTATTCCAAGAGATTTGCAGTGTTTCTGTCTGAAGTCAGTGAAAACAAATTAAAGCAGCTGAACTTAAATAATGAATGGACTCCCGATAAACTGAGACAGAAGCTACAGACAAATGCCCATAATCGACTGGAATTGCCTCTTATCATGCTCTCTGGCCTTCCAGACACTGTTTTTGAAATCACAGAGTTGCAGTCTCTAAAACTTGAAATCATTAAGAACGTAATGATACCAGCCACCATTGCACAGCTAGACAATCTTCAAGAACTCTCTCTACACCAATGCTCTGTCAAAATCCACAGTGCGGCTCTCTCTTTCCTGAAGGAAAACCTCAAGGTCTTGAGCGTCAAGTTTGATGACATGAGGGAGCTCCCCCCCTGGATGTATGGACTCCGAAATCTGGAAGAACTGTACCTGGTTGGCTCTCTAAGTCATGATATTTCCAAAAACGTCACCCTTGAGTCTCTGCGGGATCTCAAAAGCCTTAAAATTCTCTCTATCAAAAGCAATGTCTCCAAAATCCCTCAGGCAGTTGTTGATGTTTCCAGCCATCTCCAGAAGATGTGCATTCATAATGATGGCACCAAGCTGGTGATGCTCAACAACTTAAAGAAGATGACCAATCTAACAGAGCTGGAGCTCGTCCACTGTGACCTGGAGCGTATTCCTCATGCTGTGTTCAGCCTACTCAGCCTCCAGGAATTGGACCTAAAAGAAAACAATCTGAAATCTATAGAAGAAATCGTTAGCTTCCAGCACTTGAGAAAGTTGACAGTGCTAAAACTGTGGCATAACAGCATCACCTACATCCCAGAGCATATAAAGAAACTCACCAGCCTGGAACGCCTGTCCTTCAGTCACAATAAAATAGAGGTGCTGCCTTCCCACCTCTTCCTATGCAACAAGATCCGATACTTGGACTTATCCTACAATGACATTCGATTTATCCCACCTGAAATCGGAGTTCTACAAAGTTTACAATATTTTTCCATCACATGTAACAAAGTGGAAAGCCTTCCAGATGAACTCTACTTCTGCAAGAAACTTAAAACTCTGAAGATTGGGAAAAACAGCCTATCTGTACTTTCCCCGAAAATTGGAAATTTACTATTTCTTTCCTACTTAGATGTAAAAGGCAATCACTTTGAAATCCTCCCTCCTGAACTGGGCGACTGTCGGGCTCTGAAGAGAGCTGGTTTAGTTGTGGAAGATGCTCTGTTTGAAACTCTGCCTTCCGATGTGCGGGAGCAAATGAAAACAGAGTAACTTATTTTTCGTTAAAATTGGACTGAAACACGCTTCTACCAAATACAGTGTGAATAATTAGGTAGTGTTAATGCCTTTCCTATTTTTTTCTCCTTTACACACAAAACAATGTACACAAAGATTGAGTAAGGAATATGTATTTTTAATAAAAATTTAATGGTATTTTTTCAATATTAATATTTTAAAGTTTAATTTGTCTTGAAACACAATGTATCTATTATCTACTGACAGAAGAGATGGTTCCATTCGTTGTGTTTTTTTGTTTGTTTGTTTTCATTTTTTAGTTCACTCTTGTGGAAAGGAGGGAATTATAAGTTGCATGTTTTTTGGCATTTTTTTAAATAGAGGAAGATATTTTGCCAAGGCCATTTTTAACTTGTTTACACCTGTACAGGGTCCTTATTTTTGTTTTCATTGTGTGTGTATCAAGGAATCTGTGCTAGTTATTTTAATACCAGCTGCCTTCTCCATTGGCCAAGACCTTCATTCAGTGGAACTTCACATAAGTGCATTGTCGCATATTATCAGAGTATTTTAAATGTTCCCCTGCCTCGAACAAAACCCGAAATTGTATTATTTCACATACCTGACAGTTATCATTATCCTTCGACAAGGTTTTTGTGAGTGAAGAAAATAATCTTTAGTGGTTGATATGTTTGAATTGGTCATTTATCATTTAAGTTATTTGCATTTTACCAACATTTTAAAAATATTTAAAACCTAAATACAGAGGCTCTTCCCACCTTAATCTCAATACTGCTATGTAGTACTGGTGAACAACCTTGGAAAACCTAGATTTATTTTAATATTCTTGTAGGTAATTAAATTTAAAAATTATAGAATTAGAAGCCTGGTTTTTTGAGTAATTTAATCAACTTTTATATCTTGATATGTGGCTGCATTAGCTGGGAAAAAATTTACTAAAGCACCCTGTTAAAGAGCTGGTGTGCTCCAGGGAGGCCCTCTCCTTTTCTCAGCGTAGTGTGGCAGTCGTAATCTATTCAAATTTTGCCTGTTGAACAAAATAATCCACTTATATATACAGTCAGCCTTCCATACTTGTGGGTTCTGCATCTATGGATTCAACCAACTGTGGATGGAAAATACTCAAAAAAAGTTGTATCTGTACTGAATACGTACAGACTTTTTTACTTGTGATTATTCCCTAAACAATACAGCGTAACAACTATTTAAATAGCATTTACATTGTTCTAGGTATTGTAAATTACCTAGAGATGATTTTAAGTATATGGGAGGATATGCATAGGTTATATGCAATTACTACACCATTTTATATCAAGGATTTGGACATCCTCAGATTTTGGTATCCGAGGGCATCTTGGAATCAATTCCCCATGATACCAAGGGATGGCTGGATGTTGATCAGTTTCCCTCAAGCCTGCCCTTGCTGTGAATACTAGTGCTACAGGCACAGGAACTCTTATCTGCTCTCTGGCTTAAAATATGTATCTTATCGAAAATTGTTTGTTAAAGTGTGAATAAATTGCTAAGTTGTTGTTGCTTGGCAATAATTTTTGCCTGACCATCAGCAGAGCTTTTATTCACCTTTGTCCTTAAAATCCAACATAGCATGGGCTCTTGGGCAAAATATTTCACTGACTATTAAGCATGTAGAACAGGAAAATGAAATACACTATTTGTGCCCTTGATGTAGAACCAGAAATACTGATGATGAGAACTTCGTTTTATGTACCAAATTCACATTGACCATTTTCTAAGCTCTAAACTGATTTAAGTAAGTTTTGTGACTTAACAATGAAAGAAAGTAGAAAGATGCTTTGGGTTTTCAAAATGTTGTTTTAAAAAATTGCTCCTTGGGTGAATTTACCCATTGCTACTTTGAGTTGTATACAGAAGCCAATGATGAGAATTGCTCCTCAGAAACGTGTGCCTAAGTTGTGTTTTAAACTTTACGATACGTGGTGGGCTGAAGCATTAGAGAAAGAGATTCTTTGCCAGCTACAGTGGCTCATGCCTGTAACCAGCACTTTGGGAGGCCGAGGCAGGCGGATCACGAGGTCAGGAGATCAAGATCATCCTGGCCAACATGGTTAAATCCCGTCTCTACTAAAAATGCAAAAAAAATTAGCTGGTATGGTGGCACGGGCCTGTAGTCCCAGCTACTCGGGAGGCTGAGGCAGGAGAATTGCTTGAACCTGGGAGGCCGAGATTGCAGTGAGCAGAGATCGTGCCACTATACTACAAGCCTGGGTGACAGTTCAAGACTCCATCTCAAAACAAAAAAGGGGGAAAGAGATTATTTTCATTTGTTTAATAATCTAAGCATACAGACCAAAGTGCTTTAAGTTTCTGCTCTATGTTAATGTTTTAGAATGGTTATTTTGCTAATTTATTTAGACCTGGAATTGAAATAGTATGTTCAGAATAATAACATGGTTATAGTTCTTGTATGATAAAGTATTCAATTTCAGAATATTGTTGGAATCCTGAGTTTGAAAAATGTGTTGTATTTAGAAACATAGCCCTGTTTTTTGTTTTGTTTCATTTTGTTTTGTTTTGAGACAGAGTCCCGCTCTGTTATCCAGGCTGGAGTGCAATGGCGCAATCTTGGCTCACTGTAACCTCCGACTCCTGGGTTTAAGCAATTCTCTTGCCTCAGCCTCCCGAGTAGCTGGGATTACAGGTGACTGCCACAACACCCAGCTAATTTTTTATGTATTTTTAGTAGAGGTGGGGTTTCTCCATGTTGGCCAGCCTGGTCTCAAACACCTGATCTCAGGTGATCCATCTGCCTCGGCCTCCCAAAGTGCTGGGATTACAGGCATCAGGTACCACACCCGGCCCTGTCTGTTTTAAACAAATAATTTATTGGCAGATTGTCCATGGTTGAGCATAAAAAAAATACCTTGTTGAAAGACAAGCTTAGGTAACTGCTGGCAAAACACTGGGTGCACTATTTTTCTGGATAAAATTTATACTTACTTTCTGTGTTATCTTTCAAAAGGGATCTCTTCAGGTTAAAATCACGTTTATGCTGAAGTCTTTAGGGGTTAACTAAAAATCTCATATGGGTTCATAACTGAAGTTACTAATACTTTATTTTTATCACTTGTAAAAATTTGCTCAAAATTTCAAAAAATATTGATTTGTTTTTTAATGATTTTGCAGGCTGACCCCCAACCTAAATTTTGATAACATCCAATAAGTCAGTATAGTTCTATGACTTCATGTTTTAACTAAGAAGGAAAATTCATAGATATTCCTATTAGCTTTTATAAAACTTCAAAAGTCTCAAACTTAAGTTTGAGTCTAAATTTTCTGACACTGGCCCTTTTTAATATTGTAAGTTTTTGTTCGTTCACTTTCTTAAGTAAAAAGCATTTAATTACTATTTAGCCTTTAAATGGGAAACTCAGGTAATGAACTGCTGACTTTTCTAAAGTTCTTTAACTGATCATTTCAGTATAGAGGGATATTGACCTAATCACTTTCTGTATTTTACAAGTGCTCTTTCTAAAAAGGAATAACTATTATAGCTCTAGTTCCCCAATCTCTATAGGATTCATGAAAAATTGCTTCGTATAAATATAAAAGCACCATATGTGTTCTTAACTCCTATGGCTGCTTGAAGCTCATGATGGATAAGCCTTTTGGTCAGTTTTAATTGTTAAGTACAGAACAAACAATTGTCTGTTGTGATGGTCTGGTTGAAAGAGAGCATTTAAGTATATCCCAGTGGAACTCACCAAAGAAGACCACACCTCAGAAACTACTGCGTTTTCTTGTTTTGTGTTGGATTTGATTTGCTTTTGTTTTTAATACAGCTCTTTTAATATAAAGATTCTTGGTACAGTGAAATCTCTTATTTCAAGTGTTATTCTTCACCCACCTCTTCCCCTGCCATTATATTTCCCAGCTATTTCAAGGAGTTGTAACAATTTGCATTGCATATTATGCAGTAGGTACTGCTTTTTCAGAAAGGCTTGGAAAACATACCTGCTATGAGTAGTTTGTTCAGATGTAGCCATTTACCTGGCTCTCAAGTCGTCTTTGTGGAGACAGTCTTAGACAAAAATCTTCCTTGTTTGCTTGGGATAAGTGAAGTCCAAATTCTTACAATATGCTATTTCAGGATTTCTGATATTTAAAAAGAGAAGAGAAAATCTTTATTGACACTTTCCCCAAGAAGGGTTGTGCTGTTATTTATTTTTATTTTCTATTATAAGAAAAGTCCATCCTTTAAGTAGTTTCTTTTACCCTCTAATTTCATACCAAATACCTGATCAATGGAAATGATATATTTATTTAAGCAGCAAACATTCCTGATCCATCATATGAAATGTGTCAGCAATAATTAGTCGTGAACAGATAAAATCAATTTCAATATAATTCCACTTTGTTTTTAGATACTAAATTAAGATTCAATTAACATTCTCCTCTGAATTCTGAATGTGATAATGTGATTCAAACAGTCACATTTTTAGTAGGATCTTAGTAACTCAGGATAGCATTCCATACTAACCTCAAGTTAGCAAAACAAATTAGCAAAACAGCTTGGTTATCAGTGAGGAGGCTGCCTAAAGATCAAGAAGATTTTCTCTTTTCTTTCTATTTAGAAACATTGCAAGAAAACTTGGATAGTCTTCACCAGACCTGCCATGATTTTTTGAGATTTAGGCCTCAGTGACATGCTTCTGAAAGTTTCCTGCCAGCCTTCCAAACTAAGCATCCACTCTTCCATCTTCCTGAAGTCACTCACCAATAAAGGTAGCATTTTTAAGTCTATTTTTGAGAGGTAAAGGAGAGTCTCTCCCTGCCAAAGGGAATTTTTTTTTTATCAGAATACCTTGAAAAGGGGATATATAAATTTGGAAAACTTAATTTCTTGATCGTGTTCAATAACAGTTTCTATGCATGGTTTTTAATGTGATATAAATGTGTTTCTTTCTTCAGAATACCTCTCTTCACTCCCACCACCTCATTCTGTCTATTTAATGAATATTTTTATTGGAGTTCAAACTCCATGCCTTATGTGCTCACTCAGTTTTCTTTTTTACCCTGTTTACTCTGTCTGTATGTATTCAGATTGTGTCAAATGCTGGCAAAACCTCTAAAACAGTCAAGAAAATGCTTGAAAGTTGATTTGTCATAGTGCAAACTCATGATAAAATGTCTTAATGTTATTTGGATATGTAGTATATAGAAACAGAAAAATAAAGTAGTTTTTTTAACTTAAAATAGAGAATTGTCTCTTTCTTACTCATTTTTAGAAATCATGTTTATTGTTTGCATTTCTTAAACTATTATTAACGCTCCCTTTTCTCTGCAGGAAATAAGCTGCATGCATTCTTTCACTTTGTGTTGAGCTAGTTTCTGTAATTGTGACTAATTATTTCCTTCCTTAATTCACTCTACTGTATCTACCTAAGGTGCCCCTGGAGTTTCATTTGGGTAATTAGTGCCTTAATATGTAATCTGGAGTGCAATTTCTGTGCATTTGCCAGATCAGATTGTACAATGGCTGTCCAGCTCAGCTTTCAGTAAATAGTCTTATAGTAATGACTGTGATTACTTAAAGGTATCAGAATGATGCTGCACAGCTAGGAGGCCTCCTCTAATTAACCACATTCACTCCAGGTTTAGGGAAGCCCTCTACAAGGAAACTTTGTGGCCTCTTATGCATAAGAAATGATGGGTAATTTTCAAAGCTAAATTTTCACTTTACATATATTTTAATAGTGGTTATTTTACTGATCAGTCCTCTGGAGAAGGATTGTTGAGATAAGGAAGGGTGGTGAGTGTGATGGGAGAAGCTGTGTAAATGTGAGTAGCAGAAATTAGAAGAGATAGTGTGAGAGCTCTGGAAATTTTGGAGAGAACAGCTAAGGAATGCAATAGATTAGAGACATCTGGTGATTTCAGTGCAATCTGCACATAGAGAAAAAAACTCTGCCCACTGCCATTCTCCACCGTCCCATCCTCTAGTCTTTTCATTTATACAGAGTATTGAGATAAACTCTGAAATTTTTTAAATTGGTTTAGTTATTGGTTATTATTGGCTAGCAATGTAAGTGTTTTGTTTGGGTGAAGAAGTGAATGAGTAAAAAGGAAGTCATTGAAGTTTGAGACTCAGTGGAGTATTTACACTGTCAGAGCACAAGGCCCACATATTTCTGAATGTATAACTTTGAACCTCATCCTAAATATCCAAGTAGGAAAAAAGTGAAAGCTGTTCATTAGCTACATAATTTTATGTGAGTATAGATATTTGAATGCAGACTACTGTAGATTTTACATTTAAACATATTTGAACACATTTCAGTCCAAATAAATAGTTATATGATCAGGCATATCATAAGTGATAGAATATTTTCAGTTTGAATATTTTGCATAAAAGATACAAGGTAGGCAATGGTATTATCAAACATCTAAACCAAATTGGCCATTCTGATTATTCAGGGATTCAGGGATTTTTCTGTTACAAAGTTTGAGAACAAATAGAAAATGGGCTTTCTCCTTATTTTTTAATCCTTTACAGAATTAATTTTATTTCAACTTGCGTTACATCTAGACTTCTTCCATTTAAAAAAAAATACTCTTTGGTTCCATTCTTACCAGGTAACAGACATCCTGGGAAAAGTGACACAAAAGAGGCAACCTCTAAGTTTTACATTTTTTGTCTCCTCCACCGTTATTCTAATTAAAAAAAAAACAACTCCCCAGAAGTGATGCTGATATGGCAAAAAGTATATAGCATTTCTTCACTTTGAATTGGGAAGGTTCTTGGGATTTTATGGTAATTTAATATAGACTATGTGTGACAATTTTGTTAAAATCATACTCTAATATTCGGACAGCTTTGGACCTCTTAAGATGATTTAGTCCAAGAATAACAAAAACCCATGCAAAAAGGTGAAGATGTACTCCCTGTGCATTTGAGCAATAAATGTCCATAAGCTTATGAGTTCTGTTTATGTCTACTGAGCTGTATGAATAAATTATATTTTAGTAATTTAAATTTCTTTATGAAAATTAGTTTTCAGGGTTGCCACTCTCAACAAAATTCTAAAAGGCTATGTACGACAATGATCTCTAAATAAAAACCAAGTTTTATTTCATGGGTACATGGCTTTTCTGTGACCCTTTCCAACAGGAAGTCAGTTTGTTCAAAATTAGAAGACTGTTTTTCCTTAACTCTCCCCAGGTTGTAGCCTCTGGTGGTGTGACTCATAGACTTTCCTGGTAATCACACTTTGAACCTTAACAATAAGAGCATTGCTAGCAGATTCAGTAGTTTTATGCATCTAGAAACAAATACAGGATGTTGACAGCCTTTAGTGATGAAGTATTTAAAATAAATTCATACTTGTAAAATTGAAAACTAGAGATTCAGCTTTAGTAAAAACAATACAATCTAAACATTTAGCTATGTAAATATTTTCTTAAGTCCAGATAACCTCTTAAAGAAACTCATTTCACCTGGTGAGGTGGTGAGTGCCTGTAGTCCCAGCTACTCCAGAGGCTGAGGTGGGAGGATCGCTTGAGCCCAGGAGTTCTGGGCTGTAGTGCGCTATACCGATCTGGTGTCTGCACTAAGTTCAGCATCAGTATGGTGACAACCCTGTTTTTTCAAAAAAAAAAAAAGAAAACAAGAAAAGAAACTGATTTTGTGTCAAATGGGAAATACAAAGAATGTCAGATTAAACACATGGTTTATATTAAATAAGGCCGTCATCTGTTGGGAGGTAAGGGGAGAATGGAGCTTAGAAAGCAGCCCCCTGATAAAGGGTGCTTAACACACTTTCTAAAATTCAGAATGATTTGTTGCCCTTCAAATCCTACCAACTTTAAAATAATCAAATCTCAAGTACAGCAAACCAGCTAGGTAATTATTTCCAGGTACTTCCCTAACTCAGAAACTGCTAATGACTACTAAGTGAGTGCTTCAGTTATAAATCTGATCAAGAACATGCATCAAAAAGGCCAGAAAGTTAATTTCAAAATCTTACAGGAAAAACTGATAATGACGTTCTCCGTACCCCCCACCCCTGGCATTCCCCACCCTCTGAACCACAGCCTGTGTGCACATTCTTAATAGCGGTGCACTACACTTTGTAAGACAAAAGTTGAATTCTGGGTTGTTTTCAAATGTTTAGAATCATATTTTTTTTCTCATGTGTACAGGGAGGAAAAAAACATTATACAAAAATTTATTCAGGATTCTACAAATGCTTTAAGTAGATTCAACAATAAAGAAGTTATACTTACTCTATTTATGTGCTTTGATCAGACAGGGACACACAGAGTGTTGGATATCCATAGAAATGCCGTTTCTATCATCAGTTCTGTCCATCCAAATCTAATCTAGGGCCCTGCATGCATTAAAATCCATGAGATTTTTAAAGAGTTCAATACTTATTTAGACTTTCTCTGCCTCATTATTTAGGGCACTTATCACTTGGGTTGTTTTAGGGCCTATCATATCTTTCCTTGCAAAGTTGGAGGCCCATTGAGTGCAGAAACCAAGACTTCTTTATGTCTATATATCCTTGTGGTGTTTACCATTGTGACTTGAACCCAGTTGGCTCTAAAAAAAAACCCATTGAATCAATCAAAAGGCCTAACTCTATTAGCTGAGGGCCTTGGAACGAGAGGGACCATCATCTCTGTTCAAATTCATTCCTAGCTACATGAGTTTCTTAGGGCTGCCATGACAAAGTACCCCAAACTGCATGGCTTAAACAGAGATTTATTGTCCCAGTTGTAAAGCACCATGTTTGCAACAGGGTTGGTTCCTTCCTAGGACTGTAGGGGAGAGTCTGTTCTGTCCCTCTCTCCTCTCTTGAGAGTTTGCTGGCAATCATTGATGATCCTTGACTTGTAGATGCATTACCTCCATCTCTGCCTTTATCTTCATACGGTAATTTTCCCCATGCATATCTATCTCTATGTCAAAATGTCCTCTTTTTATAAGAACATAGTCATACACCCCAATGACTTCCTCTTTACTTGATAATCTGCTAAGACCCTGTTTTCAAATAAGGTCATATTCACAGGTCCTGAGAGATAGGGCTTCAACATCTTTTAGGGGGACAGAATTCAATCCATAATAACACTAGGCAAGATTCTTCTCTTTCTTGATGAAGTTCTTAAACTCTAGGTTTATTGCAAACAGAGCCACTGAAGAGAGTAGTTAGTCCAGAGGTTTTCAAATACAGTGTTCTAAGAAGCTCTAACTCTCCAACAGAGTATCTTGGAAGGACTTAGGGAGTGAACAGGGCTCCTGGTTTTATATCTGTTCCAATTAATATTTCCATGCAACAAACCAGCCCAAAACTTAGTGGTGTAAAGCAACAACATTATGACACTCATATTCTGTAGGTAAGAAATTTGGCACAGCAGAGACCTCTTATTTATGCTCCATGATGTGTGGGACCTCAGTTGGAAAGACTTGATGGCTGGGAGCTTGAATCATCTGGAGGTATCTTCACTCCCATATCTGGCATCTGATTCTAGCTGTTGGCAGGAACCTCAGCTGAGGCTATCAGCCAGACTAGACCTCCCCATGCAGCCTGGGCTTCCTCCCAGCATGACAGCTGCAGGGTAGTCAGGCATCTTACATGATAGCTTAGGGCTCCAAAGCAAGTATTCCAAAAGACAAAAAGGATGCTGCATCACCTTTACTGGCCTATCCTCTAAAGTCTCACTTCTACCATACTCTATTAGTTAAAACAGTCATAAATCTTGCCCCATGTTGGAGCAGAGGCAGAGAAGACATACAACCCACCTTTCAGTGGCAGAAGTGCCAGTGTCACATCTTAAGAATATGTGTAACAGCAGATATGGTTGTAGCCATCTATGAAAAATACAATCTGTCACAAGATCTCACACCAAATTCTTCAACCATGTTTTACATGTAAGGACCGCTAACTCTTTAATGTTTGGTAACATTTATAGATAAGAAAGATAGGATGCCTAGTAGCCAAGTAACACTCATGAATTTCATACAATCTTTCAGCATATCCAGTGATTACCATAGAAAAGCAGAAAATGGACAAACCGAGTGTTTTCATTTCTCCTTTTCTTTAGGCAAGAGAGCCTGGCAGAAAGCATATTATGAAAAACTGCAAGAAAGCCATCATTTCATTTTATTGCCTCTTTAAAATCATTATCTTTTTGACAGGATTTCAATGAGGCACTTTTAGAAAATTTGGTTGACACTCATGCATCTCCTAGTGTAAGCCAAAATTTCCTAAATTGCTCAGAGACAGGTGGGCACATACAGGCACACACACCCCTTGTCTATGACTTACACAAATGAAAAAGAGGAAATGTCTCATCAGTCTTTGTGGTGAAAATGTGGAGAGACCAGGGGTGGGGCCTTAGCCAACCCCCTGAGCTTCCGTTGTTATCCCAGCACAGGGGTGTGCTCAGGGCCCTAGCTTCCTGCCCTCCCCAGCCTGACCCTACTGAAGTTACAAACCCTCCCAGCAACTGCAGGACAGGCAGCGAGAGCAGGTTTCTGGGCTTCTGCCTCCTTGCTTTGCAGCAACGTTCTCAGTTAGGTCACATCATTCTGCTAGATCAGGAGGAACATTTGGGTTGGAAAAAGTTTTCTAGGAAATAATTACTCATGAGCAAAGGGACCAGAAAAGTCCCAGAGATGTTCTCTAGCAGACAATTCAAACTAATGACTCGCTGCTGGGCAGCCTGCCCTATAATGACTGATATAAACCATGTCTATGTAAAGCTGTATTAAGATCTCCCTCCAGCCTACTAAATCTCCAAACCAACTCATTGAGGGCTTGCCTCACTCATGTTTAATCTTGTAAAATCCACCAACACATTTTGCTTGTTCACAAAGAATATTTAATAGTTATGATCATCCATGATAATGCTGTAGTGCAGATGTTGAACTGGAATCTGTATGTCCCTTAAGATTTAGATGAAACTGGCCATACCCCAAGTCCACTACCCTCTCTAAGGTTTCATAAATTTCCAGTGGGTTCACATTTTCAGGCCACTGACTCTGAGCCTCTGTCTCTACGGAACGTCTTCCATTCATCAGCTTACCATTGCTTAGGTTAGATCTCCATTCTAGAGTTTGATCCCTGTTCTACCCCTCTTGAAGCCACTGCCCTTTTCCTGGATTTCTCCCAACATGCACCAGGTTTTTGTGCATTTTAGAGACTTTAATGAAGGTTTGGAGGGACAGCTGAGCCTTCATGAGAGCAGTGCAAGCTACTCTAAAACCCCATGTTTGTAAAAGCCGCCCCTATCTTCCCTCTCCCAGCCCTCCCGTCTTTTTCTCTGCTCCACAACCCCTTCTCAGGTTCCTCACTTCTGGCAGAGGGCCCTCTCACTTTCTTGTTTCCTGGTCTCATTCGGCACCTCCTCACTCTCACCCCCGCCCCCTTACAGCTCACCCGAGTGTTTCTCTACACACTTCCCTCCTGTAGAGAGGATTCTGGCATCTGCTACACAAGTCGCTGCTCTTTGCTGTCTTTCACAATCTTCCTCTTCTGCCCTCTGAATAAGCCAAATCTTCAAGCTTATCCCTCAGTCTGTTGTCCCCCTTTGCCCTTACCCCAGCACTTGGTGGCCTCATTTACCTTTCTGTGGCATCTCCCGGATTTCTACTTCTGTTCAGCATCTCTTTTCCACCTCCCACCTCCAACTGCCTTCTGGACATTTCCTCCTGTCATCTCAAGCTTCATGTGTTTAAAAGCAAACCTCTTCTAGTCACAACTCTCATATTGGCAACTGCCTCCTAAATAATCTCATCATCAGCTGCTCCCCCTCCATGCTAGACTCTCTCTTCCCACAGCTAGACTACTGCTCCCAACTGTAACTCTGACCTTATTGTTCCTCTGCTCAAAAACCTTCCCAGTTTCTTCTTAATATTGCCTGTGGACCTTACCCTGACTTTCAAGGTGGACCACAAGATAGGCCTGACCTGCCTTTCCAGCACAAGCCCTGGAGTCCAAAAGGAGTTCCAATTCTTACTATCCATTTGCCTGATGCATGACTTGTGCAAGTTCATTTAA
This sequence comes from Callithrix jacchus, assembly GCF_049354715.1. Taxonomy (NCBI): domain Eukaryota; kingdom Metazoa; phylum Chordata; class Mammalia; order Primates; family Cebidae; genus Callithrix; species Callithrix jacchus. Next base: position 127,165,858 of record NC_133508.1, read on the forward strand.
ACTCCCCAGCCTCTGTTTATATTAAAGATAACCATATATTGACCCTTCCCAGAAAGTACTAAAATGTCTTGATGGTGGTCCCACCCTCAGCCAAGTGCCTGATTAGCTATATCATGGAACAGTTAGGTGGGCTGTGAGAAGAACTGAGCAGAGTTGGGGGAAGATGGTTTGTTCTCTTTTCTCTGAAGTTCAGATGTTGACAGGTAGCTGGCATTATAGGCACTAAGGGCTAGAGCCAAAACTTTGGCTACATCAGAGAATCTGAGCCTGGGAGGCTCTGATGTAATGCATGGCCATTACACATTCGGTCCAGAGTTTACATCCCATGTCTGCCACTTTCTGCATGTATGTTTTGGAGCAAATCACTTAGTTCCTCGAGCTACATCCTCCGCATCTGTAAAATGGAAACCTATTCTAAAAGTTCCTGTGAAGATCAGTGGTCTGAGGTATGTGATGTGCCTAGCTCAATGCTTGCACTCAGAAAACTTGCTAGTCTCATGATGACTACAGTCTGAGCTCTACCTCTGGATAATATAAAATTACCTACAATACTGCACATTTTCCTTATGTCAACATTTTTAACACCCAGAATGTGCTAGGCATTGTTGTAGAGGCAGCAAGTTTGTATCTTTGTCATCAAGGAGCTGGAGCATCATGGAGGAGTCACAGCTAAACAGCTATGGCTGGGCAGCAGGATGAGCGATGTAGTGAGTGTGTCGGTGAAGCCCTCTGGAAACACTACTGCTTTCTCAACCAGCCAGCATTTTCTGGGAACCTTCCAAGTAGCAGATACTGTTCTAGATACTTAAGGACCAAAAAATCAATACTATGATCCTTGTTCTCAAGAAGTCCATAATCTAATAGGAAAAGGCGTTCATGCATTCAGATAGCTACAATGTGTTGTAAGAGTTAACCTAGAAGTCTGTTCACTCTAGGAGCAGCGGGGAAAGTGGGCCAGAGTCACCTGGCCATGGGAAAGGTTTCAGGAGATGAACCTGAACTGGGTCTTGATGCAGATGATCCCCAGAAGAGAAATGAGAGAACATCAGGGAAAGAACTTTTAGGGGACAGAGGCCTGAAAGACCAGGTGGTGTCATTTGGAGATCTTGGTGCCAGGGCAGGGTCATGGCCATTGTAATGGACAGGAGGTAAAGATGGGAAGATGTGAGGATCAGCTTGAGGGTGCCCACGCCACAGAGCTCTTCGTTTTATCCTCCAGCAGTGGGAAACTGGGGAAGATATTTAAGCCCATTCTCAGTTACATTCAACTGCAGGACAACCTTACAGTCTGTCTGAGCCTCCTCTCTGTGTTCAAATTCTTGTAACAAGAAAAAACTACCATCTGTTTTTTTAGAAAACTAAAGGCTACAGAGAGAAGCCAATAGTCGGCTGATTAACAATGCCCCAAGCAAATTTCACGGTGCATGAGACTCATAAACATCAACTTGTTGCTTCAGCTTGTTCTTGGCATCACTAGATCTCAGGAAAACCACCCAGCAGACTCATTGTCCTTTGTCCCTGCCTCTTCCACCTTATTTCACACCCTGGTTTCTTCCTTTGCTTTGCTGCTGCTTTCCAGACGATTACAGGAAATGTGCCCTGTTTCACGTCTGGAAAGTGAAAAGGAAACCACCCAGTTTACCTGAATGAACTGTGAGCACCATTCTCAGTGCAAAGTTCTCCTCCTCTCTCTGCCTCTACCCCTTGTGTGCTCATTTGTGAGGTGTCATTATTCTCAGGGTATATGAGAATGCGCAAAGGTTTTTATCTGCCCATCCCCCTCAAGCCTGCTTCCTGGGTAACTCCAGGCTGCCTGCTTGAAGTCCTGTGGGCTGGATAACCCAGGGAGAGAGATGCACTGGAAGACGTAGCTTGGTTAGCCACGTGTCCCCATCAGACCTCTTGCTCTTTTTCTGTCCCCAGAGGAAAGGTGGAGCTTTCCGGCCTACAGAACTTAGTTTCATTTTCCCATTCTTTCTAATGCTCTGTTCCTGCCCTACCCTCCTGGGTAGCTTGGGTCTTAGTGTTTCTTCTAGAAAGCACTCTGCAGAATGTCTTGGTTCTCCAAACCAAGGGCTTTGATACTACTGGGAAAACCACAGTCTTGAAATGCTAGCGAGCACACCTCTCCTCCAATGGTGCTATTGCTTAGTTATGTTGCAACCCCTGCCTCAGCCTCTGGCAGGGCAAGGACCCACAGCATCTCTGACACCCACACTCCCATCACCACACCCTGGGAGCCCCTGACTCTTCCCACCACTTTCAGATACAGAGGAAGTGCCGCAACTTGGAATATGAGACTGGCCTCCTACCATGGCTCTTCAGAGGGACCAGGTGACATAACCTGAAAATGAAAGGCAGTTTATGCCCGTAGGGTGACATTGGACCAAATAGAGGGGGAAAAAAATTCCCCGAGGAAGCTGCCAATAAACTCTACACCCTCCCGTCCTCCTGTGGATGATTCCTAGGCTCAGTGGTTTGGTTTGTCCTGCCAGGGATGTCTCATACCACCAAGCATCCGGCTGTTCTGTCCTGAAGCTGTGACCAACTCGTTAATGAGTATTCACTTTCCTTCCTCCCAGCCTGGATTTTCCTTTCTCTTATTTTTGCAACCCTGCCATGGCACCTCCCAAAAAAGCATTAGTACATAAGCTTTGCCTCAGACTCTGTTTTAGAGAATCCACTAACCCTGGCCCACTGAACTCAGAATAACACTCTGAACCCATTAATTTGGCTAGTTTGTTCCGGAGTTGGCCTAAGCTGGTTTATAATCACCTTTCCCTGACACCCGCTAAGGCCCCAAAAGAAGGCCGTTCCTTGTTTCTTCCTTGGAAGAGAATAGAGTCAGACCAGCAGATCCCTGGAAAACACTTGTCAGAGGGAGAACCATCACATCACTATTAACATGATGGGGAGAAATGAAAATAATCTAAGCTCCTAAAAATGAGAGTCATTTTTTAAATGATATATTTTTACAATAAAACACTAGGTAGACATTTAAAATAATGTTACAAATATATTTATTGACATATAATTCATTATGTGTTAATTGAAAAAAGAAAAGTTTAAAAATTAAGCACAGTATAATCTCACTTATGCAGGAAAGAAAAAGCATATATCCATATATTTAAAAATTGGAAGAAGATATACATCCAAATGAAACAGAGATTGTCATTCAGTGGCAGGATGATAAGTGGGCTTTCTTTTATTCTTTATATGTATCAGTATTTTAAAATTTTTCCTCTAAGAATTATATATTAATTGTGATTTTTTAATTTAAAAGAGAAAAAAGTTTCTGGGCTTGGCACTAGCAAAAGCTCATTCTGCCAGCAATATGCTGTAACTTTAGAAGGAAAATTAGATGACCCCAGAGAGACTCTGGAGAACTAAAGATAAAAGATGCTTTCACAATGGCTTTTCTTTATGGTAAGAATAATTAGAATGATATTGTTTAGAATTGTTCCAATAATAACTACTCGTTCAAGCATAAAGGTAATACGTGTGTGTATATATATATAACAGGAGCAATGTTGTAGTATTGTTGTGGTCACTGTCCTTTGTGAGGCAGCTCATAAAATATACCTGTGTATTTCATTATTTTGTTATTCTTAATAATTAAATTATCCATAATATAAATATGATGCTCCTTGAATTTCTTTTGGTATGTTTTTAGTTTTTGAGAATTTTGAAGGATAAACCATTGCCTCTGCACAGGGTGGGGCAAAGGGTGAGCAGTCTGTTTACTCAGCATACACCAAGTTCTGTCTATTTTCAGAACTTAGCTGGGAACTAGAGAATCAGAATGTAAAGACACAAACTCTTCCCTCAGTGAGCTGGCAGGGGACAAGAACCAGTGAACAAATGTCTAAGATGGACTGCACTCAGTACTCTACGCCCAGGACTCTAATGGGCCCTTAAAGGGCATGCACTCCAGGTGGGGAACGTAGTCAGGAGAGGCTGCCCCAGAGTAAGTGATGTCTGAGCTGTATGTTGAAGGACAAGTGGTGTAGAAAAACAGCCTATTGCACAGCAAGAGTGACACCATCTTGAGGTGAAATCGCCGTGATGGCTAATATTTGACTCCTATCTAGCAAAGTTTTCTGCAGCAAGGCCTTTAAACAATGTTATAGCATAGATAGCCTGAAAAAGATGCTTCCCTAACCTTCCCAATAATCACAAGTTTCACAAGAAAACCTTTTTTTTTTTGAGACGGAGTTTCACTCTTGTTACCCAGGCTGGAGTGCAATGGCGCGATGTAGGCTCACTGCAACCTCCGCCTCCTGGGTTCAGGTAATTCTCCTCCCTCAGCCTCCTGAGTAGCTGGGATTACAGGCACGCACCACCATGCCCAGCTAATTTTTGTATTTTTAGTAGAGACGGGGTTTCACCATGTTGACCAGAATGGTCTCGATTTCTTGACCTCGTGATCCACCCACCTCGGCCTCCCAAAGTGCTGGGATTATAGGCGTGAGCCACCGCGCCCGGCTCACAAGAAAATCTTAAACATGATCACCTACCCATGTTTTATTCTAAAAGCTTGCTATAAGTGTAGGAATCCACTATCTCATGGCCACCAGAGACCTAAGTCCCTAGTAAAAGTTGTTTTTTTTTTCTAAGAAACTGGATTTGTCAGCCTCTTGCTTTGACCTCTCAGTTCCCTTAGCCTTTGGAATTAGGTTTGCATAGACCTGCTCACTACATGGAACAAGTGGGAATTAGCCAAAGAAAGGGAGAAGGGCATTCTGAGAGGCTAGAAGATATGAGAGAGAGCAGGGCCAGGGACTGGAACAGTTAAAATGTTATCAGTGCTGTCCAGAAACTATCTATGAAAGTCCAACATCTGTGATGTCAACATGGCAGTTACTAGCCACATGTGGCTGTTGAGCAAGTGAATAAGTGAAATTTTATTATTTTATTTTTAAAATTTAAATGTAAATAGGCACATGTGGCTGATGGCTACTGTACTGAACAGTGTAGCTCTACCCAGTTTTTTCAAAGTAGGTTTGGTTTTCATTTGAAAAGTGAAAAGGAGTCAGTACACAATGTTAAAACAGAGTAATTATAGGAGTAGATTAGAAAGAAGGATTACTTGCAAATTTGAAAGCAGAGTACTTTGGACTGTTTTTAAGATGCATTAACTTTCCATGACCTTCTTAGAGAAGATTTTTTTAAAAATGAAGTACATATAAAACAAACATTGCCATAAAATTCATTTTTGGAGCAAAAATGAAAAGGACTTAATTAAAGAGCTTCTGCACAGCAAGAGAAACTATCAAGGGAGTAAAAAGACAACCTACAGAATGAGAGAAAATATTCACAAATTATGCATCCAATAAAGGTCTAATATCCAGAATCAAAAAGGAACTAAAACAAATCAATAAGCAAAACACAACTCCATTAAAAAGTGGGCAAAGGGTATGAACAGAATCTTCTCAAAAGAAGATGTAAAAGCCAACAAACATGAGAAAATGTCCATCATAACTAATCATCAGAGAAATGCAAATCAAAACCACAGTGAGATACCATCTCACACCAGTAGAATGGCTTTTGTTAAAAGTCAAAAGATAGATGTTGGCAAGGCTGTGGAGAAAATGGAACACTTATACACTGTTGGTGGGAATGTAAATTAGTTCAGCCACGTGGAGAGCAGTTTGGAGATTTCCCAAAGAACTGAGAGTTGAATTACCACTTGACCTAGCAATCCCACTACTGGATATACACCCAAAGGAAGATAAATCATTCTACCAAAAAGACACATGCACACATGTTCATCACAGTGCTTTTCACAATAGCAAAGATGTGGAATCAAACCAGGTGCCCATCAGTTCTGGATTGGATAAAGAAAATGGGGTTCATATACACCATGGGATACTCCACAGCCATAAGGAAATGAAATCATTTCCTTTGTAGCAACATGGTTGGAACTGGAAACCATTATCCTAAGCAAACTAACACAGAAACAGAAAACCAACTACTGCATGTTCTCACTTATAGGTGGGAACTAAACGTTGGGTACACATGATCATAAAAACGGGAACAATAAACACTGAGAAATACAAGAAGTGGGTGGGGGTAAGTGTTGGAAAAAAATACCTATTGGGTGCCATGCTCACTATCTGAGTGATGTATGTATTGGTATTCCAAACCTCAGCATCACGTAATATAGCTTTGTAACAAACCTGCACATGTACCTGGATTCTAAAATAAATGTTGAAAAAAATTACTTTTAGAAATGATCTGACAGTTGAAACTACCAAACAATTAGCTCACCTGCAAACTGAAAGATAACAGATAGCCATCTCAGTAGGAAACTGAGAAGACAGCATTTAGGGAGCCATTCCCTAGGGCCTGCATGCAAATGGCCAATTACACATATGAAACAATTCAATTCTAGGAAATTTCAGTAAAAATGAGATTCTCATTTTCAACTGTCAAATTGGTAAAATTTTACTTTGAAGACTGAATATTGTTGAGAATGTAGATAAACAGTTACTCCCTTAAACCTCTTTAGGAGAATAAACTGGTGCATCATTCTGAAGGCCAGTTTGGCAAGATTACAGCAAAACACTTGAAAATGTTCAAACTTTGTCAGCCAGCTATTCCATTTCTGGGAACTTGACATTAGGAAGTAATTAGGGATTCTTGAGAAGATTTGCACATAAGGCTTTTTGTGTCTGTGTTACATACAACAGTGAGACAAATGACAACAAATTAATTGTGGTTCTCAATGGGGGATTTCTTAAATTATGGTACATCTACACAACTGAATGCTACATAGCCATTAAACATCGTATTGCATATGAATACTTAACTGCATGGGGGAAATGTGTGTGATATATTGTTTAGTAGAAAAATATCAACCCCCTATTAGAATATAAGATTTTAGTTATATATTTGTTTAAATGATATGAATAGAAAAAATACTTGAGGGGTATTCACCAAAATGTTAATGCTATTTATTACTCAGTGGTGTGATTATAGATGATTTTTATTTTCTTCTTTGTGTTTCTCTGTATTTTTAAATGTTCTACAATGAAAATCTATGACATTTAAAATAGAAAACAATTTTTAAAAATTAATGTTGTCGATTATATCGGTAGTGTTAAATTGTAGCAGAAGTAATGGAAAGTATGCAACCAACACCTGCAGAAGTGCTGTACTAGATAAAATGATTGAAGTAGCAGCAGGCATCGGCTCGTCTAGACTTGTGGGCAGTCGAGCTTTTAAAGAGGCTAAGTGCCTTTGGAGTCCTTTCCAGAAATTCCTCCCTGCTGTTCGTAGCTGCAGAAGACCTTTAATTAATCAAGATGAAATGTTTTCAGCAAGAGATAATCATGTATATGAAGTTGATCTTGCAGCCAAAGATGTAGATGGTTTGTAAAAATAGAGGGAATGTTCCCCTTGTTATGTTCTTGCTAATATTTTAACCCAAAAAGTTTACCAGTACCTGGAAAAGGAGAGAGGAGAGTTATCAAGGAAAGATTTAACCAGACTCAACAAACAGAAACCTCAGCTAATCTGAAATTCTTCTGCCTCTGACTTTCAGAAGCAAACAACAGATCTCAAGAAAGTAACTCTGAATTGAGATTTGCCTATCATCAGTTTTTGGGCTATTTCTCAGGATTTTACCAGTCAAACTAGTCTCCAGATTTTCTATGTCAGTATACTCACCCTATGCAATGAAAATAATTTTTTTTTATTGCATTTTAGGTTTTGGGGTACATGTAAAGAACATGCAAGATTGTTGCATAGGTACACAAATGGCAGTGTGATTTGCTGCCTTCCTCCCCATCACCTAAATCTGGCATTTCTCCCCATGCAATCTCTCCCCAACTCCCCACGCTATCTCTCCCCAACTCCCCACCCCACACTGTCCATCCCCGATTTACCCCCAACAGACCCCAGTGTGTGATGCTCTTCTCCCTGTGTCCATGTGTTCTCATTGTTCAACACCCACCTATGAGTGAGAATATGCGGTGTTTGATTTTCTGTTCTTGTGTCAGTTTGCTGAGAATGATGCTTTTTCAGGTTCATCCACGTCCCTACAAAGTACACGAATTCTTTGTTTTTTATGGCTGCATAATATTCCATGGTGTATATGTGCCACATTTTCCCTGTCCAGTCTATCATCGATGGGCATTTGGGTTGGTTCCAGGTCTTTGCTATTGTAAACAGTGCTGCAATGAACATTCGTGTGCATGTGTCCTTATAGTAGAACGATTTATAAACCTTTGAATATATACCCAGTAATGGCATTGCTGGGTCAAATGGAATTTCTATGTCTAGGTCCTTGAGGAATCACCACACTGTCTTCCACAATGGTTGAACTAATTTACACTCCCACCAACAGTGTAAAAGTGTTCCTATATCTCCACATCCTCTCCAGCATCTGTTGTCTCCAGATTTTTTAATGATCACCATTCTAACTGGCGTGAGATGGTATCTCAATGTGGTTTTGATTTGCATTTCTCTAATGACCAGTGATGATGACCATTTTTTCATGTTTGTTGGCCTCATGTATTTTTAAAGTGTCTGTTCATATCCTTCACCCACTTTGGAATGGGCTTGTTTGTTTTTTTTCTTGTAAACCTGTTTTAGTTCTTTGCAGATTCTGGATATTAGCCCTTTGTCAGATGGGTAGACTGCAAAAATGTTTTCCCATTCTGTTGTTTGCTGATTCACTCTAATGACTATTTCTTTTGCCGTGCAGAAGCTGTGGAGTTTGATTAGGTCCCATTTGTCTATTTTGGCTTTTGTTGCCAGTGCTTTTGGTGTTTTGGTCATGAAGTCCTTGCCTACGCCTATGTCCTGAATGGTTTTGCCTAGATTTTCTTCTAGGGTTTTTATGGTATTAGGTCTTATGTTTAAGTCTTTAATCCATCTGGAGTTAATTTTAGTGTAAGGTGTCAGGAAGGGGTCTGTTTTCTGCTTTCTGCACATGGCTAGGCAGTTTTCACAACACCATTTATTAAACAGGGACTCCTTTCCCCATTGCTTGTTTTTGTCAGATTTGTCAAAGATTGGATGGTTGTAGATGTGTTGTGTTGCCTCCGAGGCCTCTGTTCTGTTCCATTGGTCTATATCTCTGCTTTGGTACCAATACCATGCTGGTTTGATTACTGTAGCCCTGTTGTATGGTTTGAAGTCAGGTAGTGTGATGCCTCCAGCTTTGTTCTTTTTGCTTAGAATTGAATTGGCTATGTGGGCTCTCTTGGTTCCATATGAAGTTTAAGGTGGGTTTTTCCAGTTTTGTGAAGAAGGTCATTGGTAGCTTGATGGGGATAGCATTGAATTTGTAAATTACTTTGGGCAGTATGGCCATTTTCATGATATTGATTCTTCCTAACCATGAACATGGAATGTTTCTCCATTTGTTTGTGTCCTCTCTTATTTCCTTGAGCAGTGGTTGGTAGTTCTCCTTGAAGAGATCCTTTATGTTCCTTGTTAGTTGTATTGCTAGGTATTTTATTCTCTTTGTAGCAATTGTGAATGGCAGTTCGTTATTGATTTGGCTCTCTTTAAGTCTGTTATTGGTGTATAAGAATGCTCGTGATTTTTGCACATTGATTTTGTATCCTGAGACTTTGCTGAAGTTGCTTATCAGTTTTAGGAGATTTTGGGCTGAGACAATGGGGTCTTGTAGATATACAATCCTGTTGTCTGCAAATAGAATAGAGACAATTTGACTTCCTCCTTCCTATTTGAATACCCTTTATTTCTTTTTCTTGCCTGATTGCTCTGGCTAGAACTTCCAGTACTGTATTGAATAGGAGTGGTGAGAGAGGGCATCCTTGTCTAGTGCCAGATTTCAAAGGGAATGCTTCCAGTTTTTGACCATTCAGTGTGATATTGGCTGTTGGTTTGTTGTAAATAACTTTTATTATTTTGAGATATGTTCTGTCAACACCTAGTTTATTGAGGGTTTTTAGCATAAAAGGTTGTTGAATTTTGTCAAAGGCCTTCTCTGCATCAATTGAGATAATCATGTGGTTTTTGTCTTTGGTTCTGTTGATGTGGTGAATTACATTTATAGACTTGTGTATGTTGAACCAGCCTTGCATCCCCAGGATGAATCCTACTTGATCATCGTGGAAAAGCTTTTTGATATGCTGTTGCAATCGGTTTGCCAGTATTTTATTGAAGATTTTTGCATCTATGTTCATCATGGATATTGGCCTGAAGTTTTCTTTTCTTGTTGGGTCTCTGCCGGGTTTTGGTATCAGGATGATGTTGGTTTCATAAAATGATTTGGGAAGGATTCCCTCTTTTTGGATTGTTTGGAATAATTTCATAAGGAGTGGTACCAGTTCCTCTTTGTATGTGTGGTAGAATTTGGCTGTGAACCCATCTGGACCTGGGCTTTTTTTGTGTGGTAGGCTCTTAATTGCTGCCTCAACTTCAGACCTTTTTATTGGTCTATTCAGGGTTTTTACTTCTTCCTGGTGTAGGCTTGGGAGGATGCAAATGTCCAGGAATTTATCCATTTCTTCCAGGTTTACTAGTTTATGTGCATAGAGTTGTTTGTAATAATCTCTGATGATGGTTTTTATTTCTGTGGAATCTGGGGCGATATCCCCTTTATCATTTTTTATTGCATCTATTTGATTATTCTCTCTTTTCTTTTTTATTAATCTGGCTAGTGGTCTATTTTGTTGATTTTTTTCAAAAAACCAGCTCCTGGATTTATTGATTTATAGAAGGGTTTTTTTGTGTGTGTGTCTCTATCTCCTTCAGTTCTGCTCTGATCTTAGTTATTTCTTGTCTTATGCTAGCTTTTGAGTTTTTTTGATCTTGCTCCTCCAGCTTTCAATTTTGATGATAGAGTGTTGATTTTAGATCTCTCCTTGCTTCTCATGTGGGCATTTATTGCTATATATTTTCCTCTAGAGACTGCTTTAATGTGTCCCAGAGATTCTGGAATGGGGTGTCTTCATTCTCGTTGCTTTCAAAGAACATCTTTATTTCTGACTTCATTTCCTTGTTTATGCAATCAACATTCAAGAGCCAGTTGTTTAGTTTTCATGAAGCTGTGCAGTTCTGAGTTAGTTTCTGAATTCTGAGTTCTAACTTGATTGCACTATGGTCTGAGAGACTGTTTGTTACGATTTCCTTTCTTTTGCATTTGCTGAGGAGTGATTTACTTCCAATTATGTGGTCAGTTTTAGAGTAGGTGTGATGTGTTGCTGAGAAGAATGTATATTCTATGGATTTGGGGTGGAGAGTTCTGTAAATGTGTATTACATTTCCTTGGTCCAGGTCTGAGTTCAAGTCCTGGATATCCTTGTTAACTTTCTGTCTGGTTGATCTGTCTAATATTGACAATGGGGTGTTAAAGTCTCCCACTATTATTGTGTGGGAGTCTAAGTCTCTTTGTAAGTCATTAAGAACTTGCCTTATGTAACTGGGTGCTCCTGTATTGGGTGTGTATATAGTTAGGATCATTAGCTCTTCTTGTTGCATTGATCCTTTTACCATTATATAATGTCCTTCTTTGTCTCTTTTGATCTTTGTTGGTTTAAAGTCCATTTTATCAGAGATGAGAATTGCAACTCCTGCTTTTTTTTGCTGTCCATTTGCTTGGTAAATCTTCCTCCATCCCTTTATTTTGAGCCTTTATGTATTCTTGCATGTAAGATGGGTTTCCTGGATACAGCACACCAATGGGTTTTGGCTTTTTATTCAATTTGCCAGTCTGTGTCTTTTGATTGGGGCATTTAGCCCATTTACATTTAGGGTTAATATGGTTATGTGTGAATTTGATCCTGCCATTTTGATGCTAGCTGGCTGTTTTGCCTGTTAGTTGATATAGTTTCTTCATTATGTTGATGCTCTTTACCATTTGGTATGTTTTTGGAGTGTCTGGTACTGATTGTTCCTTTCTATGTTTAGTGCCTCTTTAAGGAGCTCTTGTAAAGCAGGCCTGGTGGTGATGAAATCTCTGAGTACTTGCTTGTTTACAATGGATTTTATTTTTCCTTCACTTATGAAGCTTAGTTTGGCTGGATATGAAATTCTGGGTTGAAAGTTCTTTTCTTTAAGGATGTTGAACATTGTCCCCCACTCTATTCTGGCTTGGAGGGTTTCTGCTGAGAGATCTGCTGTGAGTCTGCTGGGCTTCCCTTTGTGGGTAACCTGATCTTTTTCTCTGGCTGCCCTTAGCATTTTCTTCTTCATTTCAACCCTGGTGAATCTGATGATTATGTGCCTTGGGGTTGCTCTTCTTGAGGAATGTCTTTGTGGTGTTCTCTGTATTTCCTGGACTTGAATATTGGCCTGCCTTGCTAGGTTGGGGAAGTTTTCCTGGACAATATCCTGAAGAGTATTTCCAGCTTGGATTCATTCATTCCATCACATTCAGGTACACCTATCAAACGTAGATTAGGTCTTTTCACATAGTCCCATATTTCTTGGAGACTTTGTTCATTCCTTTTTACACTTTTTTCTCTAATCTTGCCTTCTTGTTTTACTTCATTGAGTTGATCTTCGACCTCTGATATCCTTTCTTCTGCTTGGTCAATTAGGCTGCTGAAACTTGTGTATGCTTCGCAAAGTTCTCATATCATGTTTTCCAGCTCCATCAATTCACTTATATTTCTCTCTAAGTTGTTTATTCTCATTAGCATTTCATCAAATCTTTTTTCAAGGTTCTTAGTTTCTTTGCATTGGGTTAGAATATGTTCTTTTAGCTCACAGAAGTTTCTTATTACTCAACTTCTTAAGCCTGATTCTGTCAATTCATCACTCTCGTTCTCTATCCAGCCTTGTTCCCTTGCTGGTGAGGAGTTGTGATACCTTGTAGGAGGAGAGGCATTCTGGTTTTGGGTGTTTTAATTTTTTTTGCACTGGTTTCTTCCCATCTTTGTGGATTTATCCACCTGTCATCTTTGTAGTTGTTGATTTTCAGATTGGGTCTCTGAGTGGATGTCCAATTTGTTGATGATGAAGTTATTTCTTTCTGTTTCTTCGTTTTCCTTCTAACAGTCTGGCCTCTCTGCTGTAGGACTGCTGAGGTCCACTCCAGCCCTGCTTGTCTGGGGATCACCTACAGTGGCCTCTGTGCTTTCACTGGGAGCTGCAATCCTGAGCTGCTCCTAATCAGCCATCTTGGATCCCTCCCCAATGAAAATAACTTCTAATGGTAAATCTGAGATTCCAGCATAATTTTTAGAATTAATGAAAATAGATTAAATAATGTTCTACATACTCTACTATGCAGAAGAAACAGCAGAAGGGAGAGAGAAAGGACGAAGAGGAAGGAGGAGGGAAGAAAGAAAGAAAAAAGAAAAGAGAGTGACTATATAGACTGGGCCCTATGCCAAAACTCACAAGACTGTGTCAGAGATCTGGCTTCCAAGGGTGAGGTACACCCTATGCAGTCTGGTCAGATGCCTAGCATCACACTTTGGTATTTTCCTTGGAAAATGAGAGTCCTGCTATCTCACAGCCTCCCTCCTCCTCCAGAGAGAAGGAAAGGACCTTTTCCTCCACAAACTGGTTTGGAGGCTCATGGACATTGAATGACATTCCCATTCCTCATGCATATCAGTCGTTGCACCTACCTTAGTTTCACTGCCAGTGTTGCTTCTGAATCTCCCTAGATGCTTTTCCAGGAGTAGATGATGAACTATCTAGAAAATTCTACTTGGACATTTCATTTCTTATTGTCTTTAGTTACTGAAATTATTTATGCTTTGGCATTGGGAAACTTAATGACTTTCCCTTCTTCTCCTGGTTCTAACACATATTCAAAGGAGGAAAAGAGTAGTCTTCTATTTCTAAAGTGATTAGGGTGGGTAATGGGGTTTGGGCTTAGAAGCAGAGACAGAGGATAGTTGATGGACATACAATGGCAACTATGGGTCTCAGAAGATGATTTTATTCTGTCAGAGTTACTATTATGTGACGAAGGCTGTGTGGAACAGCATTGGATTATATGTGGGTCTCAGTATATAGGGGAAAACAAGGATAGCAGAAAAGAACTGTGAAGAAACATATTTGCTTATATTATTTCAGAGTGGATTGTAAATATTTGAGATTGGTAGATGCTGTAGGCAGAGGCAGTATAAAATGAGTGAACAATTTCACATGTCTGAAAGGTCACACAGCAAGTCTAACCCTGCCTCAGTTGGCAGCAGGGTTCAACCAGAGGCCGTTAGATTTCTGGCTCCTGTGAACACCTGGAAACCAGTTTCCTGCCCCCTCCTCCCCCACTTGATGCATGTGTGCCTGCACACACAAACACACATAGACACACACACTCAGCATGTGGCAAATACAAGTCAACAGCAACAACTCCTGCTCTAGGACTGACATTTACCTGCTGTGTCTAGGTCTCCAGTGCAATGGTCTCTGACTCCTGGCTTCTGAACCATGCGTGCCCAGAGCCTTGGTGCCTGCCTGAAGGAGTCTCAGCTGATCTGAGATTCTGTCCTGTACATCCAAGGATTTTTATCCCAATTGGGTTTGTTCCTTGAAGCTTGACTTCTGTTTACAAAAGACTTGAAAATGTTTAAGCTCACTCAGTCAGCTATTCCACTTCTGGGAATTTGCCATTAGGAAGTAATTAGGGATTCTTGAGAAGATTTACACATAAGGCTTTTTGTGTCTGTGTTACATACAACAGTGAGAAAAATGACAACAAATTAATTGTGGTTCTCAACAGGGAATTTCTTAAATAAATTATGATGCATCTACACAACTGATCACTTCGTAGCCATTAAATATCATGTTGTATATGAATACTTAACTGTACAGAAGAAATGTGTATGATACATTGTTTAGTAGAAAAATATCAAACCCCTATTACAATGTAAGGTTTTAGTTGTATATTTGTTTAAATGATATGAATGGAAAAAAATACTTGAGGGATATTCACCAAAATGTTAGCTCTATTTATTACCTAGTGGCGTGATTATAGGTGATCTTTGTTTTCTTCTTTATGTTTATTTTCTTCTCATGCTGTACTGCATACTGCACCAGTTACTGTCTGTATGTTGGTATATTCAGCGCCTACGGTAACTGCAGCTCATATCTTAACTAGATGGCGTAACATACCTTAACAGACACATTACTTCAGTATTTCACTCATATGAAAACACATGTCTGTCTTCTTCTCCAATAAAACACCAAATGGCGGATGACGCCGGTGCAGCGGGGGGGCCCGGAGGCCCCGGGGGCCCCGGAATGGGGAACCGCGGTGGCTTCCGCGGATGTTTTGGCAGTGGCATCCGGGGCCGGGGTCGCGGCCGTGGACGGGGCCGGGGCCGAGGCCGCGGAGCTCGCGGAGGCAAAGCCGAGGATAAGGAATGGATGCCTGTCACCAAGTTGGGCCGCCTGGTCAAAGACATGAAGATTAAATCTCTGGAGGAGATCTATCTTTTCTCTCTGCCCATCAAGGAATCTGAAATCATTGACTTTTTCCTGGGGGCCTCTCTCAAGGATGAGGTTTTGAAGATTATGCCGGTGCAGAAGCAGACCCGTGCTGGCCAGCGCACCAGGTTCAAGGCGTTTGTTGCTATTGGGGACTAAAATGGTCACGTCGGTCTGGGTGTTAAGTGTTCCAAGGAGGTGGCCACTGCCATCCGTGGGGCCATCATCCTGGCCAAGCTCTCCATTGTCCCCGTGCGCAGAGGCTACTGGGGGAACAAGATCGGCAAGCCCCACACCGTCCCTTGCAAGGTGACAGGCCGCTGTGGTTCTGTGCTGGTGCGTCTCATCCCCGCGCCCAGGGGTACTGGCATCGTCTCAGCACCTGTGCCTAAGAAGCTGCTTATGATGGCTGGTATCGATGACTGCTACACCTCAGCTAGGGGCTGCACTGCCACCTTGGGCAACTTTGCCAAGGCCACCTTTGATGCCATCTCTAAGACTTACAGCTACCTGACCCCCGATCTCTGGAAGGAGACAGTGTTCACCAAGTCTCCCTATCAGGAATTCACTGACCACCTTGTCAAGACCCACACCAGAGTCTCCGTGCAGAGGACCCAAGCTCCAGCTGTGGCTACAACATAGGGTTTTTATACAAGAAAAATAAAGTGAATTAACATTAAAAAAAAAAAAAAAAAGAAAACACATGTCTCCTGAAACCTAAGTGATCTCCCCATTGACTACGGTGGTCTTCCCCAGGCACTGAGGACCTCACTCTTTACAAACTATAGCCCAGATGAACTAAGAAGGTTCGGCCTTTCCTAACCTAGGCTGTATTTCCATTCTTTCTGAATTTAGCTTCTTTCTGATGTGATTCACCTTCACCTTTGCCAAAAGACAGTATATATAATTTTGTATTGCAAAAAAACCCTCAGAGAAAACTATTAGTAATCAAATTCCTCTTGGACATAAATGATAACTAGTGAGGCAGAGTAACCTGGTGGATATCACAGACCTTGGAATAAATGAGAACTGCTTTCCGACCCATGCTTGTGAACTGTAAGACTATGGGCACGTTTCCTAAACTCTGTGAGCCCCTGTTTCCTCATTTATGAAACAGAAATAATAATATGTGCCTGATAGGATTATTAGGAGGGTCGAGTGACATAATGCATGCCAGGCTGCTAGCAGTAATAGGTGACAAGGCTTCTGACCATTTAATTCTGTTTTCCTCTCCCCTTTTTCTAATTTCTCTGTGTCTATAAATAGACACTTTGAGGAATTCAAATGTACAGTGTGTATGTTCCATGAGAGCCAGAACTTATCTGTATCCCTAAGGAATATTGCTTAGCACATAGTAAAAGTTCAATAAATATTTGTTTAATGAATGAATGAACCATTGGTCTCTACCTTTGCCTGGGGAAATGGCCAGTATCTGCTCTTTGATGGATTACTTAGCCTAAAAGGACATTTCATCTTTCTTTTTCTTTTTTCTGAGACGGAGTTTCACTCTGTTGCCCAGGCTGGAGTGCAGCGGCACTATCTCAGCTCACTGCGGACTCCACATCCCAGGTTACAGCAATTCTCCTGCCTCAGCCTCCCAGGTAGCTGGGGCTACAGGCACACTCCACCATGCCTGGCTAATTTGTGTATTTTTGGCAGAGATGGGGTTTTACCATGTTGGCCAGGCTGGTGACCTCAAGTGATCCGCCTGCCTTGGCCTCTCAAAGTGCTAGGATTACAGGCGTGAGCCACTGCGCCTGGCCAGAGAACACTTCTTCTTAAGCAAGTCCTCCTCAGCTAGCCTGCTGCCTGATGGATCATTCTGCCTCTGCACAGCACCTATAGTCATGTGTTGCTGAATGACAGGAATACCTTCTGAGAAATACATCATTAGGTGATTTCGTCATTGTGGGAACATCATAGAGTGCACTTACACAAATCTAGGTCGTCTGGTCTGCTATACACCTAGACTGTATGGAATAGCCTATTGCTCCAAGGTGCAAAGCTGCACACTATGTCACTGTACTGAATACTGTAGGCAGTTCTAACACAATGGTAAGTATATGCGTATCTAAAACCAGAAAAATGGTACAGTAAAATATGTTATAAGAAAAAAAACCATACACTTGTTTAAGGCACTTACTATAAATGAACGTTTCAGGACTGAAAGATGCTCCGGGTGAGTCAGTGAGTGAGTGGTGAGCGAGTATGAAGGTCTAGACATTACCGTGGACCTCATAGACTTCACCAACACTGAACACTTCGGCTACACTCAATTTATAAACAGATTTTTTTATTCCTTCAATAATAAATTAGCCTTAGTTTACTGTAACTTTTTAACTGTAAACATTAAAAATTTTTTTAAACATTTTGACTCATAATAACATAGTTTAAACTACAAATATACAGCTATACAAAAATATTATATATATCTCTGTTCTGTAAGTTTCTCTATTTTAATTTTTTTCTTTTTAAACAAAAAGATAAACACCCATATAAGTCTAGGCCTACCCACAATCAGGATCATCAATATTGCTGTCTTCAACCTCCACATCTTGTCCCACCGGAAGGTCCTCAGGGGCAGTAACACACATGGAGCTGTCATCTTCTATGAAAATAATGCCTTCTTCTAGAATACTTCCCAAAGGACCTTCCTGAGGCTGCTTTATAGTTAACTTTTTTTTAACAAGTAGAAGGAGTGTACTCTAAAATAACAATATAAAGTATAGTATAGTAAACACACAAACCAGTAACATAGTCATTTAATATCATTATCAAGTATTATGTACTGTACCTAATCGCACGTGCTATGCTTTTATAGGACTAGCAATAGGTTTGTTTACACCAGCATCGCCACAAACAGGTGAGTAATACCTTGCACTACAGTGTTGCACGGCATTGTTACGACAGCTGCAGCATTGCTAAGCAGTAGGAATTTTTCAGCTCCATGGCAATCTTAGGGGCCATATGTGATCTGCCGCTGGCTGAAACTTCCTTCTGTGGTCTGTGACTGTACAAGAAGGCAGGCCAGTTCTGCACAGTTCTCTTAGCCAGATCCCTGGCAGACGTTCAGACAGGTAAAGTGACTGTCTGTCCCAGTGACCTCAGGACCAATTCATCCTTTGGAAGCAATAGGCACAGAGGGCTTTTAGAGGCCCACAGAAATGTTTTTATTTTCTTTTTTTTCAAATAGAAGAAAAACAAATTGCCTATATAATGATAAATCTGGCCTGTATTATATTAATTTTTATACCAACACAGTTGTAACATTGTAAAAAATTTTAATTGCGGAAAGGGCTCCTGAAGGCAAAAGCCATCGAGGCTCATGAAGTCATATGCAGCCCTCAGTGACCTGAGCAATACAGCAAAACCAGCCAAACACTGAGCTGCCCTGGGAGGGGCTGCTCCCAGTCTCTGCCGGGTCAGGGCAACCCTCCGTTTCGAGGCAAAGGCCTTCCAAACCACCTCAACCTCCTAAATCAGGTATATGGGGCACCGTATACCTCCTCCCCTCACTTACTGATAGAAAATAAGAGAAACAGCATGATCTCATTCTTTCTTCTCCAAGTAACACAAACCCAGGTGTGACATCATCCCCTGACTCTCAAGTAAGGAAAGCTCATCAATGACCTCATCTCTTTTTTCCTCAAAAAGCAAGCTCACCCATGGCCTCCCCCTAGTCTAGGCAAGATGAAGCCTGATGTCACCCCCTAGCCCCACCCCTCCACCCCCATCTATCTCAGTTTCTCCTCCCTCTCCCCACAACTGAAGCCTCCCTGTCCTGCCCTCTGGCAGATGACACACTTCCACCCTACTGCTTCTCAGAAGCGGCTCCGTCTGAAGGTGTGGGTGTCTGGCTGGATGCTGCTTCCTCTCAGCCCCAGGGCCAGGCAGCTGTTTAGAGACAGCGTGGACTCAGCACCGAGGCGGTGACTCAGCCGTGGCGGCAGATGAAAAGGCTCTACACTAAACAGGAGCTTTTAGGCAAGTCTAAAGGACAGGCTGAGCCAACTCAGGATGAGAAACTAAAAAGCAAAAGGGGAAATCCAGGGCTGAGAAATTCCTAGAAAAGAATTTATAACCTTGGATGAGAAAAGGTTCTTTGAGTTGACAGGGCGAGGCAGGAACAGCCCTCAACCCCACAGCTCGCAGCCCCGCAAGCACTGTGGAACTGTGCCATCTGTCTGCCCATACACCCTGCTCACCATTGTACATCCTCTCCAGGTATTGGGCATCTGCAAGGAGAGAATGGCAGGCCCTGACAGCCTTGGCAGCCCAGGTGGGCAATGGGAGAGTCAGGACCTGGAGACCAATAACAATGGCTGGCACCTGTAGCCGAGATTTGATCTGTGAGAAAGGAGCAGGACAGGGAAGAAGTTGACCTTGTAAATGAGTCTGTTCTGGTGAGAGGTCAATAGTAGCAGAGATTGTATGGTGTGAGGGTAGGGGGTCTGTGGGAACATTCTGTACTTCCTGCCCAGTATTGCTGTGCATCCAAAACTGCTAAAACTGCTCTAAAAAAGTCTAATTAAAAATTGGCTGAGCAAACAAAAACAAAAGGCTGTTCTATGGCCACAGAGCCCTGCCTAGCATCAGAAGTGGTTTGTTCTAGGTCAAGAGGAAGACTAGATGAGCAGTACCCACCAACCAAGGCACTGTGGTTGTAGGAACCCCAAGAGAAGAAGGCTCTCCTCTTCTCTCAGAACTTCAGCACAACTTTTGATGTTAAAATTCCTTACCCATGCACAAATTGCTTTGCATTCTACTGCTAAGGAAAAAGTGCCCTGCAAATACCTGGGGAGGAAATAGACTCTAACATATGAATAGATGATAATAAACCTTTTCCTAAGAAAAAGTTTTCATATTCTAAGCTTCAGTTTTCTAATCTGTAAAATAACAATAGCGTCTGTCCGACAGGATGTCCTCTGGATCACTTTGTGTTTGTTTGTTTGTTTTTTAAAATAGAGATGGGCTCTCGCTTTGTCCTGTTCCCAAGAAGTCCTCCAGCCCATACCTCCCAAAGTGCTGGGATTACAGGCATGAGCCACCACTCTTGGCCCCAGATCAGTTTGGAGTGAGATCTTTACCGGGTCACCACATTTAAAAGAGCCACCTTCCCCTCCTCAACTCTCACCAGCATTTCCTAGCACCCTTCTTTGTTTTATTTTTCTATATAACATTTATCATCATTTCCATATCACATATTTTACTTTTTGAATTCTCTTCTCTCTCTCCCTTTGGAATGTAAATTCCATGAGGGCTGGGATTTTTGTCTGTTTTCTTCTATATCCTCAGCACCTGGAACATTTTCTAGCATATAGGCGGTCATCAATAAACACTTATTGAATGAATAATTAATATAAAGTCCTCAGCACAATACCAAGTATGTGATCATGTTAACTATTACTTGTTTTATTTTCTTTTCAAAGCCCTGGTGAAGGTGGCATCATCCTGATGCTTTGAGGGGACCAGCGTGAAATCACTTGTTTGGTTTTTCATCTCTCCTCCTGCTTTCCTCACATGGAGGTCCTCTCAGGCTTGAGCCAGGTAGCACAGCACTGAGCTAGCTTGAGGAGAGTCTGTGAAGTCCCAGCAGACTGTCCTGGCTTGGCTTTCTCAAATGAAAAACAAACAACACAACAAAAAGCCCTTTTCTCTACTCCCACACTTCTGATGCCAAATGTATGGGCCATGTAAAGCAGTTCTCCAATTCTCTGGGGACACCAACTGGGTGCGGGATGTCTACTTTACTTCAGTTATGACACTGGTTAGCTTGTGCTAACAGTTAACACAAGCCCCACAGGTTAAGGGCTCAGTCCCACAGGACTGCCCCCACTTCATTTGCCAATTGCAAGTAGTGGGTCCCCAAGTGACTCCTAAATTCTGGCTTGCCTATAGATCGGGGCTCTCACAATCCCCTAAGCTTCCATAATTTTCTACAGTGGCTCACAGAACTCAGAAACATTTTACCATTACTAGTTTATTATAAAGGAAAATATAAAGAATACAAATGAGCTCACAGACAAAGCAATACCTGGAGAGAGGTCCAGAAGAGTCCCAAGTGCAGGAGCTTCTGTCCCCATGGAGTTGGGGTGCACCACCCTCCCAGCACATGAATGTGTTCAACAACCCAGGAGCCCTCTGAACCCCGTTGTTTAGGGTTTTTATAGAGGTTTCATTATGTAAATATGGTCGGTTCAATCTCTGACAGTGATTGACTCATTCCCGTCTCCCCTCCTAGGAAGTTGAGGTGGGGAATGGGGAAAGGAGATGGGGCTGAAAGTTCCAACTCCCTCATCAAGGCTGGTCTTTCTGGTGACCAGCCCTCATCCTGAAGCTGGCTAGGGACCCCAGGTACCAGTCATCTCATTAACATAAAAAACACACCCAGGGCCTGTAATCCCAGCACTTTGGGAGGCCGAGGCGGGTGGATCACGAGGTCAACAGAACTAGACCATCCTGGTCAACATGGTGAAACCCCGTCTCTACTAAAAATACAAAAACTTAGCTGGGCGTGGTGGCGCATGCCTGTAATCTCAGCTACTCAGGAGGCTGAGGCAGGAGAATTGCCTGATCCCAGGAGGCGGAGGTTGCGGTGAGCCGAGATGGCGCCATTGCACTCCAGCCTGGGTAACAAGAGCGAAACTCCGTCTCAAAAAAAAAAAAACAAACACTCATCACTCCGGCGATTCCAAGAGTCTTAGAAGTTCTTGTGTCAGCAAACTGAGAATAAGACCAAATATAACAAATGGTGCTCCTCTTACTCCTATCATTCAGGAAATGATGAGGGTTTTAAGACTCATGTGTCAGGAACTGGGCTCAGAGACCAAATACATACTTTTTATTATGTCAGACAGCTATAGGCAGATGATTCAAGGGGCACAGCTATACCTCTAATGCGTTTGTGCAAATTATAAAAAGATGGCTCCTTTAGTCCCATGGATTGGGAAAAAAGCTTTTATTCCTCTGAGCTGAAACATCTCTGAGACTGGTGAGAGAAGCAGGGCTATATTTCAGCCCACTCTCATCCCTCTCCCTTGGTTGGACACTTTGGCGCAGTACAGAGATGACACAGCTGTAACTGGTAGCTGGCTATGGGAGAAAGTGTTACTGGAGGGTCAGGGATACGTGGAAGACAAAATGCCTCACCTCTACTGTGCACACTTCAAGGATGAGACCCTTTTTCTTTCCAACTGCAGCTTAATTGTTGTAGGGTCTCCTCAGGATGATGCTTACCTCCTGGTCCTTCTCCACCGTCCTTGTCCTATTCCAGGTCTGTGGTGTCAGTACTGAAATTGGGCTGACCTAGCAAGAATGCCTTTCTTGGGTGTAGATTGAACAAGCAATGGACAGAGCCATTTGGGGAGGGGTAATGTGTCATCAGGGAAAGGCCACACGTACTGGAATCAGCTGACCTGGTATGGTGGCTTGATCGGTGTCAACTTGATGAGGCTGAACTGCATTTCCCAGAATTCCCTTTGCTGCATGTTCCCATTCGCATGGACCACAGGAGATATTGTGTGAAAGTGGGAGAAAAGAAGTGAAGCCACAGTGATTAAGTAGTTCACACATGTCTATGTTGGCATTAATCTGCTGACTCACTCACTGGCTCCTCCAAACGCGTGGATGTTTTTGCCTTCCCAGAGTTTTCCACTGTGAGAGCACTTGCTACTGCAGACTGGCCCCACCTCCTAATACTACCGCCTTGGGATTAGGATTTCAAAACATGAATTTGGGGGAGACATAAACATTCAGTCCATTGTAAATCCCTTGCATTCTTAGCTGACAGCTAAATAAACCAATCCCATCCCTGTCAACTGATCTTCTCCCAGTTAAACAGCAGTATTTTCTCAGGATGTTTGAGAGCTAGTGCTTTTACTCAAAGAAAGAGTATGGGTAGAACTTATAGGCACAATACTAAGCTAGTGGGGGAGGTATTTTGGGGTGGTTCTCTCCAAATCCTACCATGAGCAGCATCATATACTTTATTTGTATTCTTAATAAAGGTGATTATTTGTAACTTTATTAACACGGAATATTTGTAACCTTATTAACAGCCTCAAAAAAAGGCTTCCACTGTCTAAAATTCTTTTCCAATTTTATGAGTTTGCTGGATTACAAATTCAGAGAAGGGGCCCTCTTGCAACTTCCTGGCATCTTACCCTCAGTTCCATCTGCATTTTCCACTCTCAACATGCACACATAAACAGCCAGCATCCAGCCAGTCTCTTCTTTTATCCTGATGTGTTATCACCCTGTCCTCCCGCTGCCTTGTCAAAAATAAGCAAAGGCATATTAGCCATTCTAGGATGACTTGACACTGAAAAGGTGTCCTTTCAAAATCCCAGAATATCACGAGGAACTAGCTGAGAACCAGTGTGATGGACTGTACTGGCTTCTCCAGAGCCAGCCCCTGTGGAAAAATATTGAACATTTGACTCATCCCCTGACATTTGGGGCAGTTAAACAGGAAAGGGAAAAAAAAGAAGAAAGGAATGAATAAATGGCTTCTTTTTCTCCATAGGTGTCTGATTCAGGCGCCAACGCTCATGAATCTTGGAATACAGTCAGCTACAATCATGGGTGATTCTCCAAATGAAGAGTCCAAACACTGACAAAATAAAAAGCGCATTTGGTCCATCACATTCCTGACTAAATGGATGCTGAGAAATGGATGCACTGTACCAACCCGCAAGTTTCCTGGTACTGCTGCTGTCATTGCAACACCACGGCTTCTTCAAAGTATCCATCTCTTGCCTCTGCCAGAAAAAGCCGGCTGCTAGCAGAAACTAAATCCAAGGTCACTTACTTTCACATAAAGAGAATATTTTGGCAGCTGCCAAAATTCATTTTTCTAATGTGCACTTACCCAATAACTGAAGCTTGGCATGCTGGGCGTACTCCAACTTGGGTAATTCCATTCTCACAACTGAATTCACCCAAGGAGTTTGAACTGAACATCGCATTATTCTTCACTTCTTCGGCTATCCTCTCAGTAAGCAAACGAATGCTTTTTATCCTTGAAGTGTCACAGAGATATAGGGGTGAGAGTTCAAACAAGTGTTTATTCTTAAGACTATAGTAATGAGAGGTTCCATTATATGAATTTAGTAAAGTTCTTTGGAAGTCAAAACTGGTTTCTTTTTTTTAATTATTTTATTTATTTATTTATTTGCTGAGACAGAGTTTCACTCTGTCACCCAGGCTGGAGTGCAGTGGAGCAGTCTTGGCTCACTGCAACCTCCGCCTCCTGGGTTAAAATAATTCTCCTGCCTCAGCCTCCTGAATAGCTGGGATTACAGGCGCATGCCATAACTCCTGGCTAATTTTTTGTATTTTCGGTAGAGATTGGGTTTCACCATGATGGCCAGGCTGGTCTCAAACTCCTGGCCTCAAGTGATCCACCTGCCTTGGCATCCCAAAATGCTGAGATTACAGGCATGAGCCACCGCACCTAGCCTGATTTCATTTATTTAACAAATAGGCATTGAGATTTGTGTCAAGTGCTGTTCTCAATATTGCAGGTGCAGCAGGACATAAGAAAAGGTTTCTGCCCTCAAGAAGTAAATATGAGGATAAGTATATGAAATAGGGCTGGAGATGTGACATTCTTTATCAGTGGTGATGCTCTTCCCAGAATGTCATCATTTTAAAGGTCCCATATATGCGTACAATGATAAGGAATCATTGAAATTTTCTATTTCTGCTAACAGCAGTAAATATAAATCTTAAAGTCACAGAATCTGAGAGTGGTAGAGGACTTCAGTGGTCATCAAGTCCAAACTCCCACCCATGGTAGGATTCTTCTTTGTGGTCCTGACAGGGAGTCTAACGTCCTATATCCCTCCTATATCACATGGAAATGTCAGAGGAGTGTCAGTTTAACTGCACACTGTTATGTTGGCTGCAGAAGGCCATCGATTGTGACATCTATTGCCCAAAATTGCAGTCTGAAGGGCCAAGTAACAGATAGAAAAAGTCATGTCTTAAAGAGGGGTGAACACCAAATAAGCTTGTCAATCTCAGCAACAAGTTAGAGGAGGGCATCAAGTGTACACAGCCAGAACAAGAAGATACCCAAGATTCTAATGGGTGACGAATATGGACTAAGTAGATTAGAGGTGAGCACATTTGGAGGGATTCCTAAGGGTGTGTGCAGGTTCTTATGGTAGATTTTGTATATAGTTCTCACACAGAGAACTATATAAAAGTTTTTACTTCTGTGTCTTAAGGATTCTGTCCGATTTATATAATTGTGCCAGGTGCTTTTGGACGGCCTAGAAGGGAACATCTATCTTGCTTCTGCTAAATCATCCATCTCTCACATGGTAGCCCATTCCATCATTAGGAAGTGCCAACAACCAGAATATTCTCCGCACCCTCTTCCCACTGGCCATAGATCTGTTCTTGCATGACATGCGGAACAAATATAAATTTCTTTTTCTCATGATGACCTTTCAAATAATTAAAGCAGCTCCTATGTTCCCATTCAGTATTTCTTTCTCTAGCTACAACTCCCCTGATTCCTTCAACTGGTCTCAAATGACGTAATTTTGTACCTTTCAAACTTTGAAGCTGGAAAAGGCCTCAGAAATTCAAGTACAGATCTCCCTCTTTGCCCAGGAGGAAGATATAAGGTTTAGAGAGATGAAATGCAGCTTTGGGTAGAAGTGGAGAGTAGATTTTGCCCAATGTCATCTGGCAAGGAAGTGGCAATTTCAAAACATACCTGAATCTCTTCATCTGAAATCCAGTGTTTCCCCCATATCTTTCAAACTGTAGGATTCCAGTCACTTTCCTCTGGATTCATTCCAGCCTCTCAGTCTTCTTTCAGTGTAGCCCCTTGTGTTGAACCCACCAGCAGATGTGGTCCAATGTACCCAGAGAACAAGGGGATTGTTCTCGATTTTATTCTAAACTTCATACACCCATTAATGCTGCTATGATTATTTTAGATTTCTTTGGCAGGCTCTGGTGATTCATACTGAGCATGTGCTTAACTAAAACCATTTGTTTTGTGTGGTTTTCTTTAACTTGAAATGTGTCAAGCAAGATATTCTCCACCTTGTACTAAAATGGTTCATTTTTAATTTAACCAAAGTGTAGAACTTTATATTTAATCCTCCAAAATATCTCTTTGCTTTTTGTGTGTGTGTGCTTTTCATTTTTTGACTTAACTCTTTTAAATTGCATTTTAAGTTCTGGGGTACATGTGAGGAACATGCAACATAGCATAGGTACACACATGGCAATGTGGTTTGCTGCCTTCCTCCCCATCACTTATAATTAGCATTTCTCCCCATGTTATCCCTCCCCAACTCCCCACCCCCCCGCTGTCCCTCCCCTAATTCCCCCTGGCAGGCCCCAGTGTATGATGCTCCCCTCCCTGTGTCAATGTGCTCTCATTGTTCAACACCCACCTATGAGTGAGGACATGCAGTGTTTGATTTTTTGTTCTTGTGTCAGTTTGCTGAGAATGATGGTTTTCAGGTTCATCCATGTCCCTACAAAGGACACAAACTCATTGTTTTTTATGGCTGCATAGTATTCCATGGTGTATATGTGCCACATTTTCCCTATCCAGTCTACCATCAATGGGCATTTGGGTTGGTTCCAGGTCTTTGCTATTGTAAACAGTGCTGCAGTGAACATTCGTGTGCATGTGTCCTTAGAGTAGAACAATTTATAGTCCTCTGGATATATACCAGTAATGGGATTGCTGGGTCAAATGGAATTTCTATGTCTAGGTCCTTGAGGAATCGCCACACTGTCTTCTACAATGGTTGAACTAATTTACACTCCCACCAACAGTGTAAAAGTGTTCCTATATCTCCGCATCCTCTCCAGCATCTGTTGTCTCCAGATATTTTAATGATCTCCATTCTAACTGGTGTGAGATGGTTTCTCAGTGTAGTTTTGATTTGCATTTCTCTAATGACCAGTGATTATGAGAATTTTTTCATATGTTTATTGGCCTCATGTATGTCTTCTTTTGTAAAGTGTCTGTTCATATCTTTCACCCACTTTTGAATGGGTTTGTTTGTTTGTTTCTTGTAAATCTGTTTTAGTTCTTTGTAGATTCTGGATATTAGCCTTTTGTCAGATGGGCAGATGGCAAAAATGTTTTCCCATTCTGTTGGTTGCTGGTTCACTCTAATGACTGTTTCTTTTACTGTGCAGAAGCTGTGGAGTTTAATTAGATCCCATTTGTCTATTCTGGCCTTTGTTGCCAGTGCTTTTGGTGTTTTAGTCATGAAGTCCTTGCCTATGCCTATGTCCTGAATGGTTTTGCCTAGGTTTTCTTCTAGGGTTTTTATGGTATTAGGTCTTATGGTTAAGGCTTTAATCCATCTGGAGTTAATTTTAGTGTAAGGTGTCAGGAATGGATCCAGTTTCTGCTTTCTGCACATGGCTAGCCAGTTTTCCCAACACCATTAATTAAACAGGGAATCCTTTCCCCATTGCTTGTTTTTGTCAGGTTTGTCAAAGATCAGATGGTTTTAAATGTGTAGTGTTGCCTCCAAGGCCTCTGTTCTGTTCCATTGGTCTATATCTCTGCTTTGGTACCAGTACCATGCTGTTTTGATTACTGTAGCCTTGTAGTATAGTTTGAAGTCAGGTAGTGTGATGCCTCCAGCTTTGTTCTTTTTGCTCAGAATTGACTTGGCTATGTGGACTGTCTATTGGTTCCATATGAAGTTTAAGGTGGTTTTTTCCAGTTCTGTGAAGAAGGTCATTGGTAGCTTGGTGGGGATAGTGTTGAATCTATAATTACTTTGGGGGCCGAGTGCAGTGGCTCATGCCTGTAATCCTAGCACTTTGGGAAGTCGAGGTGGGTGGATCACCTGAGGTCAGGAGTTCAAGACCAGCCTGGCCATCATGGTGAAACCCCATCTTTAAAAAAAAAAAAAAACAAAGAATATAAATTACTTTGGGTAGTATGGCTATTTTCATAATATTGGTTCTTCCTAACCATGAGCATGAAATGTTTCTCCATCTATTTGTATCCTCTCTTATTTCATTGATAAGTGGTTTGTAGTTCTCTTTGAAGAGGTCCTTTAAGTTCTTTGTTAGTTGTATTCCTAGGTATTTTATTCTCTTTGTAGCAATAAATATCCCTTTGTTAATGTAGTATATCTTTCCACCTGGTTGAGATAGTTTTGAATTATAATTCTTTCAAATATTTTAATTAACCATTCATATTTATGATATACATAGATTCAATAAGCACACTGTGGCAAAGACAATTCTTGCAAAATATGCCATGTACTCCCTTACTTTACCCAGACACTGTTGCAATTGGGTTGGAGCCATGTGACTTCCTCCAGCCAATGGACAGTGAATAAAGGTGATGTCACTTGTGGACCAAGGCATTTAAGAGACAATCTGATTCTTCTTTTCCTCCATTCCCCTGATGCCGAGACCTTGAGCACCATATCTTCTAGACATAGATTAATTACCTACATTAATTACCTACATGGTAATTAATGTATTACCACAGACTCATGTAAGCTCCACCTACATGAGCCTGTGGTAATACATTAAAAATATTTGACTGTATTCTATTAATTCAAATTTGTATCAACTACAAATTCATTTCCACCCATAAACATCATTAAAGATTTAGGTAAATGTTGAATATGTCAAATTAGCATAATTTAGCCATTCCACAAGGAATACATATCAAAACATCATGTTATACACTATATGTATGTGAGTGTGTGTGTGTGTACATATATGTATGCATATAGTTTATTTGTTTGTTGGAGACAGAGTTTTGCTCTTATTGAGGAGGGAGACCCAGGCATTTGGGATTCCCTCCCCCTCTGTCTCCCACTGTGCATCTCAATAGAAGAGAGAGTAGGCCAGCTGGTGCCTCCTGAATCTCTTTCCTGAAAACAACAGGCTAGTCCTTGGGGAAACTCTCCAGAAGGCACTATTTTTACTTAAAACAAGATCAAACTGGAACCCTTTCTTTTGTGATTCCTGAAACTGTAAACAGAGACCTTTTCACATGTGAGTCCTAAAACTGTAAACCCGAACCCTTTCATATGTAATCCCTGAAACTGTAAACTAAAACCTTTTCACATGTGAGTCCTAAGACTATGAACCTAAGATTCTTCCAAGTGTAACATCTAAAGTATAAGCCTATATAAAGGCTGAACCTCCCTTTGTTAGACGAGCTTGGCTGTTAGGCACCTATGCCACCTTGCTCCCAGCTGAAATGAAGTCCTTCCTCCTGTATTCAGTGTCCTGATCAAGAGGTCAAGAGATCAAGACCATCCTGGCCAACATGGTGAAACCCGTCTCTAGTAAAAAAAATACAAAAATTAGCTGGGCATGGTGGCGCGGGCCTGTAGTCCCAGCTACTTGGGAGGCTGAGGCAGGAGAATTGCTTAAACCTGGGGGATGGGGTTGCAGTGAGCCTGTCCGAGAGGTCCTTTCCCGCGGCTGCTCCTGCTACATTATCACACTGGCTGAAGTCCAATGGCACGATATCTGCTCCCTGCAACCTCTGCCTCCCAGGTTCAAGTGATGATTCTCCTATCTCAGCCTCCTGAGTAGCTGGGATTACAGGCGCCCACCACCTCACCCAGATAATTTTGTTATTGTTGTTGTTTTTCACCATGTTGGCCAGGCGGGTCTTGAACTCCTGACCTCAGGCAATCCACCTCCCTTACCTCCTAAATTGCTGGGATTACAGGCGTGAGCCACTACCTAGTTTTTATTTATCAATTTAAAAAATACTTTAGTTAAATGCCTTGTTAAAATCTAAATACATTAAGTCCCAAGAACCATGGTAATCTGCTAAAGTTTTATTAGTATGGGCATGTTATGATCACATATGCATTTTAAAGATACATCTGGGTGTGGAGTGATTGGAGGGAATTAAGACTAGGAGCAGGGAGAAGAGCTAAGAGGTTGGTTCAGGAACATTTGAAAGGGGGACTGTGGTTATTGGAGCCAATGTGAGCTCACTAAAAATTCTGTCAAAGTCACCTAGTTTGATTTTTGCTAGTGTTGCTAGACGGGTGTGTTAGAGAAATGACAAAGTTCACAGTTGTGAACTTGGCTCTTGCCTGCCACTCAATTTTGTTCTGTCCCATTCTCCTCCTCTGTCCTCTAGTCACATGGACCTTTTTCAGTTTACTTCTGTGTCTTAAGCATTCTCTCAGATGCTGGGCTTTGCATCGGCTCTTCCCCCTGTTTAGAATGCTTTTCTACCCTGTCCCTTTTTCCAGGCTAATTCCAGGCTCTAGATCTCAGTTTTTTCAGGAAGGCCTCCCCTGATTCCCCAAAATGCAGATCCCCTTGCTTAAACCTTCATTGCCCAACCCCTTTCAGAGCCTTCAATGCCACTGTAATCACTTCTTACAAAATCACTTTATCTTTTGACACTAAAAATTCCTTGACTACAAAGGCCACTTCTGTTGTGTTTACCATTAGTAACTTAAAATAGTGCAAAGTAGGTGTTCAAATTTGTTATATAGGATTATCTAATAATTTGTTCTGGAAATGAGTCAGAAATCAGTGCTAAACCATGTGAACTACAGATTTTAAGAATCTTTTTGGGCCAGACATGGTGGCTCATGTGTGTAATCCCAGAACTTTGGGAGGCCAGGGTGGGCAGATCACGAGGTCAAGAGATCAAGACCATCCTGGCCAACATGGTGAAACCCGTCTCTAGTAAAAAAAATACAAAAATTAGCTGGGCATGGTGGTGCGGGCCTGTAGTCCCAGCTACTCGGGAGGCTGAGGCAGGAGAATTGCTTAAACCTGGGGGATGGGGGTTGCAGTGAGCCAAGATCGCACCACTGCGCTCCAGCATGGTGCCTGGTGACAAAGCAAGACTTTGTCCCCCCAACCCCCAAAAAAGAGTCTTTTTGTTCTTTGCCCTTCTCCAGAGTCTGAGCATTTCCTCTTTCTTGCAGCATTTTTCAGAGATTACTGACAGTGGTTCTGTGTTGCAATAGTTAGTTCTCTCAGCTGTCTGGGTTGTCATTGCTTTAGTGCAGGGATGAGCAAAGTGCAGTCCAGTGCAAATCTGGCCAGCAGCCTATTTTTGTAAATAAAGTTTTATTGGAACACAGCCATGCCTATTTCCAAACTGCCGATGGCTGCCTTCACACCATAACAGCAGAGTTGAGTAGTTTCAAACAAGACCATATGGCCTGCAAAGCGTAAAATACCACTTTTATAGAAAAAAATGCCGACCCCTAGTCTAAATATTTGAGTTCATTTAAGACAGCTAGTTGTTTCTTTTCATCACCTAATCTACATTTGACTTCTTTTCCTCTTTGCCCATCTTTGATATGCCTTTACAATTTGAAAATTATTCTATTAAATAATTCAGAACAAAACCGACAGCTGCTGCCCAGAGTGATCTGCTGACATAAATCTGCCCCACGCGGTGCCTGCTCCACCTTGCTGTCCTTGCTCTGTGTATGTCTAACAAAGCTGATTTTGTTGCCCGTAGAATTTTTATAAAACGTATTTCACACTCTGCTTTTTTTTGCAGGTTATATTCTGTCTTGATTATGTACTCCTCCTTCCTATAGTTCTTTATGACCCTAATTTAACGAAAGAGCTCTCTTGGCAGCCGGGATGCTCCCTTTGTTCAGAATCACTTTCATTTACGTTATCAGAATTTTATTTTTGAAAATCATCTATTTCTCATGAATGAGTCTTTAGATGAGGTCTTTAGATTATACCTGTGAGTTTTTCTTTCTCTTTTTCTGAAATACCTAAATGTTTTCACAGGAGTTTGAGGGCTTGTCGGAAGTCCAGACGTTGTTAGCCATTTTAGACTCTCAGATGACAATCCATTCCACTTCGACTCCTCCTCAGCCAGTTACTCTGCTTGGTCAGTGTTATGGTTAAATTGTGGTCCCTCAAAAACACATGTTGAGCCCCCAGTACCTCCAAATATGAGCTTATTTGGAAATAGGCTCTTTACTGAGGTTAGGTTAACCTGAGGTGAAATGGGTGAGCGTCTGTGAGCCCAGGGTTCTAAAGAGCATAGAGACAGACGCCCGACTCAGAGTCTGAAGTGGGGGAGATAGAGAGAACAGCAGGGAACACCTTGTGGAGAAGCTTCTGTTTCCACTGAGACCAAAAACAGTGAAGAGTGTTTAGCAAAAGTACCACTAGGGGTGCTCTGGGGCAGCTGGAGTCTTCCCTATGTTTTCTGTTATTCCACGCACCCCAACCCCAGCAACCTAATAGTAAAAGCTAACATTTATTCTACATTCACCATGTACCAAGCACACTTATCATAACTTAATAGTCATTATTTAATCATCACAAGAATCCTGATATTACTATTCTGAGTTCATAGAGAGACTGGGGTACATGGAGGTTAAGAACCTTGTCTGGGATCATTAAGCTGAGTGAGGCAGCTAGCACTTGAACTCAGGCAGCCCGTTTGCAGGAGTCGTGCTCTTATCCTACCTTTCTTGCAAAGGAAAGGAACATACCTGCTCTGCCAGGCAGCTCTGAAACAAGTCCCTTAGCATCGGCCTACCCACCTCAGGGCTTCAAACAGATGAACACCACTAAGCCAGTTATTCTGCTTGGTCAGTGTTAAGCCCCTCCTTTAGAGAAATTCTAGAATGCTCTTGGAAATGAGCCAAACAAATAAAGGAAGTATGGGTTAGGAAAAGGGAAGATTCCTCAGGCCCCAAAGCCAGAGAGAGCAGAAAGATTTTTTCTTTTTGATGTCTCACACTGTCACCCAGGCTGGAGTGCAGTGGCACGATCACAGCTCATTGCAGCCTTGACCTCCCTGGACTCAGGTGATACTCCCACCTCAGCCTCCTGAGTAGCTAGGAACCACAGGTGCGCACTACCACACCCAGCTAATTTTTTTATTTTTTGTAGAGATGGGGTTTTGCCATGTTGCCCAGGCTGGTCTGAAACTCCTGGGCTTCAGTGATCTGCCCACCTCAGCTTCTCAAAGTGCTGGGATTACAGGCTTGAGCCACTGTGCCTGGCTGGCAGGAAGATTTTTAATAAGAGAAGTAGCTAGAAAGTGGGCCGGGGTCAAAAGTTCCTCAGCCCTGATCCTGTCCTACTAGGAAAGCTCTTCTCAGCAGAAAAGAAATCCCTTTCTAGAATGAGACTTACTGACATCAGTTACATGTAGGACCATGTCCAGGGACACATTTGAGATGTGCCTCAGAGCAGGGTCTGGGCGGGTGAGCCTCAACTGACCCACCAGTCACTCATTTCGTCTCTGACTCTCCCCTTGCCTGCTCTCTCTCCATCTCCCCAGCTTCCCTTCTGCGGAACTCAACCTGCTCCACAAGCCTCAAAAACAACCTGTTAATGTTCTTGAACTGCAGTTTTCACACACTAACAGGTGAACTGTTCAAGCTGGTGTGGCTGAAACTTCAGGGTTGGAGCCTCACAGCAAAGCCCCAGACCATGCCCACCCCACTGCAGCCATTCAGGACAGCCTCACAGAAGCCTGCAAGGAAATCAGTTCCTCGCTGGAAGTCAATAACAAGGAGCCTCTAGAAATCGAGATCTGACACTGACAACCGAAGAACTTAAGTCATTAGGCATATAAGACTGGGCATGACAGACACTACCCCAGTCCCAGGCATGCGGACTTGCCTGAGCACACTGTAAGTGCTTAGACGGCTTCAACAAAATGCTGTCTTGAATTACCAGCTTATACCTTCATAGTTAAGAGATCATTACTCGGCACAACATGGCAGCTAATATTTAAAACAAATAGTAAAGAGGAAAGGCAATCATTTCCTCACTAAATGAAATAGGAGATATGAATCAGCGGAATACAATCTGGCACTGATTGAAAGTAAATTACCAGCTGATTAGACGGCTATAAATACAGGGAGAGAAGCCTCAACAGGCAGCTGGATTTTGTAAGGAAGAGGGCAATTAGAGAGGGCACAGAAGAGACAGAGCACAGCCAGGGCAGCTCTGCGGCACCACGATTACAAAGGCAGGAAGGGGTCTGTAGGAAGCGTTCTGCGGCTGGAACCTGCATGAAAGGGGAGCTCCTCACTCCCACTCACCCTGCCCCACCTCCCTGGTGAGCATGAAGAGGTTAAACTGCCAGACCCATAGCTGGCAGCAGTTAGGAGGGGTGTTTGTTACTGCAACACAGGAAATATCAACAATTTATCCTCCTTTTCTATGCAATACTCAATCTGGAAGCTTATTGCTTCCTATCAAAAGCCAGGGACTTGAAAACTCCTCAGGCCCCTGCAGCCCGCAAGGAACAAGGTTCATGCAGATCTCAGTGGGAGATGCAATCTCTAGACAGCAGCGGGGCCACTTGGTGCACGCAGCAAGCACTTAAAGATGCAAGCCTCCGTGATGCCAGGAACTGAGAACTCTCTGCAATTAGTAGGAGTGTAACTGGAAAGCCAAGAGCTCCTCTGTGCCCACCAAAGGACACTCCCTCTTCCTCTGGCAAGTTGGAGGAGATAGCTTGGCCAGCCCAGAAAGAAGTGATTGGCTGGGACAGAAATGAGGGAGAGGAGGATGACGGTGATTTTTACTTGGGTGACGGGCATGAACATGACAAAGAACAGGCAGTGGATGCCTTAGTCCCACTGCTGTTATGAATTCCATAGCCCTGAGCCTTGCCCTACTACAGACTTGTGTAATTCTCAAGAATGTGCTCTCATGGCCCAAGGGGAGACTATGCAGCGCAGACCCTCCAGCTGCGAGGTTAACTCAGCAATGCTCCACCCTTGTCATCTTTGGGTTTCAGTGCTAACACTCTTCTCACCAGAAGGGAACACTTGGTGGAAGCTGCAGTACACCCAATGACCACATCAGCTGCAGTCTGCATCGAGAAGAAATGATTCTAATGTGACATGACAGAGGACATATGAGATGATGAATAAGCAATATAGAATAAAAATGATGGAGGAAAGGGTAAGAAAAAGGTCTTTTTTGAGCTAGGATAAAGTCATTTCCTTAGCCAGATCTGACTAAGGGTTTCATTCTCTAACTTAGAGGCACCAAGAAGTTACAACACATAGTGCTAATTGAAACTTATTTTGTAGGTACCATATTTGTTAACGGGATACAGTTAGCTGCTTACAGTTTAGTTAAGTGATATAGTTCTCAACCCACATGGGGTCAGTCATTTTCAACAAATCTTTTTTTTTTTCTTGTAGAATTCAGAGTTAAAGAACTCCTTAAAGGATACATAAAACTGTCATCGGTAATTAAGATTTCAGTGGTCTGAGGGTGAACTCCAGGTAAGTAGTCCCTCTTATCAAATGTCTCTTTAACAAGGCTTGCAGCTATCTGGATGAGACACCCATCACAAAAGCCAGTATTCATCAGATCAGGAAAGGGGCACAAATAAGACATTAGCCAAGAAATAATTCAAAGATATTTTTGAACTAGTTTGGGGCCAACTTTTGGGTGAGAACAGAAGAGGAATTGAATTCACTTCATCTGGTGTTAACTGAAATAAGGGTTAATGTGTCAAATATTAACTTCATCACTGACTAAAACTAAGACCACAGATTAGAGCACCAAAGGGTGTGACTAGAAAAGCACTGCAAAAAAGAATGCAAAAACAGGAAGATCTCATGTTAAGAGCTGGCTGCCTAATGGATAAGAAATACGAGGAGAGGCGGGGCGCGGTGGCTCAAGCCTGTAATCCCAGCACTTTGGGAGGCCGAGGAGGGTGGATCACGAGGTCAAGATCGAGACCATCCTGGTCAACATGGTGAAACCCTGTCTCTACTAAAAATACAAAAAATTAGCTGGGCATGGTGGCACATGCCCGTAATCCCAGCTACTCAGGAGGCTGAGGCAGGAGAATTGCCTGATCCCAGGAGGTGGAGGTTGCGGTGAGCCGAGATTGTGCCATTGCACTCCAGCCTGGGTAACAAGAGCTCCGTCTCAAACAAAAACAAAAACAAAAACAAAAATACCAAGAGAACACAAGAAAAGAGACTGGCGAATAATGAGGGTGAATTTAAAGGCTTTCAACAAAGCCACCTTCTCCGGTAGCATTGCCACTCCTCCTGCTGCCCTCAGGACAATTCCTGATCAAGCTGGTCACAGCCTTATGCTCAGTCATCCCCTGGGTCCTTCAGCACTTCCTTCCCTGCTAAAGTAGAGGTGAGGATCAATGTTACTTGAGTAAACGTTTGGTTCTCACAAAGGTAAGTACAACTTCCTTCTCTTAAGACAGCTCCGTTTTCCTAAAGACAGCGTATGAACCCCCAAGAACCTACAGTGTTCCCTGGGACAGTAAGAGTGTTGAGTCCTCTCTGGTTCTAGGATTCTAGAAGGAACAAAGTTTATTAACAAATCGTAGAGCAACTACGGCTGCCCAACTTTTCCACATGGTTTATTCTCTGTAACTAGATCATGTTAATGCAATTACTATCAAAATTTAAGTAGGTTTTTTTTTGACGTAAACAAGCTTTAAAAACAACTTTAAAAATGAAAATAAAGTGGGAAGAATTACTCTTCCCAATGTTAAGGCCCAAAATATAACTGCAGAA
This sequence comes from Callithrix jacchus, assembly GCF_049354715.1. Classification (NCBI taxonomy): domain Eukaryota; kingdom Metazoa; phylum Chordata; class Mammalia; order Primates; family Cebidae; genus Callithrix; species Callithrix jacchus. The sequence continues at coordinate 127,202,736 of NC_133508.1, forward strand.
CCCCGACAGTATGGCACTGGTAGAGGGAGCAGGCAAAGCAATCAGTGGAACAGAACAGAGAACCCAGATATAGATCCTCTCAAAATTCCCACTAATTTTAGATGACATAAAAGCAATGGAATAGAGGAGAACAGCCTTTTCTTTTTCTTTTTAATATATATTTTATTGCGTTTTAGGTTTGGGGTACATGTGAAAAACATGCAAGATTGTTGCATAGGTACATACATGGCAATGTGGTTTGCTGCCTTCCTCCCCATCACCTATATCTAGCATTTCTCCCCATGTTATCCCTCCCCAACTCCCCACCCCACGCTGTCCCTCCCCTAGTTCCCCACTACAGACCCCAGTGTGTGATGCTCCCCTCCCTGTGTCCATGTGTTCTCATTGTTCAATACCCACCTATGAGTGAGAACATGCAGTGTTTGATTTTTTGTTCTTGTGTCAGTTTACTGAGAATGATGGTTTTCAGGTTCATCCATGTCCCTACAAAGGACATGAACTCATCATTGTTTATGGCTGCATAGTATTCCATGGTGTATAAGTGCCACATTTTCCCTGTTCAGTCTGTCATTGATGGGCATTTTGGTTGGTTCCAAGTCTTTGCTATTGTAAATAGTGCTGCAATGAACATACATGTGCATGTGTCCTTATAATAGAACGATTTGTAATCCTTTGGATATATACCCAGTAATGTGATTGCTGGGTCAAATGGAATTTCTATTTCTAGGTCCTTGAGGAATTGCCACACTGTCTTCCACAATGGTTGAACTAATTTACACTCCCACCAACAGTGTAAAAGTGTTCCTATTTCTCCACATCCTCTCCAGCATCTGTTGTCTCCAGATTTTTTAATGATCTCCATTCTAACTGGCGTGAGATGGTATCTCAATGTAGTTTTGATTTGCATTTCTCTAATGACTAGTGATGATGAGCATATTTTCATATGTTTATTGGCCTCATGTATGTCTTCTTTTGTAAAGTGTCTGTTCATATCCTTTGCCCACTTTTGAATGGGTTTGTTTTTTTCTTGCAAATCTGTTTTAGTTATTTGTAGATTCTGTATATTAGCCCTTTGTCAGATGGGTAGATTGAAAATTTTTTTCCCATTCTGTTGGTTGCTGGTTCACTCTAATGACAGTTTCTTTTTTTTTTTTAATTAATTAATTTTTTTTTTTTTTGAGACAGAGTTTTGCTCTTGTTACCCAGGCTGGAGTGCATATGACTGTTTCTTTTACTGTGCAGAAGCTGTGGAGTTTAATTAGATCCCATTTGTCTATTTTGGCGTTTGTTGCCGACACTTTTGGTGTTTTAGTCATGAAGTCCTTGCCTACTCCTATGTCCTGAATGGTTTTGCCTAGGTTTTCTTCTAGGGTTTTTATGGTGTTAGGTCTCATGTTTAAATCTTTAATCCATCTGGAGTTAATTTTAGTGTAAGGTGTCAGGAATGGATCCAGTTTCTGCTTTCTGCACATGGCTAGCCAGTTTTCCCAACATCATTTATTAAACAGGGAATCCTTTCCCCATCGCTTGTTTTGTTCAGGTTTGTTAAAGATCAGATTGTTGTAAATGTGTGGTGTTGCCTCCGAGGCCTCTATTCTGTTCCATTGGTCTATATCTCTGCTTTGGTACCAGTACTGTGCTGTTTTGATTAATGTAGCCTTGTAGTATAGTTTGAAGTCAGGTAGTGTGATGCCTCCAGCTTTGTTCTTTTTGCTTGGAATTCACTTGGCTATGTGGGCTCTCTTTTGGTTCCATATGAAGTTTAAGGTGGTTTTTTCCAGTTCTGTGAAGAAGGTCATTAGTAGCTTGATGGGGATAGCATTGAATCTATAAATTACTTTGGGCAGTATGGCCATTTTCATGATATTGATTCTTCCCAACCATGGGCATGGAATGTTTCTCCATCTGTTTGTGTCCTCTCTTATTTCGTTGAGCAGTGGTTTATATTTCTCCTTGAAGAGGTCCTTTACATTCTTTGTTAGTTGTATTCCTGGCACCGGAGCAATTTGACCTAAACCAATACCAAAATTAACTCAAAATGGATCATGGAGTCAAATGTAAACATACAACTATATAAGAGAAAAAGCATTGTGGTGTAGGACTAAGCAGAGTTCTTAGACTTGAAACCAAAAGCATGAACCAGAAGAAGAAAAGTTTATAAATTGCATCTCATCAAAATGAAAAACTTTTGTTCTGTGAAAGAACTTGGAAAAAGGATCAAACGACACATTACAGATAGGAAGAAAACATTTAGAAATCACGTATCTAAGAAAGGTCTTGAGTCTAAAATACATAAAGAACTCTCAACATTAAAACTCAACATTAAAAAAAAAAAGGACTGCCATCATCTAAATGTTTGTGCCTCTCCAAAACTCATGTGTTGAAATCTAAACCCCAGGGTGATGGTATTAAGAGATGGGGCCTTTGGGAGGTGATGAGGTCATGAGGAGGAGGGCTCATGAGTGAGGTCAGTGCCCTTATAATACAGCCCAGGGGAGCTTATCTCCCCTTTCACTGTGTGAGGACACAGTGGGAAGGGACTGTTCTAGGAAACAGAAAGTGAGCACTCACCAGACACCAGATCTGATCTTGCACTTCCAGCCTCCAGAACTGTGAGAATTAAATTGCTGTTGTGTATAAGCCACCCAGTTTACAGTATTTCGTTATAGCAGCCTGAGCAACCAAGACAAGGGCCCAAGGCCTCCTTCAGCACCATGTTTTATGGTATATGTTCTGTGAACCATCTGACTTCGGATCTTTGGGGAGGAGGAGGGAGCAGTGGGATTGGTAAAATGCCAATTCCCATATACCACTCCAGAAATTCTGATTCAATAGATTTGGGCAGGACCTGAGGAATCTGCATTTAAAACAAGCTTCTTGGGAGATTTTTAAAAAATTATTATTAAGGTTTGAGAATTCCCATGGCCCAATGTACCAAATTACAATGGAAGAGCATGCTGAGTGCAGTGGCTCATGCCTGTAATCCCAGCACTTTAGGAGGCTGTGGTGGATAGATCACTTGAGGTCAGGAGTTTGAGACCAGCCTGGCCAATATGAGGAAACCCCGTCTCTACTAAAAATATGAAAATTAGCTAGGTGTGGTGATGCGCACCTGTAATCCCAGCTACTCAGGAGGCTGAGGCAGGAGAATCACTTGAACCCAGGAGGTAGACATTGCAGTGAGCTGAGATCATACCATAGCACTCAAGCCTGGGCAACAGAGTGAGAGTCCATCTCAAACAAACAAACAAAAAAGGAAAAGCAGCATTAGAAAGAAAACCTGGACTGGGACGGTTGTGCCCTAAAGGGGCAAACGAAAAAAAAAGAAGAAGAAAGACTAGCAACAATCCAGAAGTGTTGTGGATAACAATTTTTAAGAAGCAGCCATTCTCTAAGTTTATTAGGGTGTTAAAGAAATGAAGTTCCCTCTCACATACACACACTCAAGAATACAAGTCTCAGGAGAACTTGCTCTGTGTGAAGAATTCTCATATTCATGCTCGAGGAGCATGCACTCCGGGCCTTGTGTTCACAAAGGCTATGAGAGCCCTGGGGAGAGTAGGTTCTCTGAGGGTAGGACACATACTTTGGCAGCTTGGGGGACACATTCTGGAGCTGGTGTCTCTGGAGTCCATGTGAGTTGGGCCTGTGGGGGTCCCACAGACAGGGACCCCTGGCATTGCTGACGGGTGAAGGGCCTGCCACAGCAGTCTCTGACATTACTTTCTCACACCACCTTTCCCGCTCGCTCGCACAGCAGTAGACACACAGGATATGAAGCAGCAGCTCTTCCTCATCCTGCCATCAAACAGTCTGTTTCCGCCTTCGCCTTTCTGCGTCCGACCTTTCACAGGGACCAAGAGAAGAGCCTAAGGAGCAGCAGGCAACGTGCTGTGCAGAGTCAGGTCAAGACTGGGTTTGTCTGAGCAGCCAGGAAGAGGGCTGTGACCAGGGCTCTGAGAAACAGGGACAGGGGCCAGCCTGACAAAAAGAACAAAGACCTGCCCGGGGAAGGTGAAGAAGGGAACTGTTAACCCTTCAGAAAGTGACATGGCTTTTAGTAAGGTGAAGGCCGGCCTGTAAAACATGCCAGCCAAGTAGATTTTAATCGAAGGGTGGGAATGACCTGCTGGCCTGATCAGGCACCCGGGCTTCTGAGATTGCCTTCCTAGCCCTGCCCACACACACTCCCCGCCCGACGCCCTTTCCCTAGCCTAAGTCCCTGAGTTTCTCGTCCGTTGTTCACTTGAGTCTACTGTATGTCCTTTTCGTCCATTCGAGGGGGGCTAATTAGCTGTTAAGGCAGACTCCAGTTCATTTCTGTTCACCTCATTATTTATTTCTCTTTTGGGCTGAAGCCCAGCAACAAACAAACATTAACATTCCCCCTGCAGAGCAGGCATACAGACACACGGGAGCGTGTTACGCACAGCACACTCTCACAGCATGCACACGTGCACACGCACACACACCTGCTCCGCTGCTATCCTGCTGTGCGAGGTCTCTGCGGCCCCGCTCTCTCAGGGCATCTAGGGTAACACCGCTTTCCATTTCAGACCTGGGACTCGGAAAAACGTAACAAACGGTGTAATGGAATGGCCCTGGGCAAGCAGGGAAAGGACGCTGGGAATTTCGGAAAGCACAGTCCCCCCGCCCAGCACCCGTTAAGGGCCGCTGCTGCTGGTGTCCTGCACGCAGCCGTTTCCTCCTCCCGCCCTCCTGTTCCCCGGGCCGCCTGGGCACCGGCGCCTGCACTCTGCATTCATTGCAATACCGCAAACCCTGTTTCTAGCCGTTTACAATCAAGTGGGAGACCGTCCAAATTTCCGTCTCAATGGAGATCAACTGTTCTAAATCCAAGCTCCCATGAAGCGTTCCAGGGGCCGGCCTGACTTGGAATTTAAGCAGCAGCTCCGCCCTCCATGGAGTGAGCGGCGGCCGGGGCTCCGGATGAGGCGGGCCTGCCCCCTAGCGACCACGGTGCTGCACGGCAGCTCTGAGGGCTCGCGGGCTGTGCAGCCGCCTGTCAGCTCCTCCCGAGGACGCGGGGAGGAGACACAGGAAGAGAGTCGTTCAGTCCCCAAGTCCCATCCCCTTTCCCTCCCCGACATCTCTCCTCGTTGCCCCACTCCGGCTCCGCCGAGCTGCAGTGGTCTGTTAGCTGGACTCTGACTCCAGCTTCGGTGTGGAATCCATGCACCTCGCTGCAGGACATTCGTTGTCGATCCTCTGTGATCTCTAATTAAGGCCCTGCTGAGCCTCCTCTTTATCTACAGGGAGGGTCCTCAGCGGGGAGACACGCCCTTCCTGGAGAGGCGCTCCGCCAGACACCCGAGACTGGGCGGGCGGCGTTTCTCCCCACACGCCCACCGGAGGAGAAGACGACCCTCCCCGCGCTCGGGCTGAACCGCTGTTGCTGAGCTGCAGTTCCGGAGGTGTCCTGTCGCTCAAATGTGGGGACGCGGGGGAAAGATACAGAAGGTAAGTTTCAAAGCAGCAAAACCTCTTGGCCCTCCACGACCCGGCCTCAAGTTTCCCTTCTAGCCTTAGTGCTGGCGTGGAATGAAGGGCTGGGATCAGACCGCCTGGGTTAGAAGGCCAGGTGTGCTACGTTTTAGGCATGTAACTGTACGAAAGGTTCTCAATTCTAAATTTCTTTACAAGGTTGTTACGGAGACTAAACGAGGTCGCCTGAATATCAAATTTAGCACAATGCTTGCCACATAATGAATCTTCAATAAATGGCAGCTGTCATTTTCCCTCCCCAGTTAGGAAGACAACTGGCTTGCTCATAGCTCTGGTACCGGCCTTGCACTGAAATTTCCATGTCTGCACCTTGGCTTTTGACACCGTTTGCCTGGAGTGTCCACTATTCACCACCTTGGTCAAAGCCACTGTCACCTCCTGCAATAGATTGATTTATCTTCCTGCTCCTGCCAACAGTTATGATCTTTTTAAATTTAAGTCAGATTATGTCACTCATCTGCTCAAACCCCTATTGTAGCCCCCGTTTCACTCGGTGGAAAAGCCAAAGCACTTACCATGTCCTGGAGACTCTACGTGATCTGGCTCTTTCTCCTCATATTACTTCCCATTGCGTTCTCCCTTGTTCACGCCATGTCTTCCACAGTGAACAACTGCATTTGCTGGAACACACCAGCAATTGATAGCCTTCGTGTTGGTTTTCAGTCCACCTCGAATCTTTTCCTCACATACCTGCGCAGCTCTTTCCCTTACTTTTCCATGATTTTGCCCGGTTGTCACCTCCAAAAAAAATAGCCAGCCAGGCTTGGCAGCTGATACCTGTCATCTCAGCACTTTCAGAGGTGAAGGCAGCAGGAGCTCCAGACCAGCCCGGGCAACACGTCAAACCCTCATCTCTACAAATAATACAAAATATGTTTTTTTGTAGAGAACTAGTGGCACACACCTGTAGTCCCAGCTACTTGGGAGGCAGGAGGATCACTTGAGCCTAGGAGGTTGAGGCAGCAGTGTGAGCCATGATCATGCCACTGCACTCCAGCAACAGAGCGAGACCCTGTCTCAAAAAAACAAAAACCAATCCTGATCACATATTTAAAATTTCAAACTGCTCTATTTTCCCCCAGTACTTCCAATCCCCTTTATCTTGCCCAACTTCTTTTCCATAGCATGTACCACATTCCCTACCACCTTCTAAAATAATATATAATGTGCTGAGCAGTGGCTCACGCCTGTAATCCCAATACTTTGGGAGGCCAAGGTGGGCCGATCATGAGGTGAAGAGATCAAGACCATCCTGGCCGACATGGTGAAACCCCATCTCTACTAAAAGTACAAAAATTAGCTGGGCATGGTGGCATGTGCCTGTAGTTCCAGGCACACCCTACTTGGGAGGAAGAGGCAGGAGAATCACTTGAACCCAGAAGGCAGAGGTTGCAGTGAGCTGAGATGGTGCCACTCCACTCCAGCCAGCCTGGTGACAGAGGGAGATTCCATCCCGATAAATAAATAAATAAAATTATATATATATATATATATATATATATATATATATATATATACACATATACATATAATGAAGCCAACCATTGGCAAATTAATTTCTCATAATTTGCTGATAGGAGTGTAATTTGGTACAAGTACTTTGGAAATCTTTTAGAAAGTATCTATTAAAGCTAAAAATACCTTGTTTTACTCTTGCATATAAACTCAACAAATTGCAAATCCAACAAAAAATACTAGTCTAAGCCAATCAAGAAATTAGGCTAAGCCAATCAAGAAACTCTCATACCCCTTTGTCAGATACTCACTTTCCCAACTCCTCCCTGCAGCTAGGGGAGCCCACGTGCCCAGTTTTGGCCAATGAGATTTAAAGAGCGATTCTGATAGGAAATTACTTAGGAAAGATTTCTCCTCTTTAATGAAAAGAAGATAGACACACACTCGGTAGCTGCCTCCTGTTTTCTGCCTTTGTGCAAATGATGCCCAGAGCTGTGACAACCATATATCTACCTTGAGAATCGTAAAGGTAAGGACACAGAGTCCTAAAATAGCAGAATTATCAGTACCTTCAGACTTTTTGTTCTAAGTTAATTATCTTTATTATTTAAGCCACTATTAGTTAATTATTTTGTTACTTGCAGCTGAAATCATTTCTAACTGTGACTTTTCCCTTATAAAGTACTAGTGTGCAAAAGAGAATCATAAACTGGTAAGACATCTTACTGTGCTCTCCTTAATTTTCCCAGTGTCTTCATGGTCCTTTGGTGAGTCTCATCCTTGCAAGTTTACTACAGTGTCATTTTTTATTCAAACATCTTTCAATGGTATGTGAACTCACTAATAAGACCAATAACTTTCCAAAGGCCTTTAGGGCTAAGACATACATTTAAAACTGAGGGAAATTCTACACAGTTGCTGTCTCCTGTTGGAGGTTGACCAACTGCTAAACTCTGACAGTAACATGCCTTAACCTGTATTTACCCACAAGCACACCAGTGTGCCAATTCTATAAATGTAAATACACTGTGAACAGGTGAGCAGGGCTCAGTCCTGGTTGAGAAGGCAAATTACTATGAAGTTTAATGAAGTTCTAGGCTCCTTCCCTTGCATAAATCCTTTTTTTTTTTGAGAAGGAGTCTCACTTTGTCACCCAGGCTGGAGTGCAGTAGTGTGATCTCAGCTCACTGCAACCTCCACCTCTCAGGTTCAAGCAATTCTTCTGCCTCAGCCTCCTGAGTAGCTGGGACTGCAGGCATGCACTACCACACTCAGGTAATTTTTGTACTTTTAGTAGAGATGGGGTTTCACCACATTGGCCAGGAGGGACTCCATCTCTTGACCTCTCGATCCACGTGCCTCCGTCTCCCAAAGTGCTGGGATTACAGGCATGAGCCACCGTGCCTGGCCACAAAAGCCCTTTTCATGCTTGGGGCCCAAGCAATCTGTTCCCATAGTCATATGCTTTTGTAAAACTTGTGAGATACTACAATTGGTTAAGACCTCTGTCTCTTTCCTCTCCAGCTTACCCTCTGTTACACTTGCTCTTCTGTAGGGTGGTGTTTTTGTTTGTTTGTTTTGGAGACGGAGTCTTGCTCTGTCACCCAGGCTGGAGTGCAGTGGCATGGTCTTGGCTCACAGCAACCTCTGCCTCCAAGGTTCAAGTGGTTCTCCTGCCTCAGCCTCCTGAGTAGCTGGGATTACAGGCATGCACAACCATGCCTAGCTATTTTTTTTAAAACTTTTTTTATTTTTATTTTTAGTAGAGACAGGGTTTCCCCATATTGGCCAGGCTGTTCTTGAACTCCTGACCTGAGGTGATCTGCCTGCCTCGGCCTCCCAAAGTGCTGGAATTACAGGCATGAGCCACTGCGCTCAGCCAAGGGTGGCCTTAAAGAGGCAAGGGGTGACTGGATTCAGCTAAGGGGAAGCTGAGTTGAAGAGACATAGAGTTTGGGTTAAAAAAGGTTATTTTTATGTGGTTCACTTCCATATCTAAGTTATTGTTAGCTATTGTGGTGCAGGAATGGTTTCCAGCAATATTTCCAATGCTCCTTTGCTGACTCAACCAATATCTGACAGACAAGTGCAGTGCTAGAGGTCACATTGTGATTTGACTGTAACCTATTGCACTTGGCATTGGAAGTCTGTAGATAATCAGATAGAAAAAGTTATCAAAAGTATGAAGCCAGAAGCCAGCCTGTGGAAAATTCTGCCAATCTTCAGTGTGCAGAGGATTTAATTATCTGCAACGCATAGTCAAAATGGAAGTTATGTCCTGTCAAGAATATACAGGATAAGCAGGGTATGCAATTATAAGCCCAATTATAAACCCAGTAGTTTTTATTTTTGAGGTAAATCACACAAAATAGATTTGAAATCCTATGATTGTAGGACAGAAACCAGTGCCAGGTTCATAATGACTGTGTCTGTTTAGACATGTATTTTACACATCCCAGCATGTCGAATCACATCACATTCAGCTAATGCTGAAGACAAACAGCAGCTTTAGACAAAACAGAATGAAAAAGTATTCATCAATGGAGGACAGCAACCTAAGGAAACAATCTAATGATAAAAGCACCACACATATTTATAAAATAAGTACATGTATGTAGTATAAGAATAATCATAAGTAGCTTAATACAATGATATTTGCATTATTTACATTTTACTTATTCCCCTACATGCCTTAATTTCAGATAGCTTTGTGTGTTTATTCAGAATTATTGATCATATTAAATTTCAAAAGAATTATAAAGGTATATATAAGGTAATTAATTCATTAATAAAAGCATTATATAATTTTTCCTGGACTTTTGATGTTTGTGGTATGTTTGTCAACATTTTATTCTGTTTTAATTTTTTTCTTTATGACAGACAGGGTATGTGTGGATGTTGTCACGGGGTTTGAGGGAAGCACGTCTCACACATGTGAGAACCCAATCATCACATTTATGAACTACAAAAGGATCAGCATTTTAAAATTAGTAATTTGTGAATTTTTCTCATTCCAGGTAAATAGCTGTTTACATACCCAATTTTTTAATCTTTTTGTTTTAATTTTTATTTCTTTTTAAATTTTTTTTTTCTATTTTCCGATGCACCAATTTGTTATTCCTAACATTGTATTCTTTTTCTTAAAGAGAGCCTCTGCCAAATTGCGTAAGCTCCTACACAACGCATAAGTACCTCTGGTGATCAGGCAACAGTCACAATCAAGACTGCAAATGATATTTACCAATTTGTCTGGTTACTTTGGAAGTTCTTTCAACATCCGGCTTTAAAAGGGCAAGAATATTAAGCAAGGTGAATTGAGGCTGCTTTACTGAATACCTACATAGTTTGTTAAGTGAACACAAACTAATGTTAAAGTAGAACGCTTCTCACCTCAGTTTCTCCGGAGGGTCTGACATGTGGCTCTCAGGTACCAATGTGTGCATGAGACAGAACACTGTAAGAGGAATCTAAAACAAAACGAACCCTGATGTTTGGGTTTGGTTTCCACATTTAAGGCCATTTATCCAAGGACTTCTTTCTCTCTTCAAGAATATAAAAGGTTTTTTTGAAGAGTAAGAAGAAAAAAGAAAGATTCTAGTGAGAAGGGTTTTTTGGAGAAGTTTTTGTTGTGAGCCTGAAAGTCCTGTATCTCGAGAGAAAATAAGGGGTGAGGGGACACCTGAGCCTCTCTCAAGTTTTGAGGCCATTCCGAGAGCCTAATATGTGTTACCTGAAGTTCGAAAGACAGTGAGCCGAGAGCTGATTTCTGCCCCAGAAAATCTGCAGAGTAAGAGAGAAGCTGGCCAGTTGTGTTGAGGATGATGGAGCCAAAGCAAGTAGCTGCTATGTCTGGGAAATTCCCACCACCTCAAGCCCCTGCAGTGGAAGGACAAGGCATGTTCCCTCAATGTAGGACACGATAGAGGACCAGCGATCCTGAGGCTGTGTTAGGATCTACCAGAGAGGACCTCGTAGAAAGGGCAATGGGACTCCACTGTGTGTGTGGGTGGATCCTCTAAAGTGGGAGTTGCCAGCAGAAAAAGGGGCATCAACACAGCTCCAGAGATCCCACAGAGGGGGTACCCCCCAAAAGAATGCTCAAGAGAATATCAGCCTTAAACATCAGCCACATTCAGCACAAAGCCAAATAATGGCAGATAGAGCTGAGTAAGAAAATTCTCTTCTACTATTTTTGGTTCCTCTCTTTATGTCCCAACCCTAGAGGCAAGTCTAATGAGGAAGGAGCAGGAAAACAGAAATGAAGAACAAGCCTTCCTCTCTCACTGCAGGTAGCCAGCTCACACTGGAGCTGCCCAAGAAAGGGAGACCATTCAACACTAAATAAAATGTAGGGTTTTAGGTTTTTCCAGGGCTAGGTATTCTAATGTGTGTATTTAGGCTGTGTTTGTGACTTAGAATGACCACAGGACAGACTGTAAATTACCTTGGGGTGAACTGTATTCCTCCAAGGCAGGGAAAGATTGCCATATGAAATAAACTTTATAGGATCAATAAGAACAAAATCAAGTTGTGTTTTTACCACATTCCACATGTCAAATTTTTTACATTAAGAAGAACGTATTAGAAAGCTATAAATAAAATGTTGATAATGGTATTGTTCTGATACCATTTTCTGATCCTTTTGCATTGGGCTTTAGTGGAATCCATATTCCTAAGTGGCCGGATTCATGTCTCTGTCTTGATATTAATCTGAATCATTCATTCATTAACCCAACAAGTATTTATTGAGATCTGACAAGTTCAGCTTCCTAAGCTCTGCTTTAGACATGCCAGCACCCCTTCTCAAGAACCTTCCGTGACTCCCCACAGCTTACAACAGACAGGAATATCAGTAGGGTAAGGCTTTACCTCACCTCCTCCCTCTCTCATTGCGTGTTCTGATATATGCCTTAGGGGCTGGGGTGTGTCCTTACCTCCCCTTTCAAGAGCCCACCCTCAGTGCTGCCCTAAAAGCCACTGTGATGTGTCAGAGGATTCATTTAATTTGCTCTTAGCAGAGCCCCTATCCTTTGCCCACCTAAATCACTTGGCTAAAAAGGGAATTGAATTATATTTCATTTAGATTCAACTTACATTTTCTTTTTTTTATTATTATTATTAAGCCAGGAATTTGATATCCTCTCTTGGCAGCAGCCCAGCAGTAATCACTTTAGCCCAGATCCTTTCTCTAATGCTGTATCCTGGGGAAGGAAAGCTTATGGGGATTTCATGAGTGGTCCTGGTGAAATGACAGTTTATTTATCTCCAGGGACTCTTTAGTCTCCGCCTCTTGCACCTGGCCCTGACAGAAGGTTTGGGGGCTTTGGGGTCAAAGCAGTTTGTTTGGGAGAAGAAGGACAGGAACAGCAGTTATAAATGTCTGACTGCAGCCCACTTGTAAGAGATCTTTGCAGTTCATACAAATGAAGTGGATTGAAATGCACTATTCTAGAACAATATGCCTCCCTAGTGTCTCCCCTGCAGCCTCCACATACCCTGTTTGGGAGAGTATTAAAATGAATTTTTGGCTGAGCACGGCAGCTCACACCCGTAATCCCAGCACTTTGGGAAGCCAAGGTAGGTGGATCACTTGAAGTCAGAAGTTCAAGACCAGCCTGGTCAACATAGTGAAAACCCATCTCTACTAAAATTACAAAAATTAGCTGGGCATGGTGGCACATGCCTGGAATCCCGGCTGCTAAGGAGACTGAGGCACAAGAATACTTGAACCTGGGAGGCAGAGGTTGTGGTGAGCCAAGATCAGCTGCTGTACTCCAGCCTGTGCCACAAGAGCCAGACTCTATCTCAAAAAAAAAAAAAAAAAAAAAAAGAATTTTTGACTTAAGTGTGATTATCCTGTTGCAGCTTATTGTACATCCAAAATACAAGTATTGGAAGGTAAGATTAACACTTATATTCTGTGCTTTATTATTTTTTATTCTGTTCTAGGTACTTCGTATATGTGACATCATATCATATACGTCCTTCTGTGTCTGACTTGTTTCCCAAGCATGCTTTGTCGTTTCATCCATGTTGTAGCATATATCAAAATTTTATTCCTTTTTATGGATGAATAATATTTGTGTGTGTGTGTGTGTGTGTGTGTGTGTGTGTGTGTGTACAAACCATGTTTTGTTTATCCATTCATCTGTTGATGAACACTTGGGTTGTTTATACCTTTTGACATTTGTAAGTAACACTGCTATAAAATTTGGTGGCAAACATCTGTTCTTTACCTCTCCAAGCTCTAAATTTAGATAGATAGATATAGATAGATAGATAAATTTCTGTTGAAATTTCAGATAGATAGATGATGTGAGAGAGAGAGAGAGAGAGAGAGATGATAGATGATAGATAGATAGATAGATAGATAGATAGATAGATAGATATAGATAGATAGATAGGTTTCCGTAGCTAGATTTCTGCTTTTGATTCTTTTGGGTATATACCTAAAGTAGAATTACTGGGTTATATGGTAGTTTTATGTTTAACTTTTTGAGAAATTGTCGAATTGTTTTCCATAGTGTCTGTACCATTCTACATTCTCACCATTAATGTGCAGGGTTCCAATTTCTACACATCCTCACCAACACTTGTTATTCTCCATCTTGTTTTGTCTTTAATTGTAGCTAGCAGGTGTGAGGTGGTACTCATTGTGATTTAGATTTGCGTTTACCTAATGACTAATGATACTAATCATCTTTTTATGGGCCATTTGTATATCTTCTTTGGAGAAATTTCTACTCAAGTCTTTTGCCCATTTTTGAATTGAGTTTTATTTTTGGGTTTTAGGTGTTCATTATATATTCCAAATATTAATACTTAATCAGTGCTTTGCAAATATTTCCCCCCACCTAGTAGGTTGTATTTTTGCTTTTAAAGTATCCTTTGGGCCAGGTGCGGTGGCTCAAGCCTGTAATCCCAGCACTTTGGGAGGCCGAGGCGGGTGAATCACGAGGTCAAGAGATCGAGACCATCTGGTCAACATGGTGAAACCCCGTCTCTACTAAAAATACAAAAAATTAGCTGGGCATGGTGGTGCATGCCTGTAATCCCAGCTACTCAGGAGGCTGAGGCAAGAGAATTACTTGAACCCAGGAGGCGGAGGTTGTGGTGAGCCGAGATTGCACCATTGCACTCTAGCCTGGGTCACAAGAGTGAAACTCTGCCTCAGAAAAAAAAAAAAAGTATCCTTTGATACATACAAGAAAAATTGTATCCTTTGATTCAGGAAGACTTTTGATGAAGTCCAGTTTATCTATTTAACTTTTGCTTCCTGTATTCCTATATTAGATTTCAAACTGCATGACACATGAATTCTGTTTAAATGTCTCACAAAAAGCATTCTAGCAGTCTGGGAAACAAAGGGAGACCCCATCTTTATAAAAATTTTAAAATTAGCTGGGTGTGGTCCCAGCTACATGAGAGTCTGAGGCAGGAGGATCAGTTGAGCCTGAGAAGCCGAGGCTGCCATGAACTGTGCCTGCACCACCGCACACCAGCCTGAGCAACAGAGTGAGACCCTTTCTCAAAAAACAAAAAATGCATCTTAGGCATCTTGATTTAATTTTCTACTCTGTGTCTATCATCACATAAAGAATTGTCCAAACAGCAGAATTTGTGTGTAGTGGAGTGCTCTTTTATATGCGAAAATCTCAGACTAAGTAGCTTTATTTACAATAGCCCAAAATTGTAAATAACCCAAATGTTCATCAGTAATAGAAAGGATAAACAAACAGTGGAATATTGAAACAGTGGAACAATTAAAAACAATAAAAAAGAATGCAGCCCTACTTTAGGTACAAACATGGATTAATCTCACTGACAGACTGATAAAGAAAGAGGCCAGACTCAAAACTACACATACAGTTTGTTTCCTTTTATTATGAAGTTAGAGAGCAGGCAACACAAATCTATGATTATAGAAGTCAGGTCTGTGGTTACATGAAGTGGGATATTGAGAAGAGACATAAGAGAGAAAAGAAAGCCTTCTGAGCTGTTGGAAATAATCTATGTTTTGATCTAGGCAGTGGCTACATGGATCGGTGGGGGTGTGGGAGGTGTGTGCGTAAATTCAAGTTTATACAGGATTTGTACACTTTAGTGTTTATATATTATACCTCAATTTAAAGCATTTTTAAATCTCTGGCTAATGGTGAAGTTCACAGAGTTCATGCCAGTATATCATGATAGTGGTTTTTCTCATCAGAATGTAGTCTGCCTTCTTTGGGAAGTTTTCAAATGATAACTGAGTTTAATCAATTAGCAGCAAACAGAACTCTTTAAAAGTCAAAGATTCTTAGAAATTTGCTTGTCGAAGGAAGAGCTTCCCTGAGAACTAGTTAGAAGAGTAATAAATCATTCACTTCTATATCATTGTTTATTCACAAAATAAAAATAGATTGCCTGGAAAAAAATCAGCAAGTAATGAAGTAGGATGCTTTGACTGCTGTAGTATTTGAAACTATATCCTGATGGTTGTGCAAAAATGAGAGTTATGCTAAGATATTTCAGATACCAGGAAAAGGGATTGAAAAGGATTATGAGCATTAAAGCAGAATTTTTAAAAACACAAGTATAAGTTCAAGTATGTGTTGTTTTGACACAGACTCAGAAGTGAAATTGGGAAGGAACAAACTGGGCTTCAATTTGTTCACTGACTGTTTCCTGAGTAAAGAACTGAAGTTATGGAAATGATCTCTGTCATATAGGATATTTGAAGCAAATATAGGTGGAGACCGAGGTGGCCAGAAATATCAATTGTCACTCTAGGTCAAAGGAGCAGGGAGATGATCAGCCCCTGGGCTGCAGTGAGTGGGAAGATCAGGCAATTCTGGACAAGATTATCACACCTTAGAATATTAGGCTAATATTCAAAATCAAATTTATAAAATGACCCACCAAAAACTTGAAAACAGTAAAGATGGGGGGTTGCATGTTTGGTTCAATTCATCTTGGGTCCTGAGACAAGATGGGAAATTAATCACTAAGTAAAAGTGCAGTAGAAAAAGCAGTAAGGCTTTCTAAGTGGAAAAACATGCCTGAGCAATGTGTGCTTTTTCAAAAGTTTTCAAAATACTGCAATACATTAACAGAAGTATGGCAAAGAAAAATGTATGGTATTCAAGAGTCAAAAGTAATACACCATGAGCATATATATCATGTTTTCCTCACAGAGTAGACGGATATTTTCTTCTTTAAGAAGCATTAATTTTTAATGGCATAAGAAATTCAACTTTTATTCAGAAAGCAGTCTGCAATAGATGTGGAAGTCCTGAGGCACTGTGCTATGATTTGAATACTGTCTGCATTTCAGGAAAGAGCCCCCATCCATATTTTTTAAATGAATTATTTAAAAATCAGAAATTAACCTTCTTTAACAAAAAATGACAGAAGTAACTGTATATATATCTCCACAGATGTGATTTCTAGTGTCATTATAAAGGGATCTGACTAGGTGCTAACCTCAACAATAGGGATCAAAACACAACTGAGCTTCAGTGCCACTAAGACATTCCAGTGTGTTGACTGTTTTTGAATTGAACAAGCTGTAAAGGTTATAAAGTGTCTGTCTACCTCAAAAAGATCATGAAAAGTAGGATTGGCTCCACCTGTCCCTGACAGCTTATGCATTATATGATTTTTTATTCCAGCATTCAATGATGTTAAGTGTCTCACACACAGAATTGACTATTCATAGTGCTCATACAACCAACAGATGGCAGAATTGGCTATGTTGTTATTCTATGATTAATACAAATTTAGATCTATATCAGGCAGGATAGTTTGTTTGTTTGCTTTTTGAGACAGTATCTCACTCTGTCACCCAGGCTGGAGTACAGTGGTGCCATCATGCCTCACTGAAGACTTGACCTCCTGTGCTCAAGCAATCCTTCCACCTCAGCCTCCCAAGCACATGCCATCACACCCAGCTAATTTTTTTTTTTTTTTTGTAAAGATGGGGCCTTACTATGTTGCCCAGGCTGGTCTTTAACTCCTGGCCCTAAGGAATCCTTTGACGTCGACCTCCCAAAGGGGTGGAATTACAGGCATGAGCCACCTTGCCAGGCCAGATTTTTTTTCTTAAAATTGTTGTCGCCGAGGGCTATGGTACATGCCTGTAGTTGTAGCTATTCAGGAGGCTAAGGTGGGAGAATTGCATGAGCCCAGGAGTTTGAGGCCAGCCTGGGCAATATGGCAAGACCCCAACTCTAAAATTATCTATAATAATAAAGATGGCTGTGTACCTCCCTAGGAATCAGAATATCTTGCACATACACATACATATACTTTTGCTCTTTCCCATTTCAAAGTATGTTTCTGAGCCTTTTTCCCCAAAACCTACCAAAAGAAAGGACCTCACCTTCGACTGTTACTGAGTGGTAACAACACAATCAGTTCAAGAAAGGGTGGAGTTCATGGGCTGTTTTTTTTTCCTCACAGCACATCTGACACCAAATGAGATTTTTTCCTCCCACCAACCAATTCTCCAACTCTCCAGATAACAGCTGGATGTTGTACAATTCAATTATCTCAGTAACTACCCAGAGTTAGTGTCAGATCCTACAAGTGAAAGGGCTCAGTTTCACAAAACTATCCCCACTTCAGACTTCAGATCCCAATCACAAGTCCAGGAGATCTGGGTTTCTGACCAACCAGCTATGAATCAAGGGTTCCCACAACCCCCTCCTCATGTTCAATAATGTGCTAGAACACCTTACAGAACTTAAGACAACACTTTACATATGATTACCAGTTTATTATAAACTCAGTAACAGCCAAACTCAGAAACAGCCGAATGGAAAAGATGCATAAGGGGAGGTGTGGGGCAGTACATGGAGTTTCCTCTGGCACCCTCCCAGAACGTTGATGTGGTCACCAAGCTGGGAGCTCTCTGAACCTCGGCATTTAGGGGTTTTTATGGAGCTTACATCATCTAGGCATGATTGATTAGTAACTGAAGCCCTAGCTCCTCTCCATTGCATGGGACTGAAAGTTCCAAGTTTCTCATCAAGACTTGGTCTTCCTGAAAACCAACCACCATCCTGAAGTTATAAAGGAGCCCAGCAAGAGTTGCCTCATTAGAACAAAAGATGCTCTTATCACTCAGAGAATTAAAAGGGCTTTAGCAGCTCTATGCCAGAACCAGAGACAATTTCTCTGGGTTCTTTCTTCATAGCCACCTCATTTTAAAAAAAGGCAGCTCTGGCCGGGCGCGGTGGCTCATGCCTGTAATCCCAGCACTTTGGGAGGCTGAGGTGGGCAGATCACAAGGTCAGGAGTTCAAGACCAGCCTGACCAACATGGTGAAACACCATCTCTACTAAAAAAAAAAAAAATACAAAAATTAGCCAGATGTGGTGGCACCCAACTGTAATCCCAGCTACTCAGGAGGCTGAGGCAGGAGAATTGCTTGAACCTGGGAGGCAGAGGTTGCAGTGAGCCAAGATCACGCCACTGCATTCCAGCCTGGGTGACAGAGCAAGACTTCATCAGCATAAACTACCATCTGCCTTTCTGTTGCAGTATAACTGCTGGACTTTCCCTATTTCCCAAAGCTGTCCTGAAGTCAATCAGGCCTGACCCGGAGCCACAGCAGACTTCCCTGAGCTCGGATTTCTGCACCCAAATTGTGGTTCCAAACAGCTCCAGCTCATACTCTGCTCTCTGCCCTTTCTCACCTCCTGGGTCCATGTGAGAGACTCAGATATATGGTTTTACATCCGTTCTAAAGGGAATTCAATTCATCCGGGGGTTGGTTCACACACATAAAAGCAAGGAAACTAAGGTCCTAATTAACATGTGCATATTATTTGTCTTCTTCTTCTTGCGGGATCAAGGGATCAAATGCTATATATAGGTATCTTCTGCAATGCCAGGAATCTCATGACCCCTTCTCCACTGGCAAAAATAAGATCAATAGCTAGCCCTTACTGAGCATTCACTATGTGTCAGACACTGTTTAAATACCTTAGAATACTGCACTGCACTTAGTCATTCAGCATGTTTTTAGTGAGCGCCACTGTTTTCCAGGCACAGTCCTAAACACTAGGGCTAGAGCAGTAAATAAATAAAAATACATGCCTTCATAGAGCTTATAATCTAGTGAGAGAAGAAAAGCAATAAGCAAAATAAATAAACTAAATAGTATATTAAAACATCATAAGCCTGTAACAACACAGTTTCAGTCACTGCTTGCGGAGTCCAACTAATGAGAATGAGGTATGGTAGGAAAATATTGACTTTATTTCAGAAGTTGGCAAAGGGGAAGTGGCTGGATTCCAATCCAAAGCAACTACTTTGAACTTTGAGGTGAGAAGGCAAGGGTTCAAAAAGGGAAAACTTGATATGCAAGGCATGCAAGAATTATACTGAGTTTTGTTCCACTGGCAATCTTGGGTCCCAGTCCCCCTGGAGTGTAGGCTGGTGTCATCTCAACAATGGCCAGGTTGTTGATTAGCCACCTTGAGGTAATCTCTGGAATTTGCATCTGGGTCTCCAGGCTTGATCTGTTGGCCTCAAGATTTATCCCTGGAACTTCTAAGTAGACACATGGTTAGATACTAGCTCATAGATAAATGTGAAGGGTGTGTATATGGTAAGAAAGGGAGGGATGTGGAGTCCTTTTTAAGGCTAAGGGAAAAGGCTTCTGCAGTTTGCTTCAAGGTTACATCTTGAAACCCAAGAGGAAGGAAAAAGTTTTAAAATGCATTTTGAGGTTAAGCTGTCCCTTTACAGGTCCATACAGAAAACAATGCAGGGATAGGGTGTGCCAGTGTAGGATGAGGGACAATTGCCATTTAAATAGAGTGGTCAGGAACACTTGGGGAAAGATGGCATATGAGCGAAGAGTCAGTGCAAAAGTCTTGGGGCAGCGCCTGTAATCCCATCACTTTGGGAGGCCAAGGCAGGTGAATCATGAGGTCAAGAGATCGAGACCATCCTGGTCAACATGGTAAAACCCCGTCTCTACCAAAAATACAAAAATTAGCTGGGCATGGTGGTACACGCCTGTAGTCCCAGCTACTCGGGAGGCCGAGGCAGGAGAACTGCTTGATCCCAGGAGGTGAAGGTTGTGGTGAGCCGTGATGGTGCCATTGCACTCCAGCCTGGGTAACAAGAGCGAAACGCTGTCTCAAAAAAAAAAAAAAAAAAAAAAAGTTTGGGGCGGGAGCTTGCCTGGCATGGTCAAGGAGGATGCAGTGTAGCTAAAGTGGAGTGAACAATGGATAGAATCACAGGAGGTGAGGCTGGAGAGGTAAGGGCAGGGTGGATGGGCAGATTATGAAGTCTTTTTATGTCATTGTAAGGAATATGACCTCAGCCAGGTGTGGTGGCTCACACCTGTAATTCCAGCACTTTGGGAGGCTAAGACAGGTGGATCGCTTGAGCTTACAAGTTTGAGATCAGCCTGGGCAACATGGCGAAACCCCATCTCTATGAAAAACACAAAAATGTAGCCAGGAGGGATGGCATGCATTTGTAGTCCCAGCTACTCAGGAGGCAGAGGAAGGTTGGCTTGAGCCTGGGAGATGGAGGTTCCAACAAGCTGAAATTGCACTACTGCATTCCAGCTAGGGTGATAGAGCCAGACCTTGTCTTTAAATTAAAAAAAAAAGGAGTTTAACCTTTACTCTGAGTGGAAAGGAAAGCTATGGAGTGCCTTGATCTAATTTATGTTCTAACATAGTCTTCGTAGCTACCATGTTGAGCAGAGACTGCAGAGTTAAGGATATAATCATGGAGACCATTTAGGGAACTACTGCAATCCAGGTGAGATATTGTATTAGATCTGGATCCTTGGAAACTAACTCTGAGATGAGCATGGGTCCTCTTGGGAAATACTCGTGTAAGGAACTGAGGAAGGTCAGAGAGAGAAGCTTACCTGAAAAATGGTGGCATCTGACACCTCAGCCAATCCTATGGGGATGCCTGGATCTGGGATGGCCCTTCAGAGTTGTCCAAAATTAGATTAGTTTTCTGTGGCTGCTATAACAAATTACCACAAGCCACCTGCATCCCAGCAATCGCTATCACATCTCCTATGACTCTGACTCCTGCTTCCCTCTTTCATTTGTATGGAGCCTTGTGATTACATTGGGCCCACCCAAACGACCCAGGACAATCTGTACATCACATCAACTGGTGAGCTAACCTTACTTCCCCTTGCCATGTAACCTAACACATTCACAGGTCTGGGGATTGGGCTATCACTCTGTCTACCACAGGCAAAGTGACCAGGTCTTTCTATCCATGCATTGGCTGGGCTTTGGTGGGGGGCTGCCCCTTGGGAGAGCAAGGCAGGTCTCCTCAGCCAAGACAACCCCCAAGAGGGACACATCTGTGTGCCTTCCACAGCCAACATTCCCAGCATGTGGAGGATGGGCACCTTGGCTCTGAAAAGGATACTTGGGAGGAATGAGCAACATGGTAATCGCTGTGGCCCAAAGCAATTGGATGATGGATCTATTTTGAAATTAGATTCAGCAGGATTTGCTGATGAGAAAAGACGTCTCAGGGATACTCCATGATTTAGGGACTGCACAATGGAAAACTAGACCTGCTGTTGATTAGAGAGGAAACACTGAATCAGTACTGTCTCATTTAACCCTTAAGATTAAACTGTGAGGAAAGTACTTTTGTTAACCTTATAAAACAACCGAAAAGACAGAGGCATAAAAATGTAAAGAAATCTGACCAAGGCCACACAGTGAATAAGTGACAAAGCCAGGATTTGAACCCCTCAAAACACTCTGTTTTATCACTTTTAAATGACACTGGGATTCTTTCTAGAACATACTTGCTTAGGGGTCCAAAATTGAGCTTACATTATTTTATAGAATCTTGATCTTTCACTGTGGGCCTAGAACCACGTCTAACATATGCTGAAATGCTTGGAAATATTTGGACACTGTCTGTGTGAAGATCTAGTTACATACGTAAAACGCCTGAATGTGTTTCTACTTGGCTCTGTACGGCCTTGCCCCAAACTCCAACTCTATATTAGTACAGTCAAACTGTCTAGTCCAAAACCCAAAATGTGAGCCAGGCATGGTGGCATACACCTATAGTCCTAGCTGCTTGGGACGCTGAGGCAGGAAGAACACCTGAGCCTGGGTTACAATGAGCTATGAACACACCACAATACACCAGGCTGGGCAACAACTTGAGATGCTGTCTATAAAAGTAAATAAATGGACAAAAATAAAATCTCTGATGTGGCCCAAGCCTTCTCACCCTCTCACCAAGTCTCCAGCCTTTCTATGCTGTTTCATACATCAGATCCTTTACCCTTCTTCTCCCTTAGGCATTACAAAATCAAGTTAACTGTACTCTGCCCAGGGTGGCTGGAGCTCGACATTGCCCTGAATGCACGTGCTGGTTCTGCTTCCCCACCACCAGGTAGGACAGACCGCACACCTGGAATAGCTTCTCCTTTCTCCCAACCTAACTGAATATTCCTCACCATCAACCCCTAGCTAGAGACTGTCTCCACCGTGAAGGCTTACGCGTAACAATTTGTTCAATTGTTTGTTAACAGAAACTCAACTACGTTATTTTAACCAAATAGGGTTTTTTTCTCATGCACCAAGAAGTCCGGAAGCAGACAGCCCAGGGCTGCCACTGCTGCTCAGAGAAATCACCAAGGACCAGGCTGTTTCTAACGTCCTTCTCTGATAACCTCAGCGACCACTTTTGATCTTCCTGGTGGTAAGATGACTGTTCTACTCTAGGCGTTGCGTCTGGGGCCCAGGCAAAGAGAAGGAGCAGGGCAAAGGGGCAAAGGTGCATGCCAACTGAGTTTTGCCTTTATACCAAGAAAATAATTGCTTTCCTAGAAGCCCCACTCACCAGACTTCCTCTGTCATCTTGCTGGCCAGAACTCGATTGGGTGACCACTTCTTTCCGAGCACATGGCTTTCCTAAACAAAATTGGCATGCTATTAGAAAGGAGGAGGAGATGGAAGAAGATGAGAGAAACAACCAGCCGTGCCTACCACTCCTTCAGCCTATTCCAGTCCGTTGGAACTTAACCCTCCTCTGAGCAACTATTTACAGTCATCCCGCCCTATCCTGAGGGGACACTTTCCAAGACCTCCAGTAGATGCTTGAAACCAAGGATAGTATCAAGCCTTATAAATACTGTTTTTTTCCTTATATGTACATACCTGTAACAAAGTGTAACCTATTAATTAGGCACAATAAGAGATTAATGATTATAACTAATAAAATAAAGCATTTATAACAATATACTGTAAGAAAGGTTATGTAAATGCAGTCTCTCTCTTTCTCTCTCAAAATACCCTATTATATTGTACTCAGCCTTCTTCTTGTGATGTGTCCACGGTTGGATGTCAGGAGCAGACAATGTCAATAATTAACGGCTAGGTAGCACATACAGTGTGGATACACTGGACAAAGGAGTGATTCATATCCCCACAGGACAGAGTGGGGCGGTGTGATATTTCATAACGCTGTTCAAAATGGTATGTAATTTAAAACTTATAGATTGATTATTTCTGAAATGCTTAATTTAGTATTTTCAGACCATGGCTGATCATGGGTAACAAACCATGGAAAGAAAACTGCTGATAAAGAAAATACTGTATTGCGGCCGGGAGTGGTGGCTCACGCCTGTAATCCCAGCACTTTGGAAGGCTAAGGTGGGCGGATCACTTGAGGTTGGAAGTTCGAGACTAGCCTGACCAACATGGAGAAACCCCAACTTTAAAAAAATAAAAAAAAAGAAAATACTGTATTACAGTTTGTGTGCAGCAAGAGTCCACGTCTATATCCCCCATAATACAGTGCTGAGCACATGGTAAATGTTCCATTGACTAATACTACAAATTCCATATAGGCAACATGGCGTAATGGTACTAGCTAGGCTTTGGAGTCAAGTAGCCTGTGCTTGAATCCCAACTCAGCCACTTGCCATTTATTAGTCCTGTAAACTTGACCAAGTACTTAACCTCTCTGTTCTTCAATTTCCCCATCTGTAAAATGCAAATAATGTGTTAATACATATAGACAAGCCTTGGCATTCTGGGGATTGGTCCCAGGGCGCCCCCTATACCAAAATCTGTGAATGTGCTAGTATCTTTCATAAAATGGCATAGTATTTGCATATAACCTACCCACATCCTCTCATATTCTTTAAAGCATCGCTGGATTACTTACAATACCTTGATCCAATGCTTACACATCACTTTATTCATGTGGAGTCAATGTAGTACTCAGTGCCTGGTAATTTCAAGTTTTTCTCTATGGAAATTTGTGCGATTTCCCCCCAAATGTTTTTTGTCTGAGGTTAGTTGAATCTACAGATACAGAACCCACAGACATGGAGGGTTGCCTGTACTTAATGCAGTTGTTATAAGGATTAAATTAGATTAACCCTAATATTAATTTAATAAATTAACTTTAATAGAACAGCTACAATAGTAAGCACTATGTAAGTGTGTATTCAATGAATACATGATTGTCACCTATGGTTAAAACATTACCAGAAATTGGGACCCAGAATTTGACAAGTTAGAGCATCTTCATGGACTAAAGGAACAGAATGGTTGAAGCCAGGACTGCTGAGGTCGATTAAGATGCATGCTACAACCGCAGGTGAGACATCAATAAAGGGACCTAGTGACATGTGGGTCAGAGTTGAGGCTTTAAGGTTAGGATGCCAAATCCAGCCACTAGCTTCCTACTTATTAACTGTGCTCCCTGGGCAAATCACTGAATCTGTCTAAGGTTCAGTTTTCTCATATGTAAAATTAGGATAAAAATAAACAGAGCCTCCCCTTAGGTGTTTTGAAGATTAAGTAGAAAACTATGTAGGGTACTTAACATTATCCACGGTATGTCTGAATAAATGTTCATTTTGTTAAGAATCAGGACCTATAATTGAGAAGCCAACTGGACCATTTGACCTTGGCTGAAGGGGGTGCAGGAGTGCAGAATGAAGTTTTGCCATGAATGTAGATTCTCCCTTACAAATCTTTCCATTTTCAAACCCGAGGCGAGAAATTGGAGCTGAGGGAAAAGTATCCGAGCTGCAAAGTTGTTTGGCCTTCCTGGGGCGTTATGAGGCACAGGAATGAGCCAGTGCCCTCTAGTTTGAGTTCTGACAATGGATTCTTTTTTTAAAAAATGGAACAAATGGAGCTCTCCTAAGAAACATTTACTTTATTTTCTTAGACTGGCAATATAGAGCCAGGTGCAGTGGCTCACTCCTGTAATTCCCACACTTTGAGAAGCCAAGGCAGGAGAATTGCTTGAGTGCAAGACTTCAAGAACAGCCTAGGCAACTTAGTGAGACCCACCCCCCATCTCTACAAAAATATTTAAAAATCAGCCAGGCATCGTGGCTCATGCCTGTGGTCCCAGCTACTTGGGAGTCTGAAGTGGGAGGATTGATTGCTTGAGCTGAGGAGGTCAAGGATTCAGTGAGCCGTGATTGTGTCACTGCACTTCAGCCTCGGTGACAGAGCAAGACCCTGTTTCACAAGGAACAAAAACAAACAACAACAACAAAAATAACTGGCATATAGCAGACAATTGTTATCTCTGGAAGCTCATCCACTCCCATCTCCTATAAGATATGTCACACACACACACTCTTCCAGGAAACTAAGAGGCTAAATATTTTAGCCAACATCATGGAGTTAGTGGAATCTAAACCCCAGATTTATAACTATTTTTTTTTTAAAAAAAGGATCTTGCTTTATCACCCAGGCTGGTGTGCAGTGGCATAATCACAGCTCACTACAGCCTCAACCTCCCAGGCTCAAGCGATCCTTCCACCTCAGCTTCTTAGTAGCTGGGATTACAAGTGTGCACCACCACACCTGGCTTTTCAAATTTTTTATTTGTTGCAGAAATGAGGTCTTGCTATGTTGCCCATGTTGGTCTCAAACTCCTGGCCTCAAGTGATGCTCCCACCTGAGCCTCATAAAGTGCTGAGATTACAGATATGAGCCACTGCGCCAAACCCTTCTACCTTTAAATTTGTGGTTTGTTACATTTCAAAACAATTTTCTCTGTTATGAAATCAAACGTAATGTGCGTTTCCTATAATCTCTACCTAAACTCCTCCTCTTAAATAGCTTATGATATACTGTTGCAAACAGAAATAGATGCCCTAGACAGAAGATCAGATGTCTTCAATCCTATTATCCACGTATCCCTAATTCCATGAGAAGTTTCAGAGGGCAACATATGTGTGGAAGGGAGTGTGGAGCCAAGGGACATTTTGATAGACCTTGGGCATTGGCCTCAAACACTACTACACTCCACTGGCAGGCAAGGCTAAGTCAGGTTACGTGGCCCAGAGCCTAGAAATAAAATGGGTAATAGCCTACATGACCTCCTCTCTAAGTGCCACCTGAGTCTCAGCCCCGCTCATCCCAGCACTCAATGGTCAGGTAAGACCAATCCAGTGATAATCAGAAGAGGTGACAGAGAGAGCTTGTGTGTGTGCCAATGTACAGGTCAGAGCTGCTCTGGGCAGCCAGCCCCAGCCCTCAGATAAACTCAGCACAGCCCTTCTTGCTTACCCAGGAAGATGGGAAAGGGAGAGAGTGAAGAAGCAAGAGAGAATAAAATGAAGAAGCTCAGACTTCTCCTTCTTCCTTTCCTCTCTAGAAGAAAACCATCTCAAGAGCCAGAAGTGGTATAGGCGCCTAAGTCAGGCTTATTCAAGCTCCACTTGTAATGCTCCATGCCCTAAATAATATGACTCAAGACTGTCCCTGAACATGGCTGATCCACGGGAACATCCTTCCCCCTGGATAGTCTCAGAGGTGGGTTAGGGGAGCACCATGAGCTTTTTCAGCCTACAAGCCAACCTATTTTATTTTATATTCTAATGTCACTATGTCAGAACTTAATAGCACTGTATGGAAAAATAAATCATTGGGTTTTTGTGATGAGCCTTTGAAACTTCCTTCCCGCTGCGGATGTGCCACATATTCCTTACAAGCAGACATAATCCATGTTTCGGAATGAATTTATAATACAAAACCTTCAAAGGGTGGCATGCAAGTTCCACAGACTTCATTTTTACAACAGGGAAAGAATCTTTCCCGGAAAAGATTTGAAGACGTGAATGCTAAGTGAGCAGTGCTATTATATGCATGTGCAACAAAAAAGTCTCCCAGTCTTTGGTAAATGGTGCAGTAGAGCAGAGCTGGTTTTAATTATGTAGAAATGATTGATTACAGTAAAAACTCAACCTGGAAAATTGCCTCAGAGTTAGAGTAAAGAATTCGTAAGAATTTAAAGTTGGCAGAGACCAAAGTGATCATATTATTTACTGGTACCCTAGGTTTTATTTAATCCAGTCAACAAATACTTATCAATGCCTATTACGTGCAGGAAATACAAGTACAAAAATCTTTTTTTTAATATTAAGAAAGGTCATAGTCTATCATATGATAGCCACTGTAATTCTAGACTTTCAGAAAATTATTTAATGAGGTAAAATTAACTAAAATTTAGTAAACGTTTAAATGTTATATTTTAATCATTACAACATTGCCTACATTGAAAATTAGTAGTATACACATGTATGAGACATATTATTCATTTCATTGACAAAATGCTTGATTCACAAACATTCCTAAAATACCTCGCAGGCACACCTAAACTCCCTCTGAGTCTAAAGCATTTAAACTGGAAATTGCTGACTAGTTCAATACGCTCATTTTACTGATGACGAAAATCAGTAACTTACATCTGGCCTTATAACTAGCAGTAGAGCTAGCAGCTCCAACTCCTAACCCAGAGCCTACCCTGGGCACTTACAGTGTAACTGTAAGCACTGCTTCCCATGCCCCCCGGGCTCCCTCAGCTTCTCCTCACACCCCAACGCAAGCTGGGATCCACCTGTCCTTTCCCTTCACCTCCTGGAGGGGGCTTTTGAGTACAGCTGGGGCAGGGGAGGTCAGGATGGTGGGCTCCCTGGGAAACTGGATGACAAGGAGCATCACTCTCTGCTATGTCAAATGTCTGGAGAACTCACACAGTTATGTTTTCAAACACCCAAGAAGCTTGGGGTACAAGAACTACATTTTCATTCTGTATCCAAAACAATGTCTTGATGTCCCAAATGCTGTAACTGTACTATAGTTCCAGAGAGTCCTGAGCCAGCCTCTGGAGACCTGTGTGCCACGCAGTGTGCACCCAGTACATAGGCCAGCTCAGATGGCAACTTGGTCTTCAATGCAGATGAAACCAGGTTCCCCTACTGGTTACAAATAGATCTCATTTTTCTTAAAGAGTTTTTGTCTGCTAAGATAATGCAAAGCAATATTAGGATCCATTTTACTAAAAAAGGTTTAGGGGAGTTTTTAGGGGAAGAGCTCTTTATCATTATTTTCATTTGGGGATAACACTCCCTATCTCATTGGTTCGTCCCTGCTCTCCAATACCCTCATACTAGGTTGAATAGCAGCCCCTTCAAAATTCACGTCCTCCCAGGACTTCAGAATGTGATTTATTTGGAAATAGGGTCTTTGTAGATAGAATTAGTTATGGTGACGTCATACTGGATTAGGGTGGGCCCTAAATCCTATGACTGCTATCCTTAAAAGAAGGCCATGTGGACCAGGCACAGTGGCTCACACATGTAACCTCAGCACATTGGGAGGCCAAGGCAGGCAGATCGCTTCAGGCCAGGAGTTCCAGACCAGCCTGGCCAATATGGTGAAACCCCATCTAAACAAAAAAATACAAAAAATTGGCCAGGCATGGTGGCACCCACCTGTGGTCCCAGCTACTTGGGAGGCTGACATGGAAGAATTCCCTGGGTCCGGGAGGTTGAGGCTGCACTGAGATCACAGCAGTATACTCCAGCCTGGGCAACAGAATGAGGCTTTGTCTCAAAAAAAAAAAAAAAAAAAGGAAGGCCATGTGAAGTCACAGACATACACACAGAGAAGTCCACGTGATGACGAGGCAGAGACTGGAGTGATGCATGTATAAGCCAAAGGACACCAAAAGTTACCAACAGTGACCAAAAGCTAGGGAGAGCCAAGGAAAAGTCTTCCCTGGAGCCTCTGAGGGAGCATGGGCCTCCTGATGCCTTGATTTTTGACCTTGAGATTCCAGAACAGTGAGAGAATAAATTCCCGCTGGTTTGTGGAACTTTGTTTCAACAACTGCAGGAAACTGATAGAAGGACCAGACTCTGACCCTCACTTTATTAAGGTCTAGGAATCAGTGGACATATCAGACTCAGGTGAAACTCTTCCTGTAGAGAGCGTGCACTGATCCAGTGAAGCTGACTGAAGGCCCAGGAACAGGCATGAAAAGGACAGGGCAGTGGTCATGGACCTGGAGAGCAGCCAGCTGAGGCAGGGCCAGGGCTGGGGCAGTGTTGCCTATCCTGTAAGCCTCTGCTTGGTCACCAAGTATCATCTTCCTGAACCCCTATCAAACCCCGTTCTTAGAACCTTCCTCCTAGCAAGGAGTTTGGAATAGGGACATTGAGGAAAAGCGACTGTAGACCTTTGGCTGAAAAAAGGAAGAGAAGGGTAAGGCTGTCACTTGAGAAGTCAGGTTGCAGAAAAGCCTTTTTAAAAATGTTTCCTTTGGCCAGGCATGGTGGCTCATGCCTGTAATCCTAGCACTTTGGGAGGCTGAGGCAGGTGTATCACCTGAGGTCAAGAGTTCGGGACCACCCTGGCCAACATGGTGAAACCCCAACTCTACTAAAAATACAAAATTAGCTGGGCATGGTGGCAGGTGCCTGTAATCCCAGCTACTTGGGAGACTGAGGCAGGAAAATAACTTGGACCCAGAAGGTGGAGGTTGCAGTGAGCCGAGATCGTGCCATTGCACTCCAGCCTGGGCAAGAAGAGTAAGACTCCATCTCAAAAAAAGAGAAAGGTTTCACTTACTGAACTATTAGGTCCTGTGGTCGATGTCAATGTGCTATGGACATAGTCCCAGACCTCGTGGAGATCACCTTTTAGAAGGGCAAGCAAACATTAATTACAAAATAAATGCAGCTTTGCTAATATGAGAAGTACTGCTGCAGAACTTTAATACGGGATTTTGACTGTGCTTTGGCTGAGGACACAACACAATAGTTGGCAAGTGCTCCCTTATCCTAGAGTGAATTGCTAGCTCAACTGTGTAGGCCTTGCAAAAAGGAGGCTATGAACTGATTTTGAGACCTTAGCTTACTGTCCTCTCCAGCCTAAGAAAGAGGTTGGAGTTTCTTAGAGGAAGGTTAGAAACAAAGAAGGAGGATTTGGTGGGTGGAGGGTGTGTGGTTCACCCCACCTCCCTACAATGCAGAAGAGGCTGCAAGCCTGCAGGAGACCTTCTGGAGCCGTTGAATGTGTCACTGGAGGTGGAGTTTGGATTGGGATCTGTTTCGTGACTGACAAATCTAAAGGGCAGGAGTCTGACTGCAGCTGCCCATGGCAACAGCGCAGAGGGTACAATTTGGGAAGGTTGCTCCACGGACAACAGGTCAGAGGAGCATTTTGCCATGAAACGGAAGTGCAGATATCCAAAGGATGAGCTGTGAGTTGACCTGGAGGCTCTTTAAAGGGGCTTTGCCCCAAAGGGCCACTTCAAAGTTATTCCAACAGAGAGCATTAAATCCTTAAAAACAGGGGCCACAGGAGGAGATTCGAGTTCCACCTGATCCCCTCTGAGATTTGGGTGAAGGATCACCCGAATCAGGGAAGTACAGGTGAGAGATCCTGGGATCAGGGTTGCCAAAGAATCTCAGAGCAGCCCGTGGGAGAAAGAGCCCACTCGGAACACCTGCCAGCCCAAAGAGCACAGCGCGCAAGCTCTCAGCAGAAGCTTTGCAGCCCTTATCTTACCTCCCCTCTAACCTCACAGCGGTCGGAAGTTGCACCTGGTGGCTGAAGGGGTGTGGAGGTGAACGAAGGAACTGGAGTTGTAGAGAGAGAAGCTGTCCCCATTTCCTACAGCAGGTTTCTTGCCCATAATGGGCCAACATTGAATGATTCATGGTTTTTATTATTCCTCGGGACTGGACACGATTAATTACCAAGATCTAAAGTGACTAGAGCACTCTTCATGAGCAGATAATCTATGGTGGCTGCTAGAGGAAACTGTCCCCTCAGGGTGGTTTACAGGGGCAATCATGAGGAAAAATAAGATTGTTTTATGACTGGGCTTTTCAAATTCTGCACTTTCTATTACACTATGAAAGAGGCACATGGTGCTATAAGTGCATATGACAGAGTTTGACTTGAATGGAGGAGGTAAGGGGAACACAGACAGGGCTTGGGGTAGTGGGGAATCTTGAAGAACTGCAGCAGCAGCAAAGGGGGTGTGAAGAGCAAATAAGGAGGAAGGGTAGGAATTGAGCTCAGAGTGGGCTTCTGAATTACTCTGTGGGAGATGGAATGGTTTGGGGTAACCTGCAGGTAGAGAGCTTATGAAGTGGTACGTGAGCTAAAGTGGGAAGAAGGTAAACTGGAGAGAGAGAACTAAGGAGGTGGGGGCGGGGGCCACTCATGAGAGGTGAACTCTAGCCAAGGTGATGGCAGGGCTCGAGACAGATAGGAGGGCTACGACCGTAGTCATCAATGAGCAGGGAGGAGCAGATTAGGAAGTCTGCATGAGCCACAAAGGAACAGGGCTTCGCAGACGTGAGCAAGAGTTGGAAAGATAGGAAATCCAGATGGCTCAGTGGAAGGGTTTGGGAAAGAGGAAGTGAGTGGGAAACCAGGAGGAGGAGAGGGAGCACCACCTTTTGTTGGGATGAGATCATAGGGTAGGGGTTACAACAGTAGGTCAACCAATGAATAGAGGAATGTGAGGAGAAACGATTGAGTCCCTTATGGTCTTCTACAGCCTTGCTGCTCAAAGTGTGCACTGAGGACTAGCAGTATCAGCATCACCTGAGAACTTGATGTCAGGCCCCACTGTAAACAAACAGGATCAGATTCTGCATAGGACAAGCCACCTAAGTGGTTCTATGCACATGGAGGTTTGACAGCTCTGCTCTAGAGTTTGATCAACAATCCATCTATGGCCTGGGAGGAGCACTGTGAGGTTACTATATGTAGCTGGATAGTCCTTATTTTTTAGTCCATAGGAGGCTGTTTTCTGGCCTCCTGGTGCAAGATGGCCACTTACAGGCTGCTGTGATGGTTTTTGGTTGTTGTTTGTTTGTTTGTTTTTCTTTCTTTCTTTTTTTTTTTTTTTTGAGACAAAGTCTTGCTCTGTCGCCCAGGCTGGAAAGCAGTGGCGCGATCTCGGCTCACTGCAACCTCCACCTCCCGAGTTCAAGTGATTCTCCCGCCTCAGCCTCCTGAGTAACTGGGACTACAGGCACACACCACCTCACCCAGCTGATTTTTGTATTTTTGGTAGAGACAGGGTTTCATCATGTTGGCCAGACTGGTCTTGAACTCCTGACCTCAGGTGATGTGACCGCATCAGCCTCCCACAGTGCTGGGATTACAGGCATGCACCATAGCTCCCAGCCCTGTTGTGATGGTTTTAGAGACTGATCTGTGGCTCACTCTGTGGACACTGTTTGGTGGGGATAGTATAACTGAGTGGAATTGAAGCCAGTTTCACATATGAACAAAGTAAATGATTGAAGAGAGTAGGCAAGGATGCCCCCAAGTATCTCCCCATCAGCTTGCTTGCGTAAGGCCTGACATCCCACACCTCCCACTCCTGCAGCCAGCTCCATTGTATTTACTGGATGTGCACCAAGCGCCAGGCAGGCACTCTTAAACATCCAATTCAATTTCCAGAGCCTTTGCATAAACCATCCTACATTTTAATTTTATTTTCATAACCACCTTTTGAGGTTGGTAGAAAAGTTAGAAGATACTTTCTCTATTGACAGTCCTGAAGGATTTACCCTAAATCAGAGTTGATCAGTGGCTGAGCTGGGATTTGAATCTAGATTCTCTGACTTCAGCTGATTTCTGCAGAAAAGGCAGGTTTGTTTATGAAGGGGCTTATTATTTATGTCATAGATACTAGAGTTTGGGGAGCCTTGACCTGTTACAAAGCGTTTTGTTTCCTAATTACATAAGCAAGAGGATGTGAAATGCAGAAAGAGGCCCTTTCAGTGACAATCTCCTTTCTGGTACTCTCTGACCCATCTCATGGGATGTTACAAACAAAGCAAGAAGTGTCATAGGAAGCAGAGAGGCCCTCTTCCATGGGCTTGCTTGGGACAATGCACAAAGAATCCCTGATCCACTTTGTGGAGAGGGGGCACTTAGGAAAGCTTGGACGTGGCTTTTCTGCTTCCTCACCTGGCGAAGCGGCGGCTTGGCAGCTGCATGGCTGTAAAACACCACTGTCTGGTCACTCTGATTCTAATTGAATGCACATCACACAAAATGTATTGCGGGCAGGAGTCTTAATTTATAAAAATAAGAGAAACGTGGGAGGAATGAGCCAGCTCTTTCCATCACTTCCCAAGTCTCTGCACCTGTTCTTCCATGTGATCCTCATTGTTCTCCTGAGGGACTCCTGTGTAGTCAGGGAGACTGGGCTAGGAAAAAAGTGGAGGGAGGCCCAGAGCTTCTTTTGTTAGTGTTTTTTGGCAACCTGAGCTCTCCTGGTTACACAGCTATAACATGAAAGTTGTTTTTCAAAAGCCAGGGGAAATAGCACTGAAGGGAAGTTGCCTCCATTGATCTGGAAAGTACTTCTCCCATCAGCCCTCTAAATGCTTTTGACAAACGGTGCCAGCTAGCTCCCATGGGGCATTTGCCTCAGTTGTTTACAGAAGTCTACCAGAGATGGAAGGGACGGCTGGGAAAGACTGAAATCTTCATTACTCAGCCCCAGCAGAACCTACCAGAGCCCGCAGTTTTTTGCTCTAGCAGTGGGCTCAGAGAGTCTCACTGGGCTTCTAGCTATGTTTTGCTTTTATTTTTAAAGGATATGATGTGATGTCCTCAACCAGAGTTGAGAACCCAGTGACAAGGAGTGGCTGTCCTGCCACTGGTCCTAACACTCAGTCTTTACAAGGCAGAGCACAGGGGCCTATGCTGGGTGAGCCAGTGCCAGCTCCGTGAGCACCGTGGTCCAGCAGGCAGAGAATTCCAAATCCAGAGAATCTAGATACTGGGAGCTTCATGTATAATCACCCTGTTTTTGTAGCACTGGCTTCTTAAATCAATTAGAATATTGAATTTCTGAGTTGGCTATTTAAGTACATCGCCAGAAAAACCGCTAAACCCACCATTACAGTCTGAGGCTTTCTGATGATTTTCCCATGAACATAACACATTTCTAGAATTAAGGATGTGAGATAAATGGCAGGTCTAAAAAGAATTCCAGGCCAGGCCCAGTGGCTCATGCCTGTAATCCCAGAGATCTCAGAGGCCAAGACAGGAGGATGGCTGGAGGCCAGGAGTATGAGACCAGCCTGGGAAACTCAGTAAGACCCAATCTCTACAAAAAATTTTCAAAACTACCCAGTTATAGTGATGCATACCTGTAGTCCCAGCTACTCAGGAGGCGGAAGCAAGAGGATCCCTTGAACCTAGGAACTTGGGGCTACAGTGAGCTACGATCTTGCCACTGCACTCTAGAGTCAGTGAAGCAGCAAGACCCTGTTTCTCAATAAATAAATAAATAAATACAATTTCATACAAGGTTCTAGGAATGAGGTTTTGATGAAATGAAAAATCATTTAACTTTTTTCCTTAGTGACTTTACCCATTAAGAGTTAGAATACAATTGATTAGAGAAAACGATAGCACCTGTATATCGATGCTTACTATGTGCCAAGCCCTGTTAAGCCCTTTCATATATTTCTTATTTAATCTCCACAACAATTTTGACTTTTCCTCCTGTTAACGGAAATGTGGCTTAGATTTACCTAAATTTACAGGAGCCACTAGCCAGTAAGACTGGGATTAAAACTCACATAAATCTGTGTTTAAAGCCCTTAATTGCCTTATGTCATTCACAAAAAGATGACTGGAAAGGGTCTTATATATTTACTTTATTTTATTTTATTTTATTTTATTTTATTTTGAGATGGAGTCTCGCTCAGTCACTTGCTGGAGTGCAGTGGCATGATCTCGGCTTACTGCAACCTCTGCTTCCTGGGTTGAAGCAGTTCTCCTGCCTCAGCCTCCTGAAAAGCTGGGACTACAGACATGCGTCACCACGCCCGACTAATTTTTGTATTTTTCATAGAGACAGGGTTTTACCATGTTGGCCGGGCTGGTCTCAAACTCCTGACCTCAGGTGATCTGCCTGCCTCTGCCTCCCAGAGTGCTGGGATTGTCACAGGCATGAGCCACCACAGCCAGCCAAGGTCTTTATTTTTGAACCTTGCATTTTTTATAGCACTTTGTAATTTTTGAAATATTTTGTGAACAGTATCTTTTTTTGAATCTCTTAATAATTCTGTAAATAAGGCAGAGAAGGCCTTTTTTCCATTTTGCAGATGAGGAAACTAAGGCCCAGACAGTTTAAATGATTGGCCAAGTTTCTGGAACTAGTAAATATTGGAACACCAATAAAAATGTAGGTCTCACTCCTGTCCCAGTGTGAGATCCATTCCTCTCACCACCTCTTCATATAAGCAAAGAACCACATGCTGAAAGAGACCTGAGTGATCATGGAGTGTAAAGCTCTCATTTTTAATTTGCAGAAACTAAGATCCAGAAAGGGTGAATTCCTTAACCAAGGTCACCCAACTAGCCAATAACAGAACTGGCCTCAGAAATCAGACCCCCAATATTTGCCACTCTTCCAAAAAGAAGAAGAAGAAGAAGAAATTTGTAAGCAAAATCATAATCAATAAAAAACATTTGAGGAAAACATTTTGCCAGTTGCTTTGGAAGCATGAAAGAGGAGGCCTCAGGACGAAGCATTGTTGGTTCTTGAGTTTGAACCTCAACCTGCACAGTATTTACCAAAAGATTTTGTTTCAAGAATAATTTGTTCATCAGCAATTAATATTATGCCTGTAAAGTCGCAAAGCAATTTTTCCTCGATGTTGATGTGTAACTTGCTATTAAAGATGTTTTTATGTAGGCCAAAATAGCCTTCAAAGTCCAGCATGCCTTAAATTAGAAACTTGAACAGTTCAGCCAGAATGCCTCATTACAGCATCCGACACTAGAGAGCGCTCTGTGAGAAGGTTGGCTGTACAAACAGGAAGCCTCCGGGAGCGGCTAGAGACCCAAAAGGGAAGCCATGAAGAGAGAAAATAAACAGTAAGAAGATACAGTAATATCAATGGGTCCGATGTCACAAGCCACACGATAGGCAATGAAAAGGGGTGTGTCTGTGTCTGTGTGTGTCTCTATATTTTGGTTTTAGTTTTGTTCTTGTTTTAATATAGCCTTAGTCCAGAATAGGATTGATTTTTCATGTGGATACCATTAAATGCTCAGAACCTTGAAAGGTAGGTATTCCTATCTCCACTTCATAGATTAAGAACTCGAGGTTCAGTGAAATTAAGTCATGTGCCCAGGGTCATAAATGCAAAAGTACTGTATTATTAACGCCTACCCATAGCAGTTTCAAAGCAATAAGGCTTCAATTACTGAAGAACATGTAATAACACCCTATTGTCTAATTAAATGTCTTTTATTTGCAGAATTCCTTAGAATTTCTTTAGTTAAAACTGCTATTGCACAACGTTGTCCTTCCACTCTAATCAGCCCCATAATTTTTTTTTTTGTCCATAAATATATCATTCTGCATTCTCTTAGTGACTTTATTCCAACCTCACTTACTAGAAACATCCTCTTTTCTTCCTCCTTCTCTGAGACCACCTAACCTTCATGCCATAGGGTCTGCACCGGCACCTCCTATGGCCCTTACACCTCTCCTCTCTGATCCTGACTGTAGGGACTTCTTGAACCACAGTAGGTGCCTGATAAATACTGGCTGACAGTGCTTCTCAAACCTTAATAGGCATCAGAATCACCAAGGGTGCTTGTCAAACTTGAAGATATTCAGGCCTTACCCTAAGAAATAATGATTCCCAAGGGTTGGGATAATATCCTTGCATCTTGGCTGATTCTGACATAGGTAGTCTATGGACCTCATCTTGGCAAAATACCTCTTGTTGCATTCTTCTAATATGTTAGGATTTGCCATTTGTTACTATTACTTGAAACATTTTCTCAAGTTGCCACATTTCAATACATTTTGTCTCTCAAGGGTGGAAGCTCTTAAAGGGCAGAGACCTCATTTTCTGTTCTTTCCTATTCCTCCCTGTCACAGCCATCAGACCCCATTAGGCTGGCAGATCCCCAGCACTTCTCTTCGCCTACAGCACAACTCTCTCCCCGTGTCCTTTAACTGTGTAGCTCCTACCCCACTTCATGGCTCAGTCTGGATGGATCCAAGTAATCTTATTGCTCAAGTCCAGGAATGCACTCCTGCTGCATGTTACAAAGGCACCCTCCACCCCTCCCACCAGGGCATGGCACACGATGCACATCTTTGCCTTCCCATAGAAACTTTATCCAGCCTTGCCTATCAGATACTTGCTGTACCCTCTTTGTGAGGATAGGACCTTGGTTTTCTTATCCCAACTCTAGGAACAGAGCCTGATATGTGATAAGCACTTAATGATTGTTTATAGATAAGTGAATGAACAAGCTGAGAAGAATTATTAAAAAGAGAAATACAGGAGAAGAGACACTTTAAAATTACCTAATTTCATAAAAGACATGTGAAGTGTGGGGACAGTGGCCTTTGGGTTCAGAATGGGGCACCCAGGGATGGACAAGGGGAGCTATGGAGCCCTGGTTACCTCACTAACTCCATTTGCCGGGTGGATCTAATACAGTTCAACTTAATACATATTTATTGGGAGGCTTTGATGTGAAAGGCACTATGCCGGACATTGGGGAATCAGAAATGTGTAAGACACAGTCCCTGAACTTGAGGGTATGAGATTTAAAGTGAAACCATTTTGTGATCTCTATGCCAGCGCGTTTAACTAT
Source organism: Callithrix jacchus (assembly GCF_049354715.1). Lineage (NCBI taxonomy): Eukaryota > Metazoa > Chordata > Mammalia > Primates > Cebidae > Callithrix > Callithrix jacchus. The sequence goes on from NC_133508.1 coordinate 127,240,667, forward strand.
TAATAGGAAACGAGAGATGACGCTATTCCTCTCTGAAGAGAGTTCAAATGCTTCTGGGTCTTATCATTGCTACATTATGTAAGGTGAGTCTTAAGAAGCAATGAAGCACAATAGGAAAAAAAAAACCAGGCTTTGAAGTCCCACATACCCATGTTGAATACTGTAGCTGCCTCCTCTTACTAGTTATGCTACCAGCAGCCTGCGCTGCTTGCGTAATGTAGGTCTAATAATAATAACACCATTTCCGCCACGTGTTAGCCGTGGTTAGCACGATTTAGCATTGTGCCATGCACTCTGCTAAGCACTTCCCATGCATTATCATATTTAATCCTCTCAGCTATCTAAGTAACACTTTTATTCACATTTTACTACTGAGGAAACTGGCTGTTGTAGACTGAAGGTTTGTGATTTTGGGGAAAATTCGTATGTTGAAGCTCTGACCCCTACTGTGGCTGTATTTGAAGATAGGGCCTCAAAGGACATATTTAAGGTTAAATGAGGTCATAAGAGTGGGGCTCTGATAAAATAGGTTTAGTGTCCTTATAAGAAGAGACACCAGAAAGCCAGGAACAGTGACACACACCTGTAACCTCAGCACTTTGGGAGGCTGAGGTGGGAGGATCAGCTGAGCCCAGGAGTTTGAAACCAGCCTGGACAATATAGTGAGACCTTGTCTCTACAAAAATTTTAAAAATTAGCTGGGTGTGATGGGGCACTGGTAGTCCCACTTACTTGAGAGGCTGGGGTGGGAGGATTGCTTGAGCCTGGGAGTAGAGATTGCAGAGCCATGATTATGCCACTGCACTCTAGTCTGGGAGGCAGGGCAAGACCCTGCCTCAAAAAAAAAAAAAAAAAAAAAAAAAGAGACCCAGGGAAAACTCTCTCTTTTCACCTCCTCCCCTCCAAGAAAGGTCATGTGAGGCTTTTGCATCAAAAAAAGTCTGTGTGAAGACACAGTGAGAAGGCAGCCATGTGCCATCTAAAGACAGACCGCTCACCAGACACCAACCCTCCTGGCATCTTGATCTTAGACTTCCAGTCTTCAGAACTATAAGAAAATAAATTTCTGTTGTTTAATCCACCCTGATTATGGTGCTCTGTTACAGCAGACCGAGTTGACTGTTACGGCTCAGAGAGGTTAAATAATTTGCCTAAAGTAACCGGATATCAAATAGTACATTCGGTATTTGAACCTAAATGAGAAAATGTAGGTAAAATTCTGGCATGGTGCTGGCAAATAATAAGCTTTTAATAAATGGTTTATAATATTCATATTGCACTCATAAGTCAGACCCACAGAATTACTGCTGTTAATTACTATGAGGATGGCTCGGCAAGACAGCAAGGAGGGCGAGGTTCCAGAGCCTGTGGCATGAGCCAGACACAGGAAAGGAGCTTCTTCAGCTAACACCAGTGCTTCTGCAACTCCTCCTGCACTGAGATCCTTGGACTCAGGAGCTACCACCCAGACCTGTGGAACCCTAACATCATAGGGTTACATAGGTCTCACAGGTCACCCAGGTCCACAGTCCGGTGCCTGCATGCCTCTGCCGCATCCCTGCCAAGTGACTGCCACTGCTTTCATCTCTCACTGATTGTCTCTCAGTATGGTTCTCAGGCAGGGAATGCAGGGGGTAGAGCCTAAGTCCCAGAAGTCATCCCTGGATGACACGTTCAAGATCTTCTAAGTCAACGCCAACGGTTCCACATGGCCTGCCTGGAGTGGGAATGGCAGGGACTTAACCTAGGGAGAGGCTGGAGATTTTCCCTCCCTCCTATAGAATGAATCATTCCTTCCCAACCCACTTTTCTCATTGTCCTTCCAGAAGGCAGTGAAAAGATTCACATATTTGGAAATCCAAATTAACATTGAAGCAAACAAAAGGGCTCCTAAGTCATCAGGAACTGGTGTGGTTGGCATCACCACAGAGACCTGGGAGGCCGTTGTCAGAGGAGATCTGGCTCAGATGCCAGAGACGCACAAACTTGTACCCACTCAGTCCACAAGCAACACCTCTGAGCTGGCATCTAAACCCTTGGTAAAGCTCTTGGCTACAGAACACTCATTGATGACTAATTTTAATCTCCAAATCTCTCCTTGACTTTCCTTTCACTGATACAATATACTGCACCTTAAAGCCTCCTACTTCAGCCTTCAGCACAGGAGGTCAGTAGTGAGGGGTAGCGCTGTATTCACACACTGGTTACCTGTTTGTCTTGTCTTCTCTTTTCTGACAGCACACAGTAAGGAAGGCCTTATCCTCCTTTGATGACTAGGGACATCTATCTTCTTCAAAGAGCTGGAGCCTCAAAATGAGATGGTCCTTTAGATTTTTCAGTCTCAGCTGTTTCAGGAAATTGTACCAAGATCCTGATTTCCTAAGCAGACATGAGTCAGGAATTTCATTATTACTGTTTAATAGCTTATATGTTAGCAGGTGCTTGATAACATGCACATTGAAAGGGACCTGAATGTGAGTCCATCCTTGGAGCCACTGCTCTGTCCCTCAAGGTTTCTCTCTCCCAGCCCTCCAGCCTCCCCCTCCTGCTCCTGCAGGGCTGTGAATTTGAGTGGTGAAACATGTCTCCAGACCTCATCAGCAGTTCTTCCCAACAATGCTAAGCCTCTAATGCTTGTGCTTAGACTATTTTTAACTTGTCCTTTCTTTTGAAAAATTACACCAGAGGACTTTAATAAGCCCCATTTAACTTTTTGTATAAAAAGAAAATTTGCAGACAACCAGTAAGTACCACTGAACGCCGTGGTTAGCTGGCACGCTTCTGAACACCAGCCTTCTGCCTGTGCAATACAATAGTTTATTTTTGGACAGCAGCCTCCACACAACATCACAAACATGTCACACTGGGGTTTATAATGAACTCAAATGAAAGTGAAGATTTAGGTGAGAGGTTTAGAGAAGGAACTCAGGGTTGCAGAGGGCCGGGTATGGGAAGGAGGGACGAGTTCCTGGGCAATGAGAAGTCCTGGCTGCCCAAAGCTACTTCCAGCATCTCACACCTCCAGATTCCTTATCTTTGCTTTAAATCAGTCAGGAGTATGAATTATATGAAGCAAGTGGGAGAAAATAAGCAAGATTTCAGATTTTTGTTCATTATCATGTAAAACTAACACACACACAAGCATGCACACACAACCACCACCACCAAAACCAGCAACTAACCAAAGAAAAAAGAACTCAAGCTCTTACAGAGAATAAAACACTGCGGCAATGAACATTTCGGTCATTCATCCATCCAAACTCAAGAGTCCCTTTGGGTCAAAGTTGATTCTAGGAAAATGTTCCCAGCTGTCCTACAAGGCCAGAGGTCCAAGTCACAAATTACAGCCCTGCCTCTCTGCGTGTCACAGCAGCTGGGACATGACTATTTGCCCTCTGGATTTTAGCGGAAGTATCACGGGGATTTTTCCAGGCATGAAAGTAAAGCCCCAGTCTTCTTGGTGCTCATACTCAACCATGCTGGTCTTTCCAAAGTCGCCTGATTACTTTCCCTATTGTGATCGTGGCCTTCTAAATCGGGGCTCAGCCATGCCTTTACCTAATGGGGTTACAATAAACCCTTTCTGATCTGGGGTTTCTGAATGCAGTGTGAGGCACACAAACCAGCCTTATTTAACTGTTACTGGTGTGTCTAAGGTCTGGGGACAATAGAGGGAGGAACATAGACTTCATCAGAGGAAGAGCTTCCTCCTTGGATAATTAGCCCATTCTTTCTGAACAGTGTTAGTGTTATAATGTACCATTCTTTAGAATTTATCTTTAAAATCTACGTTATTTCAAGAATTCCATGATAACTCGGAAGATAAAAGTGCTTGCTCAAAGCAGGACAAAGTACTGTCTGGCTGTGCTGGCTAAAAGAAAAGATTTTTAAGATGCTAAGAAATAAAGGAGAAATTTGTACATAACAGGAATAATTTTTAAGTTTATTACTGTAAAAAGTTACTTGTGATCAAAATGAGTGTAAAGTATTTATTCATGGTGTATACAACTTTGATTAATTAATCAAAAGGAGACAGGATAAGAAGTGCAATTCTTTTGAGATGCCACTCAAGTCTAGCGCTCATAATGTAAAAGGCAAAGAGTTTCATGTTTAGACTCTTGATGAGAGGTTAAAAAGTCAACAAACTCCCATCAGAAAAGCAATTTTCCAAGTTCTTTACTTGCATGTTTGCTAGTGAGGCAAAAGAATTAAGCCAAGGCTTTTGCCTTATGCACAGTGTAAACAGAAATTGTGTAATCCTTATTCAATGACTCATTGAATTTAGGTCTAGAAGGGGCCTCATTGCTTGTCCCATACTAAATGATAGAATGGAGATGAAGACAAGTCTGTGCCTGTGCTCATACTGTTCCCTCTGTTGGTAGAACCTTCTCTGCCTTATCCACTAGGTAAACCTCTATTCATCTTTTGGGACCCAGCAAAAAATACCACCTCCTCTCTGAATGCTTCCTTGATACACCCAAGGCAAAGTATAATCTTTCTATCTGAATTTCTGTCTCTCCTCACAAACTGTAGGCTCATAAAGGTGCAAGAATATGCTTTATTGACATGTGTATTTTGAGCACAAAGGTTGGCTCGCAGCAAGCAAATATTCACTAAAGGTTATTATTTATCATGTGTATAAATAAATGCTTTTAGAAGGCATGCATATATGGCAATGACAAGGAGAACAAATAATAAAAAGAATTGAGTACAGGCATTATTTCATAAATTAATAATCACTGACTCATCACTGTGCCAGGCAGTGGGGAGACTGAAGAAACATAAAACAGAGTCTAGGTCCTAATTGGGAGAGTTAAAAGAAACATACATGAAATAGCAGGGAACATAAAAAGCAATATGTGATTGTGTCTTACAGTTAACGGTTTATAGTAGTGATGGTAGGTGTCAGAGCTTTGAGTTCTACCCCTCTCCAGGTGGATTACACCAATCCAATGTTTATCACTCAAACGGCTGTCAGAATCCCTTTTCTGGGTTTTCCTCACCCTACTTTGCACTTTATTTTGGATGGTAAAAGGTGCTGGAAATCTAGGCATTTATGTGAAATCTCCTGATTACTAAATATCAGCAACTAATTAAAAATATCTTAGAACACTGTGCAGTGAAAACACATTTGTAGGCTTTGGGTCTACAGCTTGTCAGCCAGGTGTCACACAAGAAGAGAAGGGAGACTAATGTAGTCAACTCACAAAACTCTTAGCTCCATTTGAGAGAGAAGAAAGATCATCTTTTAGGAGATAGGTGAATATTACTGAGGAAGGTGTCAGGAGAACTATCTGTTGATGTGCTGGAGATAAACTTCCAGGGGATATAGTAGAAGCTCAGGAATGGGAGGTACTTGGTCACCTAGTCCCGTGAATGGATAATTCAGACTCTTGGTCTCAGCTCCTTGTATTTGTAAGGGTTCTCTCAAGAAATTGATCTAATTGTATATATATAGAGAGATATGTAAAAGAGGATTTATGATGGGAATTGGCTCATTTCATCATGGAGGCTAAGCAGTCTCACAAGCCGCCTTCTGCAAACTGCAGAACCGGGGGAACCAGCAGTGTAATTCAGTCTGAGGCCAGAGGCCTGAGAACCAGGGGAGCCAACAGCATAATTCTCTGTGTGAAGCTGCAGGCCTGACACCCTAGTGGAGCTGTTAGTGCAAGGCTGGGAGTATGAAGGCCTGAGAGCCTGGAGTTCTAATGTCCAAGGACAGGAGAAGATGAGTGTCCCAGCTCCAGAAAGGAATTTGAATTTGCCTTTTCTTTGCCTTTTTGTTCTATCTGGACTCAACTGATTAGATGGTGCTGCTTTCATTGGGTGAAGGTGGATCTTCCTTACTCAGTCCACTGACTCAAATGTCAATATCTTCCAGAAACACCCTCACAGACATACCCAAAAATAATGCCTTACCATGATCTGCGTATCTTTTAACCTAATCAAATTGACACCTAAATTTAAGTATCTCACTCCCCTTTGGTTTAATTTCCCTGCCTGAGCTAAGCAAGGGCACCAATTTCGAGAATGATCAGGAACAGGAGACAGAACTGCTGCCTTCTTCTGTGCATCTGTGTTGCCCAGGGAGCCACTCATATTAGGATAATGCTGACTTTTAGTTACATGGCTACAACCTCTCAGCCTGAACTTGATTTTCAAATCATCTCCAGGTTTTGCTGCTTTGAGAAGCTGTCAGGTGAAATTTCAAACAATGCTCAGATATAATAGTCTTTTAAAGCCAGAATGCCAGAATTTCACCCATGAGTAAGAAAACCCCACAAGCTGGCTTCCCTCTTCCTGTTCCTACATTTCAGTCTCCAGCACAGGCACTGCTCAGCCTCATCTTGACATTTAAGGTTTCTGGCTCTGCTCATCTTCTCTTCCCACAGACAAGAGCTCTGAGGAGACACACCAACAAAGTAATTTACATGTGGATTTCTAAACATTCAACTCACCATTTGGAAACAGCAATTACTCTTCCTCTTTTCAAATGACCATACAAATCAGTTTACTTTGGGAGCTCTTTAATTTTTTAAGAATTGCTCAGTTCTTTTCTTATGGTGACATTCCCAAGGGTTTTATTATTTTTTTTTCCATTTCAACTTTCAATTGGCAAAACTATAACTAAGATTCCCACTTGTTATTTTATGTCACATCTGTGTTCTTTATTCTCACTTAAACCTTTCTTTTATTTTAGCCAATTAGAATACATAGCAGCCTTACTGCACAACATGACAGTTTCAAAGTAAATAATTTGTTACAGGAAAATGAATGTTGAATCTGCTCTTATTCTTTTCACTCTTGTGTTACTTTGCTTTAATATTTTCCTTAACTAGAATATAACTTAGGACTTTGGAATTACTATTTAACAATTTTGTTTACTTGTTAACTCAGATTAGATTGTTTTTCCGTATAAGAGATGAGCAAAAATTGGTGATGTTTTTCACTAAGTTTCTTCTCCTGCCATGTAAATGACTGTTTGTTTAGTAATAGGTATGTATGATGGAAACTCTGAATATGATTGCCCTTTTTCAATTAACAAAACTCAGAGAACAGCATGATGTGGGAAAATCTCTCCCCGGGAAAAATTTTCCTGCATTTACTATTGAGTGGAAATCTGAAATAAATGCATTAGTTCATTACAAAATAATTATTCAGTGTGTACTACATACAAGACACCATTCTAAATACATGTGGGCAAAATAGATAAAATTTTCTGTCTGCAAAAAGCTTATGTTCTAGCAGGAAGAGATAGATAATAAACAAAAAATATAATAAGCAAGTGATAAGTGCCCAAAGGAAAATAATGAAGCAAGGTGATGGAAATGGAAATAGGCAGGGAGTGGGTTCCAACTTTAGATCTGGTTGTCCGGGTATGCTTCTCTGAGTAAGTGACATTTGGGGGTGTGGTATGCAGATCATATATGAACCTCACAAGTCACCATAAGCACTTTGGCTTTATTCTGAGCAAAATGGGAGCGATCACAAGGTTTAGGCAAAGGAGCGAGACGATCAGACACGTGCTAAAATGATCACTCTGGCTGCTGCTGAGAATAGAGTGTGGGAGGGATATGACAGAAGCAGAAGCACATAGACTAATTAGATGACTAATGAGTTAATCTAGGAGAGAGATGATGGTGGACGGGACCAAGGTGGTAGCCATGGAGGTGTATACTTAGAAAGTAGAGCCAACAGAATTTCCCATTTCAATGTGAGTTGCAAAAGATAAAGAGTCGAGGATGACTCAGGGCTTTTAGCCCAGGCAACTGGAGGAACGGAATTGCCATTTAGTAAGGGGGGCAAGCTGTGTGGAATGTACAAGTTTTGGGGAGAAATCAGGAGTTCAGTTTCAACATGTGGAGTTTGAAATGTTTATTAGATGTGTAAGTAGGAACCCCACTAGGCAGTCAGAAACACAAACTGGAGCTCAGGAAAGAGGACTGAGTAAGAGATATAAATGCAGAGTTGTTGGCATAGAAAGGGAATTCAAAGCTATGTAACTGGATGAACTCATTGAAGGGGATGAGTTTGGGGTCCTGAAAGGCAAGAGAAGTCCACTTGAAGAGGCAGTAACATTCAATGGTGTCAAATGCTGCTGAGCGGTCAAGTAAGGACCAAGAATTCTTGACTGTATTTAGCAGTGTGGAAGTCATCAGTTTCCTTGGCAAGATCAGTTTTAGTGGGAGTAAAACCCTGATTCAGTTAAGTTTAAGATGGGAGCGGGGAATGAATTGGAGACAATGAGTAGATGATTCTTTTGAGATCCATCCATAGTAGAAGCACGCAGGAAGGCAGAGTGTATGGTCACAAATTCATAGGCAGTTGAATTTGGTGTATTTCCTTTTTTAAAAAATTTAGTGAAGGAAAGACCTATTTCATGGTTACCTATTACAAAGCACCCACTCACTTAGATAGCAAACCCTAATTTCACCACTCTTCACATACATTTTTTATTTTTATTTAAATAGAGATGGGGGTCTTGCTATGTTGACCAGTCTGGTCGCAAACTCCTGGCCTCAAGTGATCCTCCCATCTCAGCCTCCCAAAGTGCTGGGATTACAGGAGTAAGCCAACACAACTAGTCCTATGAAACCATTTTAGAAGGCATAGATCCACTTCTTTCTTCTCTTTGTGGTGGTTGGTTAAGATATGCACCCTTAGTTTTTCTAGTTTCAGTTTCACCATATCATTTCTAATTATAGCAGTCTGGCAATTTCCCTTCCTCTTTGGACTTGATGTATGTCATACTCATGGAGAGCTACCCCCAACACTCTGCCCAGCTCCATCTCCTCCACAGTGCTTCTCCTCTTTCAACCTGCTCATTGCTAGTCTTCATCATTTCAATTTCCTCAGCTGTGAGGAATGAAGACAGCCTCTTCAGCTATTTATGAGGCTAACAGTTTAAGCCTGGGCAACATAGACCCTCTCTCTACAAAATTGTTTTGTTTTAAATTATCTGGGCATGGTGATGCATGCTGTGGTCCTAGCTACTTGAAAGGCTGAGGTGGGAGGAGTGCTTGATCCCAGGAGGTTGAGGCTACGGAGAGTGGTGTTGGTGCCGCTGCTCTCTGGGCGGGTTCACAGGGCAAGAACCTGTCTCAGGGGAGAAACAAAAACAACCAACAAAAAAACAAGAGTTTAAATAAGTCTGAGAAGTGAAAGGGGTTTAACCCTTATAAGGAAAGATTGAAATGGGTCTAACCCACACAAAGAATAGAAAGAAGACGAAAGTAGTAGGTAGCACGGGGGAGGAAAGAAAATGAGAAAACATTCGTTTTACCATTTACTTAGGCTGAACTCCTACCATGTCATTTTAAAGCACCATATGTATTGAGTTCCTGTCTTCTGATAACATGAAGGTGCTCTAGATATTGCATATTACGTTATTAAGAGCAACATGAGATTAAGAAATTTTGTCACACTCAATGTGGTTGTACTTGGGTAACATTTACTGAGCAATGCCTCTGAGGTATTTGGCTAAGCCCTTTCCATATGTCATTTAATTCTTTCCCTCATAATAAACTGAGGTATTTATTAGTATGCCCATTGCAGAGATGAGGAAACTGAGAGAGGTGAGAGAGGTTCAAATAATTTGAAGCTTTTCAGCATTACTGCCATTTTCAAGCAAATATATTGTACATTTATTTGTGTATGACTATGCAGATATAGCCATAGTTAGCCCCTTCCCCCAGGGCCATTTTTCATTTCACAAGGAATTCATCATGACATTAACTCATAAGCCACCTCAGTGCATTTGAAATCAATTTATAAAGTTTGGTTGCTGCACAATTTTTCAAAAACATGTTTACAGATTATTGAAACCCATATTGCCTACCATATGTTAGGCACTCTGCTGGGTGATAAAATGGAAGAATGTAAAATCACTTCTCCAAGGAGCTCAGATTCTTCTTTTGTAGAAAAGTCAATTATTCATTCCCTCATTCAAAAGTATTATTGAGTGTCTTAAAGTATGCTATAGTTTAGGTAAAAATAAATCAAGTTAGAATCAGTATACTTAGTAAGAAAAGATGCACAAATAATGGCATTTATCTTACACTGTCCTTTTAAGACAGTACTGTGATTCAGTGCTTGGACCTCTAGAGCTAGGCCACCTGACTGAAAAATCTAGCTCTGTCAGTTAAAGGCTGTGTGGTATTGAGCTAGCCACAGAGCCTCTTTAAAGCCTTCTGTTTCCCATCTATCACATGAGAATAGTATCTCATCGGGGTTGCTGTGAAGACTAAAAGTATGTGTGAAGTATTTGGAAGAGGACCTATGTAAGTATTAGTTGCTATTATTGTGATACAGACTTACCGTGTGCTCAAACAGTTGCTAATTCTTAACTATAATAAGTAGGATAGTAAGTGCTCTGAAATTTTTTGTTGAATAGAACTTCCTAGAAGCTGTTTCTCTGTAGATATGTCTAGAGTAGCCTCCGATTCCTTTTCCATCGTATTTCTTCATTCTGAACCCAATGTGAAATCAGTTATAGTCCTTTGCTGCCTCCGTTCTGTTTGTTTTTTTGTGGAAATGGGGAAGCTGATGGGCTGCTGGTTTTTTGTTTTGTTTTGTTTTGACATTGCAGATGATCAGAGTTATTTTTCATTATTTATCATTGGTAGACTTTTTTTGTATAATTTTTTTTAAACCAGAACATTTATTACATGACAAATCATTGAAATTCCAAGATGCACTGGGTGCTGCAACAGCTGCCCTCTTGGGTTTAGGTGTTGTTCCTTCACGGAATCCACGCCTGAATCTGCAGTATACAATTTTTAGGTGTCTCCCTGGACCAGTCCCAGTGGTATTTCGTCTTTTAGCCGTGGCACTCCAGCTACACTTTCTCTTATGCTTGGCGGGGTAGCCACATTTGCCACAGGTTGACTTCTGAAGGTGGCAGGACTTCGAGGCACAGTGGCAGCACAATGTGTGCGTCTTATTGCCCCGCTTTCCAAATGATGATGTTCCCTTCGTCATCTCGCTTCTACAGTTGAGACCAGAGATGGTAGACTTCTTACTAATTTTATCCAGGCTACAGTCTGAATTCTGTGTGTCCCCACCCCACCCTCCATTTTATATGTTGAAATCCTAACCCCTGAAGTGATGGGATTAGGAGGTGGTGCATTTGGGAGGCAATTAGGTCATGATGGCAGAGTCTTCATGAATGGGATTAATGGCCTTAAAAAAGGAGGCCTGAGAGAGACCCTCATTCCTTTCCCTATATGAAGACACAGCAATAAGTCACCCTCTATGAACCAAAGAGAAGGCACACAAACAGACGTGGAATCTGCTGGTGCCTTGATCTTGGACTTCCTAGCCACCTCCCAACTGTAAGAAATAAAAATTTTTTTTTTTTTTTTGAGACAGAGCCTCACTCTGTCACCCAGGCTGAAGTGCAGTGGCAAGATCTTGGGTAACTGCAACCTCCACCTCTCGGGTTTAAGTGGCTCTCCTGCTTCAGTCTCCCAAGGGATTACAGGTGCCTGCCACCACTCCTAGCTAATTTTTGTATTTCTAGTAGAGATGGTCTTTCACCATTTTGGCCAGGCTGTTCTCTAACTCCTGACCTCAGGTGATCTGCCAGCCTCAGTCTCCCAAAGTGCTGGGATTACAGGCATAAACTACCATGCCTAGTCAATTTCTGTTGTTTATAAGCTACCCAGCTTATGGTATTTTGTTATAATAGCTTGAATATACTAAAACAATCCTTTAAGTTTTAAGAATTATTTTTCTGATCATCAAAGTAATGTGTGCTCAATATAAAAACAATTCAAATGTACAGAACTTGACAACAGAAAGTGAAAGGCCCTAGTAATCCCACATCCAGAGATAATCACTATTAACGGCTTGTTATATATGCTTCCAGATTTCTTCTGAAGCATACATTTAATAACATGTGTATCTTAATGCAACCTCCCCAAAATGGAATCATACTATTCATATTGTTCTGCAGCCTGCTTTTATTTTCACTTATAGATTTTCAACATCCTTTCATGTAGGTACAAATAGATCTAGCTTATTTTTGTTAATGGCTGCTTAAGGTTTCCTTCTACAGATCTAGCAAAATTTGCTTCAACAGTTTCCTACTGGAACTTCATTATTTGATTTTTACACTATTACATGTTCTCACTATTACAAATGCTGTGATAAAGACACTTGTAATATACATATTTTTGTACATGTGTAATTATTTGTGACATAATTTTTGCACAGATATGCTTAAAGTACAAACTCCTAGACATGGAATTACCTGTTCAAAGAGAACACACCTATTTATCAAGAATTTCCAAATTGTCCTCCAAAGGGATTTGTCCAATTTCCTCTTACATTTAAAGTGTGAGAGGATGTCTATTTCTCCACAATTTGACTGTTTTCTGAGTATCACTTCTTTTCTCAATTTATACCAATCTTGAAATCATGTTTTTCAAATCTAGTATCACAATTTAAAACCCAGGGAAGATCAAAAGAGCCAAGTACAGAAGACTTTATTATTATTTTTTACAAACAGTAAAACATTCCAAATTCATTATACTGGTGGGCTGTTTTCAATCAAAATATCAGTTCACTAGTTGTTAAGTTGTAAAAGACCGCTCATCTATCAGATCAGCAAACCTGACACTTACCACACACTCCTTGCCCACATATCTCCTTGGCAGTGTGTGCAACAGGAGAGGCTGCTGGCAAGGAGGGACGGGGAAGAAAAGTGAGAGCAAGAGAAGGGCCGAGGGCTCAGAATCTGGTGTCATCTTGTAAAGGGCCTTGGGCATTCCCCTGAGTGTATTATGGATCTCTCTGTTCATGTTCCTGTTTGGGCTGATCTTCAAGTCTAATGCCTGATGGCCAAGTGCTCACTATCCAAGGGTCAGTTCTATCACCTCCTCTCTGAATCCTTTCCTGAAACCCTAGACAATCATTCTCTTTAATATCTCACTATTTCTGAACCAACATCTTCCTGAGTACCCATAAGATTCTGTGCAGCACTCTTATTAAGAACATTTAGATGGGGCGTAAATGTTGATTGAACATTTGCTGACATGGAGAGATCTTGGCAGAAGACAGATGAGACTTTCCGTGGTTTACAGAAACACATGGATTCAGATAAAAGAAGATACTGAAGCACAGGATTGAATCACATATTTTGTTAGAACCAAATAATTCCAAACATTCCGCCTTAATTTATTTCTTGGCCCCTGCCTCTTCCCACCCAGACACACACAAAGACTGCCAACGAGCCTTGATCCTACAACAACAGCGCCTATAGGGCTACGAAACTCTCTTAGCAGAGAACAATCTTTTCATCTGCCTGTTTCAGATATATGACATTTTTAATTAAAAGAATGGGAAGGGGCGGAGTCAGATAAAAACACGCACCGACTTTCCAGTACAGCTTCAATAGCAGACAGAACACTTGAAGCTGGAAACTATCCATGCCAAGAAATAGTTGTGTGTGCCCTAAAGTTCAGGTAAGTATTCTTAGAGTTGGAGCGCTTAAGTGACTTTTTTTAACGGAATTAAACCCCCAACCCCCGCGCCAAGTCTTATTATCAGAGTTTTAGTCGACCGGACAGACTCCCTCGCCCAGGACGGGTGAAGGTCCCTAACGTTGCCTCGCACCTGACTGGCAATAGCGCCTGCCCGGAACCCTACTCAGGTGGGCGCTAGAGAGAGCATTTCAGCGATGGCGTTGTAGGCGGCTGTTCTTTCCCTCCCAAGCACCTGCTCCGCATCTAGCAGTTGCTCGCCTCCACTCCCCAACCCCGGGCCACCTCCCTAGGCACACAGACCCCATCCGGTCAGCAAGCCAGCTGGGCTGAGGAAGCGCCCAGACCTCCGCCGGGCTGAGGAAGCGCCCAGACCTCCGCCGGGCGCTGCAGGGCGACCGGAGAAAGCGCTTGCAATCACATGGAAGCCCGGGCCCGCCCCATTGGCTGCGGCCGGGCCAGTCGCGGCGCTCGCCGGCTGCGGTTGGTCCCAGAGCTGCAGCGCCTGCACGGGCCCGGAGTCCATGTTACGCTTTGTCTAATTCCCCTCGTTACAGAGTCATGTGCTGCTGCTCCCGTCGCCGCCGCTGCCGCTGCCGCTGCCGCCGCCCGTGGTGCCCCGGCTCCTCCGCCGCGCTTCGAGGTGGCAGCCGCAGGCGGGGCCGCGGGAGCAGGGTCCAGGGCGCAGCGCGCCTTCGCCGCCCCGGCGCGTCCGGGTGCAGCCGCCGCCCGCCGCGGGTGATGCCGCCACCTCCGGCCTCAGCATAAGCCGTGGCTCGGCGGCCGAGCTGCCTCGCAAGGTTGGTGCGCATCTCTCCGGGCAGGGGCCGGGGGCTGCGAGGGAGGGCGACGCGCAGGTGGAGCCGAAGGGCGCAACCTGGCGCAGGCGCCGCGGCCCGAACTGAGGCTGAGGCCGGGAACTCATTCAGGGACGTCCAGGGGTCCGGAGGAGGTGGCGGCGAGCGGAGTGGGCTCCCGTTTGCAGCCGCCAGGGCCTGGGAGATTGTTCCGCTTTCTGCTGTCTTAGCGGTGGCCGGCTCTGCGCTAGGGGAGTGCGGCCGCCTGGCTCCTGGACCCCTTGCGCGCGCTCCCTTTTCTCGCCTCCCTCCGCCCAATCGGAAAGGCGGGGAGAGCCGGTTTCGGCTCCGCGGGTTCCTCCCGGAGGTAGGTGTTTGGTGTCTGGCCTTGCTGGCCCGGTGTCCATAAGGTGAACCTTGAACTTCTCCAGAATCGCCTCCCCTCCACTTCCTTCCTGTGGCGGGTGGGCTGCCCTGGGAGCCCGGCGGGCGGGGGCGGGGAGATGAAGCCCCGCGCCCCGCCCCCCGCGCCTGTGGGAGGGAGCTGGGGGCCCGCAGGTGCACCCAGCCGGCCGCGGGCCATCTCCGGGTTGGGTACTGGTATAATCCGCTTCTAGCTTGTTTGGAGGCGTGGGCTCTTGGGAACTGGACTTCTGCTCAAATCCTGTCCAGGGGCTTGGAAAGGAGGAGAATTGGGGGTGGGTTGCCCGGAGGACCAGCACCTCCGGTTACTGGAGGGTTGATAGGACCTTCCCCTTTCCGTCCCTCTTTACTGGGGGATATTCTTTGCAGATAAATGAGATTTTTTGATTTCTTAAAAAGCCAGCCGCAGCGAAGAAGAACTGCTGCAGGTCGAGGGGAAGAGAGGTAGGTCCCTGCTGGAGAGGGAGAGGTGGGCTGTGAGGTCCCAGGAGCGCGCAGTTGGGGGTGTATGTGGCTGAAAGTGTAGAGGTAGCGCATTGTGAGAAAGAGCCAGAGGAGAGGGAGAGCGCACTCAGGAGGAAGGGGGAGAAATAGGGAATAGATCCTGGGGAGTCCTAGCGGAATGTAGGACCCAGCTGGAGCCTCTTGGACTTATATTTGGCTCCGCGTTGCTTCGCAGATTTCCTGCTCTTGGATCTTGAAAAATATTTTTTTGTTGGACAAAGAAAGCTGTGAGGACATATTTTGGAAGAGAGATAGGACTAAAGAGCTGACTTCTGGAAACTTTCCTTGGCAGCTTTAATAGTAAAATTCCGTTCAGGCAGCGTTTATTGAGCACCTATTACGTGGTCTGTACTGGACTTTGGAAGAGTCTGGACAGGCAGGGAATTCCCGTTTGCAGTAATGGTGAGGGCTGTCTACCTTATAAACAACCAAGGAGCCCGTCCGAGTGCCAAGAATGACAGTGATTCAGACCTTCCTCGTCAAAGCATCTGGAGCCTCTCTGCCTCTTACAGACCTGTGGGAAGAACCTTGTACCGTATCCCGTAAAGGGAGTCTTCAAACAGCATTTATTTTTACAGTCCAAAAATAGTGACCACACACCTACTGTCAGCTAGGTCAGGGTTCTTGCTTCATCTTGACACCAACTAACTAAATTCCTGTTAAAATCCAAGTGCAAGATAGGGAAAAATCTGAGATGAAAATTAGGTGGTTAAAACAGGAGTTACAGAAAGTTGATTTGGGGGCGTTTGGTGTCTAGGTTATTTATGGAGCCCCTCATAAAATGATTAGGCAATCGATGGAGCCAGGGAGAAATTCCAGAATCTTGAATTGGCACAGTTTATTTATATATCTGAACACTTTGTCATAGATTTGTCTCATTTTTATTGAGGGTGTATGTGTGTGTGTTGATTAAAACCTAACAGATTAGAAGGTTGGAGAGGAAACTGTCCTTAGATGACCCAGCCTTCCATTACCATGTGGAGTAGCAGATGATGCAACAGTTAAAGTATTGAGCCATGTTCATATCATTTTCTCACTGCTGTGTTTTCCAGCATTTAAAAAACGTGGTCAAAACTTGGCCTTTTTTTTCTCTCAAAATCGCTAAAGTTTAATGGAAAAAAAAAAAGAGAAAAACTAGGCCCCCTCTTCCTTATTTTTTATGCAGAGTTCTAAAAATTAATTTTTAAAAATTCTGATGTGTTTGTCTTCTCCAAATAGTTAAGTTGTTTTGGTAGCTATAGTTTGGAAATTAGACTCGATTCTGTTTTCAGTACTGTAGACAAAATAGCTATTAAAAACAAAAGTCAAAAGTTTGTCAAAACTTTATAATCATGATTATATGTTCTTGAAGTGGTGGCTTGTAAGGGATTTCACTTACTTTTAATTGCAGCTGGTGTTTGACATTCTAAGAAACACCAGTTAATATTTGTTGAGTGTCAGCAGGAAGCAGAGAACTGGAGTGAGTGCTATCAGATCTTAACAAGGCAGAAGAGGATTCTCGTAGTAATCACAGAGAGCAGGTAAGACAGGACCACATGAGGATGCTGACAGAAGCAGCCAGTTACAGTTGTCTAAAATCCAGGGTGTGTGGAACCAGATGAAAGTGTACGGAGTATGTTGAGGGAGTCCTGGAAATCTGAATTGACTTTTGACAGTGGTCAGGGTAGTGGAACAGAAAATATGAGTTAAAAAGGAGGGTAGAGGGAACCTAGTTAGTGAAAAACTTAACCACAATCAGTGGTGTTAATCATTTGCCTCAAGACCAGTGGCTCTCAGCAATAGGTAATTTTGCTTCTCAACAGACATTGAGAAATACCTGGAGACATTTTTGGTTATCATATCGAGGGTGCAGGTACTGCTGTCACCTAGTGGGTAGAGGACAGGAATGCTATATAAGCATCCTACTGTGCACAGGACATCAACCCCCTTCCTCATAAACAGAGAATGTTCCTGTCCTAAGTGGCGATAGTGGTAAGGTTGAGAAACCGTGCCCTTAGATCTCAGAAGGTCTTAAAGGGAGAAGATGCTTGACATGGGAGGAATAATAACACTGAGCTTAGGAAACCCATCAAGGAGACTTCTGTGCTCAGGCCTGATGTGATTAGGGTTTGGGCAAATCCTAGTTGAAAGAAAGGGGCAGTTTGGAGGGAGATCATAGCAGATGAACTATGCACAGTATGATAGTGGAGTAAGTTGGGAATCATAGAATCAGAATTGGCATTTTAGAGGGGTCTTGTCCAATTTATTTATTTTAGTAAATTCTTAACCATTGCTAGGTAACCTTTGTTTAAATAACACCAGGAACGGTGAACAACTTCTCCTGAAGATAGGTTATTACATCTTTGGACTGTTTGTTGTATTACTACTTGAGCTGAAGACTGTCTCCTTGATTTTTTTTTTCCACTGATTTCATTATTTTGGAGCTGCTGTGCTCTTTGAATGCACAAAGACAGTATGATGTCGCCTTACCCCCAGTTAACTTTCCTAATGCAAACTAGTCCCAATTCTTTTCACAGCCTTTTATTGGGATGCAGTTTCTAGATGTCTTCTCAGTTTGTCAGCATCTCACATGAAGAGTCTGGAATTGAATATGTAATTGAGATATGATCTGGCCAACAGAGACAGCTGTTTGCTGAGACCTAGTGAAAATGTCTGTTTACTGCACCTTAAGCTTACAACTGCCTTTGGTGTTTTTTAGGCAGTGCTGAGCACAGACTTCTTCATTAGATAATCATGTTTTGGATAGTCAAACCCCCTTGACATTTGCTCTGTGAGCTGCTGCATTTTGTATTTTTTGAGCAGATTTTTTTGGAGAAGTTTTTGTTGTTCCTTTTTAATGTTAGCCTACTTATTTTGATTCTGTCTTCTAGCCTTTGACATTTTTGAATTTATGTCTTCTAATTATATTAGAGAGGAATGGAGGATGACTTTATTGAAAACCTTGTAGTCAGTTAGTTCTATGTGAAACTCAGTGGTTTGGGGCACTGCTGGTCCTTTTGAGAGCTGGAATTACTGAGTGATGGAGGTGAGATCTAGGGCTAATTAGCCCTTAGTTTGGGGGCTTCTGAGAAATCTAAATGCCAAGCCACATGGCATTTAGCTCTTGAAATGTTTGCACCTGAGGTACCGTTTTGAAGTTGTTTGAGTCTGTTCCAAGCTTCTGAAATCTGGATTCCTTCCTCTGGGTCTTTGTAGTTCTGTTTGCTTATCTGGAAGAGAGTTTTTAATGTTTTGTGCAAATCTGAAGCTTGCAGGATTAGAGTTGCTTTTGAAATTTGTGAGGAGGTAGGATAACCGGCAACATCAACTATGGACTTGGTTCCCACTCAGCTAAGCTTTGTTTCCTTTTTTGCTAATATGCCTTAAATACTTAGTGACAGCCTTATATTTAGGGAAGGAGAGAGGACAAACCTTTTTCTCGGAGCTGGGCTTCAACTTGTCATTGATGTAAGTTCATACTTGACTTTTACAGTCTTTACTGCAAAGACGTTAGGAAATTACCATTCCCAGATGTCTCCTGAAGCAGGCAGATAGAAATCCCAGGTAACTTAGTGCCAGGTTCTCCAGATACTCTAGATCTATCCAGTGAACTAGATTTAATAAATTACTTGATTTGGGTGGTAGCTGTCTTACAGTGTTGAAGGAGTGCTAGAGGAAAGTTTCAGATCTCATAGCCAGTGTGTGTGACCTCTTTGTGATGAATGTCCATTGTGTCCCAGTCCTTTGTTAGTGCGTTGCCTGTCCAGGTGGTGCAGTCTACTTGGTCTCCCTTCTCTACCAGTCCACATGTGAAACCTCTTTGTATCTTCTGGAGGTGAAGGATATTCCTATGAAAAGAAGAGATGTCTTCTGAATAGTTGAGATTTCTTGAGGGGAAAATTATTGCTGTCCTTTTTATCTTCAAAGGCTGTGTCAAAGTTGAAGTCTCCTTAGAATTAAGGATGTAGTTGTGTCATTTTGAGTAGAAAGATAGAGTATTAAAGCTGGAAGGGATCAACCCTTGAATTTTATAGTTGAGCATATCCAGGCACAGGGAGGTGATGTGTAAGTTTACACATGTAGTGACAGAGTAGGCATTAGAATCTGTCTTCCTTAAAGACCACAATAAAGGCTAAGGATCAGGATTTTTTCTCTGCTTAGAGGTGTGTAAACAGTGGGGTCCCTGGGGTCTTATTTATATAATTGATCTAAAAGAAGGAGCACACGGTGGAATTCTAGGTTTGCAGATGACAGTAAGCTTTTCTGGATTATGAAATGTCTAACCACTGGGGATTTGCTTCAGGAAAACCACACTAGGATGTATTAGTCATCAGAAGATTTGCAGGTGAGTTTCTTGTGGGCAAATAGGAGGTTGGGTATTAAGGGGAACTTATAGAATTTCCATAGGATGGTGTTTTGTTGAATAAACTAAGGGAGGGGCTCTGAAAATACCTTCACATTGTTGTTCCAACTTGCTATTACAGGAAAACAAACACATGAAATACTAGGCTTCATAAGAAAGATTTTTGGGCTGGGTGTGGTGGCTCATGCCTGCAATACCAGCACTCTGGGAGGCTGAGGTGGGTGGATCACCTAAGATCAGGAGTTAGAGACCAGCCTGGCCAACATGGTAAAACCCCATCTCTACTAAAAATTAAAAAAAAAAAAATAGCCAGGTGTGGTGGTGGTGCCCTGTAATCCTAGCTACTCGGGAAGCTAAGCAGTGAGCTGAGATCACACCATTGCACTCCAGCCTGGGTAACAGCAAGACTCTGTCTCCCCCCCCAAAAAAATATATATATACGTATATATATGTGTATATATATATGTATATGTGTATATATATATATATATAATGTTTGGACATTGCTGCTACAATGTAAACTTCATGAGGGTAAGGTCCTTGCTCATCTGCTTTTCTGATAAAAATATTAGGATTTCTAATATCTGGAAAAAGTCATCTGAGAGGAGATGGTATGGAGGCCTATGAAACCGTGAGGATAGGGCCATAGGTGGCCTTGATAGTTCACTTTATTCTAATAAGCCTGCGTGTGCTGTTTTAATTGCCTCCTGTCTTCATGCTCCAGTACTCTGTCAGTGCTGTGAAGGTGGGGCTTTATCTCTCTTGTTCTCTCCTGATTTTCTAGTGCCTTGCACATGGCAGGCCCTCTATTAGTATTTGTCATCCAGAGGAATGAATGAAGAGGTATACCTTAAAGCTTTTCAAGACATACTCAGAATGAATGCAAAGAAATTTGATTTTTCTCAACCCTGGCTGGCATCAAAATCAATCTGGGGAACATTTTAAAAATACATATAACCAAACCCTTCCGCATGCCTATTGAATCAGAATCCCGGATATGGAGTTTAGTTTTGAGAAGAGCTCTCCCTACCTCCAGGTAATTCTACTGTGCAGCTCAGTCAGTTGTACACTGAGTAGTTATACAGCTTAGTAGTTGTACACAAAGGCTGGGTACTGACTGAAGACACCTTCAAATGGTTTTGAAACATTTGTGGCCAGCAAGCCCATAATTGGTTATTAAGACAGAAGAGGAGCTTTAAGGATATGTCAGTCTTCTTGGAAGGTAATGGTGACCCAAACAGCACATGGTCCACAACATGACCATTGGTGCCTCCATGAGATAGAGCACCCTGGGCTGGATGGTATGATGGGACCAACTCCCAGTCCATTCTTGAGCAGTCATTTCCAGAGTGGGTCCCTGAGGACAGTTTCACCAGCCTATGAGAAAATGAGAAGAATAAAGACAATGCAACAAGCTTCCTGTTTCAACTTTAGTGCTAAGTTTATTTAAGAGTCTGGTTTTTTTGTTTTGATTTGTTTAATCTTGGGTTGTCCTTCCTACTGGAGGATTGGTTTGTTTTTTCATTTTATGAAAGGATGATGATGGGTTTTGGTGTCATTTCTAGATCTAGTTTTAAGCTGGCGATTTTATGATAGTCTTTCTTTAGAAATTTTAGTGGCCTGTGAAGTCAGAAGTCTGGGAACTACCACCACTCATCGGAGGTTTTCAAGATGTCTATATCTATCCCTTGACACCTGCTATTGGGGAATGCTCATAAATATGGTGTTAGGTTCCATTACAGGCATTTTTTCTTTTAAAACATTTTTTTCTTTCCTCTCATGCTTGCTGGTAATAGGAACATTGCCAGAGAAAGCCTCACTTCCCCAGGAACACATAAATTCTGTTGCTACATCTTACCGTCAATAGGTAGCCAGCACGGCAATGAGTTCTACAGAACAAGGATAAAGGATGTACAAGAAAACACCTTTTTCTGATGGTCATTGGCTACCAGAAAGCTGCCTCTCAAAATATCTCAAAAAAAAAAACAAAACCCTGCCTTTCAAAATCTGCTATGGAGACAGGACAGAACTCTTCAGACTGGTTATTAAATGCCATCCGTCAAAATTCTTTTCACTGATTGCTTACAACCCAATTTTAAGAAATATTAGAAAATTAAAATTCTTGGAAAAATCATCCCCATGATGCCTGCAATGGCACTCTACTGAAAAGGCTTTTAAAATTAGTTTATTCTCAGATATGGCTAGTTTTTTGTTTTTGTTTTTAACTTAGCTCGTTAAGAAGTATTTGGACAATGTATAGAACACCTAAAGTTATTAATAATAGCTATCAGGCACTTAATGATTGTTCAAACCTATGCCCTGGAATTTATATGCATTCTCATGTGATCCTCAAAACAATTCTGAGTGAAAGGTAGACTTATTTCCATTCTACAGATGAGGTCATAAGACTGGAGAGGTTATGTAATTTGCAACAACGTCACATAGAGGTGGAATTTGAAACCAGACTCGTTTTATATCAGACTTTTGTATTTTAAATCAGATTTTAAATATTTTATAAAATATACCTATTATCTACTGTACCCTTTCTCATTTCTGTACGTTTTTGTATTTATTTTATAATACCTGTAATACCTATTGATATTTCTGCTACATGAAAAAGAGCATCAGGTTTTAGGCTTTAAAGGCATCTGATAACTCCTGTAGTTGATGCTGCGTGTTTGAAGAGTGGAGCTGTAGTGACACCCCAGCATGTAGCCTTCCAGGTCAGTGCTCTTGTCATCCCAGATTGGTCTTAGATGTATCAGCTTGTTGGTAAAACTACTTCAGTGAAAATTTATCCTGGAATTCAGAGGGTAACTTTAAATCACTTAATTGTGTTGACGTTTTCTCTAGCCCTGATCTCTTTTGTCATCCATATTGACAGTAAAATGCCACTTGTAAAGTACATCTTTTTTTTTTTTTGGAGACAGAGTTTCGCTGTTGTTGCCCAGGCTGCTGGAGTGCAGTGGCATGATCTTGGCTCACTGTAACCTCTGCCTCGTGGTTGAAGTAATTCTCCTGCCTCAGCTTCCCAAGTAGCTGGAATTACAGGTGCACGCACCATGCCCAGCTAATTTTTTAGTGGTGTCTCCATGTTGATCAGACTGGTCTCGAACTCCTGAACTCCTGGCCTCAGGTGATCTGCCCGTCTTGGCCTCCCCAAGTACTGATATTACAGGCAAGAGCCACTGTTCCCAGCTGTAAAGTATATTTTAAGTACCTTCCTCCTAGTTAGATCTCACCTTACAACAATAACTACTGTACATAAATATATTATGTAAAGTTATACCTAATTTTGCAAAGGTGTTATGTCTTATCTGAAAAAACTGCTATAACAAATGTTTGCTGAACAAATGCCATCAATACATTCAATTAAAAAATTTATATCCTCAAAGTAAATGAATGAATATATATCCACATATCTACATCATAGTCATAGGCTATTTCATTCATTCCTTTATTTTTTAAATACAGTAAAATTATACTTCGTTATACTGAAGTATAATCTCTTCACTGGAGTGAATTTATTCTGTTCAAGTTTTACTTTAACAATTTAATTATTAATGTTACAGTTTAGCCAGTAATAAAGTACAAATTGGGAAGTGGGCTGCAGTTTTATACATCTTACACAAAACACCCTCTTCCTATGTGCACACGCGCGTGCACACACACACACACACAGAGATACACTGTTCTTTAGCTTAGCTCTCAAGATATTTTTCTATTCCAAAATATTTTCTCTTTCATCTATTCTAAATTATTTTTTTTATAACTTATTTATACCTGGTAAGTTCTGTATCAAGCAGAAATTAGATCTGTAATTTCTGTGCTAATCAGAGTTGGATACTAGCAGTAGCCTGGGGGTCTTGAGCAAATAGTGTGCCTCAGATGATTTGTGGCAGCAGGCACTCGTCCTCAGGGTGGGGTCGTCAGGCGTGGGAGGCTCATCTGAAGTGGGCCTGTTTCGCAGTGCATTGTTGCTGTGTGGGAACGTGTGGGCCTGTGTCGCCAGATTGTTTGATTTTTTTTTTTTTACTGTAAGCCAGAAATCTGCATTATTGTGTAAAATCTGATTTTAAAGATTGGCTAATTCAAAATTGTAGAACTTCCTATAAACCAAACAAAATAGCTTTGTGGGCTGGAAACAGCTCCTTAATTTAGGCCCTTGAAGATAGCCCTTTAGTGGCCAGATAAATGGAAGCATAGGGTTTGAGTAAAAAGCACAATACACTTTTTTTTTTTTTTTTTTTTTTTGAGATAGACTTGGTGTGAGGTCCAGGCCAGAGTGCAGTGGTATGATCTTGGCTCACTGCAGCCTCCACCTCCTAGGTTCAAGCGATTCTCCCACCTCAGCCTCCTGAGTAGCTGGGATTACAGGTGCACACCACCACACCCAGCTATTTTTTGTATTTTTAGTCAAGAGGTAGTTTGCCAACCTGGTCTCAAACTCCTGATCTCAGGTGATCTGCCCGCCTCAGCCTCTCAAAGTGCTGGGATTACAGGCATGAGACACCACGCCTGGCCCACAATACTTTTTTTTTTTTTTTTTTTTTTTGTTGAGATGGAGTTTCACTCTTGTTATCCAGGCTGGAGTGCAGTGGCGCAATCTCGGCTCACTGCAACCTCCACCTCCTGAGTTCAAGCAATTCTCCTGCCTCAGCCTTCTGAGTAGCTGGGAGTACACCATGCCCAGCTAATTTTTGTGTTTTTAGTAGAGGCAGGGTTTCACCATGTTGACCAGGATGGTCTTGATCTCTTGACCTCCTGATCCACCTGCCTCGGCCTCCCAAAGTGCTGGGATTATAGGTGTGAGCCACCGCGCCCGGCCCACACTTTTAAACATTAAATTGACATAAATTGAAACTTGATTTCATCCTTGTCTCCCCCAACCCCAAACACAAAGCAGAGCAAAGCAAATTCTAAGCCCCACACTTTTAATAACAATTTCTGACCTTCAAATGTGGTTTATTATATCTGGAGTGGAGGCATTTGAACAGGTTGTCTGGCCTGAGGAGTAATAGGTTTAGGGAGAAATAGGTAGAGTAGGATATAAGTGGGGAGAAGACAGGTGGGACACAGAGAGTGAAGGGTAAAAGCCACTTAGAGTTGAGTAAAGAGATCATCTACCCCAGAAGATGAGGGAAGATTTGTTAATATCTTAAAATGGATTTGGGGTAAATGAGGAAGAAAGAGAAAAAAATACCAATATTTAGAAATAGTACAGAATTTATGTTGGTGGGGGGCAAAGAGTGCTATTATTTTGCCATTCCTAGTGTGTCATGTTAATGCGTGATGTGGCTTCTCCAAAAGCAAAATTGGAATGAGAAGGAACGGAAAAAGTTTATGTCAGAAAGAAGAAATAGGGAGTGAAGTAAAGAAGAGGGGTCCAGAGAGCAGCTAATAGCAAAAAGTAAATCAAGAAAGCTGGAAAATATTTGCATCGTGGAAAGTTGGCTGTGTTGGAGTACAAAGCCACACTTTTCTTTCCCTACACAAAGTATGAAATTGAGGGGGTATACACAGCAATCCCTAGGAAAAAGATGGTTTGGAACACCAGCTTGTTTTGCTTTTGAAGGGCCAGCCTCCAGGGTCCCTTTGTGTGAAGCAGTGTCAGCGGGGCTGCGTCTGCCCTGTCAGAGCACTACCAGGAGGACATTGTCTACTGGGTTTTAGACCCTCTCCACCCTCTGGGTATTCTGGTGCAGGACGGGACCTCAGGCCTTTACTGTGACCCCAATAGTGTTCCTGTCTTTAGTTTTATTTGCTTTTCTGAGGCAAATCAACATCGTTTGTGTAACACAATTTGTTGTACGTATACCCTTTTTGAAAGAGAAGAGAGTAATATTTGAACAGATTTCCGCTACTAGTAGAATCCTAGTCTGAGAGGATTTTTAAAAGCATTTTGCTCTTAATCATCCCACGTATCTAAGTGCCTTGTTCCTGTAATTTCAGTGTTTGGGTGGGGTCTTTTGATTCATCTGCAGGTTTATTCCACTTCTGGGACTGTAATCCCTGTGTGATCTGAACTATGTCTTTCTAGCCTGGTGTAACCTTAAATTTCTAATACTTGGTTGCTTTTTAGAATAAAGGCATTTTAAAATGCTCCCTTCTGTTTGTCACTTTAATGCAGTAAGGATCTTTATGGATCGTTTTTCCCCTTATGGAAACCATTTGTAGTACTGAGAGAATAGGTTCAGGTTTTGCCCTTGCACTGTTGTTGGGAAGAAGAAAAATTCTTCCAATTCCACTGCTCGGCCTTCTAGGGACTCTACTCTACAGGCTGAAATCCTGGAAGATCCTATCAGGAAGTGAAACTTGTAAATAATCTTTGTGCTCATTTGGGGAATTATGGATTAACAAGTTGTATAAGAAGTCTTGTTTAACCTTCTTAAAATACACTTAAAAAAGAATCCAGTCCTAGTGACTAATCTGGAAGTGAGAATAGGAAACACTTCACCATGTGCCAGGCACTGTTTGCAGCACTTTACATATGTTACCTCATTTACTTCTCACAGCAGCCCCATTTTGTAGTAGAGGAAACCAAGCTGGGTTCTCTAGTCTGGCTGCATCTCCCGATCACCATGAACAGCCCAGGTCTTTTATCAGAGGTGGCAGAACTGTGACTTGAACCCAAGCTGCCATGGCCTCAGGATCTGTGCTTTTTAGGACTGCATCATTGCCCCTTGAACTCTCTCACAATGATGAACACAAATTTGCTTTAGAAACTTTTGTTTGCCTTCCACATTACCTTAGTCTTAAAGTCAGCATCAGAGTTTGGTTGAAAAAAGAAAGGAAATCATATTCCTTCCTGATACTGCCTCCGCAAACCAAATGACATTGTGGAGACAGTTTCTGTCGAGGAACAGAAAGCTGACTGAAGGATCTTCTTGGAACAGCGTACTAAAATGCTGGACTGATCATTACGGAGGCTGCAGTTGGAGCGGTGTTGCTGTGACAACACACATCCTTGGCGCCAGAATTGTTTTTAATAGCACAAAACCCATCTTGTTTTACCTTTACCTTTACAACTGGTGGATTTGGCGAGCTTCTGAGAGCACTTTTAAAATTGCTTTTTGCAACCTATATGGAGGCAGTGGGAAGGACCTAGAATCTGGAGCTTAAAAGACTTGAATTCTGGTCCCAGCACTCGCTTCTGTGGACTTGTGTGACCTTGCGTTTCATCTCCTGTAAATGGGGGAGGGGATAGTAACAGCAACAGGATTGGTTTGGTGAGGATAAGAAGCTATTATATATGACCGTATTTTATTCACAACAATAGCAGTGTGTATCAGGCAGTGAGCTGACCAGCGCGTCCTTTGTGAGTCTTGGAATGCATTTTCCATGGGTGGGTGGTGAGGTAGGTGGCTGGGGAAGGTTTGTGTTGATCTGAACCCCTTTCCTTTCCTGTTCTCTCCTTTACCTGTATTCTAGTGTGAATGATAGTGTGGGTGTCAGCTCCGTTTTTGGCCCAAACTCCTTTTCCTTGGTTTTCCCCCCTTCTACCTTGGGCTCTCTTCCAGTTTGCCTACAAAGTGCTGTTTGTTGCAAGGGTGAAGCAGGCGATTCTCCGAGCACCGACACTGTGGCTGCAGGCGGTTCCTGTAGTTCAAAGCAAACAGCCAAACTAGAGTAGGAGAGACACTGGCAGGGCTTGTTCGTTAGAATTTTGAATGTCGATTTTTGAAGGAAAGGAGAGTACAGATAGAATAGGAATAGAAATATTATGAAATGTTCTTTATCACAGAACAAGATTGGGTAAGGATAAAGGACTTTAAGAAACCAGGTAACATTTATGTGAAAGCAAATGCTTTTTTTTTTTTTTAGTAAAAGCAAATGCTTTTTGAGCATTGACTTTGCCTGCAGTGCACTGTAGTGGGATGAGAAACAAAAGTTAACACTAAATATTAACAACAGCGATTATGTTAGTGCATTTCAGGTGGTCCACAGTGGGCCACTTTTCATGTTTTACACTTATATCAGCTGTGAAGGTTCGTGTCCTTGGTGTTCCGTTTCAAAGATTACAAGACTGAGGCTCAGTGTGTTTTAATAACCCACTCAAGGTTACAGTGCTAGTAACTAGCTGGGAGAGCTACACTTTGACCCAGGTCTCTTTTTCATCCCCAGTATGGAAGATGAGTAAGGTAATGTTCCTGCTTTGAAGAGGAGACCTGCATGGTTTAGTATAATTCAGCACAATGTGCATTATGTATTGTCATTCTTGTGAGAGCTAAATTTTTTGGACATTTTCTCAGAAGGAGATACTGATTTTGACTGGAAAGATCAGGGAAGGTCTCACTAGGAAAAATACCTTGAGTAGGGCCTTGAAGGATGACAAAGATAGTGACAGGTGGAGAATTGATGGGAGATCTGAGGGAACGTTGGAGCGGCAAAGCATGGAGATATAGAAGTACAGAATGTGTTTGGGGAATGCTGCTGGGATAGAGTGAGGGATGGAGGAGGAAAGGAAGCCAGAGAAGTAGTTTGGGACAGATCACAGGGGCCTAGAGGGCCTGCTGAGGAATTCAGACTTTACTTGCTTGCCTTTGAATAAAAGTGATTCCATTGAAGGTTCTTGAGAAGGGAAATAGTTTTACCTTGATCTCTGCCTTCAGCAATTCTGGTGATAGCATGGAGGAAGGAGTAGAATGTCTGTCTACAGCGGGCTTTCACCAACTGGGCTACATCTAACAATCACTTGGAAATTTCTTAAATGTGCAGATTCCAGGAGCATCCCTCCACCCCTGTGATTTCTATGGTGCACGCCTGGGGTGGGGCCTGGGAAATTGTGTTTTGAAGGCCCCTTCAGGTAGTTCTGAGGGCAGCCTGCTGAGGGAAGGATTCTGGAGAGCATTGGGGCATTCTAGAAAAAGGTCTGAGCTGAGGCTAATTTTGAGTTCGTCACTGTATGGATGATTTTTTAAACCGTGGGAGGGGCCATCCTACTATCTGGTAGATCTGTCTGTGTAGGTTTTATGGTTTGCTTTTTGTCTTCTGTAAGTATTAAACAAGAATTTCTCCGAGCATTGTCATTTGGCTAAAGTTTTTCACATATATTTCCTTTTCAAATCTGGAATGTGGGATGGCTCTAATCCTAATGCCTTTGTGCTAGATTTCTCCCTTTTTGTTGCTGTTTCTTTTAGAAGGCAGCAGAATATATAGGATTTAATTGTGGGCTGTTCCTTCAATGACAGTCTCTTGAAGAGCATGAGCTCTGGAGTCTACTGCCGAGGTTTTTACTCTGACTTTCTAGCCATGGGACTGTGGGAAAGTCACTTAATTTTCTATGAAATGAAGATATGACAATACTTACCATCTAGGGTTAGTTGGGAGGATATGCTGAAATGCCTAGAATGGTTCCTGGCACATAGTTAACACTCAGGTGTGAGCTGCTGCTGCTGTTTTTATTGTCATTAATTCTGGGAATACCCAAAGGTATTCATTGTCTGCATTGCTCACATATTGAGGGGTTTACTTTAAAAACTAACTGTACAGGCCAGGCACAGTGTCTCACACCTGTAATCCCAGCACTTTAGGAGGCTAAGGCAGGTGGATCATAAGGTCAGGAGTTAGAGACCAGCCTGGCCAATATGGTGAAACCTCTACTCTACGAAAAATACAAAAATTAACCGGCTGTGGTGACCATTGCCTGTAGTCCCAGCTACTTGGGAGGCTGAGGCAGGAGAATTGCATGAACCCAGGAGGCGGAGGTTGCAGTGAGCCAAGATCACACCATTGCACTCCAGCCTGGGCGATAGAGCAAGACTCTATCTCAAAAGAAAGAAAGAAAGAAAGAAAATAACTGTACAAATTATGATTGAGAGTAGTAAGGGTAACATATTAGAAAGTTTTAATTATTCATGGCTGGGCACAGTGGCTCATGCCTATAATTCCAGCACTTTGGGAGGCCACGGAGGTTGGATCATGAGGACCAGGAGATCAAGACAATCCTGGCTAACATGGTGAAACCCCATCTCTACTAAAAATACAAAAAATTAACCCGATATGGTCACTCACTTGTAATCCCAGCTACCTGGAAGGCTGAGGCAGGAGAATCACTTGAACCCAGGAGGCAGAGGTTGCAGTGAGCTGAGATCATGCCACTTCACTCTAACCTGGGTGACAGAGCGAGACTCCATCTCAAAAAAAAGAGCAAGTTTTAATTATTCAGTGACACTTTTTCCTTTCAGAGCCTTTTATTTTCTAGAAAGGTATGCTTTTCTACCATAAATAAGCCTGTTAGGATATACTTAGAACCCATATCTGGGCAAGAACCTCTTCCTGCATGTTGGCTGCAGAGCTAATAGTGCAGTTCTTCAGTCTCATAGGAGCTGCATGAAATGATGCTCACTTTTACATTTGCTGGGGCCCAGCCTGAATATAGGTCATTTTTTTTTTTCAAATGTTTCAGACCTCACTTACTCTCATTTTTTGACTGATAACATTTAAAATACAGTTTTTGCTGGGAAGACAGATAGTTCTACCAAGGGAGAAGCTATTTCTCAACATTAAAGAAATTAGAAATTATAATTTATGCTTAAAAAAATAATGTTAGTTCAAATTTTAGCTTGCTTCTCTCTCCCTTCTCTGCTGTTCTGTATCCTGCCATGTGTTTGCAAACCGTTCTCATGACCTTCTGCCTGTGCGGCATATTTGTAGTGGGGCCACGTTATACATACGCCACTGACTTTTTCATCTGACCTCCTAAACTCAGCCTTTGAGCCCCTTCTTTTCTTTAGGTTTTCCTAACAAAGTCTTGTTGAAAGAAATATTATTTCCCATAGATCTTTACTGATAGTGTATGGAATAATAGGACCCTGCTCTGTGAAGTTCAGATCTGAAGTCCTAACATTTTAAACATGTATCTGTTTGCTATTGCTTAATTAGTTCAGTCTTGGCATTTTAGGTCTAGAGGTGGTTACTACCCACTGGACATCTGTAGCCACTCCCTGCAAATTAAAGGGGACACAAAAATGAAACTGAACTTCTGTTTTTCTTCACCTTTCTGCTAATTTAACTAAGTCAATTGGCTCACTCTCATTTGCTCTCTTCACACCTCCCAAATTAATGTTATGTGCAAATTTGATCAAAACAGTGTAATTTCTAAGTTACTTTTGAGTAAAGATTGAATTCTGTTCCTTGTGGCGTTTTTCTTCATCATACTAGTAGATGTAGCCAGTGTTTTTCTTTCTAGCCTGCTTAACTTGTGTGGTTCTTGGAGCAACATAAGCTTTAGTTGATTTAGGATCCTGATTTCACAGGACACTGTATCAACTGCTTTACCAAGATCAAAGTACATGGGTTCACTGCATTCCCTTCAGTTGCTAATTCAGTTGTGCTGTAGCCAGGCAATCCTGGAGCCTTGAAATCCAGGATTCTGGTTAAGGTGAAGAAGCAGCCCTTCCTCCTGGCTTTTTCATTTTACAAATATCTTTCCTTTCTTCTTAATATTCATTTATTCAGCAATGTGGCCCAAGCTCTGCATCCCTGACTTCCTGAAGCTTTCAGCCAGTGCTCCTATGACCAGTGGTTACATTCTTACTACAAACTGGAAAACCTCTCAGCCCCTCACCCCACTCCTTTTATTCTGCTGTGTCTGTGGCATTGTACCTCATGAACTTTCACACTAAAGAAAGTAAACTCAATCCAGTTGTGTCTTGTGGGTAAAAAAAAAGTTTTGGTTAAAAGTAGACTGGTCAGGCTGCCGAAGTTTTAGTATTTACTAGCAGTGTGACTTCGGGCAAATTATATAACATCTCCATATCTGTTTTCTCTTCTGTAATATAGAGGTAATGATAATGCCTACCTCATAGGGTTGTTGTCAGGAATTGTTGAGTTAATACATGTAAAGTGTTTGGCATTTATTAAACTAGGGTTAGTTAAAAAATTGATGAATAAGCTTGTAGAAGTTCATAATAACATTTCTGGAGTTTTCGGGTACTCTGTTTCTCTTTCACACTCTTTACCTTGGCCGTTCTAGTACAGGCAAAGGAAAGAAGATGAAATTCAGAGTATCCAGTTTTGTAACCTTAAATTATTCATGAATTATTTTTCTTCATGTAGACTCCACTATAATGTATAATGGAGAATTGTATTCAAGATATGGTGTGTGTGACTTATTCTTTATGAACTCTGAAAGTCATTTTTAAGGGCATTTTTTTCTTTGCTTAATAGTAAACATTGTATTTATTGTATGTTGCATTTTTAGGATCCAACCCTTTTACATTGTTGGCTTTTTTTAATATGTTATTTTAAAAACAAGATTGCCCAGGCCAGGCGTGGTGACTCACACCTGTAATCCCAACACTTTGGGAGAATGAGATGGGTGGATTATTTGAGTCCAGGGGTTTAAAACTAGCCTGGGTAAGGTGGCAAAAGCCTGTCCCTTAAAAAAAAAAAAAAAAAAAGGAAAAATTAGCTGAATGTGATGGTGACTGCATGTGTCCCAGCTACTGGGGAGGCTAAGGTGGGAGGATTGGTTGAGCCCGGGAGAACGAGACTGCAGTGAGCCGAGATTGTGCCACCGCACTCCAGGCGGGGCAACAGAGTGAGACTCTGTCTCAAAAATAAAAATAAGACAGATAAGATTGCCCAAAGAGAATTAAAAAAATGTTTCAAATAAGGAAACAGATACTACCACAGAAGATTAACAGACAAAACATGCCTTCCAAAGAAGAATGAATTATAGGACAGTATTTAGTCTACATAATACACATAACAATCAACAGTCATTAACCCAAGGCTATTCATTGATAGCAATCTGTGCTGGGAACATTTTGAACAGTCTTTTATACAGGTATTTCATTTAGTCAGAATTTTGGGGTATCTTACCCTTCTTTCACAGTATCATGCTCAGTAAATCCCAGTACATCAACTAACATGGCCCACTTTACATGCAGTTTTTGCATCTAATTGAAAAATGAGAGCGGAAGCTTGGAAAAAAAATATTAAGATTTTGTTTATCACAGTTTGATCAGTAGATTTGTCTTATTATTTTATTAAATAATATCCAGCTGCAGCTCAAGTGCATATTTTGCCTAATTTATATCCATTTATATTGCTATGGCTTAAAATCATTTGGCCTATTACAAAATACGTGTTTATCCTTTACACTTTACCAAAATATGGAAGGTGATGAGGGTGTATGATGCACTTGAGAAACAACGTTACAAGTTATGTTTTAAAACTGGAATTTTTTCTGAGTAAAAGATATGTAGTGCAGAATAATATATCCACAGCCAAAATGCACCCACTCATTTCTATTCAATTAAAAGAAGTAAGAACAGACCCCAGATGAGTTTTAGCTCCATTACCTAAGGCTTTGAGAGTATCACTTAACATCTGTGAGCCCTGCGGCTGCTTCTGTAACACATTAATAAACGACACCTTCCTGCAAAGGCAGTTCTGATAATTCACTGAGGCAGGGCCTGTGAGGGTTTTTCCTGTGTGATGTTAGTAATTTTGTGCAAGGTTAGTATTTTGTGCAAGCTTAGAGAGATACCAGCTCAGGCCTGTAGCCACCCTGGCCCTGTGTTTCTGCCTCATGGCTGGATCTTCTAAGTTGTGCTGTGGGGCTTTAAGAAGTGCTTTCCTTATTAGCTTGCTCAAACCCAGGAAACTATCTTACAAGCATATTTTTTAAAAGATGATTTGCAACCCCTTGCTGCATTTTGTCCTTGAAGATGGCTAATGGGTAATTGCCAATCAGGCCAGCCAGTTGGCTCTGAGAAAGGCTTCCTTGAAAGCCATGGTTCAAGTTTTGCAGAGGCCAGGAGGTGAATGTGAGTTCCAGAGACCTCCTTCCCAGAAAATCCTGTTGCATGTGCTATCCTGGAAGTGAAGACAAGGTAGGGACACAGCTGTGAGGGCTGATAGTGCAGAGAGGTCATCTCTTAGGTAACCAGACAGCTTCTCATTTTTATTTCATTCTTTTCAAAATTCATATGTAATAATCACCAAGCATTATGATATTCACACAGAGAAGTTCTTGTGGCAAACATTTTTAACTGCCAAACTAAGATCTTTGTTTTTTAAGATGAAGAAAGATAAGCAGCATTGTTTTGTAAAGATGAGTTTATCATCTCCTCCTCCACACCCATTAGTCCTCAGAAAAGCTATTTCTTGAAACCGAATTTGGAGCTTCTAAAATGGCTTTCAGTGTTGCTATCTTCATCTGGGGATTATGGTGCTTAGAGAGTGAAGACTTTCACCAGAACACCCCCGATTTTTCCAAAAACTTTTGTGGCATCATTTGTGCCTACCTGAGAGCCTGAGAGTGTATTTTTTTTCTTTTTATGAGGTTGTGATTTTAATACACACACACACACACACACACAGAGAGAGAGAGAGAGAGAGAAAGAGAAAGAGAAGCATAACAGTGGCTATGAGAAAGAAACACTTCTCCATGAAACACGGAGCAAGTGAATAGCTGACCCCAGGGGCTAGTATAGAATGGTGTTCAAGCCTCATGGTAGTTAGGATTAGGAAATGTCAGGAGCTGTGTTGTATTCTCCAAACTGTAAACTTTAGGAGTCCTACAGAGTGAATGTTAATAAATATTTTTGATCAGGAAGAGGGTGTGTGTTTATAGGGAGCTTAAGAGAGGAGCTTAAGAGAGAGAAATGTGGCTGCCGTTCCCCCACAGCTGGCCACTACTCTGGAGGGGAGAGTATTACACATTTGGGTATGGACCCAGGAGCACAGGTGAGTATGGTTGTTACTCTTCCACCAAATGCTCTTCTGTATTTTGTTACCTATTAACCATACAAACTTTCTGATGTGTCATTAAATTATCACTCAGTACAGTACTTTGACAAAATAGGAATAGTCTACTGTTGACTGTTTTTAGATTAATAACTTTGAATTTTTCCCAGGAGAGATTTTAAGAAGTTACATAGTCTAATCTCATGAGACCTAAATATAAGAAACAAAGGCTCTGCAGGTTTAAGTTTTCCATTGCCTTTTCTTAAGAATTTAAATATTTTTATTCAGAGGTTTTCCTTTGGGCTCTTAGATAATGAGTAACAGAAATGAAGGAGGGTTACCAAAAGATATTTTAAAACAGAATTGTGTCCTTAAAAACATGGTAATTATTGACAGGGTTTTAAAACGACAGAAGTTTCTAGCTAAATACCCTCCTTCACACCCGCACTCCCACACTGAGTACTTTGTGGGAAATATGTGGTAGCTCTTTGGGAAGAAGTATTAAGTTTGTGAAAAGAAATGAAGAGTTGCCAGGTCCAGGGTAAGCAGAGGACTGAGAGAAGGAAAACGGTGGACAGAGCTAAAGGATGCTAAGATCCCCTGGGAATTCTTTTAGTAAGAGGATGCTAGGATCCGCCCGGGAAGTCTTTTAGTAAGAAGCCCTCATTAGAGTGTGAGTGCCTGATGGACAGGAATGCATCTCACTGGTCCTTGCAGTCCTCTTCCCAGCCCTTGCCTTTGTACTTGAAGGCCGCAGTCATCTGGGTACACTACTACAACTCAGGCCTGTGAGGTGGGGAGAAAGGGTGGATGAGATGTAGTTCATCATTTGGAGGCCTCAGTATTGCCTTTTTTTTTTCTTTTGAGCACACAAGACTCTCAATCACGTTTTCACAGGTGTTCTGTTTCTTGGCCTGCATCAGGAGGCTCATAGCAGCATGCTACTGCCAGGTGAGTGTGAACTATGTGTTAAAGGAAAAGGAAGCAAAATGAGAGAATGCCAACTTGAAGCCATGTTTGCGTTTTTGTGAACAACATTTGCCATTTTCTTAAAGAGCCCCAGTTAGGGAAAAAATAGTGCAGGGAGCAAATTTTAGTCAGCTGGTTAGGTTCTGAACTGGACAGACTTTGGACCTTGGCATACGATTAGTCATTCTGGAACCTTTTGAACTTTTGCCACCAAGTAACTCTGAAAAGGCCGATAGCCAGCAGTAGATAGTGGAAAAAGCCAGTGTCCTGTGCCTGAAAAATTAAGGTACATATAATCCAGGTGGTTAAAGAACCTGCCTAGCACAACAGCAATAGCTGGTAAGTGGTAGGATCATCCAGAGATGAAGGGATGGATCACAGAATGGTTGCTGTGCTGGACTTTCCCCCTAGAACTCATGATCACTGTAGGAATTCACGGTGTAGGGGAAATGGTGCAGATTTTATAATTAGGAAAGACCTGTATTCTGCTTTCCATTTGACCACTATCTAGCAGAGACATGGGAATACTTAATTTCTCTGACCCTGTTTTCTCACTTAGGAATAGGGCTTTTGCAGATCTGTTGGAAAATATTCGGGTCAAGAGGGGTTTAAAATGAGATGTCTGGCACTGAGTAGGAGTTTAATATCCATCAGTTTCTTTCTGCTTCAGTCAAAACTGACCTTTTTATGTAGAGTAATTATTGTTTGTATTCCGTTCTCCATTTTGAATATGGAACCGTGAATGCCAACAGCTTTACGATAAAAGGAGCCATTTGTCAGAGACAGTCCTGTAAGTGCCTTGTAACCTGGTAGATTCTGCATGTAAGGGCAGGCAGGTTACAAATGCGAATCCCCATAGCTAGTACACTCTGCGTACAGCAGATTCTGAAGCCATCTGTCTACTCTTTTTAACACTATCCTGAAGTCCACATAAGCCAGAGTTCAACAAAATGAATGAATGTAATCCCAGAACTGTAGCGCTTCTCTGTGATTACACAGCACAGAGAACTACAGAACCGTTTTCTGGAAGAATGCACCATGCGATTATGCTCCGTGTGGAATGGGTATACCTAAATGTTGGTAGACTGAGGATGAGGTTGACAGGTTGATAGGCGTAGAGACCCTGGGAAGAAGCTAGGATACTATGTAGTTGTGTTGTTGTTGCTGTTGTTTTGCAGTTTCTGGCTGCTCAGTGTTGGCAGCTGTGTGCACGCTCTCTCTCTTGAGTCAGCGAGGCACACAACAAGTAATTTCCCATCCTGAATCTCTCACAGCTGCTGAGCTGTAGTGGCTATAACTGGGATGTGGCTATTAACTTTAAAAATTTGCATAAATCCAGCCCCCACTCCCCTGCAGAGGCTCAGTCTTGTCTTTACACCTTCCCCCGAGGTGATTCTTTTCTGGGGGTAAGGGTGGGAACTGGGGGGAGAAGAAAGGAGGAAAAAGAAGGCGGACCACTCTGGGCACCAGTGGAGGAAGTGTGGAGTCCATTGATCTAGGTACTTGTGGGGAGGGGAGAACGCGAGCAGCAGCTGCCAACGGAAGGGCTGTGAGTGAGCAAGCGGGCGGCTGGCAGCGAGGCCACCGGCAGGGGGGGCCCGGGCCGAGGCCGCGCCACCTCGGCACCACGCGGGCAGCCGGTGCGGGGTGGCAGCGGCCAGGGGAGCGCTGGGTGCCCACCATGGCCGTTATGCAAGAGGTGGCCCCTGGTCCTGCCTCCCCGCCGCCCCGCGTCCCTTCCTCCACGCTGCTGACACTCGGATCTCTCTCGCTCTTTCTCTCCCCTGTGTTTTCAAACAGGAAGTGCACGGCTGTCGATAACGTGCTGCCAGGTCCCAGGATGGAGGAGTGAAGTCCCCGTCGCCGCGGTTCCAGCCTCCGGAGCTCGCCCAAGCCGAGTCCCCAGAGAGCGCCCTGAGGGAACAGGGTGGCCGCCTGGTCCAGGTGCGCGGGTCGGGTCTGGGTCCGGGGCGCTGGTGGGAGGTCCGGGGCATGGAGTGCTGCTGGGCTAGGATCTGCACCTCCAGCGCAGTGCTGCAGCCTCACTCGCCCGCCCCCACCACTGGCTTCTCACCCGGGGGCTCTGCCAAACTCTGGCTGCAGCCGCCCTGGGTCGGGCCTGCGGAAGGCCCTTGGCGCGTGCTGCGGACGCTCCTGCCTGGACTCTACTGGGGCGCTTTCCAGGCAGGGCTGTGCTGGGGCTGCCAGTTCCTAGGGAGTCTTCCTGGAGTCCCCGGCTGCCCTCTCCACTCTCTCTAACTGCTGCTGCCTGAAGCGGCAGCTCTTTGTTCCTCGCTTGCTGGTCTGAGGTTATGAACATAAATGCCCTGGGAGGCAGGGTGGTGTGAAAGCAAGGGGTGGGGACGTAGGGAAGAGGAAGAAGATGAGTTGTGGGTGAAGTGTAAGGTGGACAGGAGAGAAGAATCTAAATGTCCATGCTCAGAAGTCTCAGCTTTTCAGCTGCTGAAACAGTTCCTTGCTTTCTGTTTTGGGAAAGCCAGGCCGTGCCAAATGGAGGGAATTAGTGGTGCAGACACACACCAGGAAGGTAGGGCCCAGGAATGAGACACAGCAGCGAGTTCTGAGGTGTTTAGTCTGGTGTCTGGCTTCTTAACTCCACTGTGGTTTCTTAGCCAGCCTTCCTTGCTGAGACAGAAGGTACTTTAACATATGAGCCAGGCATCTCTATTAATTCCATTTGTCATCAAAGTAAAATTGAGAGTGACTTTTCTCAAATTCACCAAGTAGATTATAATTTCACATCCACACCCTGTTCCATCTCAAACGTTCATAGAAGGAGAATAAAATGCTAGGACTGGTCTTATGTTACAGACTTTTGCATCTTTATTTCCCAGGCAGCTCTTCTTTCTCCAGACTAACTCAGATTGACTTCTCCCCCAGTGAAAGCCTGGCCTTGTTTTACTGCCTATTTATCTACCTGGTGAAACTCCAGTCTTGAGGAGGACACTAAGGGACTGGCATGGTTGAGAAGGATCAGTCTGACCAGATCATTATATGGTCTCAAATTAAATATTTGAGCCCTATTAAAGCCAGTAGCATCTTCTTAATTTTTATTTCAGAGGAAGGGATGTGAGCATATGACTAGAGGGGAGGAAAGTGAGACTGTGCCAAAGCAGGTCTCTCCCTGTAGCACTGAGGAAAAGTGAATCTGTGTAACACAGTATCACATACACTGCATGCTTTCACTTTATTGGGTAGCCAAGCCATCTAAGGAGTCAGGGTTAGGTGTAGAATTTACATTTATGACATTGGATGCTGACTAGACCTTCTGATGCTAAAAATTTTGTAATAAAACATTTACTGTCTAATTAAGTTTGCTTTGAAAGGAAAATTTACCCGCCTGAGTACAAAACATGTACTCATTAAGTACATGACATTAAATAGCCAAAATGCACATTAAAAACTGAACAGTTAAACTTATCCTTCCTAGATAGACATGGACTTCTTAAGTCTGAATTTAATTGTGAGATGGCTGTGTTTATGCCTCTTCTTGCCAAATACATCATGAAAAGTGAAGAAAGTAATCAAGAGAGATTATTATTATTATTATTATTTTTCAAGGCCAGGCTTTCACTGAGACAGAGTTTCCATCTGTCACTCAGGCTGGAGTTCAGTGGCTCCATCTTGGCTCACTGCAACTTCTGCCTCCCAAGTTCAGGTGATTCTCTTGCCTCAGCCTCCCGAGTAGATGAAATTACAGGTACGCAACACCATGCCCGGCTAATTTTTGTGTTTTTAGTAGAGACAGGGTTTCGCCAAGTTGGTCAGGCTGGTCTCGAACTCCTGACCTCAAATGATCTGCCCGTCTTGGCCTCCTAAAGTGCTGGTATTACAAACGTGAGCCACCGCACTCAGCCAATTGAGAGATTCTTGAAAGACCTGTACAACCATAGTGTTTTGCCTCTACTTTTATACCCATGTGTATTCCTTGCCCCCCAGTTTTTTATCTGGGGACTTTCTTTAGCATCTGTCAGTCTGCTGTAAGATACAGTAGAACAGCTTTTGTGACCCTCCAAGTCTCTTTCCCATTTAGGTACAGAGTCTCCTTCCATTCTACTGGTGCTTAAACTCAAATATTATATCTGGCCTTTAGATTGTCATTTCTATTTGCACACTGTTATATTATGTATTTTTTCTTTACTCCTTTCAACAGAGGTAAACCCTTCTTGCTCCTTTCCATGCTGTAGTGAAGTAGGATTCATTTTCTCTAGTTTAAGGAGAGAGAAGACAGGCTGACGAGATGTGACTTGTCAGTGGTCGTATTAGTAAATGGAGTCGTTGAGACCTGAACAGGGGTCTTTTGATGTAATCCGTGGCTCTTTTGTAGTCTGGAAAGTTGCTGCCTAAGGAAGAGGTGGCGGTGCTGATTCAGGTGGTCCTTACCATTCCAAAAGAAAGCTGGATTGCCTTACCACATCTCCAGGTTTTTCCTTACTCCTCTTCACTCAGGCTCTGCCTGGAGCTCAAGGTTTGTTTTTATTCTTGAGGCAATTTTTTTTTAATATTTGAAATTTACACTTCCTCTGTGTCTGTGACTAGATTTAACTGTGTTTGCACCAGTGTGATTTGTGTTCTGCTGCCAAAATTCTAATAGTATATTTTAATTTACAGATATTTTTTGTCAGGTTTTAGTGAGCAAGTATCTTTCTGAGGGACCAGATTACCATATTTTAGTTTTTTAGAATTAAAAAACCACTTCTGGATTACTCCTAGAGCAGTTTATGTCCCAGAAAATTAATTAATTAGTTAATGATGTGTATGACTCAACTCCCCACTACTGCTGCCACCGTGTACATCCCCTACGTTTTTCATTCCAGCTCAAGGTAATCCACTGAGAGGGTCACGTTACAGAACAACGTGAGCAAACCCATGTAACTTTAAATTATAGATGAAATATTTTTGTAATATTCCTTAGATGGGAGTTAAGTTTATTTCCTTATCTTTGTAGTGCTTAAAGTTGAGGCTCTCTTTATGGTTTTAATGTTGTACCATTAACTAAACTGTAAAATAATGGTTTAATTTGTTATACTGCAAATTAAAATTTGGAGTACATTTTTCATAAGTGTTGGATAAATATTCATTTTCTCTTCCATAATTAGAGTATTTGTAGTGGTCTATAACTTTCCCTCTGTAAAACTGTGGTCTAAACCCTCAGAGAGAGAAGGTAGGGGAGGAGCAAAAGAGAAGAAATGAGAGATCATTCTTCTATAAGGGAGGAATGAAATGATACATGTATAGTTCCTTAGTACACAGTGCACTGCCTTTTCTGTCTATTGGTGAGTTGCAGTGGCTTGTGAGCTATCCGTGATCTCTTCGAACAGAAAGGCTAAAAATGAAAGGGTAACTAGCTTTGATGTTAAATGCCAAGGAAAAGTTAATGGCCAAGAGGGGACTAGGAGTGGAGATAAATGCAAGTTAAGATTTCATTTTTTCAAAACCTTTTTTCTTTTCATGTATATTATAAAGCAAAAAATAGCCTTCTTAGTCAAATTATAAACTATAATGCAGTAGCCCCTGACCCTTAAAAAAATCAGGAAGCTTTATTTAATATTTCAGTGATCTTAACTGGTTTACTGTTTTACTTCATATCTCTTATAATTGCAAATGTTTCATGAGGGTTATGTAATAACACTCAGCGGAGTATATATTGCAAGTAATGACTTCAGCATCTTCCTGTATTTGTAAAATAGTACTGCGTGTATGCATGAGATAGGGATTCAGCCTACAGACCTCTTCCAGCACCCTGAACTTGATAGGTTGGGAATTGAGGCCAAAGCAAAACAACTGCTCCAGACTGAAAATGTATAATATGTTAGCCATCAGCATATAAAGATTCACGGATGGAATTTTTCCTCTTTGTTGTACATTAAATGGGTGATATGGATCTGGTCTTGTCTCTGGGCTAATTGTTTTTCATGGTCATCTTTGAGATCTTTGCAGTTAGTCATGGATAACTGGATTTCTCCTAAGAGCATTTACCCTGCAATGCATCTGTGAATATCCCTTCCCTGTTTTTGTAGAGTCAGGACTCTGATGCCAGTTGCAGAATCACGACAATCATAGCCACCACCACTACCAGCCTTGTATTCATTTGCCAGAAGCTAAAAGAGGCTTCCCAGTCTTAACCTTTACAGTTTAAGTGTAAGAAAAAGGAGGTATGATTTATCCCTGTTCTGCAGAGGAAAAAACTGATATGTGAATTCACATTGAATTAGTCCCTGATTTCTGTGTGTGTTATATAACACGAATGTAAGTCATTCTGCTTAAGATAGGTTGAGCAGGGCATGGAAATCTGGTAGGGTTATTTCATGAAGTTGCTTTATTTGGTTAAAATAAATCACTTCCTGTCTATTGAACACTATAGTTTTCAGGCACTGACAAATAGACATTGGTTATCTCTAATCCTCCTGGTATGCAAAGTGGGTAATAACCGTGTTTTATGTGAACAGACTGAGGCAGGCAAAGACTCCAAGTTACATGGACAAACTCTAAGGCCTGGACTCAGATGCAGATTTGTGCAGTCTCTAACACTGAAACATTTCCCTCACTGCATACCCTGCTTTCCTTTTTCTTAAACTAGCCTATGTAAAGAAGTGATCATGGTTTGTTTAGTCTTACTTACCTTTTCAGCAAAGGTTAAGTTAAAACTATAGAGGATATGGAGACACTAAGAATAGGGACATGTAAGGGTCAACACTTTTATGAATATTTTTGGCTTCCATGTAGTATGTATTCATTTCTTCCTAAGGAACCTAGACATATGGAATTTATTGGTCTTCATGAGAATTTTTTGAGACAATATTGCCCACAAACAAAATTGCTGGATCAAAGGGTATATGCATACTAGGAACTGCATAATTTTACTGGGAACTCTATAGGTAGTTGTCAACTTTCTATCTCTACCAATACTGCATAAAGACTTTTTCTTAAACAAATTTCCTGATTGCTGCCAACCTGATAGATGTTGATTATATCTAATAGTTTAATTTTGCCTTTTACTGATTGCTAGTGAGGCCGAACATGTCTTCATTTACTTAATTTAATTTCCCTTTTCCATGAATTGTCTTTTTATGTCTTTAGCCTATCCTTTATTTTCTGTTGGGTCTCTTGCCTTTTTCTTGCAAGAACTTCTTGAAGTAATTTTTGTAGTGTTTCTTGTATATTCTAGAAATTGATTCCTCATTGTCTTTAGACACTGTAACTTTCTTCTAGTGTGTCACTTTTCTAATAACTTTGTCTATGGTGCCTTTCAGTAATAGCAGCAATAAAATCTTTAGTTTTAATGCAGTTATCTCATCACTTTATAATATTATT
This sequence comes from Callithrix jacchus, assembly GCF_049354715.1. Taxonomy (NCBI): domain Eukaryota; kingdom Metazoa; phylum Chordata; class Mammalia; order Primates; family Cebidae; genus Callithrix; species Callithrix jacchus. The sequence goes on from NC_133508.1 coordinate 127,283,221, forward strand.
ATGTTCTATGCATTTTGAGTCATTTAAGAAATCATCCCCTATTCCAGGCTCACAATATTGTCTCTTTATTTTCTTTTATTAACTTCAGAGGTTTACTCTTATCATTTGGGTTTTTAAACCACTTGGAATTTGAGATATGAAGTATTAATCCAATTTTTAGTTCTTAAAATCTGGTTCATATTATGAGCCAGTTTTCCCAACACTATTTACCAAGTAATACATTCTTTCTTCACAGAGTTTTGGTGCTACCTCTGGCATGTAAGTGCACATATGTAAAAGCCTCTTTTTGAGATCTCTATTTGGTTCCAGTTGACTTATGTTCTTGGGCCTTTGATACACTGTTTTATTTATTTATTTATTTTAAGTTTAAGGGTACAGATGCAGGTTTGTTACATAGATAAACTTGCGCCGAGGGGGTTTGTTGTACAGATTATTTTATCACCCAGATATTAAGCCTAGTACCCGTTAGTTATTTTTCCTGATCCTCTTCCTCTTCCTGCTGTCCAAATGGCCACACTGTGTGTTATTTCCCTCTATGTGTCCATATGTTCTCATCATTTAGCTCTCACTTAGAAGTGAGAACATATGGTATTCGGTATTCAGTTTTCTTTGCTATTGAATACACTGTTTTAATTGTTCCATGTATCTTTATATAACTTATTAGCATGACTTCTTGTTACATGGACATTTATATAATTTGTTCATATTGGCATGATTAATACATTAATATAAATTTTTTAAAGTTCAAGACTTTAAGATTATTTTGAGGCAGATTCCTTGCCCTTATTTGCATGTGTTAACTTTTTGCAGCTACACATTTTCTAAAAACACATTTCTAAAAGACACATTTTTCTAGAAATGTGTTGACCTATCTAGGAATATTATTTAATTTCCTTACTTGGTAACATAATTTTAATATTGCTGACATTACATTTTATTCTGTTTTTGTTTTTTTGTTCTCTTTTCTTTCCTTTCTTTCGTTAGCAGTTATGGCTCCCATTCATACTTGGTCATCTGTGTAGGGCGGTGGTGTCTCACTTCAAAGGCTTGTCCTCTTCCATTGCTCTGTAGGTGCTTATAAAGCTATGACATACATTCCTGGTATGGCTTTTGATTGAATGTTTTATGCAGTGTGATGCTGTGCTGACTGCATGAGTGAATATTCTTGAAAGTCTCTTAATTATAGATGTCTCTTTATTATTGGGAAAACTTTGTCAGTTTCAGCTTGATTTTGTCCAAGTTTACTTTGCTCCAGTCTTCTCAGTTTACTGGGTCTTATTCTTTCCCCTGTCTCCAGTTTATGTCACACTGAATGCTAGGTCACTTTCTTTGATAAGTAGGTGTTTGTGTGCCTGTGCAGAGTACGATGTATTTTCCCCTTGGTTTTTAAAATGTGATGAAACCATGTTGTGTACATAGCTTATTATTATAAATAAATTTGAAATCATTATGGGGGCAAATTAAGGTCTCAAAATAGGTATGTGTGACAAGGTTAGGCTAAGACAAAGATGTTACCCTTGGCCAATAGTTATAGGATTAGGTAGATGATAGCTGTATTTTTTTCTTGTGTCTGTAGTTCTTCAGGTGCTTTATGGACACAGGAGAGAGTTGCAGACTTTTTAGTTAACTGCTGAGATTTACTAAGCTTGCACAAAGTCTGATAAAATCATAATATGGCATTGTTCTAGAGTCTAAAACCCTCTGAGACAGATAAGACTGATATCTGTGGGCTGTTGGAGTTGTTCTCCTATTGTGCTTTGAATGAGGTGTATTAGGTATTCTCTTGAGTTTGATTATAACAGCCCTCGCTAGTGACCTGACTAAACTTACATGCTCATTAGAGGACTTTAACAGTATGGAAGTTCTCCATTTCTCGTTCAGATTCCTCTGTGCTTTCCTTAGCAGCTGTCCTACCAGCCTTCCCTCTTATTCAATTATTGTAATATAATTGACAGCCAAACTACTTCATCCATTCAACAGGAAACATTTGCTGAGCTCTAAATTATTAAATCTTATTCCCCCCACCTCCTGTGTACCAGTCGTTTTGTTAAGTTCTGGGGATGCAATGTAACTATCAAATGGTGCCTAACTTCTGAAGATAGACTCATAAACCTTTAACTGGAACTTAATTTTTATAGCTTAAGGCACTTTATAGCAATATATTGTGTTAATGATGATAGAGAGTAGGACACATAGGAGGGAGAGATTTGTTCTTGTTTGTAAGGAAGGAATTCCTGAAGGAGGTGATTTTGAGGCTGAGATCATTTACCAGGCTGAGGTGGAAGAAAGGCCAGACAGAGGAAACAGCCCAGGTTCAGAGCCCCAAAGGGCTTAGTGAGTGCTGAACATGGAATATGAGTGAATGGTGCCAAGTGGTGGTGGTGCAGAGGGGAGAAGAGGCTGGAGGTGCCTACTGGCTTGGATTCTTGGTCAAGCCCATGTCTAGGGCCATGAATGTCGTTTCTGGAAGTATGGACTTTATCTTGACAGCATTGTGGTATCATTAATGGGAAAATAAATGCTCCAGTCACTGTTTTCAGATATGTGGAAAGGAAGCAGGGAGAAGTCTAGTGGCTGCTATAATAAACCAGGCAGACATCATGAGGACCCGCACTAAGGTGATGAAGGTGAGAAAGGAAAGGAGAGACTGGATTGGAGAAATGCTGAGGAGAAATAATTGATTCTTGATTAGATGGAAAGTGGGAAGGGTGTAAGAGGAGGAAAAAAAGAGATGATTCTTCTGGTTTGGATGACTCAGTGTCTGAAGGTGTCATTAGTAAGGGCGGAAAACATAGAAGTTTGGGGGCAATAGTGAGTTCAAGTTGAAGTGGAGTTGGGGTGTCTGTGGGGCATTCTTTTGATCTTAAGAGACCCGAGCCCCAGGAGAGAAGTGAGGACCAGAGGCAGTTGTTGAAGAGTGACCAGAATTGACTGTGTTAGCCGTGAGTGTCATTGAGACTCCACAGGGATGGCCAAAGGATCAAAGACTGAGCGGACAAAAGAAGAGGAAAATCTGAAAATGAAACCGTTGAGTACCAGGCGCTTTTTGTTTGTGTGTTTGTTTTTATATTTTATACAATTCTTAGAACAATCACCTGTGAAATAATGATGTTATTGTCTTTTACAGACAGAGTGTCTAAACCTCAGGTGAGGAACTTGCCACGCTGCCAAGAGAGTAAACAGGGAAAAGCCGTCAGGTCTGTCAGGCCACAGGAAGGTCCAGTAGGGTGAAGACTGAATATGGGAGATTAGATCTGACAGGTAGATATTCAGTGGGTGATCAGAAGAGTTCTAAAGCCTAACCCTGGATTGTCACCAGTGAGGAAAGAGCAGGAGAAGTGGGGGCAGCAAGTGGAGAGACAGCAAGAGAGCACAGGCAGGAGAGGGAGCAGAGGCACACATGTACACATTTGTCTGCGAGGAATTGTGTGTGTGTGTGACTGACTGGAGCTTATAGTTTGGTTGAGAATAGTGGTGAGAAAGTATCTGAAAGTAGAAGAGGAAATCATTAATGGAGTAAAGTTCCAGAAAAGATGGGGGGGCAAGTTCTAGAGCACAAGCATGCTCAAAGGGGTTGTTATAAAGGGGAATTGGCACGTTTATTCCATTGGGACAGGAGAAGAGGGGGAAGAGATAAGTGTGGCTGTAGGTGAATAGGCAAGTGGATGGGAAGGAAGTGGAGAAAGTTTGTTCTTGATGGCTTGGATATTCTCAGTAAAGAAGGAGATGAAAACCGCTGAGACTGTGGGGCCTCGAGGAGACAGCTGGAAGTTAGTAACAGTTACTTTTGAAAAAGGAGTCCAGTGCTCCTGGGTGAGTCATAGCTGTGTACCACTGAAGGCCCAGTTGGGGTTTAGTCAGTGGTGGGTAGGTGCTGATGGAGGATTTTTTTTTGCTGTTTGTTGGAGTACTGTAGTAGGAATAACATGAATGACCTTTTAAAATAGAACGCACGGGCCTTGCCTGAAACATTAAGTTTGGATGGTTATTTGAAGATTGCACAGGGGGGAAGAAGGAGCAGTGGACTGAACATTAGGGAACTTCAGTGCTAGTCTTAGTTCTTCCATTTAATGGAAGATAGGGAGTTCTTCCTCCCCATCTTTCAATGGAGGAAGTTGCATTTAATGTCCTCTGAAGTCGTCTGTCACTCTCAGAACTTCTGTGACATTTGCACATCATTAGACAAAAATGAGGGGAGAAGAGAATAAGAGCAGCTAGAGTCCTACCATTGATCATTTATGGAGTCTTCTGATAGCAGCACTAATGCCAGAGCCTTTGGGAAGTTGCCACTGTGAAAGCAGGACAGCCGTCAGCTAAATATACCCACGTGTCTGCAGTTGTGTCTGTGTATGGCAATGGGAAAGGGGTAGCAAGTCAGAAAAGGAGAAGGACAGGAGCATGAAGCTGTGACGGGATTTGTGCATGAGGCAGACAGGGTGGAATTACCATGTGCCCCTCCTGCTGAGAGCCACGGTTCCCTGAGGAATCACTGGTAGCAGATGATTTCGCCGTTTCATAAGAGATGATGCTCCTTGCATTCATCTCTATGTTGTTTCTCTCTCTCTCTTTGCATTTTCCTTTTTTCTAGGTTCATTTCTCCCTCTTAGTTAAAAGTGTGGTATCGCAGAAGAAAATCAAACAGTTGGAGAAGGCTGAGTATTCATAGCATCTTACCTTATGCGTACATTCTTCTCTTGGCTTCCATCACTGCACCTTGATATTTCTTTGCCTATAGATTTTGAAGGATTTCATCACTCCTCTGAGTTGGGTATATTATTCCCTTGGAAGGTGTACTTATTCTTCAAAGCCATTTAACTGTCTGAGCCCCCTTTTAAGAACAGGGATAACATCTTAAATCCCTCAAGGTGTGGTTAGCATTAAAAGGTGAATCCAGTCAGGTGAGTGGCTCCAGAGATTAGTGTAATAATTTAACAAGCCTAAGCAGGTGATAGGACACTCCCTTGTAAATTAAGCCTCTAATTTTTCTCTGTGCTCATGGAGATTTGAGAGAAACCTGGGAATTTCCTTTTCCCCATTAAGTTATTACACAACCTAATGCTTGGAAAATTCTTCACAGGAAGAAGTAGGGTGTAACAGTTTTTGTGAGACATCTTTTAAAAATTCACCCTTTAGCTTAAAGGGTGAGAATACAATTTTCTTCCCACCCCTTAGCTCTAGATTCTTTCTGAAAGTCTTAATTTCTCCACATAATTCTATACTCTTCAAAGTGAAAGTAGTTAAAAAAATTAAAACCACTTAAACTGAAAGTTAACGCATTGTTCATAAATGTGTTGTTCCATTTCCTGAGAAACAACAGGAAAGATTTGCTTTCTCAAAATAAACTAAGTAGCTGGACTATGAACTCAGACCAGTAGAGATCAAAGATTCAAGCATCAGCACACAATGGGAAATTTTCAGTCATTTTTCTAACCACAAAAATAAGTCTAATGCTAGTTTTTGGGGTTTGCTTTGTTTTGTTGCCTGTGGCATCAGCATATATATGTATATCCTCTGGCATATTTGAAGTTGACTTAGTCTAGTGTGACTACCTCGTATGTCTGAGAGTATTTTCAAGATATATTTGATGAGTGTGAACACGCTACATATGGAGAATGGGAAAATGGCCTTCTTGGGCATTAAATTTAGGAAGAATATAGAAGAATCAGTTGACTTTTTGTATCTGTTTAGCATCTAAAATTAAAATGAAACTTGCTAGATCAGTAAATAATTGCACAGCTGTGCTAGTAGCAAAAGTTTAGCAGCCCATGTTGAACACTCAACTGTATTGGAAAAGGCATCTGCTGCAGTAATTACACACACACTCGCTCTCTCTCAGGTAAGAATAACAGCATTTATTAATATTTCTCTATTTTCACAAATGAGATATGAGAGGTTATTTTAAAAAAAGAAAGTAAGTCTTCATATGGTTGGCAAATTTTTATTTGTAGGGTACAAGCAAGATGAGGGAGCAGTATATCCATGCAGTATTCATCTATCATTAATTTGTGTCAAATAATCTGATTCTGTATTCTTCAGTGTAATTTGTCTTTCACAAAAATACAGAAAATCGGATCTCCGAGCAGTTTACTGCTATGATATCAGCTTCCTTTTCAATCCCTTAGTTATTTTAAACCTAAGTCTTTATATTTAAAATGGGTCTGTTGTAGACAGTATGTATTTGGGTCTTGTTTTCTTTATTTACTCTGACAATCTGTGTCTTTTAATTGGTATGCTAAGGTCATTTACATGTATAGTGGTTATCCATATAGTTGGATTAAGATCCACCATGCTTGTAACTGTTTTCTGTTCATTGCATATGCTCTGTTTCTGTTTCTCCCTCCACCTTTCTTTTTCTTTTTTGAGACAGAGTCTTGCTCTGTCACGAGGCTGGAGTGCAGTGGTGTGACCTTGGCTCACTGCAAACTCTGCCTCCTGAGTTCAAGCGATTCTCTTACCTCAGCCACCTGAGTAACTGGGATTATATGTAGTGCCGTCACGCCCAGCTGATTTTTGCATTTTTAGAAGAGAAGGGGTTTCACCATGTTGGCCAGGATGGTCTCGATCTCTTGACCTTGTGATCTGCCCGCCTCAGCCTCCCAAAGCCACCGTGCTTGGTGTCTCCCCACACTTTTACTGCCTACTGTGGTTATAAGTTAACATTTTGTATAATTCCATTTTATCTCCTCTTTTAGCATATCAATTGTACTTTCTTTTTAAAAAGGTTTTCATGGTTACCCTAGAGTTTATAATTGATTTTACTTTCTTAAAACAAAAAAATACCCAAAAACATATGTATGTGTATGTATAGAAAAAAATTTGAAGGCTATACAACAAGACATTAAGATTAATTATCTCTGAGTGGTAAGATTATAAATGATTTTGACTTTTTGTAATTTTCTGTGTTAACTGATTTAAAAAAAAATAACAAGCAGGTATTAGAAATTTTGGTGAAAAAGAGAGGCAAATCACAGCAAAATAAGCTGAAAATATTATTATGGTTCTAAAATGTGTACCCTCTCTCTGCTTCCAGCTTGAGATAAGCACATTATCCCATAATCACCTGCACTCCATTGGTGGGAAAAGGGAAGTGCTGACTGGTTTTAAGCTTGCATTGGAAAGGTTGTCAGCCCCTGTCCTATACCTTTTGTGCCTACACAATGAAAATTGAATCCTCAGAGTGACTTGGAATCAGTCTACCCTGTGGTTTGACATAAAAGTTTTCTACATGTGTAAAGTTAACCAGACCCCACCATTTCTGCATAATTGAGGTTTCTCCTCTAAGTGGAATGTCTTTTTGCCTCTTCACTATCTTTCAAAAGATAATGAGCAGAATTAGAGCACTTGAAAACCACTTTAAAGTATACCTTTGCCAGCCACCATGGCACACGCCTGTAATCACGGCACTTTGGGAGGCCGAGGTGGGTGGATCACCTGAGGTGAGGAGTTTGAGACCATCCTGGCCAACATGGTGAAACCCTGTCTCTACAAAAAATACAAAAATTGGATGGGCATGGTGGCAGACACCTGTAGTCCCAGCTACTCAGGAGGCTGAGGCAGGAGGATTGCTTGAATCTGGGAGGCAGAGGTTGCAGTGAGCCGAGATCGTGCTACTGTACTCCAGAGTGGAACTCCATCTTAACAGAAAGTATAGCTATTCATGTAAAACTTTCTAATACTTTTTTTGTTTGCTGTTATGAAAGCTCTCCTTTTGGGTGGAGTGGAGAAGGGATGTCAGGTAGTATCAGTGGTAACAGGTGAAGCGATTATAGCTAACGTGAGGCTCTTGGTCCATCTGGATTTCAGGGAACTCACCTTGTGAAATATTAGAGAAAATTACTGTTGCTGTTCTCATAAGGCGAATTATATCTTCTGAAGTTTTAGAGGTTTACATATAAACCAAACCCAAATTAAGGTTTCAGAAAGTGGCATGGATTAGTGCAAACAGACAAAATGTTGATTTCTTTAAAAATTGTTTTAGTACTAACTGACCTTGCAGGTGTTTTCAAGAAAGTTATAAATTTTGTATATATCACTTTAGTAGCCTGTAAAATTTGGACTTTTTCTTTTTTTGCTGCTTACCTGCTGCATTAAAGTGAACAAATGACAAGTGAAATTTTTTTGAATCTTCTGAGAGAAGTTTATAAAAGTAAATGCCTTTTTCTGTACTTCAGATGAAAAATTGTAGGCCTCCATTTTAATATAGCTTATTATTAGAACAAATTTCATTTAAGACAAGAAATGAAGTCATAGTTATAGTCTTTAATAGAATTAAACATTTTGACATAAATACAACAATTACAAAACTTAAAAAAGTGTAAAAAAGAATTCATTCACAGTACACTGAGTATTACAGCTATGTTCAAATCTATACAAATATTGAACACAGAATGCAGACAATTGTTATTTAAGGGATTATAAGTACATTTAATAAACTTTCTTTGCAATATTTTTGAGGTTAGATATCTTACAAGAAGTAGAGGGGTCAGAAATCAAATTGTTGGGATGCTAATTAAGCTAAGCTCAAAATGTAATTGAATTTTTGAAGTTGCATTACAAGTTATATTTGTAGACTCTTCGGTAGATGTGGGGAGTAATGGTAGGTAACAGCAAAGCTAGGTAATTTGCCTCTTCTTTTTAAAAAAAAAAACTTATTTTCTTTTTTTTTTTTTGAGACGGAGTTTCCCTCTTATTACCCAGGCTGGAGTGCAATGGCGCGATCTCGGCTCACCACAACCTCCGCCTCCTGGGTTCAGACAATTCTCCCACCTCAGCCTCCCAAGTAGCTGGGACTACAGGCTGTGCCACCAAGCCCAGCTAATTTTTGTATTTTTAGTAGAGACGGGGTTTCACCATGTTGACCAGGATGGTCTCGATCTTTTGACCTAGTGATCCACCCGCCTCGGCCTTCCAAAGTGCTGGGATTATAGGCGTGAGCCACCACGCCCGGCCAAAAAAAACTTATTTTCTAATGAGCTACTCCATACACAGAGACAGTAGTGGCAAGCAATGATAAGAATTCTAGGAGTTGTTACTATCTTAACACATTTACCTAAGCATTTGCCTATGTTGGCCTCGGGGCCTTTGACCTGCTTACATTGGACCTTTCTCTCTGTTTTTAACTTGTCAAAATTGTCTTTATAACATCTATCTACCTCTTTATTTCTCAGGTATAGCTGTGAAAATACTTGAATGAGAAATGGTTTGGGGTTAAGGATTGTGAATTGGTGGAAGAAATAATCCCCTCATTATTTTCAATATAGGAAAAGAGGATTATTTGTAACCTTTATGTTCTTTACCCCAAAAGAACGTAAAGTATAATAGGTGATCTTTGCTTTTATAGTTGTGAACCATAATAACTACTCTTAGGAAAAGATTGGTAGGCCCTATTTTCTACTTGCCTTTTCATCCATTTATATCATGATAATTCCTCTATGTTTTCTAATCATTTGCTCTCTGGAAAAAGTGAGAGCTTGTGATCCTGCATGGAGGCCAGTACACGATCTAGATGTTAAGAGGAGTCCATTGACAAAGAGACTGCCTTTTATTTTGTGCTACCAAGAGGTGTTTGTAAACAGGAAAGTGAAAATTGTTAAATGACAAAAATTACTTTGACAGTACTATGTAAAAATACTGAGCACCAAAATAATATTTATATGATTGCTAAATTTATACATTTAATAAACATTTACATGTATATTAATGTACAATGTATAAAATATGTGAGATATTTTAGACATTTGCAAAAGTAAATTTCTCTGCCTCTTTTTGTATTTAATTCTAGATGAAGAATGAGTATATTTTGGGGAAGTAACAGTAAAGCCAAAAAGCAACGTTTTTTTACAGCAGTCTCAGAATATCTATTTGCCAAGTATTGTTTCCACTGTATGGATGGGGCGTAAAAGCCAGATAGTTTGTTTGACTTGAAGGTCACTGGTTAGGTGAGCCTCTTATTACTAAGTAAGTTTTCACCAGTGCTGGACAAGAAAGCTTACAAATCTCCTACTTAAGGCAGGCTTACATCTGAACCATTCTAAGATAAAGAAATGTACAATTTAAGCTTTTCTGAAAGAAAGAAAAACCTCAACACTTTCTGATCTCTCTCAGATCAATAGCATTTTAAACTAAATCTTTTATGCTAAAAGTTAATTAAGGCAACTCTGATTCCTTTCTTAAGTTTTACATCATCCTCCGTGAAGTAACTAACCAAAGACCAGTCCCACTTTCATCCTTCTTCTTAGTAAGTTTATTGATCCCAGGATTCTTTACTCTTACAAGTCCAATTATAAAATATACACATATTTTGTGCATTTTTTTTTAGATTTTCTTTTGAATTCTTTTAACATTCTCCATTCTCCCTTTTAAAGTTACTTGGAAGGGCTATTATAGGAAACTTCATTTGCAGATCTGATAATCTTCTGGGGTAAAGATAGGTAGAAGTTGCAGGGAGACATACTTTAGGTTAATGCAAGAAACAAATCAACTTCAAAGCCATACAGAGCTGGACTGAATTGCTGTCCAGGGCCTTAGCACTAAGGGCACTTTTGAGAGTCTGTCCATCCTTGGCCAAGGGAGTAGGGAGATTTGAAACTTCATGTGAGGGCGGGGCAGAGATGCTTTCTAAGTTTATGCAGTGTGTACCTACCATTCATTCACATGCTTTATACTAGAAAAGCCCATGCTTAAATACCACCTCTGCCCCCTAATAACTGTATGACCTTAGAAAAGTCAGCTAAATTCGCTAAGCCACAGTTTCCTCTTCTTTAAAATGAGGACAAAATGGTATGAGGATTATAGTGTGACTTTAACATATGTAAAGCACATGGTTTAGTTATTCTCACTGACTTTGTGATTCTATACTTCTTCTTTCTGTGCCCCTTTTCCTTCCTTTCTTCTTTTCCTGCTCTCCCATTCATTCACTGTAGAGCCTTTAATGATTTTTTCACCTTTTATTGTTCTCTTCTCTATTAATACCTGCGTCTTAGGGCCTACTAGTGGTGCCCAGGGATACCCTGAACTCCTTCGGTAGCATCACCGTCCACGTCTCATACCTGGACAAGTCAGTGAACAGGTATGGGCTCTCTGTATCCTCTGGACTTGCCATGTGGACATCCCCAAAGACCTTGACAAAGCCAAGATTTATTGCTACTTTAGCTTTCTTATGTGTACTGTAACACATTCTGCTCCGCAAAAGCATCAGATAGCAGTTGGGTATAGATAGAGGAAAAGGTTTTATACAGGGACTAATGGATGTAGTATGCTGGTAACATTTATTTTTTTCTTCATTTAAGTTTCTGATTTTGGAGCCAGGCTTCTAATTGCAAATAATTATATTTGAGAGAGAAGAATATCAGATCCAGAAGGGCCAGAATGATTCATCCTCTTTAATGGGAACATTTAACATAATTTTGGGGAATAGCTGTAGTTACTAAAGAGGCAATATAAAACATTGATTCATTACAAACTGTATGAAGACCCACTTGCTTGGCAGAGTGATGTCATTTAGGAAAGTGGTAGACTCTCATTAGTATATACTTCATGATGGAAAGCTGGTTATACTGCTAGAGAAATACAGATTGTTAGAGCTAGAACGAGTCTTTCAGGTCACTCTATGCAGTGACTTTCTTCTATCAAAATAAAATAGAGATCAGAAAAGTGAAGTGACTTCTTCCTTGAAACAGAACTCTTGATACTGAAAAAGGGAGATGTGGGCCGTAACAGTGTTACTATTTTCTTACATCCAGTGTACCACCATGACTTCAACCTCTGGACCTGGGAGTCATTTCTTTGTAACTCAGAGAAGGCTATATACACCCTGTTAGCCCATAGTGCTTACTTAGGTGTTGATGAAAAACTTTTTGTTCTTCATCAGAGCCTTCTTTTGTCTATGTTAAAGATTTTTAAAATTTTTCGTTTATTTGGTTGCTCTAGCTTAGAAATAATTGAAGTAGGCAAATCTTTGGACAGTTTTGTTCTCCTGTGTTTAGCACTTTTTTGATTTCTCCTCTGTGCTGGATATATTTGTTTTTCAGCCTTTCTGTGAGTTATCTCTAGGAGATGGGTGTAACTGTATCCATTATTGTCCTATGACAAAATGAGGCTTGAAAAGCTTAGACAACTTGTTCCAGGTTGTACAGCTTATAAACTGGAACTGGATCCCAAGTGAGTTTTCCAGAGCAGATATTCATTATTGCTGTCCTTTTTTTTTGTTTTTTTTTTAACATTTCCTGCTTTCCTTACTCCCCAAGTAAAGGGGAAGCATAGTATGGAATTGAAGATCTTACTATGACATATGATCCAGGGAAGATCATCTAGCCTGACCCCTTGGCTTTCAGCAGACAGGGTGTTTTTTCCCGTGATTTCATGGATCAGATAGTCAAGGCCTTTTTAAATTTATTTTTTGGTTTTCTATTTCAAAATAAAAAGGCTTTTAGTTCTTTGTTATTATAAAAATAATAAATTCTCATGTAAAGAACATATAGGAAACAAGGAGAATTAAAAATGACCTTTGTAGCTCCCTAGTCAGATGATGAAGAGTGGATTCAAATAGCTGTATCTCTCACTAGCTGTTTGACTTTGGGCAAGTTTTATAGCCTTCTCATGCTTCAGTTCTCTGTATGTAAAACAAGAATAATAATAGTGCCTGCCTTATATAGTTGTTAAGAGGTTTACATGAGCTCTTACTTGTGAAGCATTTAGAACAGTGACTGGCACATCACAGGTGCAGCACAAGCATTGATTGGATAAAATAAAGGGCTGCCCATGTAGATAGTCTTCTGGTTTGTGGCCCCTGGAAGAGGCAGAGGCAGACCTAAAGTGTAGATCATGCAGTACACAAGTGAGTAATGGGCTGAGCTGTGTTGAAGCAGAGGCAGGGAAGGCGGGCTGGGAACCTCAGTTCCTATTTGCTTCCTCTTAGTGATCCTAATAACCTGGAATATTTATAAACTTCTGTCTCTCTCTTTCAAGATGCTAAAAATGTTGGTGCTTCGCCTTTTTCCTCCTAGCTTTCAGAGAGCCCATGGAAACTAAGCCTGTTTATTTGAGATTTTTCTGTTGCAGGGTAGGCCAGACACGAATTTCCATTCATGTGATATTTTCTGTGGTCTGTGTTAGTTTAGTTCTTCCTTTGTTTTCTTGTGCTTTGGTGTGAAGAAAGAAGATGCCCTGTTTGTAAAGCCTTGGGGTCTTTCATGTATCATGCATTCTTAAACTAATTCCAGTTGCTCTGACTCTTTGAGATTTTAAACTTGCTTTATTCTGGTTTTTAAGTATTTTTGAAATATTAAAAATGTTCACGAGGGAGTGTGTCATGGGAAAAATTTCCCAGGGTTGTTTGTTCCTAGAAAATTGTGAATTTGCATGAAGAGGTTTTATGCTGTGTTAAATTCTGCCAGGTGCATTGGTCACTTGAACTTGAATCTGGTTCTTTTGATATTTAAATCCCTGTTTTTATGGCATAAAGTGCAGAGCTGGAGCCTCTTAAAACTAAATGCCTGCTATGTTGAGCTCTTGCCCCATTGTCCCATCAAAGAAAGGTCTTAAGTAGTACTAGGGTTTGCATTGAGGCACCACGTCAATAGTGAGGATCAAAAGATTTGTCTGTTCTGTTTTTTGTCTTTGAACCAAGACTTCCCAAAAAGAACACAGACTTGTTTTGAATATTGCTGCCTCTGGGTGTGAGTGATAATGCAAGTCAGTAGTATTTTTGTTTTTTAAAACTGTTCTTCATAGATGCAGAGGTAAGAAAATGCAAGAAAAACAAAAACACTTTTTCAAACTTGTACAAAGCAGTCTTTGAATGCAGATGGTCCTCAGTTTACAAGAATTTATAACCCTTCCTTCATCTTGTGAAAGACACCACTATCCACCAGTTACCATTTGAACATTTTCCATAATGTATCCTTCTCAATTAACTCCCAGCTGTGATGAATTGCGAAACCCTCTTAATTCTATCTCAAATTTTACCTGATGTCTCTTGACTGTCTTCCTGTATACTGCTGGAGTCCACAGCTCCAGCTGCAGCCCCAATCATGTCTTGCCTGGACTGCTGCAGCTGCCTCTGAACTCCTGTGCTCTCTATACCTTGAAACCTTAAGTGACCTGCTTAACACCCTCCAGTGACTTCTCATTGTCCCGGGAACTCCTTAATAAGGAGTTAAAAGCCAAAGTCCTTAAGGCAACAAGACCTTGCCCCAGGAAATCTGGGCCTCCATGTCTAGTCTAAAGCTCTAGTCTTACGTCCCCTCCCCGTACCATCTTCCAGACACATACAACTTCTTTCTGTATTTCTTACTGAACAAGTTTTCATGACAACAGAGTGTCTGATGCCTAGCATACTCTTTCCCCCTCTGCTACTTCACTTTTGTTTGGCTGACTCATGTGTCTTCTTTTTGTCTTAACTTAATGTCTTTCCAGCAGCTCTGTCTAACCCCTAAACTGGATCACGTCTCCCTGCTGTCTCCATAGAACATTATACGTCTCCAACGTTTCACTTATTACATTTATTTGTCTTTTCTAATAGATTCCAAGCCCCATGAGAGCATAAGCATGTCTATCGTGTTCCCTACTATGTCCCAATACCCAGCATACAGTAGGATCTCAGGTGTTTTTGAATGAATGAATGTGGTCCAGATTATTCCTGTATTATTACCTGTAGTAGTGCTTAGCACACACCTCTTAAAAGGAGTTTTCAAAAACCATTTTTGTTGACTTGACTTTGCTTAATTGTACTAAATATGTATCAACATAAAATAATATATACCTTCTATGCTTATAGTTCTTATAAAACTGTTAAAATATTTTAAAATCACACATACAAATAATACTTTAAAACTATTAAAATTTAAATTAACAATAAGATGAATGTTTTTTGCCAAAGCCAAGTCACTTAGGTTGTTTTTTTTTAAAATATAAAGTTGTTGCATTGGGCCCAAATATGTACTTAATGCATATGAGTCTTTTGATTTTGATAACAGTGATTCAGAGAATACTTGCTTGCATACGTAAGTTATTCAGAAGCACATTATGGACTCGAAGGCCTTGCTTACTAGCTCAGGACTATCAGAACTTATCAGATCACCAGTCTGCTAGTGAATAGCTCTTTTGTTGTAATTTTAATGATTTTAATAACTTACAACTTCTTTGTTAGAGCTGTAAATGTCCTGTTCATTCAAAGATGATGTTACCATTTCAGAGTTACGGACATCAACTCCAAATATATATCTAATTTAATTATCGGCAGAATCAGGGTCAGGAATATGCTGGTAAATTTTAGTTCTTAATGATATGGAAAATGTTTAAGGTCTTCATGCAGCTGAAAGTGTCAGACTGTTGAAGGAAGCTAGTAGATTACAGAAATTACTCATTCACATTATTCTGAAAACAACTTGAATGCAACTTTCTTATTGCCACCTCTTTGTAATTTTTGAAACCTTTGTTCTGCAGTACGTTCATGTATAGCACATATCTTCATGTCATTTGACCTTCCCTTGGTGTGATTCTATGGATTGTGTATCAAGTCTGCCTCTGTCCTTTCCTCATCAGCCTGACAGTTACTATAGTACATTCCTTCACTATTTGTCATTTTATGGTGCCATGAAATCAAAGTCTTACTCAAGGACAGTCTTAAATTACACTTTTTCATTGTCATGTGTGCTTATCAGCACCCCAGGAGTCTGATGGCTGACAAGGAATGCTCAATACTACAGCAATCATAAACATACACCTGGGGACAATATTGCTAAGGGGGTCATTCAGATGGTCCAGTGTACATTTATATCAGTTTCCTTTAGATTAACATTGAGATGAAAAGCAGATTGAAAGATTATTCTGGAGAAGTCATAGACTCTTGAATGTATCGGTAGTTTTAGAGATCCTTAGACCCCTGTTTGAGAACAGTTGTTTATAACACTCATAGCAGATGGTGTACAAAAATACAGCCAGATTATTGTGTTTCTGCAAGTGTTGTGGCTTTTGTAGGCCATTCCTTTAGTTCTCTACTTTTCTTTAGCCTTCAAACCTATCCCTATGTCTTACAAAACCCCTTCTTGGTGAGAAGAATGTCAGGCTTTGTTTTCTAGTCTCACTAAAGCCCGATAGGCTCTCTGTTGAGGTCTTTCTCTGGCTATTCTGGTTACCGAGGTAACCCTGCAGCCCTGCCCCTTAGGAGCATGGAGCACCTGTTGAGGAGGGAATGTAGAGAACAGAGCAGCAAGGAGAGTTAAGAGCGGCATGAGGATTTTAAGTATATCAATCAGATAGATCCTTAAACTTAAAAAGGAAAAATCGGTGTGATGCGGACCCCAAAGTTGAAGGCATTTTATTAAGCCAAACAATGTCAGGGTAGAAAGTCACTTAGTATTTACATGTATATTTTTAACTGCTTTATTGAGATATAATTCATATACCATACAATTGGCCCACTTAAAGTTTATAATCCAACAGTGTTTATAGTACATTTATAGTTATGTGACCATTACCACAGTCAGTTTTCAACATTTTATCACCTGAAATGATGTCTGTCCCTAGTAGACGTCATTCTCCACCCTTCTCAATTCCACCAGCCCCGGACAAACATTAATCTGTAAATTTGCCTATTTAGAACATTTGGTGTAAATGAAATCATACAATATGTAATCTTTCATATATTTATATAGTCACTTTTTGCCTGGCTTCTCTCATGTTTTTAATGTGTAGCTATATCATAAGCATGTGTCAGTATTTCATTTCTTTTTATCGCCAGATGATATCCCATTGTATAAAGATGCCAGATTTTTAAAGCGTACCATTCTTTAGTGCTAAGTATATTCACATTGTGAAACAGATCTCTGGGACTTTTTCATCTTACAAAACTGAAGCTATATATACCACATTTTATTAATCCATTCTCATAGATTGGGTTGTTTTCCATTAGAGCAGTTGTGTAAAATGCTGCTGCGAATATTTGCATGCATGTTTTTAGGTGGAGATATATTTTCACTTTTCTCTTGTATATTCTGCCTAAGACTGGAATTGATGGGGTGGTCATTGATTATTCTTTAACGTTGTGAAGAACTGCACCATTTAGAAAACATTCCCAAAAGCAATGTCATTTTTTACTTATATTTTTCTAATAACTAAGGATGTAGAACATCTTTTCATGTGAAGACATTTAATAAAAATTTTTTCCTTAAAGTAATGTTTCACTAGATTATCAGGGTTATAACTTAAGAAGGAAATATCCTTTTGGAATTCTTCAAGGATACAAATTGTAACCCAAATTATGAGGATTGAAAGACGGAGAGTACATGGCTATCCTCGTTGTAAGGACTGACCATTGCCAGGTTAGGACTTAAATAGAAATGGTTTAGCCGTCTTACTTTCAAGAACCTGCTAAACGGAGTCCTGAACTTAGTTATCTATGATAAGCAAAGGAGGGAAGAGAAGAAGTGGCAGATGGGCCAATGTAAGCCATTCCCTTTCAAGATGCTAAATTACTAGCACGATCAAACCAAATAATGGCCTTCAAATGTTGAGAACATACCTAAGCCATCTACATATTTTCTAGTACCTTGTTTGGTGTCTGTCACAAAGTATTTATTACTGATTTTGAAGAAGATAGAACCTTGAATGCAGCTGACACACCAAGAGTTTTGAATCATAAAATGTAAGGATTAGAAGCTAATGATTCCCACAGGGAATTTTATATTAAGTAAAAGTGGGCAGCACAAACCCGTTAAATTCTTAAAGGTACCGGACCCTCTCAGATTATGCAGAGTTCTTTAAAATTATGTCTCCCATCTCCCATGATCCCCACAACACATGCATGAAAGATATATGTGAATTCTATAATGCCAGTGAGGTGTATTTATGTAAATATACCTTAGCGTATCCTCCTGCCAAATAAGGCACATCAATTTTTACAGTAATAAAGAGCTAATTGTTGAGTTTTAACTATATGCTAGGCACTGTGCTGAGCAGCGTACATTGTGTCATTTAACTGACATAACAACTTGATGAAGTTGATCCTACTCCTATTCCTATATTACAGAAAAGGAAATTAAGTTCAGCAAGACCAAGTAACTTGCGGAGTATCACACCAGCTCTAAAGAGGCTGCAGGAGGATTTTAGGCTTCTGGTCAGTAATCTCAGCCACTGTACATAGAAATGTCTTTCTTATACCTCTTAGTCTACTGTAGAAATTGGGAGGATATAGAATGAGAAGTTTTTAAGTATTGGCACTGTTTTTGGGGGTTGTGGTTGTTGTTTTGCAACAGAGTCTCGCGCTCTGTTGCCCAGGCTGGAGTGCAGTGGTACAGTCTTTGCTCACTGCAGCCTCCACCTTCTGGGTTCAAGTGGTTCTCCTGCCTAGCTGGGACTACAGATGCACACCATCACACCTGGCTAATTTTTGTATAGGTGGGGTTTCGCCATGTTGGCCAAGCTGGTCTCGAACTCCTGGCCAACTCTTTTTTCTTCTTTCCTTTTCCCTTTCCCTTTCCCTTCCCTTCCCTTCCGCCCCCCCCCCCTTTTTTTTTCTCCCTGAGATAGAGGTTTGCTCTTGTTGCCCAGGCTGGAGTGCAATGGTGCGATCTTGGCTCACCACAACCTCCGCCTCCCAGCTTCAAGCGAACCTGGGAGTTCCTGCCTCAGCCTCCTGAGTAGCTGGGATTACAGGAATGTGCCAACACGCCCAGCTAATTTTGTATTTTTAGTAGAGACAGGTCAAGGTGGTCTCAAACTCCCAACCTTAGGTGAGCTGCCTGCCTTGGCCTCCCAAAGTGTTGGGATTACAGGTGTGAGCTACTGCACTCAGCCAGATTAGATTTAATTTTCTTTCTTTTTTTTTTTTTGAGATGGTGTTTCGCTCTTGTTACCCAGGCTGGGGTGCAATGGCGTGATCTTGGCTCACCACAGCCTCCGCCTCCTGGGTTCAGGTAATTCTCCTGCCTCAGCCTCCTGAGTAGCTCGGATTACAGGCATGCACCACCATGCCCAGCTAATTTTTTGTATTTTTAGTAGAGACAAGATTTCACCATGTTGACCAGGATGGTCTCGATCTCTTGACTTCTTGATCCACCTGCCTCAGCCTCCCAAAGTGCTGGTATTACAGGTGTGAGCCACCGTGCCTGGCCTAGATTTAATTTTCTAATGAAATATGATGCGGCATTGTCGAGGTTGGACTAGAATGTGTAGAAATGGGTGGAATGGATTTACGTTTGCGTTAAAGCCCAGATTTAGGCAGTGGGAGGGAGAAGACCAGTGTAAAAGAGTTCAAAGATGAAACTATTTGGACTTGGTAACCTGCCTGTGTGAGAGAGGACTTGAAGATGGGTTCAGGAAGTCTAGCTTGGCAGACATGGAAGAGGAGCCATCACTGATGTGGAGTTGCAGGGTTAGGGGAGAAATGGGGTGAGGAGCATAAAAGCCAGTGATAGACTTAGGTTCAGGACTGTACTCTGATGGTCTGAGAACTGTTGAGGTTCTTTTGTGATCTTGGGAGCTTTTGTCAAGTTAATAAAAAGATAAAGAAATTAATTTGTTTGCCTGCCTTTTGGTTTTTCTAAAAATCTGTTAGAGACTAAAGTGTCTCTTGGCTTCAGTTTTCAAGGTCAAGAAGAGAGTCTAGTTAAACTTTATGTACTTTTACTACAGATTTCCTATGTTTTTGTAAAATTTTGTCTTAAGTTGGTGCATTTAGAAGGGAAACTCAAGAAATACTTTGTCACTGAAGAGATGAGAGGCATTTGACACTCCCTCCCCACCTTCCCCTCAGAATTCAACCTGACAATGCGGAGGCTTTCACAGCCATCTAGTCCCAACGTTGTCTATAAGATGCTTCAAGATGAAACTTTAAGGAAAACAGACATGTAGGAGGCAGTGACCAGGGGTACCTGAAAATAGGTACCCTTTCCAGTTCAGCTTTGTGAACTTCCGTTCAATCTGGTAGTTTTTAAGCGAACTGGTAGCAGTGTGGGCATTTTATTCTTGGATTTAAATTTGGATATTTTCTATAGGATACTGAAATGCCTTCTATCTAGGCGTAGAATTCAACTTTAAATAATTCTATTTTGTCTGTTCCTGGGATGAGGTACTTAGTAACACAGTATTGAAGTGGTAGATGATGAAGTTACTCCTGTGTTGTTGTTTCATTCATGGCTCAGGTTGCAAAGTTATGTAAGTCGTTTACAGTAAAATACTGGTTCATTTGCCACCGCTAGAAGGTACAGACTCCCGACATTTAGAATGATGACTATCTTTGGTCTTTTCTTGCAGCTGTCTTGTTTATAGAGTCACAGTATCTTATGTCTGTCTACTGTTAAATGTCACAATCTCATGGGTAGTGTAATGTAACAATGCTTGTATTTTGTGCTTTGTTAAAGAAAACAAGTAGGTGATTACTTCTGGTTGAATCAGTATTTGAAGACTCATTAATGATTAATTGAAAACATACACAGGCACTTTTTCGGTAAGTGCCTATGCATAGTGGTCTTTTGGGGTTCAGATATTTAGCAGATACCCCCTTTCCACTCCTAAAAATATACATTTGCTCTTAGACTTAAATTATATTTGAATAGAATACGAAGTTTCTGATTCTTAGACTATTCGCATTTACATATGGCGTAATTACTCTTAGGTCTCCATTTTTTCCATCAGTACTCTTGTTTATTTCTACTGTTTATTGGAATACTAACAAAATACCTTAACTATCATCTCAAAAGTTAAAGACAAATGTCAATAAACTTCATTATAAACTTCTTGGTGATTTACAATTTGAAAATATTGGCAACCCATTGTACCTCGTACCTATAGTTTGGAACAGATGGTAAATGCATTCATCTCAGTACCTTCAGTGGCTCTTTTCTGAAAAAATCCATTGAACATCTTATGAGGCCTTTTTTGTACTTTTGCCTTTTTTTTTCTTTTTTGCTTGTTTACTTCCAAATACTGCTTCATGTTTGTCCACTTTTCCTTTTGGGCACTTACAGCCTATTCATTTCTCATTGTGGCCATTTTATTTCTTTTGACCTAGTAGTGGTCAGTTTTTTGGATGATCTCTGCCTCATTACCTGGAAATCTCTGGCAAAATTTCAAACTTATATTTATTAAATTGGAATATCACTTTCCTGAGAGTATATTCTGTCTGCAACTGAAATGCAAGTTCTTTTGGGACAAGTGCCATAGTTTAAATATAAATTATTCATTGACAGTAGCAAGCATGGTGCTAAGTATGCAGTGCTTTCTCAGTAAGTGCTCATTGAGTTCAGTTTCCCTATGTGCATGATGGACAGCCGTATTATCTGGATGTGGAACATAGAGTGTTCTGCTAGCTGTTTGCAGAAATGTTGCATATCCCTTCCAGGGAAGACCACTCATTGCCAAGACATAAGGTCGAAAACTGCCCAGTAGGGTGGAAAGCAAAGGCAGTTGGTTAGCTGTTAGTGTTTTCTTTATTTTCTATGAGGATCTTTTGATGGCAGTGACCAGGACTTCATTCAGTTATTTGTTATAAAGGGGCAAGACATGAACCAACCCAGTCATTTTCTGTCCAAACATATTTGTGGTCCATTCTGCTTTCCCCAGCTTTGGTTTCTTCATTTTACATGTCCAAGAGAATTTTCTTAAGGATAACCATCTTATTAGAAATATGTCTAATTGATGATGAAGTATCTATATTTAACTATTGAACTCCCCTCTGGGTTCTCTCTGCTTACTTAATGTGACTACATTCCCCTAAGATGAGTGCTGTATGTTTTTGCAGTCTCTCCCCAACTTTGCCCCTCCTCTCCGCACCATTGGGTCTCCTACACTGTGTCAGGTAGACAGTACGTGATTAGTAATGTGTGTGCAAAGCTTGCATGGATGCTTTTAAGAAGTTGAACTCTTAACATTTTGCTTAATTTCCACAAGTTTAGGATAGGATTAACGTAGAGTTGAAATTAAGATAGCGTCTTGGGAATTTTAGATAGGAATAGATTGTGACCCAAAATGAATGAAAATCGATGTTATAAGCAGGCTTTTAGTCCAGAAAATTGACTTTTTCTGTCCAGACTGTGAACAGTTGTCTTGTTCTCACCAAAAGCAATTTTGGTGTAATGTTCTTAGAAACAGTTTGTACAGGCTTCTGTAATTGTACAGGGGAGAGAGCATAGAGATCCAGGGAACACAAGATACTAATTCAACCTGTCCTTGTCGAAAAATTTGACCCCCTTTCCTGTATCTCAACAAAGCCTCAAAGCTGCAACGCAAAGTTGCAAAATAGCAAAGGCTTTGATATAAGTTTCTATGTTACAGCCTTCTGGGAAGAGGGTGCTGGGAGAAAAAATATTTCTAAATGTATAATGGCATGTATACATTTTTTAGGTTCTCCTTGAATTTTTTTTTTTTTGAGATGGAGTTTCGCTCTTGTTACCCAGGCTGGAGTGCAATGGTGCAATCTCGGCTCACCACAACCTCCGCCTCCTGGGTTCAGGCAATTCTCCTGCCTCAGCCTCCCAAGTAGCTGGGATTACAGGCACGCGCCACCATGCCCAGCTAATTTTTTGTATTTTTAGTAGAGATGGGGTTTCACCATGTTGACCAGGATGGTCTCGATCTCTTGACCTCGTGATCCACCCGCATCGGCCTCCCAAAGTGCTGGGATTACAGGTGTGATCTCCTTGTATTTTTAATGATCTAATACCTTGAACATTTTGATAAGTTTAGTTCTTAAAAACAAAACTACCAAACACAAAAGCCAGCTGGAGACAGCAAATGACTCTGTGGGTATTGATTGAAGCTCATGACTTCCTTTCAGTGATTTCTCCTCCTTACACAGTTGCGTGCTTATGTCCAGATGGACTGACTGTATTGATAGGTTCCAGATATGCAACAGACACATTAGAAGAGGGGTGTTACTATCAAAAACTAACAGCCGAAGAGTTAAAATATGAAATACATCTTTGTCATTGTGTAGGATTGAAAACTATCATGATTTAAGCTGTTGAATCAAATTTATGCTCTCGTAAACCTAAATTTTATAATCCTATCTGTTAAGTTGGTTGGCGAAGCCCAAATGTTTTTCCTTGTGAAACAAATTTATAAAGTCAGAGAATCAGCCTTATCATAGCAAATTTAGAGTGCCTTTTGATAATGAATGACCTAATAGGTTATTAATCTTTTCTGTGAGCAGTGTTTTTTTTTCTTCATCAGCTGCCTAAAATATTTGGGAAGTTGTATCTTGTGGGAGTTGCCATTCATCAGGAAATGCTTGTTCATAGATGTAAGCCAGACCACATGTAGCAGTAAATGTTATTTATCACTATGGAAACTAAAAATCACAAATGGGATAGTCTTAAGTGTTAACCATTCTGCTTCCGATGGCAATAAGTCATACCCAAATTTGGTTCACTTCACTCAAATATTTATGGGACACTTAACAATTAAAGAGTTTGTAGGTAATTTGTTTAATAACTAAATTTCTTCTACACAAAGCTGAAAACATCATAAAGGGAAAAACTAGGAGGAAGAGTTGCCAGTTTATGTGGATCATCAAGCTCATAATTGTAGACCCCTAAATTGGGAGTCAGAAGACTAGAGTTTTTGCTGTGGTGCTGCCAGAAACTAGCTGTGTAGCTTTGAACTAGTCTTCTAACTTCTTTGGAACTCAGTTTTCTCCTCTATAACGAGATAGAGTTGGACTCTGTGACCCCGAAGTGTGAATCTGTTTTCCTTTATTATTCCTTGAGAAGTAAGAAACTGTTTGTGTGTATGTGTGGTAAGAGGGGCATAACATTTGGATTAATTATGTCAGGAGTAATGAAGATTACTATTACACTTCAGTGACTTTATCACCTAAAAAAAAGAACAAAAACTCATGCTCAGTAAGGATAGGGTCCACATGTTGCCATTTATCTATGGACTGTGCCTTCCACCCAACTCAGTATGTATTGACAAAGGATGTCATTATCATCTAGCAACAATGAAGTATTGCAGTAATCTAAATTGTAGATGTTGAATTGACTTATAGCCAAAAGGTGACATTTAAGGAGTATTATTGCGTTCATAAATAAAAGTAAGAATAATGACTTAAGCAGTAATCCAAAGAAGTTTAGAAGTTGATGGAAGAAGAGGCTGGCTAAATTGATGTGTGTGAATGTTTATTCATAAATCTGTTTAATTCTTAGTTTTACCAAGACTTTGCTATGATTGTCATTGCAGTAGTTCCTATGTAATGGGAATATTTTCCTATAACGGAAATTTGAATCATTTGGTGTTGCTGTGGTTGTGTCTGGACAAGGCCTGTTATCTCATTATTAAGTGGGGGGAATATCTATCCCATCCTTCTCAAGAATAATATGGGGATAAAAAATACCTGTATAAAGCTATAAAGCAATATTATTTTGTACAGGTTAAGTAGCCAGGTAGAATTTCCTGGACTTTATTGAAAATACAAATGTGTTTTTGACAGGCATTGCTATTGGATATTTTTTTAATATGGGAGAAGTTGACTGGATTTCAAACTTTAAAATATGCATATGATTAAAAGTTAGAAGCTCTAAAACATTTAACTATCTGGTCTTCATAAAATATCATAATAGCTGTCCATTGAATGTTCTTCATTCACTCATTCGTTTATTTTATAGCTTTTGATCATTTGCTAAATGCCAAGCACTGTTTAGAAGCTGGAATACACAGTTGTGAATATGACAAAATCCTTATCCTTATGAATACCATATAGTAGACGAGTCTGGTAAGCATGCATTTCATGGATATCTATTAGATGTCCTGTAATAAGTGCTAATAACAAAATTAAGATAAAGAGATAGGGCAATGAGAGAAAGGGGTATTACTTGGTCAGAGAAAGCCTTTCGTATACAACAGTGTAAATTCCATCTCTTTTAAGGTCCTCTTTATTTCTATAGTTTGTCATCTGACACTCTACCCAACACATAGAAGGTGTTTATTAAATGTTAAGTGTAATTTTTATTTATTTAACAAACACTGATAGAGCACTTACTCTGTGCCAAGCAGTGTTCTGAGTGCCTTGCAAATATTATTTTATTTGATTTTTATAAGAACCCTTAGTATACTATCTCATTTTATGAGGAAACTGAGGCACCGGGATGTTAAGGAACTTGCACAAGGTCACAGCTAATAATGAATGAATTAAATTGTAAAGGAATTTAAAAAAATAAAGATTCTTAAAGGGTCTTAGTGCCACCTCTGGCTTTCAGGAACACCAGAGAGGACAGGACTCCATATTTTGGGAGCATGGTGGGTGTGGAGCATGTCAGCCCCTGAGGTCCTTTTGAAAAGCTCCTGATACCCCTACCTCCCAGGCCAGGCAGAAACCACTCTTCCTTAGGCTTCCATCCACTCAGAGCTCTTTTCTGCTGGACCCATTAGAAACTTCAGTTGTGCCCTCATCTGTTCTGCTGACACCTGGACTTTCCTGGGGCTGAGGTTAAGGGATAGCTTTTCCTCTGTGGTTGGGGGATTACAGCTACTAGAGAATAATTTATCCTCTTCATCCCTTTGCCTACCTAGTATTTAAATGGCAAGCAGTGTTTTTATACTGTGGTCCACCGACCTTCAAGATTAAATCCACCATGGGGCTCATTCACTGTACATATTCCTGGGCTCCACCTCAGACCCACTAAATCAGGCTTTGCAGATGGAGCCCAAAAATCTCTATTTTAATCTTCTTAAAAACTACTGGGTCAGAGGATGTGCAGTTGCCCTCATGAGGGGAAATAAATGAAATAAGAAAAGAGAGTTATATGAGACAGGTTTTTCTCCACAGAGAGTACAGAGAAAGTCTGTAATTCTGATGCAGTTCTTTCCCTGCCTGGTTAGGGCAGAGAGGTGGCAGGGTAGTAGGAGGGCAGAGAGGTGGCAGGGTAGTAGGAGGGCAGAGAGGTGGCAGGGTAGTAGGAGATCAGATATTAAGGGAAAATTCATGTGAAAACTCCAAAGTCATTCAGAATAAGGGTTAGTTAACTGTGGCCTGCAGGACAGCTGCCTGATTCTGCAATAAAGTTTCTTTGGAACATAGCCACATTCATTGGTTTATGTATTATCTGTGGATCCTTTGCATTGCAGTGGTAGGGTTGAGTAATTGTTACAAACACCATACTGCCTGCAAAGCCAACAAATATGTAGGCCAACAAAAATGCCTACAAATATTTGGCATTTGGCCCTTTATAGACAAAGTTTGTTGGATAGCTAAGCTGGCCAAAGAACTTTATATGAAAATTGGAAAGTTTCTGTCCGCTCTCCAGTATGGTAGCCACTGGCCCTTGAAGTTTGGACAGTTGAGCGCATGAAGTGTGGAAAATGTGACCAACTAATTGAATGTTTCATATTATTTAGTTTTAATCAATTCTTAAAAATAATTTAAAGCTCTGCTTTACAAGAGCTTCTGAAAGAAGCATTATATATAGAAAGAAACAACCAGTATTAGCCTTTCTAAAAATATACCAAAAAGTAAAGAGCATCAACATAAAGAATTTACATCAACAAATGGATAAAACAGCCAGTTAACATCAAATGGCAGTAACCCTAAATTTAAGTCGACTAAATCCCCCAATCAAAAGATACAGCCAAACCCAACGGCATGCTGCATCCAGACCCATTTCACATCCAAAGACACACAAAGACTCAAAACAAAGGGATGGAGAAAGATTAACCAACTAAATGAGGAGCAAAAATAAATAAATAAATAAATAAAAAGCAGGAGTTGCAATTCTCGCATCTGATAAAATAGATTTTAAAGCAACAAAGATATACTGGTAAAAGGATCAATGCAACAGTAAGAGCTAATGACCCTAACACCCAGATACATAAGACCTATAAAGAGATTTAGACTCAATGAGACAGAAAATTAATAAGGGTATCCAGGACTCGAACTCAGATCCGGAACAAGTAAACTTAATAAATATTTATAGAGCTCTTCACTTTAAATATACAAAATATACATTCTTGTCAATACATCACACCTACTCATAGGTTTAAATGAAATATTGATCGGCCATTATTAATACCCATTTTTAGAATAAAGCAACATTTCCGTTCTCTCTCCCTCTTTTGCTTCCTCTTTCTTCCTCTCCTTCACTCCTTTTTTTTCTTTCCTTCTTTCCAAAATAAAAAAAGAGGGATCAGATGTTATCCTTCAAGGCAACAACAACAACAACAACAACAAAAGAGCCCCAGGAACTCTCCATCAGTTCAAGAGAAACAGAAAGTCAGGAAATAATTTAAAAAGTCATATAAAATAATATTTGATCGAGTGTCAAAATGAGTGATAGAAACAAATAAACATTTCTAGGTAGTTAAAATTAGATATCATCTCCAACCCTGTCTTCCACATCTATCCTTACCCCATCTTGTCTCAGTGACAGAAAACAATAAGGTCACTACTTCAAATCTAGACCTTCGATTGGTTGGGTGCTCTCCTTCTGTTCTTAACAAATTTTATTTTTATTCTTCAAATTCAACTCAAGGATGGTCTCCTCTTTTAAGCTTTTCCTGTCCTTTTGCCCCCAACAAAATTCACCACACTCTTTCTTACACCTGTGCATACTCCTAAAAAAATAAAATAAAATAATTTAAACCTAACGGGCCACATTTGGCTAGTGGCTACCATATTGGATAATGCAGAACTAAAGTGAAGCTTTCAGATTGGAATTGGCTGTAAAATGTCAAATATGACAAGGGTCTGCTTTAGGCCTCTGGGAAGAGGGAAAGCTAGATAGGATGTATTTTAGAAGAAGCTTCAAACAATTCTTTTCCTTTTTTAATTTGTGTTTGTTAAGAGTAACCTGTGATGATCCAATTCTGCCACTTACAGCTTTTTGACCTTGGTCAAGTTACTTAAATTCTCTCTGCCTCAGTTTCCTCATTTGCAAAACAGGGATAATAATAGTACCTACCTTCTAAGATTTGTTTGAGCTTTAAGTGTATATATGCTTTAAAACTACCTTGTACATAGTAAAAGCTTTGTGAGTGTCTGCTGTTCTTAATTATTGTTATCATTATTTCATGATATTTTATGGTCTAATCTAAGAAAATAATCCCTATGAATTTGCCCCTCTTCCCCTTTTTTGTTTTAAGGAAAGTGGATTCTGAATTGCAGGGTAATTTGTATATCAACCTGGCTAATGCAACCTGTTCCTAATTTAGGGACCAGCTGTGCTTCATATCCTTCCATGTAGGTTCATTACGGTTAACACCGTTGGGTCCGGCATGTGACATACGTGGTATGGTATTGTCCGTGTTTTATTGGTGGTCACTGTAAACTTTGATAGATAACAGAAACTCTTCAAAAATAGGCAAGACATTTTTATTTAGAGACAGACTGTTTCATAGTGTTAGTTCTTGTTCCTATGCAGAAATCATAGTAATCTTTGAAAGGAGGTATGTTTCTATTCTATCTTGAGATGTGTCAGAATCTCCTAACATGAGTAAGCTTGATGTCCTCCCTTTTATAGAAGCTGAGCAGGACCAGCAGGAACCGTTTGAGAGGTGGGAGTTGCAACTGTTTGTGTAAATGATAGTGGTAACAGAAATTGAAAAGTGAAAAAAATACTCAATCATGTCACTATGGGTTTTGTAAATCCAGTGGCTATTTCTTTGCTTTCTTTCTTTTTTTTTTTGAGATAGAGTCGTGCTCTTTCACCAGACTGGAGTGCAGTGGCACAATCTCGGCTCACTGCAACCTCCACCTCCCAGATTCAAGTGATTCCCCTGCCTCAGCCTCCTGAGTAGCTGGGACTACAGGCATGCACCACCACGCCCAGCTAATTTTTTGTATTTTTTAGTAGAGACAGGGTTTCACCATGGCCAGGATGGTCTCGATCTCCTGACCTCATGATCCGCCCAGCTCTGCCTCCCAAAGTGCTGGGATTACATGTGTGAGCCACCTCACTTGGCCTCCAGTGGCTGTTTCTTAACTCTTTCATCTTCAGTATTTTTACTAAGTATCTAGTTCTGTAGACTTGCAGTGGATAAATGTTATCACTTAAAAACTTCTCAGAAGTGAGTGAGGGCAGCTTCTTAAAAATCTACTTTTTAAGTTTTCGGAGACAGCAATTATGTAACAATACTTTTTAGTGCCTAGATCTGTTTTCCAAGGCTCTAACAGCAGGGTGTTCAGCAGATATTATGTACTCAACAGTTGTTCATCATGCTGTGTTTTTCATCTGTAAGATGGTGTTGCCAACACCCCTTCATGAGCAAATGTATATAAGAAGAAAGCCCTTGCCTAGATGTCAAGAGCTATTTTCTTATGCAAGTAGTCCCATTGTTCAGGCCATATTGTTCTCTTTATTGTCTTTTCTAATTCTGGATTGTGTTTGAATGTATCTTAGATGCATTGAACTTTCTTAGAGTTTCCATGGTCTCATTATACTTAGAGCAAAAGGAATGAGAACATGGTCAACTATTAATATCCTCTAGCTTGAAACCAGCAGCACCCTGAAACTTTAGTCATCTTAGGGAAGGAGGATATGGAAGCATAGAAGTATGATGAGGGACAGGCGAGGTGGCTCACACCTGTAATCCCAGCACTTTGGAAGGCTGAGGCAGGTGGATCTCCTGAGGTCAGGAGTTCGAGACCAGCCTGGCCAACATGGTGAAACCCCATATCTACTAAAAATACAAAAAATTAGCCGGGCATGGTGGTGGGTGCCTGTAATTCCAGTGACTTAGGAGGCAGAGGTTGCGTGAGCTGAGGTCACACCGTTGCACTCTAGCCTGGGCAATAACAGTGAAACTCCATCTCAAAAATAATAATAATAATAATAAGTTTCTGATGAGATGTGGCCTGTGAGGGACTGGGCTGCCCAGTAAGCACAGCTGTTTGGCTGCAGGCTATCTTTTTCTGTGCACATCTGTGCACCCCCCTGCTCTGTATCTCCCTGCTGCCTTTGCCTGCTAGACTTTACCTATGCTTTCGTAGCACTCTTATCTATAGCCATTGACACCCATTTATATCTCTTCAGCTGAAAAAGGGTAGGCAATGAAAGGGTTTCTCCTGCTGTAAATTCAGTATGTGTTCCTCTCCTTTTGTTTGGGGATGCAGCTTGCAGTTTAGAAGGTGCTTCTAATTTTCAGTTTCCTGGGGGTATAAACTTTATTAATATAATTTGCAGAGCTAGAATTAACGTGTAGAGGTTTTTGAGCAGACTGATTTCAGCTCACTATAAGAAAACATCTGTTGAGAACTAAAGCTGTCCAGTAGCTTTGGACTGAAAGACCTTGGACAAGCTCAATCAGATGATTCTGGTAGGAATGTTGAAATGGATAGGAAGCTGGTGAGATGGTTTTGTATGTTGGGATATTTTACACTTCAAAGATATTATAACAAAAATACTCTTGGTAAATCTGTTGTGTTACCTTATTTATAATATTATATACAAGAAACAATTTCTTTTTTCCTAAATGATAGGTGAATGAGACTATCAAAGTGGCACACTAGTAGATACCATTGTTCTAATAGTGCATGTTATATAATCATTTCTTCCCTACAAATGTATTTTAAAATTAATTAACAATTTACTAATTATAATATACTTTACCGTATTCAGTAGTTATTTGTTTGGGACCTGTTGTATCCATCACACTGTGCTAGCTTCATGATTAAAAATACAAATATGGTTCTGCTTTTACATTCTAATTGGAAAAAGAGATGTGTAGGTTAGCTAGAATATAAATGAAACTATGAACTATATTAAGATTGAATTACAAAAAGGTGAAGTAGGAGCCATTTAATTCCTTCTGGAGCAATCTAGAGAGGTGGTGTGGACTGAACCTGAAAAGAAGTAAGGTTGAAAGAGGCAAGGATGATTATTATTAACCTTTATTTGGTTTTTATTGTCTGTGAGGCATTTATGTGCTTTGCATGTCTCTACGATGTCTGGTACTGTTACCATCATTTTACTGATGTAGAAACTGATGAGGGGCAAGGAGGACATTTGGTATAGATGTGTAAGCAGGGAGTGTTGACTAGTCTAGTGTTGCTGACTATGTAGAATTTGTGGGGTCAGGGAACTGGATAAGAGATGAGAAATGTAGACTAGTGTCAAATTGTCTAATCCAAAAGAAAAATTTGACTTTCCAGAGTCATTTCTAGGATCATCTGAGGCAAAGTATTTAATGCAGAATACACTGGCATTGGAGTGATGAGCTTTAGATTCCAGTGCTAGACTGTTAGACAGTGAAATCTCGTTAGGTTGAACATTTGTCACAAATCAGAAAGAAGAGGCCTGGGTTTGATTTTTTTTTTTCTTGGCCTACCAAGTACTTGCTGAATAGTCTACAATCTACAGAGATTTAGGCTCTTTATCCATAACACGAGAGGTAATAAAACTTACCCATGAGGATGTGAAAGTTCCAGGCTTTGTGTCTTATATGTATATAAGAAGGGTGTAATAAATATCAGTGGATCTAAATCAGAAAATAGGATTAAAGCAGCAAGTCTTGCCCAGCCAGCTAGATACCCTTATATATATTTCCTTTTGTATCCTTCTTCAACCTTTCAAATTCAACACCTTATTTCTTCTTGCATGGACTATTTGTACTAGTCTTTGAACTGATTGTTCTATTCCAAATACAAAATGTTAGACTAATTTTTTCAAGCATAACATATGTTATTGCCCTGTTTAAAGATTTTTGTTGGCCCTCCATTTCCCACAGAATGAAAAGCAAGTTCTTACCTACGAGCTCTAACTATTCCATTATTAATCTCTTCTTCTTACTGGCCAATCTCATTTCCATCTCCATTTTTATCCCTAATCCTCCCAGTCCAATGATTTCTCCTTTATGGTTATTTACATCTTTGGGCATTTTTCATCCAGTTACTTATTCAGCCAACAGGAAGGCTGGTAAAAGTGGGAGTATGTGGAAATTCTCCTTCAATTGCATATTCTTTGGAAAATACAAAGGGCAGTTTTCCAGCTGAGGGTGGGGAGGAGATTTCTAAAGAGAGGAAAATGTATGAAATAGTCATCTAGGAAAGGAGAAGAATGATGGTCTTGGAAAATGTACTAGGATTGCCAGGCTAAGCTAAGAACCCACCTGAGATCAGTGGTCATAAGTTTAAAACAGTACTTATCAGTCAGCGTGGGACTGATTTTCAACAAAAATGTTCAGCAGCCTGGGTACAGTTGTGGAGTAGGTGCAGATTTGAACTTAGCAAGAGCTGTGGTTTGCCAGATGAGTAAGATGGAGAAAAGAAGAGGCAAGGGAGCTATGGTGTAAGGAAGGAAGGAAATGTTACAGTAATAGGCAAGAAGAAGAAGAGGGCCTAAAGGGGCTGAAGGCATGAATGGCATGAAAAGGCATGAATTGTGATTTCCATCCATAAACCTGCAACAACCTCATTGAACTTCTTCTTTTTTTTTTTTTTTAAAGAAAGAGAAAGAGAAAAGGGGGAGAGAGAACAGGAGTCTTGCTCTATTGCCCAGGCTGGAATGCAATCTAAAAATAGGTATTAAAAACCTCTTTTATGCCGATAATTGTGCTTAACAGTTGAGAGAGGAAGGAAAAAGGAAAGAAAATAGCAAACAAACAGCCAACCAATATTTCATTTAAATCTGTTAAATGCTGTGCAAATGCTGAAGAGTGATTTACTTCCAATTATGTGATCCCTTTCAAAATAGGTGTAATGTGATACTGAGAAAAATGTATGTTCTGTGGATCTGGGGTGAAGAATTCTGTAAATATTCGTTGAGTTTACTTGTTCCAGGTCTGAGTTCAAATCATAGATGTCCCTGTTAATTTTCTATTTCATTGATTCATCGAATATTATCAATGTGGTGTCAAAGTCTCCTGCAATTATTGTGCGGGAGTCCAAGTCTCTTTATAAGTCATTGAAAACCTGTCTTATGTATCCGGGTGCTCCTATATTGGGTGCATATATGTTTATGATCATTGACGCCTATTGTTGCATTGATCCTTTTACCATTATGTAATGTCCTTCTTTGTTTCCTTTAGTCTCTGTTACTATTAAAGTCTGTTCTGTCAGAGATGTAAGTTACAACTCCTGTTTTTTTTTTCTCTCTCTCTCCATTTGATTGGTGAGTCTTTCTCCAACCTTTTGTTTTGAGCCTTTGTGTATCCTTGCTTATGAGATGGATCTGGATAGAGCATGCCAATGTGTTTTGACTTTTTATTCAGTTTGCGTGTCTGTGTCTTTGATTGGGGCATTTAATTCATTTAAATTTAGGATTAATATTGATATTTGTGAGTTTAATATTGCCGTTTAATGCTAGCTGGCTGTTTTGCCCATTAGTTGATATAGATTCTTCATTATGAAGATACTCTTCACCTTTTGGTACGTTTTTGGGATGACTGATACTGGTTGTTCCTTTCTGTGTGTAATGCTTCCTTCTGAACTTCATTTTTAGCTTTTGTTTTTCATTTCTAAATTCGTAGTTGAGTGGTCATTGGCCTTATGACTCCTAGCCCAGAATGGCAAGGCCAGGCTGAGAGTGCCCCTGGCTGTGAAAGTACAGTGAAAAAGCATAGGATCATTGGAATTTCGTCCCAGGGACGTGAACAGATCATTAGAGTGAAAACCGGAGGGAGTGATTTGGACAATTGAGAGTCTTAGAAACTTTAAAAGATAAATAGAACTTTCTAATTGACTGGGTATGAGGAGATGGAAAGGGTGAAGTCAGAAATGCTGCTTAGACTTTAGCTTGGGTTGACTGGATAAATACGGTTTTCAAGTTTACATTGTCATAGGTTAGCTGGGTAAGAGTATTGGAAAATAATGATTGCGTGAGGACTATGATAAACTAGCAGGCACTTGGTCTTTCTTGATGGGGGTTAGCTCAGCTAATAGTTGATATTATCATGGGGTATGTGGATCCCAGGCTGCTAGATATTTTAGTATTTAAAAATAGGTCAAGACTTTAATATGCAGTCTTCCAATTTATAAATGCTGGCTTAAAAAAAATGGCAAGTTGTATTTTGACCCCAGATATCCCTTTTCCCCTTGAAGACATTCTTTCCCATTATGAAATAAGATTTATCTGTATGAAACTGCATTTATACCTCACCTTCAAGAATGAATTTGAAGCACGTTACACAGAGGCAAAGCAGGTACTGAGCTGTGCCATCCAGGCTGCAGGCCTTAGAGCCGTTCTGGGAAGGGACAGGTGGGGGTTATAAGTGCCAGCCAGCATGTGCTATCACCAGCCTTTTCTTAGGCATGAATTGTGATTTCCATCCATTAACCTGGCACAGCCTCACCTAACTTCACTTTTAGCTTCTGTTTTCCATTTCCAGATTCGTAGTTGACTGGTCATTGGCCTGATGACCCTTGGCCCAGAATGGCAAGGCTATGCCGAGGGTACCCCTGGCTATGAAGTAAGAGATGGAGTTGGCCCTGCTAACTTTAACTCTTTCTGTAAACTGTTCATGAGTCTTCACCTGGAAGCGGTTCATCCATACCCAATCCCTTGGTGGCGGAGTAATGTACTGGGAGGGGCTGGGACTCCTGAGGCTCTTCCCAGCAGAGCAGCTGCCAGAGAGAGGAATATAGGCCTCACTGCCATCGGAGTTAGGACCAGGACCTCTGTTTCTTGTTATATGCTGCCTCTGGAGCTTTTGAGTGTGCACTGGGACAGGAAACTAGAAACCTTGGCAGTTGTTTGAGAAACTAGTTCCCGGAAAACAGTAGCTATGGCTATTTAGCATATGTTTATTGTATCCCCTTAAGTACTAAGCCCTGTTCTGGGCTCCAAGAACACAAAGGTGAATATAGAGATATCCCTGCTGTCATGGTAATTTATTTCTTGCTTCCTTCCATTCATTCATTTCATGAGCTTTGCTGTTTGAGTACTACATGCCATGCACTGGACTGGCTATCGGGAATTTTTAAAATTGATTAATATGAATCTATTCGAGGATAAGCAGAGAAATTATAATACCTTCATATTTACTCTCTAAGTGAGATCTCCTGCAAGTGCTCTGAGTCCACAGATGGTAAGTTCTGTGGGAGATACTGAATGCAGAAAAGGGCTCATTCCCTGTCCTCAGGAAGATTATAGTCTGCCTAGGAAAAGAAAACCACACCACCGCCAGAAGCGTATCCTGCTATTTAAATGTTTCACTTTTTCATTATTTGTGTCAAGTGTTTTTGTATTCCCAGCAGAGTACTGCCACTCAAGTGCTAATAAATGTTGGTTGAATTAATGCATAAATAACCATGTATCACAATGTAGAAATTGACATGTTGCTACAATAGAAAGTGGTTCTTTTAGAAACAGTGATGATTTGAGCCAGGCCTGGGAAACTAGGTGGCAGTTCCATAGGAGAAGAGAAGAGGCTAAACTCCAGAAATAACCACTTGTTAAGCCCAGGAAACAACATGGGTTCTGCCTGGTAATGAGCCTACAGCATATGGAGAAATTAGGAGAAAGGATGCAGGCAGATAGTGGATGGGGCTTCAACTGCCAGTCAAAGGACTTTAGAGTTTACTTAGCAGGTAGTGGAATTTTTAAAGGGGATTTTGAGGCCAGGAGTTTGATGGTATAGTGCATGATCACACCTGTGAATACTGCACTGTCACCTGGCAACTTAATGAGACCCCATCCCTTAAAATGTGTGTGTGTGTGTGTGTGTGTGTGTGTGTGTGTGTGAAGGGGGGAATATTTTTAGAAACTTCTTTCAGAGGGTACTTTCAGAAACTACTTCTGAGAAAATTTAGGCAAAACCATTCAGGACATAGGCATAGGCAAGAACTTCATGACTAAAACACCAAAAGCATTGGCAACGAAAGCCAAAATAGACAAATGGGACCTAATCAAACATCACAGCTCTGCACAGTAAAAGAAACAGTCATTAAAGTGAATCAGCAACCAACAGAATGGGAAAAAATTTTTGCAGTTTACCCATCTGACAAAGGGCTGATATCCAGAATCTACAGAGAACTAAAACAGAATTAGAAGAAAAAACAAGCCCATTCAAAAGTGGGCAAAGGATATGAATAGACACTTTTCAAAAGAAGACATGTATGAAGCCAACAAACATGAAAAAATGCTCGTCATCACTGGTCATTAGAGAAATGCAAATCAAAATCACATTGAGATACCATCTCACGCCAGTTAGAATGGCGATCATTAAAAAATCTGGAGACAACAGATGCTGGAGAGGATGTGGAGAAATAGGAACACTTTTACACTGCTGGTGGGAGTGTAAATTCGTTCAACCATTGTGGAAGACAGTGTGGTGCTTCCTCAAGGACCTAGAAATAGAAATTCCGTTTGACCCAGCAATTCCATTACTGGGTATATATCCAAAAGGATTATAAATCATTCTATTAAAAGGACACATGCACACAAATGTTTACTGCAGCACTGTTTACAATAGCAAAGACCTGGAACCAACCCAAATGCCCATCAGTGATAGACTGGACAGGGAAAATGTGGCACATATACACCATGGAATAGTATGCAGCCATAAAAAATGATGAATTTGTGTCCTTTGTAGGGACATGGATGAACCTGGAAACCACCATTCTCAACAAACTGACACGAGAACAGAAAATCAAACACTGCATGTTCTCACTCATAGGTGGATGTTGAACAATGAGAACACATGGACACAGGGAGGGGAGCATCACACACTGGGGTCTGTAGCGGGGGAATAGGGGAGGGACAGCGTGGGGTGGGGAGTTGGGGAGGGATAGCATGGGGAGAGATAGCATGGAGAGGAAGACAGCAAATCTCACTGCCACGTGTGTACCTATGCAACTGTTTTACATGTTCTTCACATGTACCCCAAAACCTAAAATGCAATTTAAAAAAAAAAAAGAGTCTTACCAAAAAAAAAAGAAAAGAAGAAACTACTTTTGATAGCAATGTGGTAGGCAGATTGGGGCAGTCAGATCTAATTAGATCAAAATAGAGTTTTATTTTTCAGAGTGGGGGAGACCCAAGCATGACCAAAGGCTAAGGGGAAGGAACCCTGGAGTTTTCTGAGTACATGGTCACTCTGAGATGGTAAGAGAGGAGATAAACAGCACACCTCATTGGGATCAGCACTGGTATTGGAAATTCTCAGCAGTGTCCCTGCTGGAGAGAGATGCCCTGGAGGAGCTTGCCTAGGCTGTGGATTTTGGGCCTTTAAGGCTGCTGTTAAAATCACTCACTGTGGGGTTTCAACAGGGTAGGGAAACAAGAAAGAAAAAACATGAGGGGCTAATGATAGAGCCCTTGCGTGCTCCAAAACATCTAACATGTTGTTCAAGTGGTGTAATTGACATATTGATGAGCAAACAGAAAATGCAGAGCACTGAGCGTTCATCTCTTAGGACCTCAGTTACCTCCTTTGTAAAACAACCCTTCAGATTCTGTTCAGTACTAGCAGTCTGTGAATCTGTCAGTGGAGAGACATAGGGACTTTAGAAAAGCTGGGTGCTTTCTGAAAACCCAAACACCCACTGCCAGCATCCCACTCAGGAAGGGCATCCGATCCTATCATTGTGGGTAATTTGATCCATTTCTTTCTTATTATTACTGATTCTTCTTTGTAGGTAAAGTTTATAGGAAAGCAAACCAGCTAGTTTAGAGTATGTTTCACATTAACCTTTTTTTTCCTTTCTCATTGCTGAAGAAAGTAGGGCAGGTTGTTTGAACATCATCTACTCATGCTACAGCCTGCACCTAAAATTGCAGATGGGCCTTTCTGCAAAATTCCTAAATGCGTGAACACAGATTCTTAATTCCTTCTTTATATCTTGTTACAAAAGAAAAAGATCTCACAGTAAGCCTTAGGGTGGGCTGTAGATGAGGTAGACGTGTGTAATGGAGCCCTTTCTATTTCCTGACATTAGTCACTGAAGGAAAACGCCCACGTAATAATAAAAATAATACCTAACTTTGGAGTTCAGCACTTTGGAGCTCCCACTTGCCATATATGTTAACATCCAGATATCAGACATCATATGTGTGATGTTATACTCTAACTAATGAAAGCAAAGGGAAGTATTGAATATTTAGGCGAATGCATTTATTTAGGTAAGGATTTGTGGTGAAGAGCAGGCTTTGACACTGGGGAAGCAATAGCATGGATAAGAAGCATGGAGTTAGACAGACACACGTTCAAACCCTAACTCCTGCAGCAGGGTGATCTTTAGCAAGCTGCTTAATGTTTCAAAGATCCCAGCTTTCTCATTGTAAACTAGAATTATAAATCCTCTCAGAGTTGATGTGATGATGGAAAGAAATTAGGTCTGTAAAACTCAGATATGCTTGGAACCAGAGAAGGGCACAGTAACTGATAATAACTTACTTAAATGGAGTGCTGTTGGATCTCGGCATCAGGAACCTTTTCTTGCCTTTTTGCCTTATACCTACGCTATCACAGTTCCCACCTACATTTCTCCCTTTAAGATACCACATTTGCACTTTCTCCCTCAGTCCCACTGATATCATGCTTGATGCTGCATGCTTGATGCTGGCAGCAACCTCCCAGACAATTACTAGTATATCTCATCCTCCCTTCTCCCCACAACCACACCACAATCATATACCATGGTATGATTTTACATTCTAAACCGTTTCATGTTATTGTGAATCTGTACCATCTGTCTGCTGCCTGTTAAATAAAATTGCACTCTCTTTGGATTTTGATGTCCTCTGAAATCTGGCAAAATCTTACCCTTTGACTTTATTTCCTGTGACTACTCAGTACAAATGTTTGGCTTCATTCACACCAGGCATCTTAACCTTCAACGTAGAGTGAACTCAGCCCTCCTCAGTGCCTTTGTTCATGGTGGTCTTCCTGCCTAAAATGCTGCATATAGCATTGGTTATAAAGTGTGCATGCATGGATGCATGTATTATGAGTCATAAAAGAAACAGGAGGACCCAAAAACACATCTTCCTTTCAAAGAATGATGGAGAACTTCATATCTAGACACATTCCTCTGCTCTCCATTTCATTTCCACCTTGATAAATAATGTACTGTTAGTGTTAGAACACATTAACTTCATAATGGCATGAATACATCCTAGTAAGGATGGTACCAGCACATTTAATAGCCTGAAGGACGAGATTTTTAAGTTAGGTGTTTGGAAAGGACAGAAAGGCAATTGTAGGTTTCCTATAAATGTGCACAAAGAAACATCTGTCTGGACCCATCAGAGAATCCCTATTCTGCTGTTGCTGGTATTTACTGTCTTCCTTAAGTTTGTTTTCTTTAATGGAATAAACACATTGTACTTGGGCATCAGTGAAGACCTGGTGTGCGGAGAGTTCCCTGCTGTCCGCCTCTTACAGGATCCTCAGTTCCTCAAACCATGGCTTCAGGCTGCAGGCTGTGGAGGCAGAATAAGCAAGGAGTCATTTTAAGTTTACTCCCTGGTTTCCTTTACATCAGTTACATAAGAGGTAATTGATGTGTCTTTGACCTATAGACAAATGCTGTTTTGCTTGGTCTTCACAATGTAACATTATTCTGGTTTGTTGCGTTGCTTTACCTCACTTACTTGCATATTTCCTTCTATTCCTTTACTCCTTAAAGAAAAGTGCCAGGCGTAGTGGCTTATGCCTGTAATCCCAGCACTTTGGGAGCCTGAGGCGGGTGGATCACAAGGTCAAGAGTTCAAGACCAGCTTGGCCAAGATGGTGAAAAGCATCTCTACTAAAAAATACAAAAATTAGCCAGGCATGGTGACACACACCTGTAATCCCAGCTACTCAGGAGGCTGAGGTAGAGAATCACTTGAACTTGGGAGGTGGAGGTTGCAGTGAGCCGAAATCGCACTGCTGCACTCCAGCCTGGGCAACACAGTGAGACTCCATCTCAAAAAAAAAAAGTTAAGGGGTAAGAGAAGGGAGAGGAATAGTAATGGGAGAATCTGTTGTATATCATACTTCATGATGAATCTCATTGTCTTTGAAATTTTTCCTCCCATTTTTAAGAGTGTAGTGCCTCATCCATGGCAGTTAGTGGAAACTTAAATATCCTAAGATTTATCCTTTGCCAATTCATTTAATCTCTGAAGAGTGAGAGACTCTTCTCAAGTCTCAGGACAGGGAAGTGCTCTTCTCAAGCACCCCAGACAGAAGAGGTCCTTTGTAACTTCTTCAGGGATAGAAGTCATATTTAGGATTTTCTTCTTCAAGTTTCTTCTTGGAAGTTTAAGTAGTGGAAGAAGGATCTGGTAGCTCTTATACACCAGCTCACTCAGTAACATTTTGTTCTTATCCAATAAGGTAAGTGCTTGTTAAATCATAGTAGTAATTAAGAGGCTGCTTCTGTCTTTCTGTTAGCATTTATTTATTGTAAGGACAAGAACATCATTTTAGAAACCTTAAAGCACTAAATAATAATCAATTTAAATAAGGTGAGAAGGAAGAAACCTTTTCCTCAGTTTTTATCTCAAAACGTATGTTGTATTCACAACCCATAAATTGGCAGCAACAGCAGCCTACTTCATAAAAGGGAAATAAGCATGTGAGGTTAATTAGGTTAAATACAAATATGCATATGCAGAATGATAACTTCAAGGAAAGCTGCAAATTTGTTCATAGCAAAGAGTGGCGGGGAATGCCATAAATATTAACAGTGGTCAGAAACTTACCTGATTTTTGTTTCGTTTACTTCTATGTGTTTATATTTTCCAATTTTTCCTTATTGAATGTCATTAACTTTATAATCAAAATGTCACTTTTTTCTTTTTTTTTTTTTGAGATGGAGTTTCACTCTTGTTGCCTAGACTGGAGTACAATGGCGTGATCTCGGCTCACTGCAGCCTTCACCTTCTGGGTTCAAACAGTTCTTCTGCTTCAGCCTCCCATGTTGCTGGGATTACAGGCGCATGCCACCACACCCAACTAATTTTTGTATTGTTAGTAGAGATGGGGTTTTGCCAAGTTGACCAGGCTGGTCTTGAACCCCTGACCTCAGGTCATCCACCCGCCTTGGCCTCCCAGAGTGCTGGATTACAGGCGTGAGACACCTCGCCTGGCCAAAAAGTCAGTTTTTAAAAAGACATTTAAAAAACATATTTTAAAGAAATGATGCCAAATGATGGGTGTGTCCTGATTTGATGCTCTGTTAAATTTTATTTCTTAGAAGAAAAAAATACAAGAGAAGTATAAAATCTGAGAGAATAAGTGACTAAATATGACCTGTTGAATATACTAATCATTTACATGGGTAAAATTTGGAAACCTCAGATATCTGGAAGGTTCACAAAGGAGTTTATCTGTTTAAATTCATTAATACAGATGAATGCTTTGAGCAGTGCTTGGATCTGATACACTTTTTTTTATTATCACTCTTGGACACTAGCAAATATTGTAATACCTTGTATGAATGGTAGTATTCACTAAATGCTTGTTGAATGAATTTTTCTAGACCATTTATAGCTCTGGTTCATTTGGTAGTTGTATCACATTTGGACTTTGATGCTGAACACAGAATGACACACATGATCTGACAAGCGCGAAGACTAGCTGACCATCTCCTCCCCTGTCCTGGTCATTGTCCTGGTAATGGATTTTTGGTGACCCAGTCCCTTTGTTGCCTCATAGCAAGCTTTCAACACTGATGTATCTCATGATGAAGTAACTAAACTAGTTCTTTTTCCCTGATCTGTATTCTTGAATTTTTGAATCAAATTATTGACTTCCCTGGTAATCTAACCTTTTTTTTGGTTTGGCCCACCTTTTAAGGTATTTGAATTGCTAATTCTTTCTGTGCTGTATTCTATCCTCTTAAGCTTTATGCAATCAAAATTTCTGTAGCAGTATCATAAATTTAAAATGTGGGATAGGACAGAGAGCCCTGTGGCATGGCATCCTTCTTATTATGTTCTTTATAATGTTACCACCTCAGTTATTTAGTTTCTTGGCTAACTACAGATCTGGGAGCCACAGGGAGGGAGGTTTCTTAGAGACGGGTGGACTGATCATAGTCTGAAATTATTATCTTGATGCTTCAGGAGAAAACTGAAAAGATGTAAAAGGACACTAGGGAAGACATGACACTATGCATTTGTCAAAACCCATAAAATTTACAGCACATATATTCAATGTTATGTATCCAAAATTTTAAAAGTCATTTAGGAGGTTGGAAGATCCCAGGATGGAATTCAGACTATGACAAAAGAATCCAACTGTATTACAAAGTATGGAATAAACTCACTGAAGAACGTGAATGAAAAAGGGTACTGACCTAAGTGACTTAGGAACTATATACAAACACTATGTTTTGTTTGATGAAATTGTTTCCCATGAGGATATAGGCTAAGGATTCTGAAACCATTATATGTGTATACTGGAATTGAATAAATAAGTAACTGGATAGTGGATCATGAGGGTCTTGGTTTCTCACTTTGGAATGAAAAGTTAGAGATAAGCAAGGAGAGAAATGATCCATGTGGTAATGGATTTGAATTGGAAATGTTGGTATTAATTCATGTTAGCTTGATATAGATACAAAATACAAAGGAATATTTATAGATATGTGTATAAACATGAGTTAGTAAACACAATTTCTTTGCTGTGTTAGCTGAGAGGGCCTAAAAGCAATAACACCCCAGCAGTAACAAGCATACCTGGCATCCAGATATTGGTTTCTTATACCATTATCCTATAAAAGCAACCAGGAGTCCTCATTCTGAAACAGAATGACAGATTCTAGATTGTAGAGCAGGAGCAGGGAATGTGCAAGATGAACTTGGAGCATCTTGTAGTGCTGGAAAGTAAGGAAGAGCTTAAAAAGCCCCACTGTGATGAAGGTTTATCAGATGGACACAGGAGATACTGAAATAGCTCAGTATAGCCAAAGATGAGATAATTTGAATAACAAAATAAAGTACTAATGAACTATAACCCAAATTATGAAATTGTACAACATACTGATATAAATAAATGTTGAATCAATACATACAGAGATAGAAAAATATGTGCAGAAAAATTCCAAGTGACTAATGTAGGTATTCCATCCTCAAAGAAGTGGGTCATAATAATAATAACATGTCTTTTCCTTAAGTGTGGGCTGTGCGTAGTGATTCCCCTCCAAAGAGCAATGTGGAAAGGGGGAGAAACTGACAAATGCTGCTCAAGCCTGGTGAGCAAGGTTAACATGAACAGTGGTAAGTCAGGCTAGTAGTTATGCTTAATATGATGTGATGAGAATGACACTTTACCTCTGGGGTCTTCCTCCCAGAAACCCGTAATTTCAGGCTAATCATGAGAAAAACATGAGACTAATTCCAACTGATGGTCTTTCTACAAAATACCTGATAAGTACTCCTCAAAATTGTCAAGGTTATCAGAAACAAGGAAAATCTAAGGAACTGTTTCAACCAAAAGAATCCTAAGGAGAGATGAGTAATAAATGGTGTCCTGGATGGGATCCTAGAAATCTACAAAAAGTATGGGCTTTAGTGGATAATGTATTTCTGTTGGTGTGTGAATTGTGACTAATCTATGGTATTATTAGTGAGTGGAGTACATTGTAACTCCTGGCAGTAACGTCACAACTTTCCTCTAAATCTAAAACTATATGTTTTAATTTTTTTTTTTTTTAAAGGCAGGCCAGACACAGTGGCTCATGCCTGTAATTCTAGCACTTTGGGAGGCCAAGGTGGACAGATTACTTGAAGTCAGGAGTTCAAGACCAACCTGGCCAACGTAGTGAAACCCTGTCTCTACTAAAAATACAAAAATTTAGCCAGCTGTGGTAGTGAGTGCCTGTGGTCCCAACTACTTGGGAGGCTGAAGTAGGAGGATTGCTTGAGCCTGGGAGGTCAAGGCTGCAGGAAGCTGAGATTGTGCCCCTCTACTTTAGCCTAGGTAAATCGAGGGAGACCCTGTCTCCAAAAACACACACACACACACACACACACACACACACACACACACACACAGAAAAAGGCTTCAGGATTCCAAAAGCATTGTAGGGGAGGGCAGCATACCACACCCTAGGAGCCTGAGGGCCTCCGTGTTACAGAAGTGTTGATTGATGTTCTTGATATTGGAGCTGAGTCATCATGAACAGGTTCAACTTTGTCC
The DNA here is from genome assembly GCF_049354715.1 of Callithrix jacchus. Lineage (NCBI taxonomy): Eukaryota > Metazoa > Chordata > Mammalia > Primates > Cebidae > Callithrix > Callithrix jacchus. The sequence continues at coordinate 127,327,219 of NC_133508.1, forward strand.
TGAGAACCAACTAACTCAGGGATGTTCTCACTACATTTTCCTGGTTACAGCCAACCTTTTGGTATTTATAGCCCCAGGCTTTGTATACTGTATCATTCATTGAGTCTTTTTCCTGGCATGGTTTAACCTAGGAGTCCCCAAACTCTCCTCATTCCCTGGCAGAATCTCTGGTTCCTGGCTCAGGCACATACATGTTTTTGATTTTGAAATGTTTTTTGACTTAAGAAGAAGTCACAAAAATAATACAGGGTTCTCCAGTACCCTTCACTCAACTTCCCTACATATTAATGCCTTACATACCATAGAACAATTCTAGAAGCCAGGAAGTCAGCATTCATACAATACTGTTAACTAATCTGGAAACCTTATTCGGGTTTTGCCAGTTTTCCTGCTAGTGACCTTTTTCTAGTCCAGGATCCAATTTAGGATCCCACATAGTACTTAGTCTCCTCCGAGCCATGAAGATAATTCCTCAGTTTTTGTGTTTTATAACATCAACACTTTGGAATCATACTGGCTGGTTACTTTGTACATTGTCCATCCATTTGAGTTTTCTAGTATTTTCTCATGATTAGGTTGGGTTTATGCATTTTTGGCTAGAATACCACAGAAATGATGTGTTCTTCCAAGTTCGTCATACCGAGATGCACATGATACTGATTACGTTTTATTACTGGTGGTGAAACCATGATCTGTTAGTAAGGATGCCACTCCATTATAAAATTATTCTTTTCACCTTTGTAATAAATATCCTGTGGAGAGATACCTTGAGGCTATGCAAATATCCTGTTTTCCATACCTTTGCCCACTATTTTTAGTTGTCATCAGTGTTGGGTGCCTGCAACAGTTATTGCTGTAATGTTTGCCTAATGGTGATTTTTGTCTTTCAATCATTTCCTCTACATATATTATTTGGAATTCTACTTTAAGAAAGAGCTGTCAAGGTGCATTCATTTTAATAATAATCATCACAATAATGTTGATTATATCAATAGCACCTGACGTTGTTATTATGACTTGCTTTGTGCCTGACACAGTGCTGAGTTCTTGATTTCATTTTTATAACACCTTCTTGATTACCATCTGTCCACAAGAGTTATATTTCCTGGAGAACCCTCTCCAGCTTTTCGGTGTGGATTAAATAACTCCCTTTGTTCCTGTAGTTTACATTTGCCCCTCTGCCGTCATCTCCCTGCACTCTGTGGTAACAACTCTGGATTCTCTCACTCCACAATAGACTTTTGGTCTCTCATATCTGCCTCTCCACTTCCAGGTATAATGTCCATCACATCGTAAGTGCTCAGAAACTATTATTGAATAAAATAATTGTTTTTGAGCCTGTATGACCCCACTTCATTCTACCTGAACATGCTACATTGTTCTGTTTTGCATTCTGATAATTGTTCTTTAGTAGTCAAGCCATGTGTTTGCCCAATGTGAAGCTCGCAATGATAAATGCTGTATATTTCACAGTGCTGCTGCTGTTAAGCCAAGTGTCCTGCACTCCCTCTCTCCATGCCTGAGTTGTTAAATTATATACCAGGCTTTAGACTGATCCCTGTTAAACATCATCTTGTTTGTTTTAGCCTGCCTTTTCAACCTGTGGAGATCTTTCTGATACGTGATTCTGTTCTCCAGCCCATTTGCTATCCTTTTCAGCAGTGTGTGATTTAAAATGTTTCATCTTCCAAATGATTGATAACAGAGTGGGATAAAGCCGGACTAAGTTACCCCCTTTGCATTGTTTAGCACTCTAGGTGCAGTGATTTGACCTGTAAGGAATCTACAGAACTGTCACTAGATCGATATTTCTATCAAATTCACAAGGTTGTTGTATGTAACTTTGTGAACACTTTCTTGAAATCAGTCAGACAATGTTTATTTGAAATTACACGTCCTCAGCTCTCAGTTGACATGTGGTTCATTTGTTCTTTCATTCATTCATTTATTAAACAGATAATCCATAAACATTTATGACACCTCTGTTCTAGGTGCTGAGAATAGAGTGTGAACAAAATAGACAAGATTATGGATCCATAAGCAACCAAAAACATAAACAAGATAATATAAAATAGCTGTAAATGCTGTGAAGACAGTGAAATGAGGTGGGGACCAATCAGGAGAAGCCTCAATGAACACATGCCAGTTGAGCTAGGGCAGGAGTGATGAGAAGAAGGGAACAATGAGAAGATCTGGGGAAAGAACAGTCCTGCAGAGGGATGAGCATGTGCAAAGATCCTGAGACACAAGTCAGCTTGGCATATTCAAGCAACAGCAAGGCAGTCAGTGGGCGAGAACATGGTTATAGCTTTCAGTTACTTGAAAAATATTAATATCACTTTTTTGTCTAGAAAGCATCTAATTCATGCTTAAAATTGGACTTTATTTGCTCATTTAACTAGGAAAAAAATGGTAGATCAGAATTGCAAGAGAATTAGCACGTTTCCCCAGGAACAAAGTATTCTGAAAACAAAACAAAAGAAAATACTGGAAATCATACATTTTCAAGGATTGGTAAGAATGCTCCTGTCTTCCCAAGCATACATTTTTTTCCCTGAAGTAGGTACAGTGAAACCCATTCATATTGTAATGGGACGTACAGTATTGTTCTGGATGCTTTAATACCTAGTATTTAGAATGTCTTTTATATTAGATAGTAGTATAAAATGCCTTGAAACATGCAGTTGATTTTAGACTTAAGACCCCTTGATGATTTCAGACTTACTCTTTTTCAGTAGAGCATAGTGGAAAATAAAGAGTATTGTTAGATATATATTGGAGTAATTTAATTATCATTTGAATTGTTCTGTATTTGCAGTAATTGGTGGTGTAAGTTTTTGACTAACTTGAGATTAAAATGTGCTAAACCCCTACCTGATAACTCTCATTAGAGCAATATATGCTGGAGGCAGAGGGCTCTTGTTATGGACTGAGTGTTTATGCCCCCCACAAAATGTTGAAATCTTAACCCTCAGTGTCATGTTATTATGAGGTAGGGCCTTTGGGAAGTAATTAGCGTATGAGGGCTCTGCCCTCATGGATGGGATTCATGCTGTTAGAAAAGGGACCCTAGAGAGCTTTCTTACCCTTTTCTTACCATGTGAGGATAGACAGGGAAGTCAGCTGTCTGCAACCTGGAAGAAGGCCCTCACCAGACCCAGCTGTGTTGGTACCCTGATCTTAAACTTCCAGACACCAGCACTGTGAGGAATAAATGTTTGTCATTTAAGCCACCCAGCCTGTGTAATTTGTTATAGCAGTCCAGACTGACTGAGACAGCCCTATATTACTAACTTTTCATATTAGAGTGAGCTGAGCACATAGCATTCTTGGCATCAGTAGCACAAAGGCATGAAAGGAAATGCTTGGAGATGACAGGAATGTATAGTGGAAATGTGATTCCTGTTTATCTCTGAGTGTTAACTTTCAGAACATAGGAAATTGAGATGCTCCCTTAAGCATTCTTTTAGATAGCAATTGAGAGAGGCAAGTTGAACTTAAGTCTTTCAGGAAATTGGACAGAGTCATAGCCCCTTGGGTTTACAGGTTGGTGTAAGAAAGGTTGCTGACATGAATTGGCTAAAAATGAATGGAGAACAGAGTACAGCAGAAAGATAATGTTCATGTACATTATCAGCACAATATTGAGTAAGCTGAAATACAGAAAAATAATGTGTACTTACTGTTATCTGAATGTGAGTGACATAAGTAAATTTCAGAAAGGCAATGTAAGTCACTGCCCAAATAGTTGTTTCTTTCCTTTCTTTAAGATACCAGTGTTCCATATCTTATAGGTGAGGATGATATTGGCTGACATGATATGGAAAATTCTGTCAAGTTCGGAGAGAACCATGGTGTTGAAAGAGGAAAATACTGTATTCCCTGCAAGATGCCCGTGTTCTTTCATTGTTAGCTTCCAAGACCCAAATGTGTCTGTAATAGGTGAAGGTTGGCTGGGCGCAGTGGTTTACACCTGTAATTCCAGCACTTTGGGAGGCCGAGGCAGGTGAATCACCTGAGGTCGGGTGTTTGAGACCAACCTGACCAACATGGAGAAACCCCGTCTCCACTAAAAAAAAAAAAAAAAAATACAAAAACTAGATAAAGGTCTCCCACCACCACCCCCCCGCCCACCCACCCATCACTCAGTCAGCAAGCAGGCTGATGTCTCAGTGCCTACAGTGAATAGTGTTCATTGACTCCTGTACTTGTTTCTCTGAGGACAGATAGGTGTGCTAGATAATTAACATTGTTTTAGAAACAAAATTATTACATGATCCTAAAAATATATCAATGTACTGGGAACACATGCAGGACTTTTATCTTACTGCCCAAGAAAAGATAAGCCTACTATATTCATATAATATATTATGAAGTCTGTTAGACGGCCTTTAAACGTGTTCATTTTTCTTATTTGACAAGAGTTTTAAATCCCTATGTACTTACAGATTTGGCAGACTTGGTATGTTTTCTTCAAGCTATCATTATAAACAAGCAAATGCCTCAGAAAAATTCCCAGCTAGGTAATTTTATCTCAAATATCTGCTTAATTTCAAAGGCAACTTGAGTTAGCCCTGTGCAAACTCAAAACATTGTGTATAAATACATGTGTAATAAATTTTTTTCTATGTACCACATGTATCTTCTAAGTAGCATAATGTTGGTTTTAAAGAGGTACCAGTTTGTTTTTTTACTTATCTTTTAATTTTCTATGTGAAAAAGTTGACATGTACTTTTAAAAATTAAAATATCTTCAAGTCTCTATTGATACATGATATTTCATTTTAGGCAGCAGTTGAACATCTGAAAAGTTGTTGAGACCTTGGACTTCTGTAAGCTAAATGATTTTAAGATGTCTTGAAAGAACTCTAAGAAGATGAGTAATTATACCAATTTTTTCATGATTTTAGTAATCTCTTTTTCATGTTTCTTAAAGCAGTTTATATCTATGTATAATTTGTGAGGCCCAGGATAGAATGTCTCTGAGTCTGAGTCTGATACTCTGGAGTAGCATACTCAGCTCTATATGGGTAACTTTTTTATGGGAAACATCAGAAAAGGAAAGGCATGACAACATATGTTTATTAAACATTTTACATAGTGTATATATTATGTCTCCTTCTAAGAGGCAAGTGTTGAAACTTTATTAGACATTGTAGTCCTAATATGTCCACAATACATTCTCTGATAGACAAAAAAAATGATACATGAGTTTTAGATTTCCAGACTAACCACCCAAAAATCTGTGGCTTAAGTGACTTTGTATAAATGCACGGCCAATAATGGCATATTTCCAGGACTTGGAGCAGAAGTAAAAGTGTGGGGAGAGGATCAGTCTTGAAGACTCCCCTGTGGCTGAATGGGAGGGCAGAGGGGAGGATGAGGATGGTAAAGGATAGATGGGAAGAGGCCAGGAGGTAGGGAAGGGAGGGGTTGTAAACCCTGGATCTGGAAGAGTCTTTAGAGATCATGTCATCTGACACCATTATGGCACAGAAGGGAAAGCGAGATACAATACATTTATGTGCCTGGCTTGTGGTCACGTAGCTAGTGGCCGAGCAAGACTACAATGCAGGTTTGTGACTCCCAACACACTTTACACACTGGCAGTTTGCTAAGAGGAGCTGAGAAATGCACCCAGTGGCTTGGCAGGTGGAGAGAGGCTGTGAAGAATTAACACAGGTAAGCCGTGCTCAGGCCAAGGGTATGTGAAGCTCCTGAATGAAGATGAGTGTTTACCACCCCTGGAGGACAAAAGTGGTAGAGAACCCAGCACACAGGTCAGGATCCTGGTCAAATAGATTAGCATTCAGGACAGAGTCCAGTCTAAGAGTGAGAAGTTGCCATACTAGTGATGATAATAGTTACTCTACTCTTTCCTTCTTTCTCCCTTTTTGCCTTTCTCCCTTTCTCTCTCCTCTCTTTTCTTGTGAATCACAGTTGTTAAAAAAACAAGCTAAATCTATATCATGAGAAATAAACATATTCACATATTCTCAAAAACAATTTACTACTAGTTGGATACCTATTGTCCATTAGACATTAGGCTAGGCAGTTGATTGCAGCATGATCATTTAATTTTCATAATAATCCCTTTGGAAAGATGTGGTTCAGCCTTTGCAGAGGGGGGTACTGATTGACATTCAGAGAGTTAAATGATTTGAAGTGAGCAGAGTATATTAGAACCTATTCTTTAGGTTGGGAGCAGAGGGGCAGAAGGAAATCCAAAGGGAGAGAAGTATGCAGATGTGGTCGTGTGCACATTTTGATGATAACTATTGATGTATGTGCGTCTCTCTTGGCTGTGCTATAGGAATGCATTCGGTAATCCAGTGGCAACATATCTTCTTGCTAATATTTTAATAGTATAGATCTGTCAATGAACTCTGTTAGAAACATTATACTTGGTGTATTCTGTTGCTTTATGATTTCATTTTAAGTGAGTATTAAGGGAACATAGTATTTTAATTGGAACTCTGCCAATGCTTTTATCTAGAAACCTGTTGCCATTTTTGTCTTTGTCCCAAGAAAGATGGGATTATGTTTTTTCCTAGCAGATGGAGTTGGTGTCGTATCTTCTTGGTTATCAAAATACTTATATAGCTTTGAGATTTAGAACTGACAAATATTCACGAGGTGTGAAAAAGCATGATACACACTGTGCAGTCTTAGTCCCATGAAACTGAATGTTGTGTGTATACACACACAGGACTGAGGAGGATACATCAAACTGTGAACTGTTTGTGATTGCAGGTGACTTCGTACTTTGCTTCTTGGGTTTTTCAAATTTCCTGTTAGACATAGATTAACTTTTTTTTAAAAAAAATAAAGGTTATTTTTAATTATCTGAAAAAATATATGATTTTGAAAGTCAGTAGTTTGCTCTGAGTAAGCGTACCATGATTCGAACCTGTCCGCCTTAGCCAAACCCCATTTGATTTCTGCAATGCTATGTTGCCCAACCAGAATCAAGATAAAAGGGGTGGGTGGCAGAGGTGCAGTGGAGGTTGAGGCTGGGACAGGGTGCATCCAGTAAGTGCCTGGTACAGGGAAGGAGCAGCACTGTCATGATGTACCTGTCCTGGCACAGCAGATAACCAAAGGAATTCACACCTGATCCCTGTACTTGCTCCTGAGTAGCTGAATAAAGATGTCTCTGATATGTGACTAAACCTCTGTAGGTGGTTTAGTGCCCACCAACAGCTGATACTGGGAGGAAAAATCATGCATTCCTAAAACTTTTAAACCATTGAATATGAGCCAGTAAGCAATCATTGGTATACTGCAGTTATTGTACCAGAGTTAACTGATGCTGTGGAAGTGAAGCCACCACATTTATTAAATCTAAAAGTAATTCATGAGAGGATGGTGAAAAATGGGAAATCGCAAACTGTTGAGGAATCATGAAATATCTATGCATGGATGTTTAGCGTTGTACTCCACCTCTATGGGGAAGGGAAGGGAAGCATTATTCATTGAGCATCTCACAGTGTTCCAGGTATTAGGTGCTGGGCCAATCCTCACAAATTCTACAGAGAAAATACTCTTACTTCCTGTGGATCAGGATACTAAGCTCAGAAAGAGCTCCTTTGCCGTGGGTCACATAGCTAGTAAATTGATTCAAACCCAGATATGACTAAATTCAGAGTCAAGTGAAAGAGGAATTAGCCTTAAACCTGAGTGGCCCCAGCAGCAAGGCCAGGATCGATGAGTATAACAGAGACATTGGTTAATTTCATAGAAAGATCCAAAGGAACTTTCTTGTGCAGTTCCCAAAATCAAGCAAAGTACCTTGAAACAGGTATATACATACACACACAGCTTTACTAAGATTTAATTTACGTATTATAATATTCACCTGTTCTAAGCATACAACTCCAAAGTGCCTTTTAAGGTAGTATGTTTCCTGTCATTAGAAATGCTTGTACAGAAGAGGCTGGAAAATCTCCCAGATAGAGTAGAGGAATGTTCTGTTTTCGTCACTGTGAAGGCTGGTGTTGAGTAACTCAAAAGCAATGTCCATACTCTGACGTGTTGAGTGGCTCTTAAGTGTTTTAAATGCTGATGGATGTAAATGAAAGGAAGGTTCCAAAAGGTAGTCCAGTTGTGCTTGTCATCTTGATTTTGGGTCAACCAGATGAGCTCTTCAGCTTTGAAAACACCCAGGCCTTTAGTTCTGGCTGCATGCTACAGTTGGAGAGGAACTTTTCAATGATTCAGATGTAGATGCAAGGGCCTACCCTAGACCCACTAAGTTGACACCTCTGGGGCTTTGGCCTAGCATTACATTAGTTTTTGAGGCCACCCCACATTATTCTAGGGTGCAGCTGTGCTGAAAACCACTTTCTTTGGCTGAGGAGAGGCTCAAGTATGCAGAGGTTCATGGAGGGTCAAAGAGGTTCTCCTGTTGGTGTGGCCCCTCTTTTCTGCCTGGTCAAATCAGCCACGTCCAAGTTACTTCTAATTTGCCAGCCATTGCTGCTGTGCCATGTCTGGCTAGTTAAAGATGTCTGACAGTGTTGCAGTTGTTTTGTGACCTTACCACCAGATCAACTTTGTATCTAATTCATGTCCACCAGACATTTCTGCAGAGCTTTAGGATGGAGAGGTCCTTGAGAAAAGAATTAATGTAATTAATTCTTCATCACCTTAGCTGATCATCGTTTCTGCTTTTAAACAATAATTTTACTCAAATTTGGAAATTTTGTGTATCTGTTCTTCAGTTATGCAGATCACATAAAAGGATCAATGCTTTCTCATTTGTCTTCTATGTGGAACTTGTATGGTTAAATGATTATAATGTAGTGGAGTGAAAATCTAGCCTGGGAGCTAAAGGGTGTCAGAACTGATGGCCCTGGGGATCCTTTGAAACCTCTCTGAGCTTGTTTCTTTGTTAAAAGTGACCAATTCCTGCCCTGCAGTGTCACTTTTAAGAATTGAGCTAAAGAATGTGTGATAATGTTTTACAACTATGTATTTATTGCACCTCTTCCATGTGCTGGGTAGTATACTAGTCCCTGGGGAAACAAACGTGAATGAATTACGATCCCTGCCCTTACAGCTTTAGTGAAGGAGACTGACTCAGAACCGGGTAATTATATGGGAGTGTGGAGGGGCAGAAATGCACAGGATACGCTTGGAGTATCAAGGGAGGATTAAAAGGACTGGGTTATTCCAGGAAGGTTTCCCATAGGCACTGACAACAGGCAAAGACAGGAAATTAACAAAGTAAATTGGAGAAAGCCGGGTACTTCAGGCAGCGGAAACACAGGAGGCAAAAGCCTGTGGATGAGAACCTGGTAGAGGGACAATGTGATACTAATGCTGATGGTGTTTTATTCCATTCTTGCTTTCCCCTGGGAGAAATGACTTTTTTGGGTACAGTGCATCAGAGAAGATTCAGAAGGTAAAGATGGCAAGATATGTAGGTTAGAAAGTCATCATCTGTTTTCTTCTTAGTTTGCCCGATTTTGTGTGGGTATTTGAAATATGCCCACACAAAATGAAGTATAATACAGTTGAGTGATTTATGTCCATCATAAAAAAAAACTGTGACTAAAAACAAAACTTTGTCCAGGCCAGATGTAGTATATGTTTACCACTTGAGGTGGACATCGAAGCATAGTGGTACTTACTGGAAGTGTCTCTCAGAGAAAGGAGGCTGATTTTATAAAGTCTTTGTAGCTCAGAAAACTAAGAGTTGGTCCACAGCCCACACAGAGCACTGAAGATAAGCCTCTCTTGAGTCTCACGCTAATATTTCTTTCTGTCCCAATTTTTAGGCAGCAAAACCACAGCAGCATCTTGTCAAGACTATTGTTAATGCAGCTGTCTCTGTTGGTTTATGTCTTATCCTCACCCTGTTTCCTTTACAACCGTACCAGCGTAGGAATCAGGAACCACAAAGCCAGGTATCCAGTGGTGATTTCAGTTATTTGCCATGGCGAGTGGAGGCCAGAGGAGTGGAATGTAAGGGGTGCATAATTCTTGTGCTGTAGGCTTTCCTGCCATAAGTTATCTAGTGTACTCCACAGCATCCTGATACCAGCCAGGCTTCCTCTGCCCTGGGAAACAGACTGTGTCCCATGCATCTCTAGTCTAGCAAATCCTATCAGAAGACAAAATGGCTTCATAAAAAACAGACTGACAACCTCTTCTCTCTTGCCTCTTCTGCTGACTCTGTCAACAGGCAGCATTGGGGCAAGAGAGCCTGCAGGGCCTTTCACGGCTGGAGTCCTTCCCTGTTTGTCTGAGCTCTGATTCCCCATGCTCTGTAAGTGTAAAGGAGATACGCTGGGTGGAAAGAGCTCTAAAGAGGCAGCCAGGAAGCCAGATTTCAGGGCCATCTCTCCCTCTAACTGTTAGCCTGGCCTTGGGTATATCATTATTGGGCAATAGTTTCTCCTATAAAAGGAAAAAATTGGGTTTAGATTGTTTCTGAAGTTCTGTCTGGATTGAACCTGGCAGGAATTGTAATTGCTCACCTTACTCTAACCGCGTCATTGCCTGATCCCCAGCTGTCCTCACTTCTGCCCTTGCCACACCCTTTCACTCTCACTGTCTCCTTCGTACTTCTCTTTGCATCTGACCTGCTCCTGCCAAGTCTGTTCTTTCATGCCTGCCTCTCTGTATCTAGAGGGAATCCTTTGGTGCCCAAGCAGGGCTAGATTACCAGATAGGCAAATTAAACATGTGTTTGGGGACACCTGAAAAGCAGATACCCCACTCAAATATGGTTTGTTTTTTAAGAATTTGATATTTGCTGCTTTTTCATGAGAAAAAGCAGAGCTTTGCTGGATTTTTCTTTTATCTATTTTATGGTTTATTATTTAAATTTGATTTCTGTTTGGAGGAACACTGTAATTTTTTTTCAGTACTTTCTGCCTCTGAAATCATCCTTTTTTCTCCTCCTCAACTTCTTGGACCCAGCCTTTTCACTGAAGCCTCACAGAGGTAGGGAGATGCTGCTTTGCTCTGCCGTTTTCTCTGTCCAGCCTTGTGTGTGCTGCTTTTAGTGTAGTAACACATTTCTCTGTAGCACAACTCAAGTGTTCCACTTGATTGTGTACTTTCTTTCTTTTTTTTTGGAGACAGAGTTTTTACTCTGTTGCCAGGTGCCGGGCTGGAGTGCAGTAGTGCGATCTTGGCTCAGCACAACCTCCGCCTCCCGGGTTCAAGCAATTCTCCTGCCTCAGCCTCCCGAGTAGCTGGGACTACAGGCACGCACCACCACGCCCAGCTAATTTTTTGTATTTTTAGTAGAGACGGGGTTTCACCATGTTGGCCAGGATGGTCTCGATCTCTTACCTCGTGATCCTTCCGCCTCGGCCTCCCAAAGTGCTGGGATTACAGGCTTGAGCCACCACACCCAGCCCTTGATTGTGTACTTTCTAGGTGAGCATCTCCATGCTGGGGGCTAGACCCTGGGGCAGAGGTAGGACAAGAAGAGAGGCACGGCCGGGCGCGGTGGCTCATGCCTGTAATCCCAGAACTTTGGGAGGCCAAGGCGGGTGGATCACGAGGTCAAGAGATCGAGACTATCCTGGCCAACATGGCGAAACCCTGTCTCTACTAAAAATACAAAAATTAGCTGGACATGGTGGCGCGCGCCTGTAGTCCCAGCTACTTGGGAGGCAGAGGTTGCAGTGAGCCGAGATTGCGCCACTGCACTCTAGCCTGGCGCCTGGTAACAGAGCAAGACTGTCTCAAAAAAAAAAAAAAAAAAAAAAGAGAGAGGCACAAGGCCTGAGACACACTCATCCTCCTTTAGAGTTTATAATTGAGACATATGTTTTCTCCACAACAATTAAGCACCAGAAATGGTCATACATATTTGAAGGAGTGCAGAGCAGTCTCTGGAAGATGCTCCTGTGAAGAGACCTCGAAGAGAAGATGGTGGAAAGTTTAACCATATTAACCTGATATGAATATCTGAATGGCCTGCTCTATTTATTTCCAGGCCCTAAATCCCATGATTGTGGACTGTTGGCTGTTACTCATTTTCAGAGCTGCCCCAAACCAGTTTCTCCCAGACCCAAGCATTCTCTCTTTCTGTCTTCCTATCTCTCCTGACCTGCCTTTTGTCCTTTGAGCCTGCCCTCTTTGATAAGCTGCTGTAGCCACTGAGAATGACCAAGTTGAGTCCCTGAGCCCACAGAATAAAAGGATGTTTTCTAATGTGTTCAGTCTGGTTGCCTGGGGGGAACATTTGTCTTTTGCATAGTCCATAAGTAATCCCCAGTTTCTTATTTTCATCGTCTGGTTAATCCCATGTCATTGTCTTTGAAGTTAAATTAATTGATTGCTTAATGTGCACTGGGCTCTGTTAAGTGCAGTCATGTATGGGCTCACTAAATCCCCACCATAACCTCTGGGGTGAGTGCTGTTGTCTCCCTCTTACTGAGAAAGACAGAGGGGAACAGAGATGTTAGGTAACACACCTGACATCACACAGCTAATAAATGACAGAGCCAGGATTCTTGGCTCTGGCAGTATGACTCCTGTTTCTCTTCTCTTAATCATTGCACTGTATGTACTCTGAGTGCAAAGGCAGAGAGGGTAGAATGGTGTTGAGTGCTGGCGACAGCGTGGGGAAAGTAGTAGGACTCTCTTATTTGAATAGATGAACTGATTTTCAGTTTCTTTCTATCACAATGAAAGTTGTTTGAATTGTTAGTGAGGAAATTTCAGAAAATGCTTCACCTTGAATAGATTAGGTAATATCTTTTCTCTATAATGACATCTGTTTAATTCTCTTAATCACCTTTTTTTGTTTGTTTGCGTAGTATTTGATCAAAATTAAAGTTGTCTGTCCTGATGCCTTTTCAGTGAAGTGTACAGTATCAGATTGCCACATGTAATTTACACTCATGTGACACTGTTCTCACTGCTGTGAGAAATGGCAGGATTAGCAGAAGGGTGGTATTAGATATTTTATCTCCCTTTATCTGTGGGCAAGCATGGTTACACATACTGGAATATGTCTTTTCAGGATTCGGGTGGACTTGGTTGGTTTATTTTAAGGATGAGAGTTTCCTTCAGAAAGTTAAACATTATTATATCTGGTGCTTTACCACACTTACTTTTTGGGGTGTTTGCTGATGTTCATAACTGTAGTAGTAACTGTGATTCATAAAAAGGAGTCTCTTATTTTACGAACATTTCAATCTGGTGTCTTGAGTTGGGCCCAGAAACTTTATAGCTGGCTCTGAATTGATTTCTTCTAAAACATAAATGTATTTTAAAGATTCTTTTAATACCTCTTCCATCTGATATTCACATGTCATTTTATTTAATGATTCTAGAGGCTTAGAAGGCTACTAAAAGTCATTGTTTTTGCCTTTGAGAATAATTATCATCATGAAATCCCCAGGTTAGCCTGAGACCATCTAACCTTCCCCTACGCAGGATTTAAGCCAGTTTCTGTGACTCCAAGGACAAACCAGAGAAGGGAGGGCCTAAACAATTAAAGTGGGTGGGACAAGATGAAAACACTAAAAGTAGAGACAGTTTTCTGAACTATCTGGAAGGATCTTCCTCACCCACCCCCAATACTTCTGTCAAAGCTAAAACCATTTCCCCCTTAGTTTGGTTCCTTCGAAAGTCCCTAGGCTCAGTTGCAGTTTTCATTGCAGCTGTAAGTGACCATCTGACCACTGGTGAATTCAAGAAAGTTGGACTTTCTGGCTCTTTTTGGAGTTAATGGAGCATCCTGTAGTTTAACAGATGTGAAACTGTTTTTTTAGAAGTATCAGCTGCCTACTGGTCTGGTTCCTGGGCTGTGCCTTTTTGGTTCAGCCCAGGTGAAAGGAAGGAAGGAAATAAAATGAAATGAGTTCATTCACTTTTCTTCCTTAAAAGAACTGCAGGAATACAGGAGAAGGATCAGGGGCATCTGAACTCAGTGAATTAAGTTGTTCTTCTGTCTGCTCCAGGTTCTTTCATTTGGTTCTTGCTGACATGCTTTACCTGGAGCTCTGTTGGCCACTCCTGCACTGCCCAGGTATTAGAACCAGACACTGTAAAGCTGCAGGGAGGGGTGTGAACGCCTTAGCATCCAGAGTCCTGACTTAGTAGAAAGCATGTCAGTTTTATTATCAGAAGACCCAAGTTTGAGTCCCAGTGCCACTGCTATTAATTAGCTAGGTAATGTTGGGCAATCTTGGAGTTGACTTTTTGAACACTTTTTCCCCTAACTTGAAGTTGCTAATAACACTCACTTTACCAGATTGTTGTGTGGCTGTAAGGATGAGTTAAGATGATAACCATGTTAAAGTCACTTTGTAAGCCATCTGGGATCCTTTCCGTTACAGTTCTATACACAGCCAACTTTTTTACTTGCAGGCAAATGTACTCGATTTTGGAGGTTTTAAATAACCCTTTTATAAAGGATTGATAGTTTAAAATAGTTGGTCATAAAAATGAAAAAGAACTTGGGAAGAAGTGTCATGGTGTCCTTCAGATTTATTTCAGCACAGGTAAAAGCAACCTCCTCAGAGCTGTTTTCACCTGTGTCATTTGGCTTAGACAGTAGTTGGAAGAAACTTTTCGTGGGTTAATAACCTATTTCCATGTGCTAAGACATAAATAATATTTTAATAGAGCCGTTTCTCTTTTGAATATATGTTAATTGTTTCCCTCTAAGAATTCACACAGAAATTGGATATCACATTTTGGGAGGATATCACGTTTTGGGAGGATATCACCTCCCAAGAATTCTGGGGGATGGGATATGGTCAAATACTCATGAACTAATCAAACAGATTTGTTTACCTGTCACCACATTATTGCACATATATCTTTAATAAATATTCACTGAAAGCTGTGAGCTACACAAAGCAAGGAAACCTATCCGCTATTGAAGTTTGAGGGAGCCAAGTGAATAACTCTTCCATGCCCAGATTCCATACCAGTTAGAAAGATAAAGGAGTCAGGCTGGTAGATACCAAAATACCATCTTTATTACTGATGCATTTTGGAGAATATCGCTTTGGGTCTGCAGCCAAGTGGGCCTCCTGAAATTTTATCCCTGAATTAGATAAAACTACCCACCTTTTCTTGGCATGCCAGGATAACAGAAGCTGGTACCCTGCAGGGGAAAGCTGCCTACCCGCAGCAAGAGAGGAGTCCAGAATTCATGACCTCTGCAGACAGGCAAATCTCAAAGAGAACGAAGAGGAGGGATTAGTGAGAGAGCAGCAAGGAAGGCCTGGTGTATTATTGTAAGGGATTCTCTGAGTGGGCAGCAAGGAAGGCCTGGTGTATTATTTTAAGGAATTCTCTCTTGGTGATGTAACAAGAAGAGAATGAGTAAGTGTCCTCTTACCTCAACAGCTGCAGTAGGGTCTCCAAAGGTAGCTGAGACCTGGCCCCTGCTTACCAGGTACATTGAATGGGGAAGGAAGAGAAGGCATCTCTACAACTGTTTGAACAGTTGTCCTTCACAGCTTTAGCTGAGGCTCTAAATGCAAGTGGGAGCATATTTTTATGGGGCAGCCACATGGTTCCCTCTTGTTTTAACTGCCCCCCTACTGCTGTTTACTTTCCACATCTGAAGCTTCTTTCAAGTATCACTTTTAGGCTTAAAAAAAAAAGTCCCTATTTGACTGAAAAAATGAGAGGAACGATTCCTCTTCATAAAATGCTAAACAGAACTAGACATCTAGTACTGTACACACTGTAGCCTAAAGGTGAATTTTACCCTCAATATAAGCTTAGTATATTGTACGGCAACAGTCAGCTCAAGCAGAAGCTCAAGCATCACTGCTCCTGAAGAATGAAGAAAAGTAGAGCCGCTGTCATCACTGAAGGGAATTCATCATTATCCCTGTTAGTAATTTCATAGCTATGGAAATTGTTTTATCATATTTACAGAACCCCATAATCCCACCGCTGACCCTGCCTTTTCTACTTTCCCCATCTTCTTTCCCCTTTCTAAAAAACAAGCTTTTGGCTGGGTGCAGTGGCTCACATCTGTAATCTCAGCACTTTGGGAGGCCAAGGTGGGCGGATCACAAGGTCAGGAGTTCTAGACCAGCCTGGCCAAAATGGTGAAACCCCGTCTCTACTCAAAATAGAAAAATTAGCTAGGCATGGTGGCGGGTGCCTGTAGTCCCAGCTACTCGGGAGGCTGAGGCAGTAGAATCGCTTGAACCCGAAGGCAGAGATTGCAGTGAGCTGAGATCACGCCACTGCACTCCAGCCTGGGTGACATAGAAAGACTCCATCTCAAAACAAAAAAGCAAGCTTTTATAAAAAAGTAGACCATGATGGCCAGGTTGCTGCTTGCTCGCGATGCCTGTCCTTGGTGTTGGTTTTCTCAGCTGAACTTTTGGGAGCCACTTGTCACCCAGGACCTGGGACTGGCATTCTTTGGAAAAACCTGCCTGTGTGTGTTGTCAAATTGTGTTAGGCACTCCATGTTATTCTTAGATGGGCTCTGGAGTAAGACCAGCCTGTGTGCATGCGTTTGCAGTAGGCACCAGATAAGAGCTCAGTAATGACTCCAGAAGCGAGGGTCACAGCTCTGACCTGCTGAGTCATCTCAGCTCAGCCTTGCTGGCAAGGCCTCCCAGGCTGCATATAGTTTGCCTTTCCTGTTCACTGCATTCCAGCCTGTCAACAGCTATTTTATGAAGGTCTGTGGGGGCTCATGTAGAAAGGGAATAGGTCTGGGTGGAGGCCAGGAATCTGAATTTGTGTTATGTACCCTAGCTCATCTTAATTCAAATGTTTATAAGAAACACATAAGAACGGGTAACTCAAGCTTCTCCAAACAAACCAGTCAGCGTTTATTCATGCAAAAAGGCTATTGTCACGTATCACGTTTGGAACACAAAGGGTCTCAAAGGGCTTCCCATCCATCTTTTAGGTGCTGGGCTTTCTGTTTTCTACTGTGTCTTTTTTTTTTTTTTTTTTTTTTTCTGAGAGTGAGTCTTGCCCTGTTGTCCAGGCTGAGTACAGTGGTGAGATCTCAGCTCACTGCAACCTCCACCTCCCAGGTTGAAGCGATTCTCCTGACTCAGGCACCTGAGTAGCTAGGATCACAGGCATGGGCCATCACACCTGGCTAATTTTTATATTTTTAGTAGAGACAGGTTTTGCCATATTGGCCAGGCTGGTCTTGAACTCCTGACCTCAGGTGATCTACCCACATAGGCCTCACAAAGTGCTGGGATTCAGGCGTGAGCCATTGTGCCTAGCCTTCAACTGTGTCTTAATTCTGAGTGCCAACACCCTTCACTCCCCTTTGTTCCTAACTGCCAGGAATGTGCAGCAGCTAATTAAGTAACCTGTAGTTTGTGCCAGGAACTGTTCTAAGTCCTTGTAAATATTAACTCGTTTAATCCTCACAAGAATCCTATGAGGTTGGCAGCCATTACTCACTACTACTGCTACTACTACTACTACTACTACTACTACTGTTGTTACCACCACCCACCATTTAATGAGTGAGGAAACAGAAGCACAGAGAGATCAACTATATTGCCCACGTTCATCCAGCTAGTTCCAACAAAGTCAGAAGTCAAATTCAGACAGTCTGACTCTAGGACCCAGTGTCATAATTACTGCACATGGGGCTAACCTTGTTATATAGACCCAGTTACCACAGACTTACAAGTATGATTTGTATTTAAATAATATTCTGATAATATTATGTTTCATAGTTTTTTAAGTATAATTTTCTAGCACTTTGGATAACTAAGTTGTTGTTGTTGTTTTGAGATGGAGTTTCACTCTTGTTGCCCAGACTAGAGTGCAATAGTGCAATCTCATCTCACTGCAACCTCTGTTTCCCGGGTTCAAGTGATTCTCCTGCCTCAGCCTTCATAGTAGCTGGGATTACAGGCATGCACCACCATACCTGGCTAATTTTGTATTTTTAGTAGAGACAGGGTTTCACCATGTTGGTCAGGCTGGTCTCAGATTCCTGACCTCAGATGATCCACCCTGCTTGGCCTCCCAAAGTGCTGGGTTTACAGGCGTGAGCCACAGCACCCAGCTACTCATTGTTTTAAATCATGTATTGGCTATGAGCAGATGAGGAAGCGGAATCATACTGTGTATTGAGATTGCTGACAACCTTTCTAAGCTGCATTTTCTCAGAGTTTAAGCCTCAAAAGGGACATGGATCAATTCGTAGTCTGATTTCCTTCTCTTCTCAGCTTACAAGCAAATTAGAGGAATTCTTTCATGAGTCCCCCCTACATTAGTCATTTCCTGCTTTGTGATCCCACAGCATTTTGTTCATACTCCATATTTTAAGTAAATACTGTTTTGTAATTAATGTGTTTATATGTCACTTCTTTCCACCACCATCATTAGCTGCCTTGCCCCAACTGATTTTTTCTGGAGATGGAACCAGGTCTAATTTATCTTTGTCTTTCACCAACCAGTGACAAATAGATGAATCACATTGCCTGGAGAGGTTGAGGGATTTGCCTAGAGTAGCAGCCCTGAATTGTGAGTGACTTTCATAACTCCCAGCCATGTATGTATCACTCACATGTTGCCACAAAGGTTTTTGAATAATGTGAATTCTTGCAAAGGGACATAATTTTCCCATTATGTGCCTCTACACCAGCTCATTTATAAAACATTCATAATAGTGATGATGATGATAATGATGTCATCACCACCCACCCAACTGTGCCATTTTGAGGACCAACCTAAATGGTAATATTTGTGAGAGCTTTGGAACCGGCAAAGCCATCTATGTAGGTATGTAGATTGCTGTTACTCTCGTCTGTTATTATTTCTGTGTAATTTACAAAGTATTTCATATTCATCATCTCACTTCTCATTACACCTTTGTGAAATAGATGGCCTCATTGTCATTTCACAGACACAAGAGCTGAGGCTGAGTAGGACTAAGTATTTCAACTATAATCACAAATAACTGCAAGAAGACTAGAACCCAGTCAGCCCTTTTGCTTTCTTCCAGTACAGCCACTAGAACAAGGCTGCAGAGTCCCTCAGGGGTGTTGTCATTATCTTCTTTTGAATCTGCTGCATCTTCTGTTGTGTGTTTAGGTCCTCGGGCCCTTAAAGCGCTCCTGGGTGAGTGATGGAAAGAGACATTTTCATGAGAAATGAGTGAGGTCTTTCTAAGACCAGTTATGTATGTGTGTTTAAATGCTAGTCAGATTTTTCATTTTATCAAAATGCAGGGCTTGGACACACAAAGCTTTGTAAGACAAAGCAAGTTTAAAGTAGCTAACCATTTTCCACGTTGGACCAGCAGCAGCAGCATGTGAATGTGTGGGTTCAGGCAGGAGGGGCTAACCTCTCCATAGCTTTTGTCTCAACGGGGAGTTCCTTACCGTGACTCTCAGAGGAAATGAAGGATGATAAATCCAGCTGCTGCTTCCTGTTTCTATAATTCGGGGATTTATTTTTTTAAAGGGTAGAATGCTTTATTTTTAAACCAGTGGAAAATACCCTCAACGTGTTCCTTGTTAGTATTTCCTTGAAATCTAGATGCACTCAATTGAGCTTTAAAGGGGTGTGTGTGTGTGTGTGTGTGTGTGTGTGTGTGTGTGTCTGAAATTCCCATGATGCTGCCTGGGATGGCTCACTCTCTTTCAGTTTTTCAGCAATAACAACAACAGAATGAAAACCAATTAAGGAAGATTTTACTGGGCAGGAAGTTGTCTGTGAGATTGATGACAGTATCTGATTTAGAGGAGGCCTCTAATTTATATCCGTGGTATTATTATCTCTCAGGCTATGCTTGTGCAATTCAGGTCTGGTTTTTCTTCTGCTTGTGATTGTGTCATTAGTAATAAAGACCTGAGTCATTTAGGAAACACACTGCCTCCTCACATATCATTGTTTACAGACAGTAACTGGTATAAATGATTAGAATGCAACTTTTGGGGTTTGATTGTATAGCCACTGACTCTGTAACTAAAACCAATAGGTAGAAGAATTACATTTTTCCTGTGCCTTTTTTTTTTTTTTTTTTTTTGAGACAGAGTTTTGCTCTTGTTACCCAGGCTGGAGTGCAATGGCGCGATCTCAGCTCACCGCAACCTCCGCCTCCTGGGTTCAGGCAATTCTCCTGCCTCAGCCTCCTGAGTAGCTGGGATTACAGGCACGCGTCACCAAGCCCAGCTAATTTTTTGTATTTTTAGTAGAGACGGGGTTTCACCATGTTGACCTTGCAATCCACCCACCTCGGCCTCCCAAAGTGCTGGGATTACAGGCTTGAGCCACTGCGCCCGGCCCATTTTTTTTTTTATTTCTAATTTAAGAGAGAATGTGTATGGGGTTCCAATGGTGCATCATTCAGGAGCAGTATAGGAAATTTATTGGCAAATTCCCTCACTGATTTAAGAACCTTAGCTCTAATTTAAGTCCCTTTAGCCCCTTCTTTCATATTCTTAAAACCATAGCTAAGGTACCATTCTGCTTATAGTGGGTGAACAGTACATATTTTGTACTTATGAACCAGTGGGCCTAAGTGAGTTGTTTATTCTCTAAGAATAAGAATTAAGGTGACACTTTAATGAATTCGGAATAGAAAAGCAATCTTCACAGCCTAAATTTAGAGAAGAGATTATACTGAATATTTGGTCTGACTTTGTTAACAACTTTTTAAAGATAAGATTTTTAAAATGTGAGACTATGACACTTTTTGGAGGAGTGTGTCCGGCACACTCAATGTTAAGAACTCCGGGATTCTTGTCTCTGTTGCGCCATTTCCTTGTTACAGGTTTCTTGGCTATAAAATAAAGTTGACATTATTTCTTTGTCTCATAGCAGTTTGTAAGGATCAGATTAGTTGGAATCCGTGGAATTGTCTTTTAAAACCTGGGATAATGATAAAGGGCTTAGGTGATATCGTTATTAAGACAGTTGGGTTGTTGTTTCATTTCTTTAGACTTTATGCCTCGTGCCCTTAGGTAGCCTTTAACTACCAGCGTTTTGTCACCTTCACTCTAAGGGCTTCTTCTAATGATTTTTTAATTTGTAGAAGCAAATTTAATTTAATTTGATTGAGTTAATCTCTAATTTAAAGTAAGCTGAGGGGGCAGGTATGGGCTTCGTAGTGTCAGTCAGTTCTGGGTTTGAATCCTGGCCCATCATGCATTAGCTGTGTGATCTTGGTCAAATTACTCCAACTTTCAAAACCTGTTTTCTCTCAGTAAAACTGGAATAGTAATACTGCTGCTCAGGATGGATAGGACACCTTAATAAGCTCAAGTATGTGAGTGCTTGGTTATTCAGGAGGGATAGTTTCCTTCCTGTCCTCCCCTGCCAATTAGCAATAGCCTCAGTGTTGAATGGCAGGATAAAGCCCAAGATTTCCATGTAAAGACACCAGCAGTGCACAGCAGCTCCCTTCTCTACCCCATCTTTGTCCCTGTATACCATGGCAAGGAAATGAGAAGTAAACTAGCTGCTTTAGGTCACTGACAGTCTCCTCAGGAATAATTCATATTTCTTTTCCCACCTTCTCTTTTTCGGTGTAATCTGACTTGAGTTCTCTGAATGCTTGACCTTCCCAGGGAGTTTCAGTGGGTGAGCAAGCCTGACTCTGCTTGGATTACTTGAATATATACAGAGATACTCACTCATATGTTCTGTATTTTGTTTTTTTGTTTTTTTTTTTTTAGTTATATAGTTTGTGGAATTATTTTTCAATTCACCTTTTTTCCTTTAGACTTTTAAAAAAAGAACCTTTAAAAATTTTATGACGGGATAAGTACTATGGTGGTTAGCAAGGTTAGTGTTTACCAGTTTGCTGAAGGGAAAATCAAACAACATATGTCCAAACTCTTTAAGAATTTCCCAGCCGAATGCGGTGGCTCACACCTATAATCCCAGCACTTTGGGAGGCTGAGGCAGGCAGATCACCTGAGGTCAGGAGTTCAAGACCAGCCTGACCAACATGGAGAAAACCCGTCTCTACTAAAACAAAATTAGCCGGGCATGGTGGTGCATGCCTGTGATCCCAGCTACTGGGGAGACTGAGGCAGGAGAATCACTTGAACCCAGGAGGTGGAGGTTGCAGTGAGCCAAAATTCTACCATTGCATTCCAGCCTGGGAAACAAGAGCAAAACTCTGTCACAAACAAACAGAGAAACAAACAAACAAAAAACAGAATTTTCATGGAATTCTGAATTCCTCCATTTCTGTACTTTTGTGAAGTCATAGCAACTTGCTGCATACTTGAGTTCTAGCTCCTTGTAGAAATATGTTTGTATGATTTGATTTTATGCTCAAAATAAGAAACAAGTAACCATAAGAAAAACATCTCAGTACTTTCTCACCCTGCTATTTCCAACCTCTCTACTCCTTTCCCATCCTGAAAAATACACCCTCCTATCATACCTGCCTTCCCCACTTACTGTTGTACCAGCCTTTTCTTTTCGTCTGGAGCTGAGATTTGAGAGGTGAATATTTACCCTCCCACATCTTCTTCACTGAAAGTGCTCAGGCCAGAATGTCAAGTGACTCTCACCTGCCAGATCCAGCAGTCACCTTTACCCCTTAGTGTGCGTGACTTGCTTTTGACACCTGCGATACTGTTTGCCACTCTCTTCCTGAAGGGGTTGCCTCCTTTGGCTTCTAGGCCGACATTCTCTTCATAGTTCACCTTGTCCTCTGGCCCACCCTCCTTCTTCTCCTCTGCTAAATGCTTTTCTTCTTCCAGTTCCCTAAATGCTAGTGATCCCCTGGATTCTGCCATTGGCCTTCTTTCCTCTGTGTGTGCTCCCCTTGGATTATCTCATCTTGCACATATGGATTATTCATAAATATGTAATTCCACCTCAGATCTTTCTCTTAGGATTCAGGACAACCAACTGTGAGATACCTTGACTTAAATTTATTATACCGGTACCAGCCATTCCAACTGAAAAATTGAATTTGCTGGAAATCATGTTGACTGTAGAGTGGTTTTCTCCTTCATCTCCCTGCCTTCAGCCTTTACTCCCTTCAGTCCTGCTTCTACGTTCCTGGTAGAATTCTTTTTAAAACAGAATGGTGACCTTATTGCCTCACTTGTTAAAACCTTTCAGGGGTTCCTTACTGTCCCTTTCTAATTAGGGTCTGACAATATTGAATTTTCCCTTAGTTGTACTCTGAAAAATCTCCCCATCCTTCAGTTTTCCAACTCTCACTCCCTACCCCCATCCTTCTGTGTTCTGGAAAACAACAAAGGACTATCTTGCGCTCCAACATTCTGGGATTAGACCCATCTCTGAGATTAGACCGATCAGAGTCCTTCCTCCTGACTCCCAGATGCTTCCTTGTTTACATGCCTCTATAAAACTCCAGACCTTGGCCAGGTGTGGTGGCTCACACCTGTAATCCCAGCACTTTGGGAGGCCGATGCAGGCAGATCACCTGACATCAAGAGTTTGACCAGCCTGGCCAACATCTCTACCAAAAATACAAAAACTAGCCAGGCATGGTAGCATGGGCCTGTCATTCCAGATCCTCAGAAGGCTGAGGCAGGAGAATCACTTGAACGTGGGAGGCGGAGGTTGTAGTGAGCTGAGATTGTGCTACTGTACTCCAGCCTGGGGCAAAAGGGTGAGACTTTGCTCAAAAAACAAAACAAAACAAAACAAAAAAATCCAGACCCCTTCCTTTTCTTTGAGGCAGCCCTCATTAATTAATGTTTATAGCAATGGCTTGAATAAAATCACCTCCTTGTCTGGTGCGTTTTGTCTCTCACAAGTCTTACCCTGTTATCCTTGTTATAGTTATCATTATATCATTTTATGTTATTTATATTAACATAATCTCTATGTTTATAATACATTACAACATATTGTTTATAGATTGTTAGTATAAAATACTATTTTATGTTTATATTTCCACTTTTAAGTGTTTAGTGTTTGTAAAATACTTGTATTTATAAATAAGGATCAACTATAAGTCTGTCCAAATCTTTCTAGATGCTTTTAGTTAAGAGGTGTTTTTTAGTAGTTGGAGGTTTTATTAATTATGGTACCAACTAAACTGTTGAGACACCCAAATACAAGGACTGAAATAAGATCGATGTTTATTTCCTCCTCAGAACAGTCCAGATATGAGCAGCCAGCAGCTGGCGGGATAGCACTGCCGTGTTACACACATGATTTCTAAGGTTGTCCTGCTGTCACCATATCTAGCCTGCAGGAAAAAGTGAAAAGGAAGGCCAAGTCAAGTAGCATTGTCTTTATGAAGGTTACCAGGAAGTTAGTTGAACTGCTTCTTACATCTTTTGGTCCCTCTTCATTAGCTGGCCACACCTGGGTGCAAACGAGGCTGGGAAATGTTATCTCTAGATGGGCACCAATGTACCCAGCTATACTGGGTGATGATGGTGGCAGGTGTCTCTTACCAAAGAATGGTTTTGCGGGGACACTTAGTTCTCAGAGAACTATTTTGATTTAAAAGTCAACTTGGGAGGAAATGAGTGATTAAAAATAAAAAACATCTGGACCTACCCTAAAAGTTTCAGTACCTGCCATAAGTAAGTAACAGAACTCAATACTTCTTTTTTCCTTCTAGAAAAATATGCCATGCAGAGTTTATGTAAATTTAAAGAGTTGTTAGCTCTTATCCTGAACCAGTGCATTTGTGGTGAAAAGTGGTGGTACAGGATACGAGAGCATATTACAGACAAGTGCTTGCAACATGGAACCCTCTGTACACTTTTGTCTCATTACTTATATTTTCAAATTCAGTACAGTTTGTGGTATCGGTTTATCACCATCTTCAAAATATTTTCTGAAAGATAATACTGATACATTTTCTAAGTGGAAGAATTATCATTCCTTTCCTGCTATCTTGTATTCCTCACTCTCAAATGTGTTACATAATTTGGGTCAATTTCCTGGCTGATATCCCCTGACATGCTAGTAACAGAATTAATACATTCTTGACGATGTGCAAATCCTCAGCCCATGGTACAGGACAGCCTCTAACCACGAGCAGCTTCAGCTGTTTCGTGCTTCGTGCAGCAAATATATGTACAACTGTCATGTTGTACATATATTCTGATATGGAAAAATGTGGGAAATGTTGTTTTGACGGTTTGTGTCAATTTCATCTCTTTTTATATTCCAAATTTTTTACTAGAAAATAATTGTTATAAGATACTACCATGATAAAAGGTCAATCCCCTTCATAAAGAAGTAAAGATTATCGTGCTGTGTTATCTACTTTCAGTGGACTCTAACTGTAAAATATCTAAGATATGATATGACTATAGATTATTTGCCTAAAAATATCTAGACTTAGGTTTATATATCAGCCTTACATAATGGCATCAGACCTATCTAGCCTATGTGGCTTATAATTAGGGTGACAGTAGCACCTGGTTTTCCTAGAAAAGTCCTTGATTTTGTTTACTATTATTGCTTTTTGCTGGTCTCAGTTATCACAGTTTTCTTTGCATTCATGTACTTTATTGTCTTTTTTTTTTTTTTTTTAATTTTACATATGGTGAAGCCAGGGTCTTACTACATGCCCAGGCTAGTCTCGAACACCTGGGCTCAGGTGAGCCTCCCACAGTGCTAGGATTATAGGCATGAGTCGCTGCATCCAGCCATGTCATTTTAGATATTAGCACTGTTTACCCTAAATGATTCTGGGCAGAATGGTGGTAGTGGTCCATGCTCCATCTTTTCCAAACTAATTAAGATAAGCATGGATGGATCTTTAAGCTCTGGGAGGGCAAGGACTGTATCTATCTTGCTCTACTCTGTGGGGGCGGGGGGGGGGAAGAGAGAGAGGAGTGTGTGTGTGTGTGTGTGTGTGTGTGTGTGTGTGTGTGTACAGCACCTAGCACTTACCTAAGCTAAACATTTGTTGAAAATGTAAATGATAATGAGTTTGATGGCTTCATGACAACACAAGTTCAGTAAAGTCTGTGATGGGCAAGATATGTTGCTGCCAACTACAAATCCTAAATACCTAACACAGTGTGTAGTGTTTAGGAATTAAGTAGATTAATGAATGGTCACCTCAGTCTTATATATTTCTTAGCATTTGCAGCCTCCATCTAAAGATACTGTGGTCCATCAAGACATTAGACATTTCTACAATTACAGTTGTAACATGTTGTATATAAAGTCACAGAAACAAACTTATTTCTTGGTTATAATGATCTGCGTTTACTGTTTTTTGGTTTTATGAGGAAAAAAGATGACAATCACTGAAAATGATCACATCATAGATAAATTCTATCACTTGCAAGTTTTATACCTTAGTGTATAACCAATGTATGATATTTTAGGCTGGGAGTCCCACTGGATATGCCAGAAATGGCTACTAGATGGCTGAGATATCTGCTCTTTTGGGTGGGGCTGGAGACCCTTTCCCTGATTGCATTCGCCCTCCTCGGTTTACTCCAGGGTGTATATAAATGTCCTTTCCTCTGTGGGCTGTGAAGTGAAACAGATTGGGAAACACTGTTAATGCTCTCTACAACTAAAAATAGCAGGTGCTTAAATAAATGCATTGGCTCCATTGACTTGAGTTTGCAAAATAATTTTTCAAAAAATGTTATCTTGGGCCATTTTTTGAGAGTTAAATAGATGTGCTTCATCAGAAAGTAAATATCCAAGATTATCCAAAGACCATATCTTTAAAGAAGCAATTCATCTAAAATAAGTAACAGCATACTGAATTAGAAAGCATGTTCTCACATAAAGTTAGAATAAAAAAAGAAAGAAAGATAGTATGTTTGTTTCTATTTTGGACCTTCCCACCACAGGAAGGTTGAAGAGTGTTTATGAACTGTGGGCTGCTCCATTGTGATTCAGTCCTACATCTCTACTAATGCTTTATCACAGGGGAAAATGTTTTAAATTATAGTATCATAACAGTGGCTCTCTACTAGAATTCTACTAGTTAAGATAATTTGGGGAAGGGAAGAGACCATTAATTCCAAGCACATCTTAGCTTGTGAAGGGCTTCCAGTTAAATGTCCTATCAGATCTGCTTTTCTAAAGATCATTTGTTATTTTCACAAGAGCTGCACAAATAGATGCTAAGTACTTAGAATTAAATAAATCAAATGTGAATAAAACATTTCTCTGCTTGATCAAATCCTTTGAAATAGAACAAAAGGTATATTTAGCTAAATTTACCAATTTATCACTAAATCGAAAATAAGGACTTGTTTGTATTTGAAAGGCCAACCCTTTAGGGGAATTTTTATTTATCTCTAAAATATTTTCTAAGGTCAATAATGCATTCCTCTACATAGAGGTTATATTGTCAAAGGTCACTAATGATTTTTAAGTCTTCATTATCCTTTAATGAGATTGAGATTAAGATATCTGTAATATTTGACTGAAGTCTATTTTAACTCTGTCTCCTCATCTATTGGTTTTCTTGCTTTTCTGTACTCTCGTTTCTTCGTCGATTTTTTTTCTTCGTGTCAAAGCCTTTATGATTCTTTTTTTTTTTCATCTGTCACCACCACATTTCAAATCCTGGGTTTTTGTCAGGGACCCCACCTTCCTCAAATATTTCTGGACATTTAAATCCAATTATGGGAAGTTGTTAGGGTAGGAACATTCAATGAGCGGGCCTATCATGTCTTCAACATTACACTGGGTGGTAATGTGCCTTGTCACAGTGGGGTTTTATTTTCATTTCATTGATAAGGAAAATGAAGGCCCAGGTTTACACAGTGATGTGAAATATTATCTGTGTTTCTATTTTACAGGTAAAAAAGGTGGAAATAGGGGTGAAAACTCTAACAAGCTAACTCCTTAAGCCACATTCTTATCCAGTATTCTACAAACTTAGTAATTTAATTTCTAGTTCAATTAGCTCCATAATAGAGACTCTAGCCTATTTGTGTATAAATTATGCCATCTGTTGACTATTTTATACAGGTGTAAACTATTTGGCCTAAATAGCCTATTAATCTATCCATTTTACTCAATACCTTTTCTATCACTTACAACCTAGTTTTAACTACCTACATATATATCCTTTGCCTGGAGTCATGCAATAGCTGCTTTCCTGATCTTACATCTCCCTCACTAACCTATATGCTAAGCCCAGAGTAATCTTTTAAAAGGCAGAAATCTAATTTTCACCTGTAACCGGGGTCGTGGGATGCGGGGGAGGCTTGGCTCCCTCCCCCATAGGATGTGCCCAAGGTTTTTGGGCTCTCACTCACCCAAGAATGGGGAGAGGGCCCTGGAGGCACGGTGAGCTCGTTCAAGTAAATATCAGACACAAAGAGTTTTGCAGACAGCGATTTATTAGGCAGAGAGAGAGAGAGACAGAGAGAGAGAGAGAGAGAGAGAGAGAGAGAGAGAAGAGAGAAGAGAAGAGTAGAGTAGAGTAGAGTAGAGTTCCATGCTATTGTGAGAGGGGATCCCAGAGAGGGAAATTTCGTGCAGGTAAAGAGAGGGAGACAATTCCCATGTTGCTGTGGGAGGGGATCCGGAGACGGGGTCGGTATAGGTAAGGGAGTAGGGGAGATTTTAACCCTGGAGTTACTCCCATCCCATTCAAGTTCTCATCCAGTGAGAGGAGCTTTTCCAAACTTCCTCTGGAGTGATTGATCTTCGACTCTGATATTGGATTGGTTGCCTGGCCCGAAATCAAAGCCTCCTCCTTTGGAGCTTTTGGTGGGCTTTCTAAACAAAGGAAACTCCCCTGGACTTTCTACCTAGGCCGTGCGTGCGAGAGAATGTTAGACAAAACTCTAAGTTCCCAGATGGGGACGGGGATGAAGGCCTGTCCGGCATATTGCTGGGAAATTTCTGCCTTTGAAACCACGCCCCTTGTGGACTCGGTTTTTCTTGACACAATCCGTCACACCCACCTCCAGTTTGCAGCTAAAAACACGCCAGTGACTTACAACTGCCTCTTAGTTTGATGACATCAAACTGTGCTTCTAAGACCCTGCATCATCTCCACTGCATGTTCCTGTGACTCTTCAGGCTTCGGGCGCTAGTGCTCTTTCAGTTCTCCAGTCATTCTGCGTTCCCTCTCTTCAGAGCCTTTGCACATTCTGGGCCACCATCCCATAAACTCTTTCTTCACACCTTCCTTCCATCGTGATTTCCTCAGAAAATTCCTCCTGGATCTTGAAAACTG
This sequence comes from Callithrix jacchus, assembly GCF_049354715.1. Taxonomy (NCBI): domain Eukaryota; kingdom Metazoa; phylum Chordata; class Mammalia; order Primates; family Cebidae; genus Callithrix; species Callithrix jacchus. The sequence continues at coordinate 127,356,290 of NC_133508.1, forward strand.
AAGGAAACACCCCATTCTGCACTTTCACAGTACTGTGCAACCAGGGGAAGGCCCAAGCTTCCTGGGATCTGAAATGTATGCAATGTGAGGGGCTCTCGTTAAGAAAACTGTCATAAAATTAGAGATACGAATATGAGTACAGGACCTTGGAAGAGGTCAGTGTGAGGATAGGGTCTTGACCCTACTGTTCTTTCACTGCATGGCAAATCTACCTCAGCCTGTACCTCTTACTGGTAGCTCTTCACATTGACAATTTAATTTATACACGCAACTAGGTGAATATTTTTTCCCCTACACTGTGTACTGTGTGAGAGAGGAAATATGTCTGAATTTACTCCTCAAGCTTTCTCCAAGAATTTGCATAGTGTTAACACTTAAGTATACAGTATATTTTTCTTGGGTAAAGGAATAAATGAGCAAATGAATAATTAAAAGAAAACTTAGAATTAATGCTTATAATGCCTGCATAAAATTGGCTGAATTTCTTGGAACCCAAAGCCAGGTGGAGAACATCTGGGTTCCATGGCTCATACCATTTCATCATGAAAGACAAAATTCTCAGTACCAGGTGGTAAAGATGGATGAATGTAGGGTTATTTATATAAAGCACCTTATTCCACACAATGAATAATAACCAGCAGCTGTTACTCAGGGCTTACCATGTGCTGGGCACTTGCTCAGCACTTGCACATGGTATTCTGCCTTAACACATAAGGCATTCACCACTAACTCACTCTCAGTCAGAAATTTTGCCTCCATTGTCCTCGCGACGCAGAAGGGCAGAAAACCCCATCGGGACAAGGAAGAGAAGCCTGAGGTGCTGGCACTTTCATTGTCTCAACGGGCCTCCCTCTCTGGAACTCCTTCCTCTCTGCCCTTTTATATCACCTGTTATGTGCTGAGATGGTGTTTGCTTGCCACTGCCCTAGAGGTCATACTGGCTTATCACCTGCCTTCTGCTAGGAATTAAGTCTTGGTATTATCTCCTAGTGAGGGTATGCCCAAGCTTACCTTCGTCTTTGTTTTCCTGAAGAGTGCTTAATTATGAGCCAGACCGCATGCAGGTGGTCTATCAGAATGAGTTAGCGTTAAAATGACTTGTTAAAAAGAGTTCTAGTATGTTGCCCATCTGGACATTGAAAAATGCCTGTCAAAGTTGATCATTTTGACTTTGATATAATTAATGGTGAGTGACCTTTTCTCACCGACCGTATTAGGTTCAGGTTGGGTGCCTTCTGAGCACCCTTCTGGAGTGCTGTTACAGTTGTGAGTGATTCATTCTGTTAGCAAACCTTTATTTAAAGTTCCCAATCTGTGCTGTACTCTGAGGATATGCAGGTAAATGAAACTGTCCTCGCATTAGGCGGAGGCATTGAAACCCAAGTGGAGGAAGAAAGGGAGACAGACCGAACTAGCAGTTCTGCAAGTGTCCTGGGCAGCCATTGTCTGACTTTGCATTTATTTCTGGTCCTAATGGCTAGAATCTCCTAATCAACTACCAAGTAATCCTTTTAACTCAATAAGCTACCTATCCAAGGATTAGAATTTGTGTCTGAGTATTTTTCTCTCATACTAACTTTGAGAACTTTTTGAGGGTTAGTGAGATAAGCACCAGGCCAAGGTACTCAGGTACTTTTCCAGCAATCTGTACCAAATCAGGAATAAGGACTGACAGGCTCTCAGCTGTCTCTCACCAGAGCAGATATTTATGGGTTTATGATCAGAGGGGGCTTTCAGTAGCAAAAACAACTGGAAGAGAATGTGGCAACTTCCTGGGACCATGGAAAGCTGCTTGGGTGTCAGAGATATGCTGTGCCAGGCATGTGCTAGAAGAAATACTATTAAATGTCAGTAAACTTAAAAGGAAAATGGTCAGGTTTTATCTAAGATATCCATTTTACAGATGGAAAGAAGCAGGAAATTTTAAAATGCAAGCAGGCCGGGCGCAGTGGCTCACACCTGTAATCCCAGCACTTTGGGAGGCCAAGGCGGGTGGATCACAAGGTCAAGAGATTGAGACCATCCTGGTCAACATGGTGAAATCCTGTCTCTACTAAAAATACAAAAAATTAGCTGGGCATGGTGGCGCATGCCTGTAATCCCAGCTACTCAGGAGGCTGAGGCAGGAGAATTGCCTGAACCCAGGAGGCAGAGGTTGTGGTGAGCCCAGATCGCGCCATTGCACTCCAGCCTGGGTAATAAGAGTGAAACTCCATCTCAAAAAAATAAAGAATAAAAAATAAAATAAAATGCAAGCAAAGCTCCTGTCTTGTAAACTGGATGAAGGTTGAACGAAATGCTTCACTCAGTTTGGGATGACTTTCTCTGGAGCCTTTATTAATGTCTCTTAGCTGCTAGACTCTCTTTTAGGGACTAATGAAACTGTTGTCATTATCCCTTGCTTTTTTATGTTTCCTCTAAGTTGCTTTCTCAGTAAGGGCAGCTTTTAATTTTTAAAAAAATTATTTCCCTTTTGATCCCCAGAACCCTATAGCATAAACTCCGTAACTCTTTGTTAAGTAAAGTTTCTAGTAAAGGATACACTAAGTGGGTTATGTAGATACTGAAGCATTTGTGAAATTCTGCTGGCTGAGTTCACGATTTAAGGGAATGCTGGTGATAGCTTGTAGAAGAAACTGAGATTGTATGGAATAAAATGTGGAAGCCATTGATTTTAGAGCCTCTTTTGTATTGTTCTGTGAATAAAATCTCATATGTAAGCTCTCAAATGTGGGCCTTGACTTTTAGAATTGAGAACTAGAAGTAAAAACAAATTTACAGCAGTACATTAACACATTTTTGTTAATTCCTAAGATACTTTGTTTCAGACCTATTAACACGTATTTAGAGTTCTTTTCCTTAGCTCTGAAGCAAATTCACACTGAATAAGCAGTACACTAGGGAGAAACCCTGAAAGAGACACTAAAATGTAGTTTGTGTAAAGTTCTTTCTATATTTCACAAGTTATGAATTTTCTATAGACCTCTTCTTTTAGGTGTTAACTGGATTTATAAAAAGCTTTTGGTGGTTAGCAAAATGGATGAATTTTGCCCTCTAAAAAATCTGAGATTAGTGAGTTTTATATAAGGAATTTTTTTTAAATTTTCAGGTTTTTCCCTAAAAAATTTGTTTCAGTTGTTTCTGAATATCTAAACCAAAATAGCATTAGAAAGGAACTATTTTTTAAAGTATAATTTCTTATCATAATCTTTTAAGAGGGAGTGACACTAGTGATTTATGTTTCATTTGTATATAGAATTACATGAGCTATAGAGTATATTGTATACTTGTAATACCCATAACCATTAACACTTAAATAATACAGTAACACAGAGGCCTGTTGGAAAAAAACGAAGTCATTCCTTTTTCCCCTGTTGCTTCTAAAGCATTTGTTATTTTCTTTAACCAAATGTGTTTTTGGTATCTGATTTAGGTGTGGTATGTGAGTCTGTGTGTACGTACACGTACATGCTTATGTGTCTGTTGAGTGTTGGGGAAGTTTTATTATAGAGGTGGTGTAGCTCTATAAATTTTAATTTGTTCTCATTTGATTTATTTCAATGAAAGATTTGAGAATTTGATCCTCATAAGTCTTTTGTATGTTCTCCCATTTGCCCAGGTTGACCAAGAGGGCTGACTTATTTCTCTACAGGAAGAAAATGAAAGTTGATATTTAATTGGGTAGTTAATTCACGCCTACCGGAATCACCACCTACTGACAAACGTGGTAATTCACACCTGTAATCCCACCACTTTGGGAGGCTGAGGCAGGTGGATCACTAGTCCAGGAGTTCAAGACCAGCCTGGGTAACATGGTGAAACCCCGTCCCTACTAAAAATACAAAAAATTAGCTGGGCTACTTGGGAGGCTGAGGTGGGAGAATCACCTGAGCCCAAGAGGTCAAGGCTGCAGTGAGCCAAGATTGCACCACTGCACTCTAACCTGGACAAATGGAATGAGATCCTGTTTCAAAAAAGAAAAGAAAAACCAAGTATAATTAAGAATTATATTGATAAATCAAGCCATTTGCTTCCTTATACATTAAATTCTTTTATTTAAATAATATTTCAAAGCCATTTGGCTTCCTTATTTTAATTGGGTTATTAAGACCTCCTAGTGCAGATAAACTTTCAAAGTTAGTTTTATTTTATTTTTTTTTTTGAGACAGAATCTTGCTCTTTGACCCAGGCTGGAGTGCAGTGGCGTGACCTTGGCTCACTGCAACCTCCGCCTCCCAGGCTCAAGCGATTCTCATGCCTTAGCCTTTTGAGTAGCTGGGATTACAGCCGCCCACCTCCATAGCCCGGCTATTTTTTGTATTTTAGTAGAGGTGGGGTTTCACCATGTTGGCCAGGCTGATCTCAAACTCCCGATCTCAGGTGATCTGCCCACCTCGGCCTCCAAAAGTGCTGGGATTACAGATATGAGCCACCGCACCCAGCCAACTTTTAAAGTCTTAATTTAGGTGATTAAATTTTTCTGTTTTAATGCTAGGGCTTTCTTGTATTGCTCATAAGAATCTCATGCATATATGTTTTCCAGCAGTCACTGAGCTACCCACGGTTGCTATGGCTAACAAATGTGAATCAAGAGCAGGATTTGAATCCAGGTCTCTTGGGCATTGGAGTTGTGCTCTTTCTAATATCATTTGCCACCTCTTCATATAAATAATTTTATTTTTGAGATGGAGTTTTGCTGTTGTTGCCCAGGCTGGAGTGCAGCGGAGCAATCTCAGCTCACTGTAACCTCTGCCTTCTGGGTTCAAGCTATTGTTGTGCCTCATACTCCCAAGTAGCTGGGATTTTAGGTTTCCACCAACAGGCCTGGCTAGTTTTTTGTAATTTTAGTAGGGATGAGGTTTCATCATGTTGGCCAGGCACCTGACCTCAGGTGATCCACCTGCCTCAGCCTCCCAACGTGGTGGGATTACAGGTGTGAGCCACTGCGTCCAGCCAGTAATTTTAATTTAAAAACATCTAAAAGAATAAATAAAATTAAATACCAAATATTTATCATCAGTCATTTATTTCAGGATTACTCTATGTACATTGTACTAATGCTAGTTCAAAATGCAACAAATTGGCCTAGTCATCCTCTGTAATAAACAGACTAAAGCAGGCTTTTCTCCTCAATGATTCTTTTTTTTTTTTTTTTTTTTTTAATTCAGACTCAGCAAACATTTCTGGGGACTTACTTTGTACCAGACCTTGAGCCAGGTGTTCCTAATACATTACACTATGAGGTGGTTTTTATTATTAAGATTTTACAGATGAGACATGGATGTTAGAGAGATGATAACATAAGCAATCATTTAAAAACATATTTGAACTTAGAATGTAGTCTAGCATGAATAGCTACAATAGGCTACAACTATATCTACCTTCACTATCTTATTTCTGTTGAAAGGCAGTTTAGGCAGTAAAATAAACGAAGGTTGAGATCTGGTTTCTTTAACAGCTTTATGGAGATAAAATTTACATAACATACAATATACTTATTTGAAGTATATAATTCAGTGTTTTTTAGTGTAATCATGGGATTGTCCAACGCATATCTTCTGATTTTTTTAACTTGACTCGTAATTGACTTTTTCCATTACCACTAACCATACATTTGAATAAGAAAACAGGATCATAATTCTAAAAGGATTTTGATTCAACCCTGTTATTTTCAGATTTAGTTTTGTCCGACCAAAGTCCAATAACTTTTCCTTTTCAGTTCTAGTACAAAAACTTCCTTGACTTCCACGAGAAATGTTTGCTTACAGGAATGTTAAGCTGATTTTCATCTGTGCCATTGACAGAGAAGCTTTGGAATGTGAAATCCACTTTCTCGTAATGTAATTATTTAAGTCTTTTGCAGTGGACATACTATAAAAGAGAAACCAAAGAATATATGCAATTAATGCTTGTTAAATGTGCCTTTCTCAAGTTAAAAAACAAAAAGCCCTTGATAACCATTTATAGCCATTCTGAGTCCTGATTGACTAAGAATTTCAAACCTCAAGATGTGGATGGGATGCAGAAACCAGGTGCTGATCTCCTCTCTCATTGGCTTAACTTCATATTAGAAAGAATCATATTGTTATGGTGGGCATACTTCCCAAAGCAATATACAGATGTAGTGCTATTTCTATCAAACTACCCTGTCATTTTTTGCAGACTTAGAAAAAAAACTATTCTAAAATTCATATGGAACCCAAAAAAAGCCAAATCGCCAGTACAATACTAAACAAAAAGAACAAAGCTGGAGACATCACATTGCATGACTTCAAACTGTACTGCAAGACTGTGGTAACCAAAACAGCATGGTCCTGATACAAAAGCAGACATGTAGACCACTGGAACAGGACAGAGAGGCCACAAATAAAGTTGCACACATACAACCACCTGATCTTTGACAAAGTCGACAATAACAAACAGTAGGGAATGGATTCCCTATTCACTAAATGGTGCTGGGATAACTGGCTAGCTATATACAGAAGATTGAAACTGGACCCCTTCCTTTCACCATATATAAAAACTAACTCAAGATGGATTAAAGACTTAAATGTATGACCTAAAAAAAATTAAAACCCCAGAATAAAAGCTAGAAAATACTATTTTGGATGTTGGCCTTGGCAAAGAATTTATGACTAAGTCCCCAAAGGCAATTGCAACAAAAACAAAAATTGACAAGTGGGACCTAATTAAACTAAAGAGGTTCTGCACGGCAAATTAAACGATCAACAGTAAACAGACAACATACAGAATGGGAGAAAATATTTGCAAACTATGCATCTGACAAAGATCTGATATCCAGAATCTATAAGGAACTTAGCAAGCAAAAAACAATTCCTTTTAAAAATGGGCAAAGGACATGAACAGATACTTCTCAAAAGAAGACCTACATGTGGACAACATATATATGAAAAAATGCTCATCATCACTAATCATTAGAGAAATGCAAATCAAAAAGACAGTGAGATACCCTCTCATATCAAAATGGCCATTATTAAAAAGTCAAAAAACCACCAGAGGCTGTCAGGGTTACAGAGAAAAGAGAACACTTAGTGCACTGCTAGTGGGAATCTTTAGTTCAGCCACTGTGTGGAGATTTCTCAAAAAAGTTCAGAACTGTAATTCACCCCAGCAGTCTGTATTACATATATACCCAAAGGAAAACGAATCATTCTACAAGAAAGATGTGTACTTGAATGTTCATTGCAGCACTTTTCACAATAGCAAAGACATGAAGTCAACCCAGATGCTCATTGACAGTGGACTGGATTTTTTTTTAATATGGTAGAAACACACCATGGAATACTATGCAGCCATAAAAAAGAATGAATCATGGTTTTTTGCAGCAACATGGATGCAGCTGGAGGCCATTATCCTAGGAAAAGTAGTGCAGGAACATAAAACCAAATACCATATGTTCTCACTTATAAGTAAGAGCTAAATTACACTGAATATACATGGATACAAAGAAGGGAACAATAGACACAGGGGACTGCTCAATGGGGGAGAGAAAGGAGCGGGGTTAAGTGGGAAGCCTCCCTGTCAGGTACTGTGCTCATTAGTCAGGGATCCCCAACCCCTGAGGCACAGACTGCTACTGGTCCATGGCCTGTTAGAAACTGAGCCACACAGCAGGAGGTGAGCAGTGGGAGAGCGAGTGAAGGTTCATCTGTATTTATAGCCATTCCCCTTTGCTCACGTTACTGCCTGAGCTCTGCCTCCTGTCAGATCAGCAGCAGCATTAGATTCTCATAGTAGCGTGAATCCTATTGTGAACTGTGAATTCAAGCAATCTGGGTTGTGCTATTCTTAGAAGAATCTAATGCCTGATGATGTATCGTTGTTTCCCATCACCTCCAGATGGGACTGTCTAGTTGCAGGAAAACAAGCTCAGGGATCACACTGATTCTACATTGTGGTGGGTTGTATAATTATTTCATTATATATATATATGTAGATATATATATATATTTTTTTTTTTTTTTCGAGATGAAGTTTTGCTCTTGTTTACCAGGCTGGAGTGCAATGGCGTGATCTCGGCTCACCGCAACCTCTGCCTCCTGGGTTCAGGCAATTCTCCTGCTTCAAACCTCCTGAGTAGCTGGGATTACAGGCACGTACCACCATGCCCAGCTAATTTTTTGTATTTTTAGTAGAGACGGGGTTTCACCACGTTGACCAGAATGATCTCAATCTCTTGACCTCATGATCCACCCGCCTCGGCCTCCCAAAGTGCTGGGATTACAGGCGTGAGCCACCGTGCCCGGCCCTATTTCATTATATATTACAGTGTAATAATAATAGAAATAAAGTACGTAACAAATGTGATGCACTTGAGTTATCCCGAAACCACCCTTCTCCCCAATCCATGGAAAAATTGTCTTCCATGAAACCAGTCCCTGGTGCCAAAAAGGTTGGGGACTGCTGACCTTGGTGATGGGATCATTCATATACCAAGCCTCGGTGACTCAGTTTACCCTTGTTACAAACCTGCACATGTATGCCTTGAACCTAAAATAAGTCACTTGAGGATCATAATGTACTTCATATACTATATTATATAAATGTGTTTAATATACTTTATACACACACTCAGTACATATGAAAAGCTACTTTTGTTTTCAAAGTGCTTGTGCATCTTTAATTCAGTTGATGTTTGAAATACCCCCCTAGTAGGAAGGGCATATGTCATTATCCCCATTTTTAGTGGGTAAAATGGTATAACAGATACATTCATTCAAGCCCTGTGGCTGACATTGCTGGAAAGTGCTAGTTTTTCTGCCTTATGGCCTGGACTCTTCCTTAAGCCTGTACCTTGGTTTCCATGCCTTGGTTTCCATGCTTGGCTTACCTGTGAGGTGTGATATCTATACAGGGGTATAAGGGTATACTAGACAATAACTGGGATAGCATTAAAATTATTTGTGATTTCTCTGGCACGTCATTTATCTCATGCTATGCCTTTGCCCTTGCTATTTCTTCAGTCAGAACTGTATTCCCTCCTCTCCCCCACCTCACGTATCACCCCTCCTTCATCTCTAAGCTCAAAACCACACCTCTGTGAAGTTCTCCCAGTTACCACATGCAGACTTGGGCTTGCCCTGTCCTGTGCATCTGCTGTACTTTGTATTAACTTCGTGTTACTTTGTATTAAGGTCAGAGTGATGCCCTTACTATTAGGTTGGTGCAACTTTTGCCATTATAAGTAGTGGCAAAAATCACAATCATTTTTGCACCAACCTAGTATGTTGTAATTGTACACTTACTGCTTATCATCCTGCATTAGACTGGGATCTCCTTGAGGGCAAGGACTCTGTTAGACCATCTCTGCATTCCCTTCCATGGTGCCTAGGCATGGGCTGGTGGCTTTCTTGAATTCCCAGTGAATGTCAGGAAGGGATGGTGGCGATTACACAATTTCATTGCTTTGTCACCGCTAAGCCAAGGACAACAGTGAGGAGTTTCCTCCTTCAGTAGTGAACAACATAGCCATTGGATGATGCATGGTAGAGAAAAAGATTTAGAGATGAAAGATTCTGTTAGCTCTCTAACTTAATTAGTTCAGAGAGGTCATTTAAGCTTTTTGAGCCTCAGGTTTCCTCATACTGTTGGGCAGTAGTAATGTCTAGATGACCAGATTATGATACAAATAAAGAGATCTTGTATAGAAAAGTAGCTTGTAAACCGTAAAGCACTACAAATAAGAGAAATAAAGAAGAAAAGGTTATCTGGTAGGAAGAACATGTGTTTCGGCCTTAGGTGGGATTTTAAATCCAGACCCTGCTACTAATTATTTAAAGTCCACACTTCTGTGAGTCTATTTCTTCTCCTCTCAAGAATAAATAACAACACTTTGGCTGTTTAGAGTAATGTTGTGAAGGTTAAATAGAATTCAGGCAATGTTCTACTTGTGTTCCACCTGTGTACATTCAACTTTTTCCAGCCAGAGCTTTCAGATACTGTATGTTCCTACCTCTGCACCTTCTTTTCTATGGCAGAATCAGTTCTCTGTACTCCAGGGAGAGCAGGCACCTACTCTCAGGCTGGGGAAATAAATAGTGAGGGGAGACCACCAGAGGAAGAGACAGGCTTCCCTGGCATGTGATCCCAGCCAGCCTGGATTTGCCTTGGGACAGGGTGGAGGTGCTGCCTCGATGTCATGTCACAGCACATTCCTAGGACAGCTGTTTCTGCTGCAGCTTCTTTTACCATTTCCTTTGAAACTTTTTATTGAAGTGAAAGCCTACACACCAAAAACTTTTTATTGAAGTGAAAGCCTGAGTGTACGGATCACCTTTTATAAATTTAACACACCCATGTAACCAGATCATTTATTCTTGCTGCCGCCTAGTATTCTATTTTGAAAAGATACCACATCTTCTTTTAAATTCTACAGTTGATAGGCATTTGGATAGCTTCTAATTTAGAGCTAATACAAATGGTGCTTCGATGAGCATTCTCATACGTGTCTTCTGATGAATATATACCCATCTTTCTTACAGGTATATACCTAGCAGTGGAATTGCAGGGTCATAGAGTGTGCTTATGCCCAATTTTAGTAGATAATACTAAAACATTTCCCAGAGTTTCCCAACATTAACACACTCACCAGCAGTATTTGCATTCCAGTTGCTCCAGCATCCCCACCAGCACTTAGTATTATCTGCCATTTTAATTTTAGGAATTCTGATGGATTTTATAATTCGGTATAACATTTAGAAATGGAGCCATTCTCTTAGCCCCCAAAACCTTAAACTCAACTTTTGTATATTTGTTTTCAGGAATGTGTTCTATATAAAATTGGGAAGTTATATTAGATATAAAGCTCCTAGTACAGTGCTTGCCACGTGGAAGGAAATGACAAGTGGTAGACACTATTAGTGTCATCATTATCATCACTAAGTGCCATCTGTGTTCGTCAAGGATAAGAGTAGGGCATGGTGGATTACAAAGGTCACAAAGACATATTTTCTGCCTGCGAAAAGTTCAAGAGCTACTCAAAGAGATCAAGATTAGAAACAGATTTTTGTGGGGGTTTTTTGTTTGTTTATTTTTGAGACAGAGTCTTGCTCTGTCGCCCAGGCTAGAGTGCCGTGGCACAATCTCAGCTCACTACAACTCCACCTCCTGAGTTCGGGCAGTTCTCCCTGCCTCAGCCTCCTGAGTGGCTGGGATTATAGGCGCCCGCCACCATGCCCCACTAACTTTTGTATTTTTAGTAGAGATGGGGTTTTACCACATTGGCCAGGCTGGTCTCAAACTCCTGATCTCAGGTGATCCGCCCATGTCAGCCTCCCAGAGTGCTGGGATTACAAACGTGAGCCACCATGCCCAGTCTAGATACAGATTATTATTAGACAATATGATAGCAATTTGAAGGAAAAGGTAGTACTTGAGCTGGGACTTAATAAGAAAAAGTTCGATAGAAAAAAGAGAAATGAGCTGGAGAAAGCAGCGAGGGCACAAAACTTCTGGTGGGGGGTGGCTGAGTAGACAATGTGCTGGAGGAGAGGAGCTCATCTGAGGCTGGAGTGGTCGTGTGCTGTTACTGAGTGTTAGTCATTCTTGCAGGGAGTCTGGGGCTCCAGCTGGTGACCATGTGTGAAGTTACAGTACTCTGTACTCTGTTGCTGTGCCCACTGCCTCTACCTTTGAATTTTTCTTCTCCCACTGGGAAGGTGGACAGCCTCTTCTGTTTCCTGGGATCAAAGCCTGTCCTGAGTACAGGGTGCTTGAAAACTACAATTGACATTTCAACAGCTGCAAAATAACACTGACTGCAAGGATCCAACAGTGTCTCTGCTGTATGGTCCTTTAACTGTGTTTATGCTGAGACCTGGCTTGTAGTGTTCATTCTTGCATAGACCCAGGTTGCTTTGTGGTGGCAATTCAGTGTAATAAAATGCTCCTCTGTCCAATACCATCTGTTGATGTTAATAAATGTTCTCAAGGAATTTTTAGGATGCTGAAGATAATGAACAAGATCTCAAAATTATTTCATTGATTGAACACCTGCTACTATGTGTCAGGCATTGTATACATAGGACAAAGAAGGAAGCTGGACATAGTGCATGTCTTCATTGAACTGGTAATCCAGTGGGAGATCAGACAAGTAAATACAGTGTCATAAGGGCTGTGATGGACAGAGGTACAGAGTCCTGTGAGAACACATCCAAGAAGCACCTCACCCAGACTCGGGGATCAGGGAAGGCTTTCTGGAAAAGGCTGCAGAAACCTGATAGCCTAGTGAAAAGGAGTAGGGAGGAAGTAGTCAAGGCAGAGGAAACAAAGTGTTGGAGAGGCTGAACCCAAGGGAGAGAGTGGCTTGTTAGAGAAGCTGGCCGAAGTTTCTCTAACAAGACTAGAGCAGAGGGATCCTAGAGAGTTTTTACCAAGGGACCTAAGGCAAGATGGAAAATGGATTGAAGGAGGTAAAGACTGGCAGCAGGAACACCAGTTCTAATCATCATGATGTAAACGGATAACCAGTTTACATCCAGTTCTCAGTACACGGACTTTGAAAATTCACTTCTCTCTCAATCCTTCAACCCAAACATTCTGGCTTCTCTAGAATGAGGAGCAACTACAGTCACATGTCACTTAAAGGGGATACCTTCTGAGAAATGCGTTGTTAGGCAATTTCATTGTTCTGTGACTGTCAAGGTGTACTTAGACAGAGCTAGATGGTGTGTGTGTATATGTATGCATGTATGTATGTATTCATATGGAAAACCAAATTCCCAACACCGTTACTGAATATCAGTCCTTTCCCCTACCTCAGGAGTTCTCAGTCCCCAGGCTGCAGACTGGTACCCATCGAGGCCTGTTAGGAACTAGACCACATGGCAGTAGGTGAGCCACGAGCAAGCAACTGTTACCGCCTAAGCTCCGCCTTGTGTTAGCTCAGCAGCAGCATTAGAGTCTCATAGTAGCGTGAACGCTATTGTAAACTGTGCATGCGAGACATCTAGATTGTGCGCTGCTTATAAGAATCTAATGCCTGATGATCCAAGATGAAACAGTTCCATCCCAAAACCATCTCTCCCCACAACCACTGTTTGTGGAAAAATTGTCTTCTACAAAACTGGTCTGTGGTGCCGATAAGGTTGAGGACCACTGCCCTACTTGATCTATAATGCCAGTGTTTAGCATTGTATGTCACATTTCTGTGCGGTTCATTATAAAATGGAGTCTCACTCTGTCATCCAGGCTGGAGTGCAGTGATGCGATCTTGGCTCACTGCAACCTCTGCCTCCCGGGTTCAAGCAGTTCTTCTGCGTCAGCCTCCTAAATAGGTGGGATTACAAGCATGCACCACTATGCCCGGCTAATTTTTGTATTTTTAGTAGAGATGGGGTTTCACCATATTGGCCAGGCTGGTCTCATAGTCTTAGTCTCAAATGATCTACCTGGCATTCGGCTTCCCAAAGTGCTGGGATTATAGGCATGAGCCACTGTACCTGACCATTATAATCTATGGGCCCACCATCATATATGCAGTCCATTGTTGACCAAAATACCATTATGCAGTTCATGACTTTATTTAAAAAGTAAAGAAAAATCCTATTTGAAAGAAATCTGTTGTTTGTGTTACGCAAATGGCCCTTTAAAACATGGTCCCCAGGTAGGACTGTTATGTTCTTTGCCAGGGATAAACCTGTGCACAGTGTATTCTCTAGTCTCTGTACAAGAAGTAAGAGTCACTCTGGGCTGGGTGCAATGGCTCATGCCTGTGATCCCAGCACTTTGGGAGGCTGAGACAGGTGAATCAGTTGAGATCAGGAGTTCGAGACCAGCCTAACCAACATGGTGAAGCCCCATCTCTACTAAAAATACAAAATTAGCCGGGCATGGTGGTGCACACCTGTAGTCCCAGCTACTTGGGAGCCTGAGGTAAGAGAATTGCTTGAACCCAGGAGGCGGACGTTGCAGTGAGCTGGGATCGCGCCATTGCATTCCAGCCTGGGCAACAAGAGCGAAACTCTGTCAAAAAAAAAAGTCACTCTGTATAACCTGCAGCTTGATGCTGTGTTTTGTGCATTCTAGATAGGAACTGAAGAGCTCAGAACGACATGAGGTTGAGCTGTTTCTCATTTAGTTTAGCTTGCTATGATTCCAGTAGCCTTTCTTCCTGTTTACCCAAGCCATTCACGAAAGCAAAACCCACACAAAATACAGGAGCTCAGAACAAAAGGGGTTCAAATGGCCGTGTTATCTCCCAGTTCCCCTACTAAGGTAAAAATATTTATATTTCTTTTTTTCATTTTCTTGGTAATTTTTTTTTTAAACAATGACTGGATACCAGGCATTTCATACTTAAGCCCTGAAGTCTGGGAATGTGATTTCTAACAATTTTATGTTTGGATTTCTTAGGCTTGTGTTTATCTGCTTACATAAGAGATATTTTGCTTACAAAACTAACTATAGATGTGAACATTACTGAAGTATTCATTGTATTTTATTAAGAAATAATTATGTATCTGCTCTGTGCAGTACTAGGTATGTGGAAGGGTTTCAGGAAAAAAAATAATAATAAGACCCGGTCCCTGCTTTCAGAAACTTAATCTAAAACAGAGCAGAATCAAAGTACTAATGCCACCTTTCTTCATTGTGTCATCCAAGGAAGACACGAGTCATCAGTCACAGCACTGTTTCCTGCTGAATCCAGAATCAGCCTCAGAATCCTCAACGCAGCATTCCAGACAACCCATGAATAGATAAAAATCCATCTTCCATCCTTTATTTTAAAAAATACGTGCATTCTCAAAGTCTTGGGTACTTGCCTAGGTTTTTATTGCTTTGTCTTTTGCTCATTTTTAAAGAAACAAGATGATTTATTTCTTTAAAAAAGACAAAGCAATATGAATATGGAAACCCAAGAACCTCCCGAGAAAGCAAAATATAATAATGTGGTTTTTCAAGAAGTTAAAACTTGAAACATTTGGTTCATGTACGTAGAGAAGCCCATTCCCATTACTTGCCACTATAAACACAGTTTTTCTTGGTTACTTCCAGGATGATTGCCCTGGTACTTTATTACTTGTATAAACTAGTTCCAGTGCTATAAAGCTGACAGCTGGTAGTGAATAATGACCACATTTCAAGTTTCCTGGTGCTGGGGCTTCCTTCATGGCTGCTCACGTCACTTGCTTTAGTAGAGAGCATAGGTCTTCCAGGTGCTGCCATTCAGCATCACTGTCATTGATTATTTCGTGGCCACCTGAGCCTTGAGCTGTCTTCTTAATCCACATGCTTTCCACAGGCACTGCATCAAAGGCGAGTTTCAGCTATATATATTGATAAATCTCAAGTGGATAAGACTCCTCCTAAACGCTAGACCCTTAATTTCAGCTGTTTGTGGACACTTCCACCAGAGTGAATGGAGGTAACATAAACAGCTAACAAACACTTGTAGCCAGAGGGTGTGCTAAGAGCTTCACAATCATTATTTAACCTTTCCAACAACCCTTAGAAGTTTTCATCCCTGTTATGCAGATGGGAAATACTAGGCTTAAGGAATCACACCATTAGTAAATGTTAGGACTGAGTCTGAAACATAAGACTATCCAGAGTTCAATGGTATTTAATGGTATACACAGACCCTTCAATTTTGGCTTACACAAAATAAGAGTCATCCCACTCCTCGACCTCCAAATTTCAGTCTTAACTTTAAATGAGTCCAGCCGACAACAAATGCCATCCTGCTGTCATATCCTCCTTCAAGGTCCACTAAGTAACCACTATAGGCTTTATTTAGTCTGTCATTACTTCTTACCTAGAAGGCAGTTCTTACGCATTTTTCCCCCTTCCCTTGCACTAGGAGACAAAAGCTATATATTTCCCTTTTAGTTTATTTTCTACTATACTTATCTTGGATAAAAAGATAGGACTTGAGGCCGGGCGCGGTGGCTCAAGCCTGTAATCCCAGCACTTTGGGAGGCTGAGGCAGGTGGATCACAAGGTCGAGAGATCGAGACCATCCTGGTCAACATGGTGAAACCCTGTCTCTACTAAATATATAAGAAAAATTAGCTGGGCCTGGGGGTGTGTGCCCAGCTACTCGGGAGGCTGAGGCAGGAGAATTGCCTGAAGCCAGTAGGCGGAGGTTGTGGTGAGCCAAGATCGCGCCATTGCACTCCAGCCTGGGTAACAAGAGCGAAACTCCGTCTCAAAAAAAAAAAAAAAGATAGGACCTGAATAAGAAAACTTTAGTTCGGAGCAGGCACGGGATTTTTCTCATTTACTCTTTTCACTTGCATCTCTAGAATAATGTCTTTTGTCTTCTTGTTTTCTAGGAATGTTTACCCTTGCGGAAGTTGCGTCACTTAATGACATTCAGCCAACTTACCGAATCCTGAAACCATGGTGGGATGTGTTTATGGATTACCTGGCTGTTGTTATGTTGATGGTAGCCATCTTTGCAGGAACCATGCAACTTACCAAAGATCAGGTGGTCTGTTTGCCAGTTTTGCCATCTCCTGTAAATTCAAAGGCACATACCCCACCAGGAAATGCCGATGTCACCACCAACATCCCAAAGACGGACGCAGCCACCAACCAAGACCAAGATGGACGGGCGACAAATGACATTTCCTTTGGGACATCTGCTGTGACACCTGACATACCTCTCAGAGCCACATATCCTCGCACAGATTTCACAGTTCAAAATCAGGAGGCAAAGAAAGAGAAGAAAGATCCAACAGGCCGAAAAACAAACTTGGATTTTCAGCAATATGTATTTATTAATCAGATGTGTTACCATCTGGCCCTTCCGTGGTATTCTAAGTACTTTCCATACCTTGCTCTTATACATACTATTATTCTCATGGTCAGTAGCAACTTTTGGTTCAAATATCCCAAAACATGCTCAAAAGTAGAACATTTTGTTTCAATATTAGGAAAGTGCTTTGAATCCCCTTGGACTACAAAAGCGTTGTCTGAGACAGCATGCGAAGACTCAGAGGAAAACAAGCAGAGAATAACAGGTGCCCAGACTCTACCAAAGCATGTGTCTACCAGCAGTGATGAAGGGAGCCCCAGTGCCAGTACACCAATGATCAATAAAACTGGCTTTAAATTTTCAGCTGAGAAGCCTGTGATTGAGGTTCCCAGCATGACCATCCTGGATAAAAAAGATGGAGAGCAGGCGAAAGCCCTGTTTGAGAAAGTGAGGAAGTTCCGTGCCCATGTGGAAGATAGTGACTTGATCTATAAACTCTATGTGGTCCAAACAGTTATCAAAACAGCCAAGTTCATTTTTATTCTCTGCTACACAGCGAACTTTGTCAACGCAATCAGCTTTGAACACGTGTGCAAGCCCAAAGTTGAGCATCTGACTGGTTACGAGGTATTTGAGTGCACCCACAATATGGCTTACATGTTGAAAAAGCTTCTCATCAGTTACATATCCATTATTTGTGTTTATGGCTTTATCTGCCTCTACACTCTCTTCTGGTTATTCAGGATACCTTTGAAGGAATATTCTTTTGAAAAGGTCAGAGAAGAGAGCAGTTTTAGTGACATTCCAGATGTCAAAAATGATTTTGCATTTCTTCTCCACATGGTAGACCAATATGACCAGCTGTATTCCAAGCGATTTGGTGTGTTCTTGTCAGAAGTTAGTGAAAATAAACTTAGGGAAATTAGTTTGAACCACGAGTGGACATTTGAAAAACTCAGGCAGCACATATCACGCAATGCCCAGGACAAGCAGGAGTTGCATCTGTTCATGCTGTCGGGGGTGCCCGATGCTGTCTTTGACCTCACAGACCTGGATGTGCTAAAGCTGGAACTGATTCCAGAAGCTAAAATTCCTGCTAAGATTTCTCAAATGACTAACCTCCAAGAGCTCCACCTCTGCCACTGCCCTGCAAAAGTTGAACAGACTGCTTTTAGCTTTCTTCGCGATCACTTGAGATGCCTTCATGTGAAGTTCACCGATGTGGCTGAAATTCCTGCCTGGGTTTATTTGCTCAAAAACCTTCGAGAGTTGTACTTAATAGGCAATTTGAACTCTGAAAACAATAAGATGATAGGACTTGAATCTCTCCGAGAGTTGCGACACCTTAAGATTCTCCACGTGAAGAGCAATTTGACCAAAGTTCCCTCCAACATTACAGATGTGGCTCCACATCTTACAAAGTTAGTCATTCATAATGACGGCACTAAACTCTTGGTACTGAACAGCCTTAAGAAAATGATGAATGTCGCCGAGCTGGAACTCCAGAACTGTGAACTAGAGAGAATTCCACATGCTATTTTCAGCCTCTCTAATTTACAGGAACTGGATTTAAAGTCAAATAACATTCGCACAATTGAGGAAATCATCAGTTTCCAGCACTTAAAACGACTCACTTGTTTAAAATTATGGCATAATAAAATTGTTACTATTCCTCCCTCCATTACCCATGTCAAAAACTTGGAGTCACTTTATTTCTCTAACAACAAGCTCGAATCCTTACCAGTGGCAGTATTTAGTTTACAGAAACTCAGATGCTTAGATGTAAGCTATAACAACATTTCAATGATTCCAATAGAAATAGGATTGCTTCAGAACCTGCAGCATTTGCATATCACTGGTAACAAAGTGGACATTCTGCCAAAACAATTGTTTAAATGCATAAAGTTGAGGACTTTGAATCTGGGACAAAACTGCATCACCTCCCTCCCTGAGAAAGTTGGTCAGCTCTCTCAGCTCACTCAGCTGGAGCTGAAGGGGAACTGCTTGGACCGCCTGCCAGCCCAGCTGGGCCAGTGTCGGATGCTCAAGAAAAGTGGGCTTGTTGTGGAAGATCACCTTTTTGACACCCTGCCACTCGAAGTCAAAGAGGCATTGAATCAAGACATAAATATTCCCTTTGCAAATGGGATTTAAACTAAGATAATACGTGCACAGCGATGTGCAGGAACAAATTCCTAGATTGCAAGTGCTCATGTACAAGTTCTTACAAGATAATGCATTTTAGGAGTAGATACATCTTTTAAAATAAAACACAGAGAGGATGCATAGACGGCTGATAGAAGACATAACTGAATGTTCAATGTTTGTAGGGTTTTAAGTCATTCATTTCCAAATCTGTTTTCTTTATTTTTTCTTTTGGGGAAAGGGAAGGAAAAATTATAATCACTAATCTTGGTTCTTTTTAAATTGTTTGTAACTTGGATGCTGCCGCTACTGAATGTTTACAAATTGCTTGCCTGCTAAAGTAAATGATTAAATTGACATTTTCTTACTATATTACCTTTTTTGAGGGGTCTTAATTTACTTTGCTAAATTGGTGCAATATTGCTTTAACTCAGATCACTAAAGACAGACACATCAAGTCCAAACTTGTAAATTTAGATTTACTAAAATACTGATTTATTTCCTGTTTTAATTTAAAGCGCCTCAAATAAGCACTTCTCACAATAGTTGACTGGTACTGCTGCTTCTGAGCATCTCATGTCATAGATTTTGTACTCTTACAGACTTGGAATGCGGTAGAGGTATGTGGATTGTTAGAGGTTTTGTTTGTTTTTTAAGAATAAGTAACAATAAAATAACACATTTCTTAATAGCTTTTTTGACATAGTTTGGAGTTCTGATTATATGGTACATTTTCCTACCAATAATATAGGGTTACCAATAAATAGAAAATGTTTTCTAAAAATAAATTTTATTACAACAAAACAAAAATTTCAATGACTTATTAACACAACCTCCAGTATCACCACTATTTGGAAGATAACACGGAATCACAAGTATCACGTAATTTCTTGCCTGTTTCACTGTTGTTCTGGTGTTGGTGGGAAATAATAGGAAATGTTGTTCATTGGGTAGGGAAACTCTAACTTTCCCTGTCTATCTTAGTGATGAGCTGTATTTTCTGTTTGTGTGCAGCTAGGAGGAGTCATAGCCAGCAAAATGTTGGCAGAACATTGATAGAACATTTCTAATCAGTCTCAGAAAAATCAAACAACTCCCTGCCACCTGTTTAGGTATTAGTTGGCAGGTGTTTCGCAGACCTTTTATAGGCCTCTTTTCAAGAGAAGGGAACAGTTTGGCACTGTGACAAAGTAGTGTCCTCTCAATACAAAACTGAACTCTATTAATGAAACACTGGACTTCTGTCACTTCTAAGCACAGCTTGAAGGATTTTCCAGAGAATGGGCAAAGATAGACTCATATCTTTGCTTTCCTCCCCAGAACTGAACTCTGGGGGTGCTGGCCTGTGGCCAATGGAGGTGAAGCTTTGCCTGCAGTAGAGCCTATAAATGCTCTGAGAAGTATCATCACTAACAGGAAAGGCTGCAGCCCCTGTAGTTGAATTAGGAATTGATGCTGGCTCTGGCACCCTGGCCATTCCTCCTCTTCAAAGACTCGAGGTGGGGACTAGCTTATTAAATGTTTAAGTTTAAGTGTAATCAAACAAAAAGCAGGTGGCATATTTTCAGTACAAGGAAATTCTCTTCTACGCATCTTCCAGTTGTCACAGCATTCATTAATATATTGACTAGTATTGAGGATGTACCTGCTTGGTGCCTATCTAGTAAAAGGAACTAGGGATTCAGTGTTAGAATAAGTTCTGTCTACATGGAGATTTATATAGCAAAGTAGAGAGATAAATATTAATTATGTAAATAATAGAAATGTTTAATAACAATTATAGAAGGTATAGGCCAGGTGCAGTGGCTTACACCTGTAATCCCAGAACTTGGAGAGGCTGAGCCAGGAGGATGGCTTGAACCCAGGAGTTTGAGACCAGCCTGGGCAACATAGCAAGACCCCATCGCTACAAAAAAATTTTAAAATTCGCCAGGCATGGTATTGTACTCCAGCCTGGTGACAGAGCAAGACCCTGTCTCAAACAAAAACGTGTACAGAATCTGTAAGTGAATAATGGCAGGAGTGGAGTGAACTTAAAGAGGAGCTTCAGGGAAGTTTTGTACTTATAAACAATCCAGAACTTTCCCTTCCACCAGCCACCAAGGGCACTCTTCTCCCTGCTTGGTAATGCCACCACCTGAAATTGGCACAGTATTTTTAGAAGGATGCCACCCTATCTTAGTTGTAAGATAAGGAGTCCAGATCTTATGATCTTTGCTTTTAGGACCAGAACATTTGTCTTCCCTTTTTTTAAATAAAAATGACACCACCTGTCATCATCACTACCATCATCACAGCATCTTGGAGCTGTGATTGAACATTGCCTTCCCAATTCAGAAATCCTCATAACATTCTTGATGTCAACTCAAATGTCTATTAATTTCATCTGATGACTTTCTCTGCTTTATCTGGGAAAGTGAGTTTCTTTTTTCTGATCCTGAGCAGGGCATCTCAGGGTTCTAAACACCGTCAACTTGAACACTCTGAGAACCTGACCCTGAGAGTTCATTCCTTTGCGAAGGATTCCTTTCCATTATTGGCCCTTGATCCTATGAAATGATCCTTTCTTATAGATCCCAGCATAAGTCTCTTTGACTCTTTTCATGAATATTTTTTACTGATGACTTAAAAAATATGATGTAATCATCATTTGTCCAGACTAAGGTTGCGTAAGATACTATGTTTTCCAGTTTCTTCAGATGGCAAATTGGGTGGAGACAAAGTATAAAGACTCACTTTGCTTTTAGATTTGTCACTATTTTATTGTGAGCAAAGCTAATTTCTTTGAACCTCACTTTTCTTATCTGTCAAATGGGAACATTAATATAGTTCATAAGTTTGGCAATGCTGAAGCATTCTATTATTTTTCTGTTTGAACTAGCATAGCATAGCTGTATGGAAGAAGAATCTTACAATACTTGTGAAGTTGATGTCCACCAAATATAAAATACTGTGTTTCAGAATGTGGTGCATTGTTACTTTGGAAATATAAGGAGAGCAGGACTTCAACAAGAAAATTCCTAATTGGCTCAGAATGATTGAGTAGGGATTCGTTTCACTTCCTCTTGACTGGTAATAGGAAAAAAAAAAAGCCCTTTTTTTAAATAAAAAGCAAAAACTTATTGAAGTATAATTAGCATATAAAAGGCCATACATATGTATACCTTAAATATGGTATACATCTCAATGAGCTGCCTTCCTTTCTTAAAACAAGTGTATATAGAGTTTTTGAAGGGCAGGGGTGGCAGGACACCACAGTTCACTTTTCAGAGAAGCCATTCTGTAGGAACCACAATCTATGAGACAGTCCCTAAGTTTGGCCACTGGCACCTCTGCCCATGGGCTCTTGTTTCCTAAACGGTACTTGGGGTTCAATCACTTAGAACTGGTTGGTGTTAGATGCCTTCAAACAGTATCAAGGGGTACTTGTTGCCCAAATTTCTGTTGACTATTAACCCTTAATCACTTCCTTGAACTCTGAAAAGTTCACGGTCAATTGATTTAAATGCCACATTCCATACCACTGTTTGCAAACGGGAATACTCCAAAACGGTTCCTGAGAAATGCTGACTCATTTAACAGACCACTGGGTTTGGAAGCCTCAACAAAACAACAGAAAAAGAGTTGTGGGGCCAAGTATACTGTCAATCTGTATGTCCTCTTGAATTTATGTTGACATCACTTGGACCAGACATGGGAGAAAAACAAATTAGTATGTATAAGATTTGGCTTAATAGTATTTTCAGATCTTTCCACAATGTCTGCCATATCTGGGAGAGTCTCATAAAGTCAGAAAGAACTTGGTTTACTTGTGGTGGTTTTCTTTTTTCTCACCAGCACTCAGCTGGCTTGACAGAGAGCATTGGCTTTTTCAAGGGTTCGGAAAGATGAGCTGGAACTGTCACAGGGACCTCATTCTTAGTAGCACAGAGTTAGTAATTTAATAGTAGGAAGAGTTTATTCTGTAATTCCTGGCCAGCAAAGTCCCGACTGTTTGACATTTTTTAATATAAAGAAAGAAGTCATATCCTTTCTTATTTTCTGTAATACTTTCTCTGTCTCCCCTGGTCTCTACTTCAACCAGTAACCAAACTCTCAAAGTTGCTGATGGCAGCAAACTCCTAAGTGTCCTTGAGGCCAACATTCAATAGTTATTTCCATTCACCTTGTTGAATAAAAGCCAGAGTGGTGTCCTCTCACTAGGATTTCTGGCAGCACTTGCGTCAGTAATTCATTCCAATAAAATGGTCTCTTTATCAATTGAATCCCCAAACAAAGACTGTACAAACAAAAAGCTCCTTTCATGAAAAAAAAAAGAAGGGTGAAAAAAGAGCAAGCCCCTGGAAACCAGTTTTCAAAAGTCCTCTAACTTGTGACTACAACACGAAGAAGTGGCCCCGTCTGATTCTGGCCAGCTGTGGCTCCCTTAAAGCAAGGGCTCTGGGTATTCAAGGTGGTATCCACTGGGGCACAGGGAAGGCTGAAGCCAACGGGGCAGAAGAGCAGCAGGCCAGGAACATCTGCCTCTTAAGCCTGGCCTAGCCTAGCCTGAGATGGCAGTCACAGCTGAAATCGGGGAAATAAACCCCTTCACTCACAAAGCCAATAGCAGATCTCCATTTTTCATCCTTGTGTTTCTGGACATAAAATGTATAAACTGTCTCAGGTAATCGTCACCTTTCTTATGGAAATTCATGGGATTATTTGCTGAGAGTTAATCCTGAAAACTTTCATCCCATAGTTTCATCTACCCCCCCTCCCACTTCTGTGGAACTCCTGATGGTAGAAACTTCCCCAGCCCCATTTGCTGTCACTGTGAGGTCTCCTTCATTCACTCCTAAGATTCCAGGCCCTGGAGTGAGAGTGCCTGGATTTGAATCCTGCCTTGGCCCTAACTGCATGACTGTGCAGAAGCTTCTTACATAAGCCTCAGTTTTCTACTGTGAATGGGAATAGTCATAGTGCCTACCAAATGGGTTATATTGTGTGTCAATTGAATGAGGTGATTCATTTGAGGCACTGTGCCTAGCAGGTAGTAAGTATGTAATAATACTATTATTACTTTTATCCCCAGAGACTGTTCATCTTCCCTAATATGCATTCTCTCCTTCCTTGGTAATGGAATTTTCACTGTCACCTGGAACACAACAAAATGTGTATTAAAGCCAGGCAGCAGTGCATGCCCGTAGCCCCAGCAACTGTGTAGACTGAAGCAGGAAGATCACTTGAGCCCAGGGGTTCCAGTCCATCCAGCTTAGGCAACACAGCAAGACCCTGATTGTTTTTAGAAAACAAAATAGACCAGGCGCGGTAGCTCACACCTGTAATCCCAGCATTTTGGGAGGCCGAGGCAGGTGGATCACTTGAGGCCAGGAATTCGAGACCAGCCTGGCCAACATGGCAAAACCTGTCTCTACCAAAAATAACAAAAATTAGCTGGTGCAGTGGTGCACACCTGTAGTCCCAGCTATTCAGGAGGCTGAGGCAAGAGGATCTCTTGAGCCCAGGAGGTAGAGATTGCAGTGTACCAAGATCCCACTGTGGCACTCCAGCCTGCGTGACAGAGCAAGACCCTGCCCCAACAAAATGAAAAACATTTTCCAGACTTACTAGGGACTAGATGTGCCATGGGCTAGAATTTAGTTAAATTATAGCCAAGGGAGTGGGAAAGGAAGTATAATGTGACATTTCTGGATTAGAACCTTAAAGGAAGGGCATATCATCCTTCCCCATTCCTGCCACTTGAATTGCACATATAGAAGCCAAATTTAGACTGTGCAGACCAGGGCAACAAATCAATGTGGCACAGCAGCACAATAAAAGTCTGGGCCCCTGGTGACCAGGGTCATATAAAGGAGCAATAAACCTCTGTCCTGTTTAAGCCACGATTAATTTGGGGGCTCTGATACATGCAACAAATCCTAAAGACCTCCTAATCAAAGCCTGGACAGCCGTAGCAGCACTGGGGGCTTGTTAGAAATGCAGAATCTCAGATCCCTCCCCAGACTGATCGAATAAAAACCTGTGTTTTAACAGGATGGTGTCCAGGTATAGGCAAATTAAAGTCTGAGAAGCATTGTCCTATATAACACACCTACGAAGAACAAATCAGTCATCAGAAATGGTGTTTCTACCCCCACTGGGTTGTGCCTTTCCCATCAGCCTCCTGCTGGGCTCTAGTGGGAGAGGAAGGAATTGGGGATTTTGTTGGTGCTTGTGTTTTAGCCCAACTTCCAATCCCCATTTGCTCCTGCTGGCAGGCATGCCTTCCATGTCACCATAGCAACTACAGAGCAGAAAAAAGCCACAGTCATTGCGGGCTGCTCGAAGAGGCGATGGCAATATAGGTCATCCTCCCAGGAGTGTGAGATTTTGAAGGTCTATAACTGCCCCAATGGCATATGCACTTGTGCTAAGCCCTTCACTCATTGACACCCTTCACGTGCTCAGGTAGCTAAACTCTCCCATTCTGTTAACCTTCAGGCTGAGTCTGGTTTAGTTGCTTAAAGTTCAGTCAACTGTGGGATAACCTGCCCATTTTGAGTCTTTTCAGAATGCTTCTGGAAAACTGCCAGGTAGCCCAGCATGAAAATTAGCTAGAGTAGTTTTAGGGGAAAGACCTACTCAAAGGAATCACACGGGTGTTACACTAAGCTGCATAGATAATGTAAAGAAATATATTTTTTTCAATTTGCCATTGAAAAACTGTAAGTAATGCTATTTCAATACTTTAAAATGAGGTTCTCCACTTTGGAAGGCCGAGGCAGGTAGATCACTTGAGGTCAGGAGTTCAAAACCAGCCTGGCCAACATGGTAGAACCCTGTCTTTACTAAAAATACAACAATTAGCCAGGCGTGGTGGTGTGTGCCTATAATTCCAGCTACTCAGGAGGCTGAGGCAGGAGAATTGCTTGAACCCAGAAGGCAGAGGTTGCAGCGAGCCAAGATCGTACCATTGCACTCCAGCCTGGGTGACAAAGCCAGACTCTGTCTAAAAATAAATAAATACATTAAAATTGAAAACTGAAATGAGGTTCTGCCTGAATGAAAACTTGAAGATGTATCTCCTAGGGTTTAATTCAACTGTTTCCTTCAGCTTAGGCCTGTTACCTATCGGGCTTTGGTTATGAAGGAAACCGCTGGTTACTGTCCTGATGATAACCCTTCATGTCCCTGAAGATGGTGTTTAAATCGCTCATCATCTCCACTTCCCAGAATGTTGTGAAGATTATGTCAGCATGGTGCCTAGTACTCCCTGGAGATAAATATGCATAATCAGAGTTTGCTATTAATTTATCATCAAGGTAGGAAATCCAGTTGAAGAGAGCATTTTCATCTCTGCCTTAGAAGTAGCTGACACATGAATTCAAGTCTACACCTTCCACTTATCAATCCTAAATAACTACTGTTCTTTAGAGGATTATATGTTTCCATTTCTGAAGATAAAAGGTGATATTCGAACTGAATTGGGCTGGGTGCAGTGGCTCAGGCCTGTAAATCCCAGCACTTTGGGAGGCCGAGGCAGGAGGATCACCTGGGGTCAGGAGTTTGAGACCAGCCTGGCCAACATGGCAAAACCCCATATCTACTAAAAATCTAAAAATTAGCTGGCATGGTGGTGCGTGCCTATAATCCCAGCTACTCAGGAGCCTGAAGCAGGAAAATCACTTGAACCCAAGTGGTGGAGGTTGCAGTGAGCCAAGATCGCACTACTGCACTGCAGTCTGGGTGACTGAGCAAGACTCCATCTCAAAAAAAAAAAAAAAAGTGAATTAGACAATATAAGTAACAATAGTAATAGCTCTGACTCTATGCCAGATGGACATTTGACTTGTATCACAGCCAACCAGGAAAGTGAGTTATTTCTATTTTACAGATAAAGAAACTGTGAAGTTACACAATCTGTCCGTTACCCAGCCGGCAGGAGACAGGGGCACTGCTAAATCAGGCAATGTGCATATTTTATTGAATCCTCACAAGACCACTAACAGAAAGGCTTTATCATCGTCTAAGAGATGAACAAACCTAGAGAAGTTGACCTGTCTCTGTTCTCACATTGTAAATAGCAGATACTAGTCTCTGATGCAGGCACCTCTATAACCAGGGAGGTGTTGTTTAGGCTCTTCCACTAAAATACCCAGCAGATGACTGTTGCTCTGTCAGCAGTTCAAAAAGATGTTTTGAAATCTGTGTTGACATCCGGTTACATAAATATGCCCCAAGCTAGGATTTTTCTTCATTCTTTAGCGTTTAGAGAGAAGTTTTGATGTGTCTCATCATCTGTCCTTAGCGTTTCAACTTGCTTCCTCTGTTAGGCTGTTGACAGTCTGAAAGGGCAATCCACCCAAGGTCATGAAATTATTTTCCCTCACTAAATGTTAAAAGCATGACCATCTTTACTCATGGTCATTTACTCAGAAATGAGAAAGCTCTGTCTCAGCTGTTTGATGCAGAGTCAGTGTGGTAGAGAGTGACATTCAACAGATCCAGAAAGGTGGGTGCAGGAAAACACTGTAACATTTTCTAGGCCCTCTGGGCAGATGTGACTTTTCTTTCCACCATGGCATTTCAAACACGGATTCTTCAGCTGTTACCAACCCATGCGGCAGCAGGCGTCTGCATCGCCCTGACCTTTATTTTTACTGGATCTTTTTCTTTTTCTCTTGATGGTCACCGTACTCCACCATCTGGGCTGGGACAAGAAATCAAATACTTGCGGTCCGTGGGGAGGAAGGACCCAGTTTCACATGGAAGAAACTGCTTAGAGAAAGAATGAATAAAGTTGAGGACACTCTCCCACCCCTGCTGATACATATACATGTACCCCTTCCAGATTTGCATTTCATTTCAAAACCTCCAGGAGGTTTCCTTTTTTTTTTTTTTTTGCCTACCTTCCTCCCTTATCCATTGTAATCTGTTC
Source organism: Callithrix jacchus (assembly GCF_049354715.1). Taxonomy (NCBI): domain Eukaryota; kingdom Metazoa; phylum Chordata; class Mammalia; order Primates; family Cebidae; genus Callithrix; species Callithrix jacchus. The sequence goes on from NC_133508.1 coordinate 127,384,075, forward strand.
TAATTCCTCAACCCAAATGAGCTCAGTTTAGCAGAGTAAATTTTAAACAAAACATGACTTGTCAGATGGAAAGCATTTGTGTGTCTTTTATATTTTTGACCCCTTGTAAAAGTGGGCAGAGCTTTTACGGGATAACAAAGTATTATATACAATCAATATAAGCAGAATCTTCCCATTCACTAGGACTAAAACTATAGTCAGTAGTGACTGAGAAAAGTCTGCCGATGGAGCAAGTAGCTAAGAGGAGGCCAGGAAAGATGTTTTAAAATATTGTAAACAGTTATTCTTTTATTTACAGAATAAAATTAGCGCAATGACACATTCTAAGTATGGCCTTAGTTCTTCTGCCAGCCAGAGCTAAAGCCATAGCAAATAACACGTGTGCTCAGTTGCAATGAATTGAGACCTATTGCAGTTGCTTTTGAGAAGATTACAAGAGGTTCTAAGTTGGTTCTAACCATACTGAAGGGTTGTTTTTTGTTTTTTTGAGTGTCTCAGTTTGTTGCCAGGCTGAAGTGCAGTGGCGTGATCTCAGCTCCTACAACCTCCACCTCCTGGGTAGAAGAGATTATATACCTCAGCTTCCCAAGCAGCTGGGACTACAGGCGCCCACCACCATGCCCAGCTAATTTTTGTATTTTTAGCAGAGATGGGGTTTCACCATGTTAGCCAAAATGGTTTCAATCTCTTGACCTTGTGATGCACCCACCGTGGCCTCCCAAAGTGCTGGAATTGCAGGTGTGAGCCACTGCGCCAGCCATACTGAATTTTTAGTTGCTAAAATCCTCCTCATTTAATGAAACTAAGTTAATTTTCTTAGCGTAAAACTTAGCTCCCTCTGTATAAAAAGCCTCCTGCCAGCAGCATGACTATCTGCTCATGTCATTAGAACTGGGAAGCTGCAGAATATGGTGGTTAGAGTTTAAGCTACTGGAACTGCCTCCTTAAAGCCAAGTTACTTAACAAGAGTGTGTTTTTGCTTTCTCATCTGTGAAAAGAGGTTAATGATAATATTTACCTTGTAGCATAGCTGTGTGTATTAAGTGAGTTAACACATGAATTGCTTAGGACAATGCCTGGCATGTTGAATGCTTAATACACATAAGTGATTTTCATTAATAATATTTCTATAATAGGACTTTTGAGGCCAAGGCAGGTGGATCATGAGGCCAGGAGTTTGAGACCAGCCTGGCCGATATGGTGAAACCCTGTCTCTACTAAAAATATAAAAATTAGCTGGGCATGGTGGCACACACCTGTAGTCCCAGCTACTCGGGAGGCTGAGGCAGAAGAATCACTTGAACCCGGGAGGTGGATATTGCAGTAAGCCGAGATTGTGCCTCTGTGCTCCAGCCTAGGTAACAGAGTGAGACTCCATCTCAAAATATATATATATTTCTACATTATTTGAGAGATGTATCCATCATTGAAACCTGGAAAAAAAGCTATTCAAATAGAAGATTATACAAGAAATGAGGAAATAGACACTGCCCAAGTAAGAACTAATTTTGCCTTTCTCTCAAAAGACAGAAAGGTCAAGTCACTGGTGACTTAATGTGTCACAGACAGCTTCCTATTCATGCATTAATTCGTGTATTTTGCTTAGTAAATCAGGGTATTCAGACATTGTAATACCAAGAACTCTCTTGGGTTGGTTAGGATTCTTTGTAAATAGTTCTCTAAACTTGGGTCAGACCCAATGACCTATTGGTGAAAGACCTGAAGACAGATTTTCAAAGAATAGCAGCAAGGAACTCTGAGTTGGGGTAATTTATTGAGTCTTTGTCTTAGCCTTCTTTGTGTTGCTATAACAGAATACCAAAGACTGGGTAATTTATAAAGAAATTTTTTTTCACAGTTCTGGAGGCTGGGAAGTCCAATATCAAAGTGCCTGCATCGAGGACCTTCGTGTTGCATCATCCCATGGCAGAAGACAGAAGGGCAAGAAAGCAGGAGAGCCAGGGCAAGAGAAAGAGGGCTAACCTCATCCGTTTATCAGAACCCACTCCTGAAACAACAGCATTCATCTGTTCATGAGGGCAGAGCTCCCATGACCCCATCACATCTTCAAGTTTCCACCTCTCAACACTGTTGCATTGGGGGTTAAATTTCCAATACATAACCTTTGGGGGACACATTCAAACCACAGCAGTTCTCAATAACAAATGTTGACTGTTTCTGTTGGACAAGGGATGAGGAATCTGCTGCTGGGCTGAGCAGTATTTTGCATCTCTTTTTGATTAACTTGAAACTTAGACTGGTCATTGGGACTAAAAGTGTTCTACCTTTTTAGTCTATTAAAAAATATGAAAATTCATCTCTGTGACCACAGATATTAATAGTTGGTCATTTGCTTTCTTCAAAGAATTTATTTGAAATATATTTATATTATAGTTTTAAAATATCGGATCCATAAAAGCCCAAGCTTGCAGAACAGATGACTAAGGGTATGATTTGCAAAACAAAAAGAATCTTTTCTTCTATTCATCAGGGTTAGCTCCTCTAGAACTCAGAAAAAAAGTGCTTATATACAGCATTTAGGAAATGAAACCACTGGTTACAGCAAAGCATACTTGCGGCACTTTTTAAATGAGCTCATTTAAAAGTACAATCCAGCTGAGTGTAGTGACTCATGCCTGTAATCCTAATGCTTTGGGACCCAGCCCGAAGCTGATGAACCATTTGAGCCCAGGAGATTGAGACCAACCTGGGCAACATCGTGAGATCCCGTCTCTACAAAAAAAAAAAAAAAAAATTTAAGAAACACTAGCTGAGCATGATGGTGTGCGCCTGTGGTCCCAGCCACTCAGAAGGCTGAAGTTGATGGGTTTCTTGAGCCCAGGAGGTCGAGGCTGCAATAAGTGAAGATTGCACCACTGCATTCCAGCCTTGGCAACGAAGACCCTATAAGTAAGTCTATGATATTTTGTAATGGTAGCATGGGCCTATTAGTACAGAAGACATGCAGAAGTTTACCTGAAGTTGCAAAGACAAGTTGGAATGATGTGATACTGGAGCACAGTAAATGGAGACAGAATTGAAGGACTTGGGGTTAGAGAGATAAAGGGATAAGTAGTTTAAAAACAAACAAAAACAAAAGAAACTATCCACACACACTTTCTCTGAGCATCTTTAACCATTCCTCCATCTTTTGCCTGCTAAGGAAGAACCAAAAAAAGTGCCTAATCACCTGCTCTTTGTCATTGGAACTGAGAAGCTGCAGAATTTCGTGGCCGCTGGAACTGCCTCCTCAAAGGCATGTTACCTAACATGAGTGTTAGCTTCTGCTTCCTCATCTGTGAAATGGGGTTACTCATGGTATTTTCCTTGTAGCATAGCTGTGTAGATTAAATGAATAAACATATGAAGTTAGCTTTTACAAGATAACACAACTCATATAACCTTTCCACTGCAATTTTAACACTGTTACAATCCACAGTAAGATGTAAACAATGATGAGACATAAAGGATTATCTGAGAAACTGTGAGATCTCAACTTTACTTAAGATTTAGTTCTATCTGTTGCATTTTTAAACCTAGAAACAGACCATGAGGCATGCAGGATTTAAATAGAGCAGACTTTTGCTGTTGTGTTATATTAAATATCAACCCTCCACTCCACCAACTCTTTGTTTAAAAAAAAAGCCCTTTAGAATTCAGTTGTACCAACAAAAAAAGGGTGGAAATGGGGAGACTGGGAAAGCAGAATAACTTAAGGAGACTGGTCAAACCAGTCATTTCTTCAAGAAATATTAACCGAGCTCTTACTTCATATAAGCCAGGCAACATGCACGGTTGTGAAGTAAATCAGATGTACTTGATCCCTAGCAAAAACGATTCAATCCATGCTTTGCTTTCTGTTCTTGTCCCCTCCATTCCCTACTCCCATCTGTTGTCAGATGCCATTCTGCAGAGGTGCAATTAAGAGTGGGCTTAAGCCTGGCCAAGATGGTGAAACCCCATCTCTACTAAAAACATAAAAATTAGCCGGGCATGGTGGCACACACCTGTAATCTCAGCTACTCAAGAGGCCGAGGCAGGAGAATACAGGTATCTCGGTTCTCAGCTAATTCAAGGATGGTGGCCTGCGGGGACTTGTACTTCTCGTCAGCTACAATCTCTTCTTCCCACCCTTTTATTTTTTTCTCCCTCTTCTCCCTTTCCTTTGTACCCTACAAGTTTGCATTAAAGGTCCCAGCTTATACTTGTTTGCTTATTCTTATGTAGGCTTCTAAGTGTTCTGATTCCTTTTTTCCTGATTACAGAAATAACACATGTTCATTGTTACACAAAAATCAAATGTTGCAGAAATGCGTGGCCTTTGAAAATATGTCACTCCACCCTTCAAAACTCCACATTGACTTTCTTTTAACACAGAATAAAAGAGTAAAAGGCAGTCTTTCAAAGGCCTGTCGATTTGCATCCCCCTTACCTCTCTGACCCCATGTCCTCCAATTCTGTCCTTTTTTACTGTGCTCCAGTACCACAGCCTTCTAGCTGGCCTTCGCAGCTTCAGGTAAACTTCAGCATAGCTTCTGTATTAGTAGGCCCTGGCTGCCATTACAAAATACCATAGACTGAATGGCTTAAACAACAGAAATGTATTTTCTCGGTTTTAGAGGCTGAAGTACAAGAGCAAGGCTCCGATCCATTTGGTTTCTGGTGAAGTCTTCCTTCCTGGCTTGCAATCAGCTACCTACTTGCTATGTCCCCAACCTGGCCTTTTTTCCATGAGTGCATTGGGAAGACCAGGGACTTGGGAGAGCTCTGTGGTGTCTCTTCTCATAAGGACACTAACCCTATCAGTCTGGGTGCGGTGGCTCAAGCCTGTAATCGCAGCAATTTGGGAGGCTGAGGCAGGTGGATCACGAGGTCAGGAGTTCAAGACCAGCCTGGCCAAGATGGTGAAACCCCATTTCTACTAAAAAAAAAAAAATATCCGGGCGTGGTGGCACATGCCTGTAATCCCAGCTACTCAGGAGACTGAGGCAGAAAGTTGCCTAAACCCGGGAGGCAGAAGTTGCAGTGAGCTGATACAGCGCCACTGCACTCCAACGTGGGTGACAGAGGGAGACTCCATCTCAGGAAAAAGAAAAGAAAAAAAAAAAGAACACAAACTCTATCAGATAAGACCCCATCCTTATGACCTTATTTCATCTTTAGTATTTCCCTGTCGGCTCAATCTCCAGATATGGCCACACAGGGTGTTAGGGCTTCAAAATAAAAGTTGGGGGAGAACACAAACATTCAGTCCACAACAGCTTCCTTCTTCAAGTTGTTGCTCAAGTATTACCTTGCCACAGAGGCTTTCTCTTAAAAACACTGATTTATTATTTCTAACAACTAGGTTCCCAGGGTCATCTAGGGAGGCAGCAGTCATCTGACAGCTGGATTGGGACCAGAGGGTGTAAGACTGCCTCACTTGCATGGCTGGAGCCTTGGTGCTGATGTTGGTGGGGCCTTTCTTTTCATGTATCTCATCCTTCTTTGGTCTAGTCTGGGATTCCTTACACAACAGCAACAATTTTCAAAAGTGGAAGCTTCAGTTTATGACCAGACTGGCCAACATAGCCAGACCCTGTCTCTACAAAAAATAAGTTAGCCAGTCGTGGTGGTGCATGCCTATAGTCTTAGCCACTTGCGAGGCTGAGGCAGGAGGCTCTCTTGAGCCCAGGAGTTTGAGGCTGCAGTGAGCTTTTATCATGCCACTGCACTCCAGCTTGGGCAACAGAGAGAGACCCTGTCTCTTAAAAAAAAAAAAGTGGAAGCTTCAAGATCTCTCAGGGCCTTGGGTCCTGATTGGCAAGTTAGAAACTGACAGAGTCCATTTTGAGGGTGTGCAGACATGGGAAGGCATGATTTATGAGGGACCACGATTCTAACAGGCTGCCACACCATCCGATTTAAAATTGCAACCTCGCTCTTGTTTTACTCATAATTTTTATCCTCAGCTAACTACAAATCCTATAGAAAGAGAAATATTTATTTGTTTTTGTTCCCCCATTTATCTCCAACACCTAGAATAGAACCTGGCCTGTTGTAGGTGCCTAATAAATATCTGTTAAACAACTGAATACATGAATTTGAAAATGCTTTCCAGAATGCATCATTTTAGATCTTATACCATTATGCATGCTTTTACTGTTAAATAGCACTTTCCCCTAAAAGATCTTGTCTTGCTTTTTACAACAATCTCACTAGGCAGTCAGGGCAAATATCGTTAATCCCATTTTATAAATGAAACTGAGGCCTAGACAGGGGAATGATTTGCCTAAGGTCACATAGCTAATAGGAAGTGAGGTTGTGACTTCACATCCCAGGGTTTCTACCAGCCATCATGCAACCCCAGGTGAAATGCCTTCTCACTCCATTTCATTTCTCTCCCCAGGGTTTTGTGCTTGGGAGGCTCTGTTCATTGTTTTTGTTAGCCAGCTAGCTTTGTGCCATGGGGCCAAGAGGAAAAGAAAGCATTTTTAATTTTTCTGATCTCTCTCCATGGAGGCCAAAACCTAAAGGTCTCAATGATCCAGAGTCATCAAGACACAAAAAGGTGAAGGTGTCAGGACACTTCTTTATGGACCTTGTCCCTGGATTGTGTTACACTGTTTGCATAAAGTTAAACTTTAAATCTGCGTATCTAACCTGTGGTTACCAAGTTGTTCTGGCCTGAATAAACCTTGATCTCAGCCTGGAGCAAGCAGAGAACAATCTCCTCTCAAACTTTGTGCTGCTATTCCACCTTGAGAAGGTTTGGTTAACAAGTCAAACTTAATATTTAAGAAAAGTGATACCCGACTGGAGAAAATAGTCAACACAGTACTTTCAAAAGGTACTTTGCTAATTCTGGGGGTGGTTAGAAGCTTTGGTCCCTTTAAGGAAAGCTCCTTGGGACAGCTTGTAGACTATAGCTAGAAGCAAGTTACAGGTTAGAGAAGTCATTTTCTTTCTTTTACTCTCTCTCTCTCTCTCTCTCTCTCTCTCTCTCTCTATATATATATATATATATATATACATACATACATATATATACACACACATATATGTATATATATTTATATGTGTGTGTATATATATAATTTTTTTTTTTAGGGACAAGGTCTTGCTTTGTTGCCAAGGCTGGAGTGCAGTGGTGCAATCATAGTTCATTGCTGCCTCAAACTCCTACCCTAAAGGGATCCTCCCACCTCAACTTCCACAATAGCTAGAACTATGGACAGGCAACAGCAGGTCAAGGGGCTAATTTTTTTTTTTTTTAAGACAAGGTCTTGCTATGTTGCCAGACTGGCCTCAAACTCCTGGTCTCAAGTGATCCCTCTATCTCTGCCTCCCAAAGTTCTGGGATTATAGGTGTGGATTACCACACCAAGCCAAATGAAAAGAAGTCATTTTCTAAAATAAAAAGTTTTATCCTTTCTCCCTCATTGTTTCTCTTGTCACAATGTTTTTAATTGGTTATCAAATATCATTCTAAGTAAAGAAAAAAATTTTAAATTATTAGCATACATTTTACCACTTATCTGTATATTGTACAATCTTCTTTTAAAATGCAAATATAAGAGAAAATATAATTTGTATGTAGAATTAGTGAAATTACACAGTTCATATTTTGTGGCACGAACATGCTTATGAGTTGTTCTTACCAGAACAATGGAAATGGTGCAGAAACTAACTCAACTGTTTTTATTTCACCTGTTGATATGTGCATATTCTATCAACGCAGTACATTTGGCTTGCTGATGAATGAGGAAAGTAAATTGTCAAGAGATTAATTTTCTTAATTGGATGTTATTTATTTATTTTTTTGAGACAGGGTCTCACTCTGTCACCTAGGTTGGAATACAGTTGCATAATCATGGCTCACTGCAGCCTTGATCTCCTGGGCTAAAGCAATCCTCTCACCTTAGTTTCCCAAGTAGCTGGGACTACAGGAATGTGCCACCACACCCAGCTAATTTTTAAAATTTTTTACAAACATGATGGACTTGCTATGTTGCCCAGATTGGTCTTGTATTCCTGGGCTCAAACTATCCTCCCACCTCAGCCTCCCAAAGTGCTAGAATTACAGGCACAAGCCACCGTGCCCCACCTTGGATGTTATTAAGAAGTTTTTCCTTCTTAACACTACGAACTGGTGATGTATTCTATGCAATACAGTAGGAAATGTAAACCTCCAATCTTCAGTGTTTACATGCTCTGGAAGGTGAGAAACTAGCATAACTCACACTATGTTGGGAAGTCCACTGTAATCTGATTTTACTTGCTTCTGCAGTGGTATTTTTTGTAATTCTTAGTGATGCCATCTTTATTCCCATCTCATTTTCCAAGGTCAACCTTCTTCCTTTGTTCCTTAAATTCAGTTAAGGTACTCCAAATGATTGATGCTAAAACAATTGATATGACTCATGTTTCTGGCTGGCAATTTGGTCAGAAAAAAGCCAGATAAACAAAAATTTTTAAAAACTTTTTCAACCATCTCTTTGATCAATGAGATTAAAATAGGTACAGTATTTGAATGTTTATTGAGCTATTAAATATTTATTGATGAGACAGGCTAGATGATGAAACAGTAGTGGACAATATAAACACAACCCATTTTCATGGAGCTTACATTCTAGTGATGAAAAAACAAGATGTTAGTTAGCAAATAAGGTATTTTATTATTGGAGTGCAGTGGCTCAATCTTGGCTCACTGCAACCTCTGCTGCCTTCAGGTTCAAGCAATTCTCCTGCCTCAGCCTGCCAAATAGCTGGGATTACAGGCATGCATCACCACTCCCAAGATTTTTTTTTTTTTTTTTTAGGAGATACGAGGTTTCGCCATGTTGGTCAGGCTGGTCTTGAACTCAGATGAACCACCCACCTCAACCTCCCAAAGTGCTGGTATTACCAGGTGTGAGCCACTACACCCTGCGCAAATAAGGTATTTTCATCTAAAGTTAATTGCTATGAAAAGAATCAAATACATGGTGTAACAGAGAGTGATTTGGGATGCTAATTTAGATTGGGGACAGGTAATTCTTTCTGAAGATGTGACAACTGGGATTAATAACTTGCATATCAATCACCCAGGGATCTTGTTAAAATGTAGACTATGATTTAGTAGGTGAGGGGTCTGGCCTAAGAATCTGCATTTCTAATAAGGTCCCAGATGATGCTTATGCTGCTTAGTCCATGAAACACATGTTGTAGAGAAAGGATAATGAAAAGGGTCTGGAGAAGGGAGTTCCAGAAAGAAGAAACAGCAATTGCTGAGGTGTTGAGGTGGGAAAAGGTTTGGTGTTTGGGTTTGAGAAACAGAGTTTTGTAGAGGCTGGGAGTAGTGAGTGAGGGATAAGGATATGTGATAAGGTCGGAGAAGTAAACCACATTATGGGCCATGAAATAAAGTTTGCATTTTTAGTATGTTAGAAGACATTGGAAGATTTCAAGGAGATGAAGAGAAACATGATCAAATGTAAGCTCTTGAAGGCCAACATGAAAACTCTGGGAACAATGAATTTTAGAGGAGCAAGAGTGGAGGAAGAATAGATTTTAAGAAACTAATGTAGTAGTCCTTGTGCAAGATATTGATGACTTAAACCATATATTAGTCTGTTTTCACACTGTTATAAAGAATACTACCTGAGACTCGGTAATTATAAAGGAAAGAGGTTTAATTGACCACAGTTCCACAGGCCTATCAGGAAATGTGGTTGGGAAGCCTCAGGAAACGTGCAATCATGGCAGAAGGTGAAGGGGAAGCAGGCAAATTCTTCACAAGGCAGCAGGAGGGAGAAGAGTGAAGCAGGGAGGGCAGAGCCCCTTATAAAACCACCAGAATTGCCGGGCACGGTGGCTCAAGCCTGTAATCCCAGCACTTTGGGAGGCCGAGGCGGGAAGATCACGAGGCCAAGAGATTGAGACCATCTTGGTCAACATGGTGAAACCCCGTCTCTACTAAAAATACAAAAAATTAGCTGGGCGTGGTGGCGCGTGCCTGTAATCCCAGCTACTCAGGAGGCTGAGGCAGGAGAATTGCCTGAACCCAGGAGGCGGAAGTTGTGGTGAGCCGAGATCGCGCCATTGCACTCCAGCCTGGGTAACAAGAGCAAAACTCCGTCTCAAAAAAAAAAAACCAAACAAACCAAAAAAAAACCCACCAGAATTTGTGAGAACTCACTATTACGAGAACAGCATGGGGGAAACTGCCCCATGATCCAGTCACCTCCTTCCCTAGATATGTGGGTATTATAATTTGAAATGAGGTTTGGGTGGGGACATAGAGCCAAACCATATCAAACCAGAACAGTAGAAATGGAGATGGAGAGGCCAGGCGTGGTGGCTCATGCCTGTAATCCCAACACTTTGGGAGGAGGCCAAGGTAGGCAGATCATTTGAGGACAGGAGTTCGAGACCAGCCTGACCAATACAGTGAAACCCTGTCTCTACTGAAAATATGAAAATTCACCAGGTGTGGTGGCAGGCACCTGTAGTCCCAGCTACTTGGGAGGATGAGGCAGGAGAATAACCTGAACCTGGGAGGTGGAGGTTGCAGTGAGCCAAGATCATGCCACTACAGTCCAGCCTGGGTGACAAAGCTAGCCTCCACTTCAAAAAGTTAAAAAAAAAAAAAAAAAAAAAGGAATGGAAATGGAGGAAAGTAGAAGACTTGGATTCTGATTTAGTGGCAGAGCCAATAGGACATATGGATGGATTGAATATAGTGGAGGTGAGAGAGAGAAATCAAGAGTATCAACTAGATTCGGGTTTTGATCAACATAAAGCAGGTGACACCATTTCCTGAGAGGTAAAACAACAAAAAATAACAACTTCTATTTCAGACAAATGGAAAAGGGTAACGTCTAAAACATTCATTTGTGTGTATTCTGATGCAAATTTCGTTTAGAATCTGACATTAAAATGAAGACAGAAGGGCAAATGCATTTGAGACTTTAGAATATTTTTGGTAATAATGTGTTAGGTGAAAAAGGGATATCTGGAAAAGCAATGTAACTAGTCTGGCAAATAATGTTTTACATTACAATGAAAGTTAAATAGACCATTTTGCCGATGCCCGGAGTTTTCTAGTTGAGGTAGATGATTTCTTAGAACAGAGAAGAGTGGGAAGTGAGGGTATTTCTGAAGGCCCACTGGTAAAATAGCAGTGTTTCTCCTTCAGAGATTGTTCCCTTTTGATTCCTATGAATAATTCTGTCATTTGCAGAAGTTTAAGAAGAAGTTACATTTTGTTTTCCAGCTACACCTCTAACACATTTTTCTGAAACTGTTTATATGCTCAAATTTCCAGTTGAAAGGATGGTTAAGATTAAATTACTCTTCAAATTCCGTTTTCCTTTCAAAGTTGTTTTTCCTTGAAGACGTCTCTTTGTCAAGGTCAAGTGAAGTCACGATTGAAGGAAAGAACAGAAGGAATTTGGAATGCTTTTCTATTAACTTCTGAACCACACTGACCTATTCCTTGACAATACCCAATAGGGCTTAGGGTCTTTCGGATAAGTCATTTTGGAGAAGTGTTTTCTTCTTTTGCTGTTAGGTTGACATGGCAAAAGAAATCATATGATTTGTGTTAACCTTTGTTCTAGTATTTTATTGCTCAGAGCAAGGTTGTAGAAACCATGAGAATTTTGCCTAAATGATACACATTGCATTTTCACCACCCAATACTGCACCTGGTAGATATTTAGTAGGCATTCGTTGAATTATAAATTCCCAAAATCTGCTAGAAACCTTAGATTTTTTTCCTTTCATCTTGCAGATTGTGAGATGGAAGAAGAGGAGGAGTTGAAAGCTTTTAGCTCCTAGGCAAAAAGGCACATGTTGCTTAGAAATCAATTTCCTCTGAAATTGAAGACATCAGTTTTTAAAGGACACTTTGTAGAGCAAGGCACTGAATCTGAAACCACCTTTGCAGAGATTATGACAGCAAGACAAGTCTGGCGTGGCTGCCTCCATCTCACTTCTAGCCTCACAGCCTGACTGTCATTCCTCATCGCTGGGCGTAGGTTAAGCTAACCATGGGAGAAATTTAGTTTACCTTTTTTTTTTTTTTTTTTTTAATTAAAATGGGGATGAGGTCTTGCTATTTTGACCAGGCTGGTCTCAAATTCCTGGTCTCAAGCGATACTCCCATCTCGGCCTCCCAAAGTGCTGGAATTACGGTATGAGCCACCACTCCCAGCCTATAGTTTAACTTTAAAGGAAAGATGATAATAGTCCCTCCCTAAAAGTAATCCCCTCCTTGTTAAGGGACTGAAACCACCATTGTAAGACTAATGAGAGGTCCCAAGAATAAGGACCTGAATTCTGCTAAACTACAGGCATTTTTTTCTCTAATCCCTTACTGCTCAGGAGTCATGTGGTCAGAGGTACAAGATTTGTGACTTCCCCAGTTGCTCCTGTAGGTAACATCACTATTGTAGAACCTAAAATTGTTCTTTTGCATTTTTTTTTCAGATTTTTGATTCTGGCAACTGATTGACCCACCCAGATCAGAGGGTCAGGATTTACCCAGTCCTATAGCCCCACCCAGAGGCTGACCCAGTGCACAGCATTGTTTTCCACACCCCTGTGATTTCATTCTAACCAATCAGCAGCACTCCTCCCTGCCCACCAAATTATCCATAAAAACCCAAGCCTCTGAGTTGCTGGGGAGACTGATTTGAGTAATAATTCCAGTTCTGCTTAGTTGGTCTTGTGTTAATTAAACTCTTTAGTGCAATAATACCATCTCAGTGAACTGAATTTACCTGTGCAGTGGGTAAGGACCTGTCAGGCAATTACAAATCCATAAACACTGCCTTCATAATTATCTTGCTAATTCTATATGCAAACTTCTTTTAAAATTTTTAAAATTATTTAGTGTTTGTTTTTATTTTATTTTAGAGAAAGACAGGATCTTGTTCTGTCACCCAGGCTGGAGTACAGTGGCATGATCATAGCTCACTGTAACCTTGAACTCCTGGACTGAAGCGATCCTCCTGCCTCAGCCTCCTGAGTAGCTGAGACTACAGGTGTGTGCCACCACATCTAGGTAATTTCTTTCTGTCTATCTTTTTTGGAAAGAAGAGGGTCTTACTATGTTGCATAGGCTGGTTTTAAACTCCTGGCCTCAAGCAATCCTCTGATCTAAGGTTCCCAAAGTGCTGAGTTTACAGGCACTTGAGCCACTCCACTCCGGTTATATAAAAACTTTCAAGTTTCTATTTAGTTTGCTTGGCAGGATAAGGGAGATTCTCCCCACCCCCACTCCATCTAGGGAGAGTTTTTAGGATAAAAAAACTCTATAGTAGAAAGTAAACAAATATTCTCAACTAATGAGAGACCTTTGTACTGAAAAGGGTCCAGGAAGACAACAAAATCTCCTTTACCACAATAATAATATAATAGGGTTAGGTGAAGAACATATTGACATCCTGGGGAAAAAAGCCCAACCCTGGGGCTGGAGTACAGGCTTGTAATCCCAGCTACTCAGGAGGCTGAGGCAGGGGAATCACTTGAGCCCAGGAGTTGGAGGCCAATCTAGGCAACATAGTGAGATTTTGGCTCCAAAAACAAACAAAAGTCTGAAAAATGCTTTGCTCCTGTGCTACTGGCCCCCATTGTCTTTGGAAGATGAGCAATACTGATTATGGGGAAATGTTTTTCCTTAGTTATTTCCAAACCAAATTGCCCCCCTCCCCATTAGCTCTCATGCCCAAGGGGAAAAAGCATTTCAAGAAGTTCCACTACAGGACTGGCCACATTCTTCCTACTCTAGAGCAAGGGGAAGGATGAACCAAAGAAATCTGCCTTTCAGAAGCCCAAGGCATTAATCTTTGCCCTTAATAAGAGACAGCAGCAACTGGGACCTCTTTCTCTTGTGGGAAATGGGACAGAATGGGACAGATTTCTGGGACAAAGGGATGGTATCATTAGAAAGGAATCGCAGAGGGAAGATCAAAGAGGAGGATAGCAGAAAGCTTGAGGAGACAGAGAGCAAGGTAACAGCCATTTGGGATATTTGTAAAGGTCTAAATTGTGAGTCCTTGTCCTGTCTGCTCACCTCCTTTCCTAATGTGGTAGTAGGGAGCAGGTTTCTCAGAGAGGCTTCTAACTGTTGGTCCTCCTCCTCTGAATGATTTTGCAATGCTTATCTACATTTTTTAGAAAAAAATTAAAGTGTCCAGAGGGTGTTTGAACTTGAGGAAATTGGTATGGATGTGTTTGAGAAATATCCTGATCACTTGGTGGTCACAGGCAGAGGTGGGTCCCAGAGGGATACAGGCCAGACTCTCCCCCATAACTAAGATAAAAAGTTTACTCCTGATGGGGCTAAAACACAATGGCCTAAAGTCTGAGGCTTTGACATGCTGAGTACTTTGAACTGAAGGAGATTGCAAGCGCCTCAGGAGAACATATTTCTGACCTTCTCCCACCCTCCTATCTCCAGACTCTCTTTCTCCCCTGAAGCAACTCATAAAACTAGAATACATCTTCCTTAAGATGGGTTGGAGAAATTCTAACTCCTCTCCCCTGAAGCAGGCCATGAAACCTAGAAATGTCACTCTCCGAAATTCTCTCCTCTTCCCTGAAGATCTTCATGAGACAAGTGTCTTGTCCTATATCCAGAGAAAGAAATGCTAGTTAGCGAGGCCAAGAAGAATCAGGACAGGCCTTGCTGCGTTCTTCTCAGCTGATTACCATTATTACAGCATGCCCTTATTGTCCGAACTCATTTCTATGTGGGTGTCCATTCCTCAGCAAACCTGAGCGTAAGAACACCCAGCTTTTCCTGGGTCTTTGGGTCTCCTTTCTGAAGTTTCCCATGCCATTTAAAACTTTGTTAAATACATTCGTCATGCTTTTCTCTTGCTAACTTCTCTTTGGTTACAGAAGTGTCTGCCTTGTGATGAGTGATGAGAGAGTATCATACCTTTTTGCCCCTCCCCAGGCTAGCAGATGACTCTCTAATTATGGGAGATAAGATACCCGCTTTGCCTTGATTAAACCTTGGGAACTAGCCAAACTTGTCGGCATAGCAGAATAGGAAGGCATTCCTGACACACCTGAGTCACAAGATACTTAATTGTTTTTATTACAAGGCCTCTTGTGAGGACTTGTAAGCAGTGGGGAAATTAAGGTACTCACCATTTCTTTCACAAATAGTAATTAAATGCCTTTAGATGGCAGGTTCTATGTCAGGTTCTAGGCAAATTAATCATTTTTGGTCTCTGACCTTGAATCATGATCTACTGAGGAAGACAACCATGAAGAGATCATTCAATTCAATTCAATTGGACTGAAGAAAAGACTGAGAAACAAAGACTGGCCAACATAGTGAGACCCCATCTCTACAAAAACTAAGAAAAATAATCAGCTAGGCACAACAGTGTGCACTTATAGTTCCAGCTATCTGGTAGGCTGAGACAGGAGGAGTGCTTGAGCCCAGGTGTTGGAGACCAGTCTCAGCAACATATTGAGACCCTGTCTACAAAAAATTTAGCCGGGTACAGTGGCATGCATTTGTAGTCCCAGCTACTCAGGAGACTGAGGCAGGAGGATTGCTTGGGCCCAGGAGGTTGAGGCTGCAATCGCATGACCAGGCCACTACGCTCCAGCCTGGGTGACAGCGAGACCTGTCTAAAGATAAAAGAAGACTGAGAAATGAGATGATAAAGATCTGGACTGATGCCGTGGTGAGAAAGATCCAGTGGGAGAGGGAGGCTGAGAGATACTTCTGAAGTCGATGCAAATGGATTTCATAGGAATTGGACACTGCAGAATGAGGGGGGTACAGTGTGGAGTAACAAGTTCTTGGGCTCCTGCTATGTAAATCTGACCTCTTATTTAAAATAATAATAATAAACTTGAAGTTGAAATGTGGATATTGCCGAAGTGAAAGGAAACAGCTGAGAAGGCAGTCTGACCTGCTTTCGTTGTCTACTGCTCCACGTGATCGTGTTTCAGTCAACCCACAGTTAAAGGATTTTGAACCTGGGCCCTTCTTGTGGACCCCAAGGCAAGTCACAGCATGGCGCTTACTTCTGAGGGGTGTCGAAGCTGTCCCTGGATGTCACACCTTAGGCTATCACAACCAAAGGAAAGACTCAGCACAGTTCGGGTGAGGCGAGGGTCAGAGAGAGACTGCAGCTGTGACCCCAGGGCTTTGAGTATTCTGTGTCATGAATGAGGGTGTTGTTTTGCCTTTTTGGATGAGTACATGTGTGTTTTGGGCAGCTTGTAGATTCTGGCAATCCTAGAAAGGGTGGGGCGGAGGACTCACCTCAGAAAAGGGAAGAAAACAAAGAACATAGGCAGAATAACTTGTCCAGCACCAACAGCAAATGCACCATTTTCCTTCTGCAAAAATGAGTCAAATGTCAAGATGAGGAAGACCCAATCAGTAAGACAGTAAAGTGATTGAGAGTACGGGCTCCAGAATTAGATTAGCTGAATTCATCCTTCCCAGCCCTGAGATCCTGGACTGATTACCCAAGCTGTCTGAACTCTTAACAAGAGCCTGGCACATAGTAAGTGCTCAGTAAGTATTAGCTTATACTAATCTAAGTAATTTTGGGCAGGAAATAGAAATCAGGCAATTTTTCTAACCCTGAATAGGAAGCTAGGAAAAAATAGCTTTCAAAACAACACTGCAATAAAATTCCAAAAGCACAAGCAACAAAAGAAAAAAATAGCAAAATTGGATATCTTCAAAATGAAAAACTGTGTGCTTCAAAGGACATCGTTAAGAAAGTGAAAAGACAGCCTCCAAAATGAGATAAAAATTGTGCAAATCATTATATCTAACAAAAGGCTTATATCTAAATCATAAAGAACTCTGGCCAGGCACAGCAGCTCACACCTGTCATCCCAGCATTTTGGGAGGCTGAGGTGAGCAGATTGCATGAGCCCAGGACTTTGAGAACAGTCTGGGCAACATGGTGAAACTCCGTCTCTATAAAAATGACAAAAATTAGCTGGGCGTACTGGTGTGCACCAGTAGTCCCAGCTACTGAGAAGGATGAGGTGGGAGGATTTATTGAGCCTGGGAGATCAAGGCTGTGGCACTCCAGCCTGAGTAACAGAGAGAGACCTTGTCCCAAAACAAACAACAGCAAAACAAAACAGACGAACAAAAAACACAAAAGCAAAGGAAAAAAAAAGAACTTTTACAATTCAATTATAAAAAAGACACATAAACCAATGTTAAAATAGGTAAAGGACCTGAACAAACATTTCTTCAAAGAAGATACATAGATGACCAGTAAACACATGAAAAGATGCTCATCTTCAATCACGTTGGAAATGCAAATCAAAATCTTCACATAAACTAGGATAACTATGATCAAAACAGCAAATAATAAAAAGTGTTGATAAGGATGTGGAGAAATTGGAATCTTTACACTCTGCTGATAGGAATCTAAAATGGTGCAGCCAAAAAGAGTCTGGCAGTTCCTGAAAGGTTTAAAATAGAGTTACCACAGGACCCAGAAATTCTACTTCTATGTATATACCCAGGAGAAAGGAAAGCATATGTTCACACAAACAGTGTACATGAATTTCATAGCTGCATTATATGTAACAGCCAAAAAGTAGAAACAACCCAAATGTTCATCAACTGATGAATAGATCAACACATTCTGGGATAGCCATACAGTGAAATAACATTTGGCAGCAGAAATCAATGAAGCACCGATATGTGCTTGCAACATGGGTGAACCTTGAACACTTTATACTTAGTGAAAGAAGCTGATAGAGACGGGAAAAACCAAAGTGTTTTTCCTACTCTCACATACCACTCGACAGGGACTTCTGATAACAGATACGTAGGAGGGTTTCTTCACACACTACACAGTTCTTTTGTAGGTATTAACTGAGTGTCCTACAGTTTAACTCCATCATCCTGCCACTATCTATCTGGAGTTAGCATCAGATCCCACATGTTGAGGGCTCATTCTCACAAGACTGCCCCCAACTTCTGATACCAATTGTAATTTCTGACTGACTGGCTATATATAAATCAGGGTTCCTATGACTTCCTCCTTGGGTTTAATTTGCTAGACAGGTTCACAAAACTCAGGGAAATACTTACATTTACACATTTATTATAAAGGATATAACAAAAGATACAGATTGACAGAAAGATGGAAGAGATACATAGGGCAAGGTATGGGGGAGGGAACACAGATCCTCCATACCCTCTCTGGTGTGCCAGCCTCCCACTTACCTCCAAATGTTCAGCAATCCAGTTTTGGGGGGGCTTTTATGGAGCCCTCATTATGTAGGCATGATTCATTACATCACTGGCCGTTTGTGATCAACTTAACCTTCAGCCCCTCTCTCTTCCTCAGAGGTTGGGGGTTTGAAAGCTCACACCTGCTGATGACATGGTTGGTTTCCTTGGCAACTAGCTCCCCCAACCCTTACAATCCTGAGGCTATCTAGGAGATTCCAGCCACTAGTCATCTCATTAGCATACAAAAGCTACTTTCCTCTCCAGAGACTCCAAGGGTTTCAGGAGCTATAGTGCCAGGAACCAGGGGCAGAGACCAAATATATGTTTCTTACTGTGTTACAATATTATAGAAACCAAACTCAAAAAACCACATTTTGTTTAATTCCATTTATATGGAATGTCCAGAGTAAACAAATATTTAGAGACAGAAAATAGATTAGTGGCTGCCAGGAACTGGCAGCACTGAAGAGGAATGAGGAGCATATACAATTGAGAATGGAGTTTCTTTGCAGGGTAATGAGAATATTCTAAAATATAATAATGAGTATGCAGTCTCTTAGGGTAATGAAAACATTGTAAAATCTATTGTTGCAATGGTTGCATAACTGTGACTATACTAAAGTTGATTGAATTGCACATTGTAAATGGGTAAACTTTATTTCAATACAATTACAGGATAGAGAATATGTATACAGTGATTTGTACACTGTAACAGGTGAGCTATATTTCAATAAAGCTAGTTTTTTTTAAGCACTAGAAGGAGGAGGCATCAGTATGTTAAGAATGTAATTTTCCTGGTTAAGATATGTCATAAGGTCAGTATGTTTCAGATTAATGGATCAACATGAAATGAAAATGTCTAGTGGGTATACCAAAGATGTCCATCCATGGTCTTGGACGTTCTGCCTTTCAATGAATGACCCAGAGAAGTCCATTGCTCCCCCAGATCCACTCTCTATCCTGCTCTCTGTGGGGAGGCTGGCTTATACAAATCATGCCAATAAGCTCCTGTGGCTTATAGCTGGGTCTAGCCACAGGAAGCTCCAGCAGGAGATGCAATGGATGGAGGACATCTCCCTCCCTGCAGTCCAGCCTATGACTCCCTCATTATGAGACAAGAAGCCTGCTTTAATTTGATCCTCAACAATCTTTTTGTCAGCTTCTCTGAAGTTACTAGCCCTGGACAACCCCTTGTGGTTTCCCAGCACCCTGGCCAGTTTCCTGTTGGAACACTAACCAAAACACTGCCAATGCATGAGTGACATAAAGTAGGATCCAAAGGACCTGGACTGAGAGCAATAGGATGAAAATGACAAGATGGTAGTACCACGTGAAGATGTGGTTACTACACTATTTGAAGCTTTGATTATTGACTGTGAATCAAGAGTTCAGATGATGCACTCCCTCCAAAATAAAATTCTAACTTTATACTATCCCAAATAAAAAAGTGTTTGCACTCTCTTCCTGGGGTTAGACCACTCTTAGAGTACTGTGTTCAGCTACAAATAACACATGAAAAAGTTATCTGTGTCAAATTACCATAGATATTAATGCATCCATTTTACTTCCCAGCCCCATCTCTTGGGTACTCAAACATGAGCTAATGGGAGCTATGAAATCAGATAATTTGCTAGGTAGACATGGAGCTATTTTAAAACTTGCCTTTCCCTTGCAATTCTTGAGACACTGTTTTTGACAAACTCTCACTTCCATTAGAGTAAATTATTTCCCAAGGAGCTTCTGGAATTTTTATACACATAGACTTAGTGACTCACCCCACTGACTTGAAATAAACACAAACCTATGTACACATTTTAGCCTGAAGCCTGATGCACATGAAAGAACTAATAAATGGAGCAGATCAGAAATCATTTCTTATAAGCCTAGTTTTAAGTGTATGGCAAAATTCAAATTTAGATCAAATAAATAATATCCAAATGTAGTGCTAGAAGTGGCTTTAATGTCATTTAATTCAAGTCTCTGGTTTTATAAGTAGGAAGAGTGAGGCCACAGAGGCTGTCTTGCTTGAATTCACCAAGCTAATTGGTGGTAGAACCTAGACAAAGATCTCAGTTTTTCTGCATCTATTCACAGTGCTACTTTGCCTCCCTAATAAAGTCATACCTGTAAACACCAATTTGGAGGGGATTTGGCAAGTCTTATTATTTTCTCAATGCTTGTTGGCTATCTACAGTGTGATAAGACACTACCACATTTCCAAGACATTTATATACCTTATTTGAAGCTGAAAAATACAGTATTTGTAATGTTTAACTGAGAGACTTTTAAAAGTTTTCTTGATTTTTCCTATGTATTCATTGCAAAAACATTTATTGAGAAGCTATTAGGTGCTAGGTAATGTCCAAAGTACTAAGCAGTGAACAAACATTAAAAAAAAATCACCACAGGGCCGGGTGCGGTGGCTCACACCTATATATCCCAGCATCTGGGGAGGCCGAGGCAGGTGGGTCACGAGGTCAAGAGATCGAGACCATCCTCATCAACAAGGTGAAACCCCGTCTCTACTAAAAGTACAAAAATTAGCTGTGCATGGTGGCGCGTGCCTGTAGTCCCAGCTACTCGGGAGGCTGAGGCAGGAGAATTGCTTGAACCCAGGAGGCAGAGGTTGCAATGAGCCGAGATCGTGCCATTGCACTCCAGTCTGGGTAACAACAGCGAAACTCCGTCTCAAAAAAAAAAAAAAAATCATCACAAAAAGTACAACCTCCAGCAAGACTATTTACTAATTATTTATTTTCATCAGGAGAAGAAAAACACATCCTTGGTAACCTGCAATTCTCAATGAGCTAATTCACAGCAAGTCTTTCTCTGGGAAAAGAGATAATTAAATCTTTCTGAAACCTTTGCTCCCTAACAACAGTGGTCATTAGGGTTGTTCACAAACATTCTTGTTCTCTTTTCTTCCTAACACATGGTGATTGTAATTTCCCCCACACCTGAAGGCACAGCCATGTGACTTGGCCAATGACACGTATGTGGAAGCTGTAACAGTCAAGATGCTTCAGCATCTTAAGTTTTTCCTGTCATGGCAGCCAGCAATATTCCTATAGTGGTTGCTCTGTCAGCCTTGAGTCTGGAGGAAGGATGACAAGGTGTGGAATGAAGCTTCTAGCAGACCGTGGTACAGAACATCATGAATAAGAACTATATCTTCAAATTTAAGTCACTGAAATTTTGGGTTTACTTGTAACTGCAGTGTAGCCCAGCCTAGCCTGGTTGAAATAACTGATACATAACAGAAGTTCATGTTCATCAGTTCTGTCTCTTCAGATGCTGGATTAGCAGCTGTTGGGGCTCAGAAACGGTTACCCCAAAATATGGTGCTTTGACATGCTGAACGGAGGAAGCAGCCTCAAGTTCTCTCTGACCTCCCCTGTATCCCGTCTCTGTCTTTCCCAAAGCACAGGATGAAGTTGTTCTCTAAAGTTCCCTTATCTGCCTGCAGTCCAGACCTGCCAACAGAAAAAACAAATACCTCTACCCCTTTCCTGAGTTTTAATTAACTAAACTCATATCACAGGAAGAAAGACAAGTCTGTCAACAAATCTGGACAGTGTTTTGTCACAAAATATGATCTGCTTTGTGGGCCCAACAGGCTTCTTCTCAGGCCATTACATGTTCTTGGAGCCTATTAAATTCCCCTAAAAATCATTTACTAACCCCGTAACATCACCCATACTTCCCCATCTCCCTTTCTCTGAAGAAGAAACATATAAAAACATTTAGACCCCATTTCATGGATAAAGAGGGGACAAGCTCCGTGACTTTCCTCCATGCACGTTAATAAATTTTTATATCTTTCCTCCTATTAATCTGCCTTTCATCAGTTGATTTTCAGCAAACCTTTAGGGGACAAAAGGGAAGTTTTCCCACAGCTCTCAACTCATGAGGAAGAGCTACTGTGTGTAAGAGTCTGGCTGCCAGCCAGGTGCCTTCCATCCTACATCTCAGTTCAATTCCACAATAAACCAGAAAGGCAGCTATTATTGAACTCATTTCACCTATAAAGAACCTGAGAAGCAAACTGACTTGTCCCAGCTCCCTGGCAAGCAGGAGAGCTAAGACAGGAGGCCAGGTTTTCCTTCCTTCCTTCCTTCCTTCCTTCCTTCCTTCCTTCCTTCCTTCCTTCCTTCCTTCCTTCCTTCCTTCCTTCTTTCCTTCCCTTCCTTCCTTCCTTTCTTCCTTCCTTTCTTCTTTCTTTCTTTTTTGTTCTTGAGGCGGAGTCTTGCTCTGTTAACCTAAGCAGTGGTGTGATCTTAGCTCACTGCAACCTCTGCCTCCTGGGTTCAAGCAATTCTCCTGCCTCAGCCTCCTGAGTAGCTGAGATTACAGGCACCCACCACCACGCCTGCTAATTTTTGTATTTTTAATAGAGGTGGGGTTTCACCGTGTTGGCCAGAATGGTCTCAAACTCCTGACCTCAGGTGATCTGCTCACCTCAACCTCCCAAAGTGCTGAGATTACAGGTATGAGCCACCACGCCCAGCCAGAAGCCAGGTTTTCTGAGTATAAAACCCAAGCAGAGTCACTATGTTGTACTGAGACCTCTTATTGCTGATTATGAACCAAAGTCATTTTATCCTATTTGATAACTCAGATGTCACCTCCTCCTGAATTAGTCACTTTTATATGCTCCTCTTGTCTCCCTCCAAGAACTGAGCTGTGGGAAGCTTTCCCTCATCATATTCTTTCTCTTAGAGAGAACTGCGATTCTCTCACTTAACGGCAAGGAAAGAAATACTTGGTATGTGGCCTCTGAAATGTATGTTAAACATTTTATATACATTGCAATCTTGTTTAGTCTTTATACAAACTTATAACAGAAGTATTATAGATCTATTATAAAAGTGGGGAAATTGAAAGAAGAAAAAACTGGGAAATTGAAACCGTGGCAGGTTATGTAAATTGTGTAAGGTCTTAGTTAATCATCATTGGTGGGTGAAGTTCAAGCCTGTGTCCACCTGAATCCAAACTCCTTTTCCTTTACAGCGATATCCCACAGTGATATTTGCTGTTTGCTGTGCCTCATCTTTTTTTTTTTTGGTTGGGAGTACGGGACAGGCTCTCTGTTGCAGGGGACAGGGCAACTCTGTTGTCCAGGCTGGAGTGCAGTGATATGTTCACAGCTCACAGCAGCCTTGAATTTCTGGGCTCAAGCTATCCTCCCACCTCAGCCTCCGGAGTTAGCTGGGACTACAGGTGTATGCCACCACACCCAGCATATTATTTTAATATTTTAGTTTTTGTAGAGATGGGACCTTGCTTTGTTGCCCAGGCTGGTCTCGAACTGGCATCAAGTAATCCTCCTACTTTAGCTTCCCAAAGTGCTGGGATTATAGATGTGAGCCACTGCATCCATGCCTGGCCCTGCCTTCACTTAGAAGCACTTGGGATTCCATCACCTCTACGATGGCACTTCAAGAAATGGGTCCAAACTATGGCATTTGGCAATTTGTGAGTGGGCTCTGCTAGCATTTAGTGAACTGAGACTAGGGAGGAGAGACACACTGCCATAGAGAGCCGGCCCATACAACAAATAATTTTCTGTCATCATATGGGATCTTCTAATGTCCCAATGGATCAAGGTTCATGTACATGGAAAACCTGTTTATAAGTTCCAACCTTAAAATCTAATTTCATTTTTTTTTTTTTTTTGAGACGGAGTTTCGCTCTTGTTACCCAGGCTGGAGTGCAGTGGTGCGATCTCAGCTCACCGCAACCTCCGCCTCCTGGGTTCAGGCAATTCTCCTGCCTCAGCCTCCCGATTAGCTGGGATTACAGGCACGTGCCACCATGCCCAGCTAATTTTTTGTATTTTCAGTAGAGACGGGGTTTCACCATGTTGACCAGGATGGTCTCGATATCTTGACCTCGTGATCCACCCGCCTCGGCCTCCCAAAGTGCTGGGATTATAGGCGTGAGCCACCGCGCCCAGCCTCTGATTTCATTTTATATACAAATATGAACCACTTAGGAATGCAATCACCAGCTAAACAAAGGAAAGATTATATTCTGTTTTGTTGGGACTTTTTCAAGAAATGATCACCACTTCAGAAAGTATATCACCTATTGCAAGGCTGCTCATGGTATTTGACTCACTATAATGCCACACCTGTATCAGTCTGCAATTGTATCTGTCAGGTGAAAATATGAGCTTTGGCACCTCTTTCAATAGACTTAGAATTGATCTCACTGAATTTTATGACTAAAGATTGTTTTAAATATAGTTCATATTATTACCACCCTGCATTTGAACAAATTTAGCAATTGGATGAGAAATTCATAATAGAAAAATAATGAGATGGAAGGATTTTTATATTTTTGTGTTATTTGGAAGCTGCCCCGAGAGCTGTGCCACGTAACCTCTACGTAACTCCTAAGTTACTATTTCTTTGCACAGTTTATTATTGAGTTCCTGTTGTCTATCCAAGAGCATGGTCCCCAAGGTCATTTTAAGTACTGGCACAGTAGATGCCACAAAGCACAGAGGAATTTCAAGAAAAGAGACACTACTCTGTCCCACGAAGTAGCATCTATTTGTACATGTAGAGAGACGCTACGTTTATGACAAGACACACCTGTGGATATCAGAGTCCTCATGTTTTCAACTTTGCATTGTAATTTGTTTTGCATGTTATCCCTACTCCAATTAAATTGACACTTTCTCTATTCTTACATGAATAAATTTAAATTTCTCTAAACTATATTTATTCTAGTGTGGCCTAAACCCTTGTTCTTCCATTTTCTTATTTCTTGTATAGATATTCTTACTTATATCCTAACATTCATTATATAACATTTCTTATAATGTGTGCCACAACACACATTATAAGAAAGTGTAAGTGAGCCGGGCACAGTGGCTAATGCCTATAATCCCAGCACTTTGGGAGGTTGAGGCTGGTGTATCACCTGAGGTCAGGAGTTGAGACCAGCCTGAATAACATGGTGAAACCCCATCTCTGAAGAAAACACAAAAATTTGCTGGGCATAGTGGCAGGCATCTGTAATCCCACCTACTCGAGAGGCTGAGGCAGAAGAACCGCTTGAAGCAGAGGCTGCAGCGAGCTGAGATTGTGCCATTGCACTCCAGCCTGGATGACAGAGAGAGACTCCGTCCCCCGCCCCCCGAAAAAAAGGAAAAAAGAAAGTGTAAGCAACTGACTACTTCAATGTGTGTTCTCATGTAACCTGGCCCAAGCAAAGTCTTCTAATACACGGTAACTTACTTTTAGTTACTCTCCTTTTATTGTTCTTTTTTTATTATGGTTAAGGCTTAGTGCTGAAAATCTGTGTCCCAGAAAATCTCTCAGTCCAAGGAAAACCAGGATTGTTAGTCACTCTAGATAGTGTTGGGTTTTTTTTCTGAAGTTATGTGAGTAGGTAGACTTTATATATATATATACACACACACACACACACACATACATATATGTATATGTATTACATATATGTAAATATATATATATATTTCTTTTTTTTTTTTTTTGAGACAGAGTCTCCATCTATTGCCCAGGCCGGAGTGCAGTGGCACGACCTCAGCTCCCGGATTCAAGTGATTCTCCTCCTTCAGGCTCCGAAGTAGCTGGGATTACAGGTGCCTGCCACCATGCCCAGCAATTTTTGTATTTTTGTAGAGACAGGGGTCTTGCCATGTTGCCCCAGCTGGTCTCAAGCTCCTGGCCTCAAGCAATCTACCCATCTCAGCCTCCCAAAGTGTTGGGATTACAGGCGTGAGCCACTGTGACTGGCACACAGGTTTTATTATCTAAGTATTTAATTTCATGATGGCAAGAGAAGTGTTACAAATATTTGTTATAAGAAAGGTATATTGGGTCTCTGTATAGGGGTAGAGAACTGCAGCCCTAGAGAAAGCCCTGATTCATGAAGTGGTTTAGGAATAAGATCTGTTCCTTTAGGCTTTCCAAAATGGGAAACAGCCAGGGCTGAGCCCCAGCCTTTCCTGCATAGGTAACATTTGCACCTGTGAAGCTGAGCTAGTATTTTGAGGTGGGCAGGTATATCATAGAGCATTTGACATCCGTATTCCTAGCATCCCAGAAAATCCCTCAGTCCAAGGAAAACCAGGATTGTTAGTCACTCTAGATAGTGTTGGGTTTTTTTTCTGAAGTTATGTGAGTAGGTGGACTTTATACACACACACACACACACACACACACACACACACGTATATGTATTACATATATGTAAATAAATAAATATATATATATCAGCCACTAGGATACATGTCCAAATGGTACACAAGTTTGCTTTTGTTTTTTGTTTGTTTGCAAAATTGTAGAACAGGAAAAGTGAAAAATCTGGTTTTGCTGCCTTCCTTTTGATGCACCGATCCTCATGATCTTTATGCCCTCATGTTGAAAACTGTCCCAAACAGTCTAAAAGGTGGAAGTACGTGTTCTGGCCTCAGAAGGACTTTGATTCCAATCCCTGCTCTGACTTGTCATGTGTCTAAACTTCTTTTACTGTAAAATGAGGATGATGATAATAATGCATCTGTCTCACTGAATTAATGTAAAGAATACAATGGACTAATGTCACTCATTCTTGGCACACACACAGTAGATGTCTAAAATATTTTATTTATTATTTTTGCTACGCCTACCCAGCTCTACCCTTCCCAGTAGCAACTTGTGAGTCAAAATGAGGAATTTCTCATTCCTTGACCTCCTCCATCACCTGGGCGACTGGTTTCTTGTGGCTCATAAGAAAGCATTCCACTCAATGGAGCAATTCACATTGAGGTGTGAGTCGCTGATAGACTGCCCTCTTAGCAGGTTGTAGGTATTTTAAAACTTATTACCCTCACCAGAAGATTATGTGTGAGATATTTTTTGAATTGAAGAGAGAATAGGAGCGTATTTGCCAGTGCCCCCTGTTATGGGCTACATTGTGATACTCCCAAATTTATATGTTGAAGCCAAAACTCCCAGTACCTCAGGATTTATTTGAAGATAGTCTTTGAAGTGATAATTAAGGCTAAAGGGTGCCACTGGGCTGGGCCCTAATCCAATATGACTGGTTTCCTTATGAAAAGAGAATTAGGATGCAGACACACAAAGAGGGAAGACCATGTGAAGACAGAGAAGATGACCATCTACAAGCCAAGCAGAGAGGCCTCAGAAGAAACCAACACTGCTAATACCTTGACCTAGGACTTGTTGCCTCCAGAATAGTGAGAAAATAGACTTCCATTGTTTAAGTTGCCCAGTCTGTGCTACTTTGTTATGACAGCCCTAGAAAAACAAAACACTCCCTTATTTTCGTCATGGACCTTTTGTAGATTAAAGCTTCTGGGACCAGATTCCAGATTAGTTCTCCAAATTCTCTGTTCTGCTTTTTCATTCCATGGCAAACCCCAGAGCTTCAGTCTGTGGGGTTCACCGTGAGGAGGAAAGAATTCTTTATTGAGCTTCTACACATGCATGACATTTAATCATCATGGTACATATGGTGGTGGTTATGATTGCAGATTGGGAAACCGAGTGTCAGGGTGGTTATATATCTTGACTAATGCAATCATTTATTCAACAAGTGTTTATTGAACATCAATATCATATCTATATACCAGGCACTATGAGAGATGCTGGACTTTGCCCTGCCTTCATAGAACTAAAGAATTAGTTAGAAAAGCAGGTTTTAAATAAGTAATTATATAATTATAATAAATATTTATGAATGTGATAACTTATGAAGGAGCATAATATATTAATAGGAGAGCCAAACCAGCTTGGCTCCACCCAAAACAAACCTAGTGAGCATGCATTATATGCCAAACATTGCGCTAAGTGTTTGAGAAAGATCACGGAACATGACGGATATGGACTCTGTCCTCACAGAACTTCCATGTCTAAATGGAAAAGAAGACATCACACAAGGCTTACAAATGAAAGAGAGATGTTACAAGAGTTAACTTCAAGACTGTGTGTGAGCATTTTAGCAAAGGCATATAATGTAGATAAGAAGTCCAGGTAGGCCTCCTGGAAGAATCACTATGCATACTGTGACCTGAACAATCAGGAGCAGTGAGCCAGAGAGAGGTGCTGGAAGCCTTCTTCAGTGAGGTCACCTCTTGTTGACAAAGTGCTTTCCTCCCTGTACATTTTTCTGAATGCATTTTTTCTCTGCCTGACTATAAAGATGTTATTTAGGTAGAATATTGAACACTAACCAGAGAGCTATTTCAGTATTGTCTTATCTAGAATGGGACTTTACCTTTTAGGGCATAAGCTTGAGAGCTTCCCATCTCAGAGGGTGACTTTAGATTGCTTCCTTTCCCCTACCATTCTGTTTGTGGCAGACACTGGGGGTTGGCTTATACAAAACCTTTTTCCTTATTGCCCTCTACTATAGAAGCCAGAAAGCCAAAATATTTATCTCCTGACTTAAATGTTGTGAGAGGCTACTAAGTCTGTCAACCTGAGGTGTTTTTGTTTGTTTTTCCCTTTTGTTTTCATTTGCAAACTATGTCCCCAACTGATTCATTCATTGTCTTACCTCTCTGGTAACAAAGAAACAGAGGCTTGAACCACTATACTTTAGCTTTGAAAGATTCCAGATACTTTCCAATTTCTGTTTCACATCAGGATATTCCTAGTTGGAAAGCTCTTGGCATTACAACAAATTCAGGCTGAATCATATTTGTTTAGACTATTATATTCAGGATTGCAGAGGCAGCCGCCGTTGAAGTGTGCTGATTTAAATACCTGGGGCTCTCATATTTAATGCTTCTTGTTAAAAAAGGTAAAAGTATTCAGGAATGTGGCCCCTTCCAAAAGTTTGAACACAATAAAAAATGATGCAGATGGCTGGATGAGGTGGCTTACACCTGTAATCCCAGCACTTTGGGAGTCCAAGGCAGGCGGATCACCTGAGGTCAGGAGTTCGAGACCAGCCTGACCAACATGGAGAAACCTCTGTCTCTACTAAAAATAGAAAAATTAGCTGGGCATGGTGGTGCGTGCCTGTAATCCCAGCTACTCGGAGGGGCTGAGGCAGGAGAATTGCTTGAACCTGGGAGGCAGAGGTTGCGGTGAGCCGAGGTTGGGCCATTGCACTCCAGCCTGGGTAACAAGAGTGAAACTCCGTCTCAAAAAATTTAAAAAAAAATGCAGATTAACTTTGAAAAAGTATAGATAGCCAAGCATAGTGGTTCACCTTTGTAATCCCAGCACTTTGGAAGGTCGAGGGAAGCTGATTGCTTGAGCCTAGGAGTTTGAGACCAGCCTGGACAACATAGCAAGACCCCATCTCTACAAACAATACAAAGATTAGCCAGGTGTGGTAGTGCACAACTGTAGTCCCAGCTACCAGCAGGCTGTGGTGGGAGGACCTATTAAATTCAGGCGGTTGAGGCTGCAGTGAGCTGAGATCACACCTCTGCACTCCAGCCTGGATGAAAGAGTAAGGCCCTGTCTCCAAAAAGAAAAAAAAGTATAGCTATAGGAAAAATGGAAAAGAAAAGAAAGGCAAAGGTACAAAAGCTACTTCCAGGTGGTGATTCCGGTTATACTTCCTTTTATAAGATCTAGGTGAATGGAAAATAAATCCTCCTGAATAAAGTCTTTGCTGGAGATAGAAAATTCCTTCAAATGACTCCTTTCTTCCAACTATTTTATCTTTTAGTCGCAGAGAGGTGTTAGAAAACAGATTTTGTAAGGCCATCACATCGTTTTGCAGTATAATTTCAAAAGTAGTCTCTCTTTTTTTCCTTTTTGAGACAAGTTCTCACTCTGTCACCCAGACTGTGTAGTGCAGTAGCACGGTCATGGCTCACTGTAGTTTTGACCTCCTGCTCAAACGATCCTCCTGCCTTAGCCTCCTGAGTAGCTAGAACTACAGGCATGTACCACCATACCTGGCTAATTTTTAAGTTTTTTGTAAAGAGTAGGATCTTGCTGTGTTCCTTAGGCTAGTCTCCAACTCCTGGGCGCAAGCCATCTTCCTGCCTCAGCCTCCTAAAGTGGTAGGATTACAGTGGAATGACACCATGCCTAACCAAAAGTATTCTCTTACTGAAACAAATCTACCTTTTTCTTTGTAAGAATCTTTCCCCTTGGAACACAGTATCAGAGTTTGCAAATCAAAACTACATGTTTACCTTATCATAGAATAAACTGTCTGATTCAAAAATTTTGGTCTTTGTAAAGTCAGTCTTTCAAGAGCCAAATTAACCACCTGGATTCAGTAGTGGGTTCTGTGGGTCCTGCCTAACGAGTTGAATTGGCAGGTTTGGCCAGAACCTCTCTTTGTGGGCAGCGAGGAAATGAGAGCAGCAGAAAATATGGAGATAAGATCAGCCACCTCCCCTAGTGAGACCTGAGAGACTCCCTTGCCCCAAATGTCTTCCTGTTGGAGACTTGACAGGGGCCACTGCTTTGGAATAAGTCAGCAAAGATCACTAGCAGATAGAGAATGGAAAGGCTCCTTTGGTTTTAAAGAGGAGAGAAATACTGAGGCCCTCTAGGAAAGGGAGTATTTATTATAGATACACAAACTGGAACCAGAAAACTGTTCGGGGATTGAGGGAGCTCCAGGGACTGACTTTCCCTTATCTTTCTCATAGCCAGGATCATCTCCTTCTTGTTATCTTTCTGCTTTTTTCCTATGATGTGTCTGCTCTGTTTTCCTCTTTTTATCAAGAGGCCAATCCCTCAATCCAAATGCCTGAGAGAGCTAGTGCAGATGCATTTGATCCGTGATGCTGCCCTTTGGGTAGAGCTCTTTGCCCGAGGCATCTTCATGATTCATTAACAAACTGATGGAAAGCCTGCCTCAGGCCAGCCATCTACCTCTGGTCCACTTAGTTGTCACTTGTGCATAGACACCAGCCTAAGGTAACTTCCCTGATCCTGGGAACTATGGATGCGGCAATTTATACTAAAAGCAACTGTTGGATGACAGTCCCTGGGATCTGCATTTAGTCTGAGTCCCAATGCGATCACATGTCTTATTTGTTTGACCAGTTAGTACCCAGATTTCTTCTTCTGTAAATAGGGGATAATAATGTAACCAACTTCACAGGGTTTAGTGAGGCTCCAACAGAGTAATATATAAGTGAAAGGGCTTTGTAAACTGTTAAATATTATACTGATGATATTATTATCAGTAAGAGATAACCTCTTAAGCCATTTTGACCCCTTTGGCTTCTCAGGCTAGTCATTCATCTTAAAAAGGAACATGGCAGGGAGCAAATGGGGAGTGACAGGGGCCAGGAATCTCTTCTTACCCTGTGTTAAGGGATGTCCAGAGACAGCTAGCCAGGAGTCCTGGTCCCCAGGGTCTCACAAAGCTCTGGGTTCTTGATGTGTATGTATAAAATAAGGGGGAAGAAAGGACCCCTCTTCTCCTCCCCTCTAGTGACACCTCCCTTTTCACTGATAATGCCTCCAAATTTCTTTAAAGACAAAGAGAGAAGCAGATGAGAAGTAAGAAAATTAAAGTTGAAAACAGAGAGATGATAGTGACTAGGCAGAGGTAATAAGATACTGGGTGTGAGTTCCCTAGAAGGGCAGGGCAATTCAGCCCACAGAACTCAATTGCTGGGGAATTTCGGCTCATGCTAAACATCCTGCAGCTGCCAGTAAATGGCAAGCCCTTTGTATGAAATGTGGCCCTGACCTTGGGCAGAGCTGTGTCTGAGCACCCCTGGACCCCCTGACTCACAGCTGTGGCAGCTAAACTAGGGTGGAACACTGAAAGGAGTACAGTGGCTTTGTTATTAGGTTCACCAAGTCCCTCACTGCACAAGGGGAAAGATGGAAAAGAGGCTGGAGGGATACTTCTTTAATAAGCCTCCTGTCCCAAATCTGAAACCTGGATCCTGTTTGAATAGGCTGAAGTTGCTCCTATCTAGGCAGTCATGTAAAAATGATCTGTGTGCTGCAGAAATTCATAATTTATTCATAAAAGTACATTTTCAAAAACACACTACAAACTGGAATGTCTTGGTACAGCACTGACTAGCTACTAAATTCTGATGGCCTAGATGGGCCTCAACAGAGCCATGTGGTGTGGGAAGATTAAATACGGAGGAAGAAAAGTAGAAGCAAACTTTCGATATGTTCCTTTGAGAAGAGTATAGGAAGGTCAGCAAGGGGAGATAGGGAAGTGAAGAAGTCCATGAATCATTCTCCTCTATACTTGGCTAATTTCCTCATTGGCATTGGCAGATACGACTTCTAAGTCCCGGGGTCCTGACTTTCTTTTTCCAGGGTGTTTCATTCTCTGTTAATTAGGACATCGGAAGAATTGTCATGATAATTATAATGTCTAGACTAGGGGAACTACAGGAGGCAGTAAGAGAATAGTTAATTGCAGAGTGAGAAGACACATGAAGATGACTGGATTGTGAAAGTCTCTCCTTAGAACAATGCCACACGAAGCTGTGTTTCACAGGATTGATCTGACATTGCCTGTTGCGTAAGGGAACTCTTTGATGTTTTCTCTGAGCATTTAGTGTTTTCGAAATTCCCATTTCCTTGAGAAGATAATAAGGATCTGCAGAAAAAGCAGGGCTGCAGTGCTCTGATGTGTATCAGCTTTACTGATGTTTATCAGCTTTTACTCAGGGTCACTGTAAAGGGTGGTAGGGGTGGATGCTCTCAGAGTTTCTTGCCCAGACTAAAAGATACTGGCTGATTCTTTTGGAGAGGTAGGAAAACTGATTAGGCAGGGAAATTTCTCACCAAGTTTAGTCATCGTATTTCCCCTCCGGCAATTCAATTGTATGCTTTTCCCAGTTTGTTAGTGAAAGTATGGCTCAGAATGTTTTCCTTTCCAACACAGCCAATCCTTGCTTATTGGTATCCAATTAACTAGGAGAAAACAAAATGATTGGTATTATAATGATGCCTGGAATGTGCCAGACCATCTCCCATTACCTTGTATTTTCTCCAAATGGAATTATCACTGTTGTTTCTGCTGATGATGCCTGTAAAACTAGCTTATTATAAAAATTCAACATTGAGAACTGAGACAGTGAAAAATCCCTTTACAAACATTTCACCTCATAGCTGACCTTCCAGTTAACCACTCTATAGACTAGATCCCTTGGAAATTTTCATGCACATAAATATATACATGTACGTATGCTATAGACTATATATATGCAAATGAGATGACATACAACCTGTGAGTAACCTGCCTTTTCACTTTATATGTTATAAACAAACATATCAAATATATAGGACTACCTCAACCTTTTCAGTGATTACACATTTTATTTTATTTTTTTGAGACAGGGTTTTGCTCTGTCACCCAGGCTGGAGTGCAGTGGCATGATCATAGCTCACTGTAGCCTCAACCTCCTGGGCTCAAGTGATTCTCTTGCCTCAGCCTCCTGAGTAGCTGGGACTACAGGCACATGCCACCATGCCTGGCTAACTTAGTTTTTGTAGAGACAAGATCTCACTATGCTGCCCAGTCTGGTCTTGAACTCTTGACTTCAAGTGATTCTCTCCCCTTGGCTTCCCAAAATGCCGGGATCACAGGCATGAGTCACCACTCTCTTTGCCTCCCAAAATGCTAAGATTACACCCAGCCTCCAGTTATTTTTTCCTGAGATGGAGTCTCCCTCTGTCTCCAGGTCAGAGTGCAGTGGCACGATCTTGGCTCTCTGTAACCTCTGACTCCCTGGTGATTCTCCTGCTTCAGCCTCCCAAGTAGCTGAGATTACAGGCATGCGCCATCATGCCCAGCTAATTTTTATATTTTTAGTAGAGACAGGGTTTCACCATGTTGGCCAGGATGATCTCGATCTCCTGACCTTGTGATCCACCTGCCTTGGCCTCCCAAAGTGCTGGAATTACATGTGTGAGCCACTGCTCACAATATATTTTTATTAATGCCAATGTTTCATGCTATTAATTGATGTATAGTAACCAGATATTCCATCTCAACAATTTTTTACATTTTTAAATAGTGTTTATATGGATATCCTATCATCCTTATCTAGGCATTCCTTTGTTTTGAAGGCAAACCATTTTGAGATTTTTTAAATATTTCATTTTAGCATCAAGAAGAATTTTCTCAATGTGGGGTCTCGAGTTTGAAATTTATATTTGACAATATTCTCAAGTAAAAAATTAGAAGATTCTAATATTGAACCTTTTAATTCACTGGCAATGTACAGCTCCCTAGACAAGAATCTGGAAGGATGGAGAGGGGCTAAGGGACACAAGGTGTGTCCCTCATAAATAAAAAATTTTGGTAAGTCACAGCTGTCCTTCATTTTCAGATAAATTAATGAGAATCAATGGAAGCTCTTAGTGCATCATAGCGCTGCCTCCTAGGAAGGGGCGCATTTTCAACATGATTCAAAGAAATGGTTATAACAGATTATTGCCATGGTTTTTGAAGGTTGAATATGGCTTTCTTATTAGACTCTTCAGTTACATCCTCTGGAGGATAGTCTAACTGTTGCCCTGGGGTATAGTATCTGAGTAAAGTTACAGAAGTCAATTGTAGGATATGGAGGATGAAGGCCCTCTTCCTCATTACTTTGTGCTTTAAAAATTAAATAAATAGTCAAATTTACTGTTAACATTTTTCTTTCTTCTTTGCATTTTCTGGAAGCAAAAAACAATAAAGAATTAAAGAGCACAGGAAAAATTCCTTTTGCCATATATATATATATATATATATATATATATATACCTTTTTTTTTTGAGATGGAGTCTCACTCTGTCACCTGGGCTAGGGTACAGTGGCACAATCTCAGCTCACTGCAACCTCCACTTCCCAGGTTCAAGCAATTAATTATCCTGCCTCAGCCTCCCAAGTAGTTGAGACTACAGGTGCACTGGCTAATTTTTTTTTGTATTTTAGTAGAGACAGGGTTTCCCTGTGTTGCCCAGGCTGGTCTCAAACTCCTGATCTCAGGCAATCCACCTGCCTCAGCCCCCCAAAGTGCTGGCATTACAGGACCGTCATGGTCAGCCCCCTTTGCCTAATATTAAGTTACTGAATGAAACATCATACACCTATGACCTTTCTTCTTTTAGCAAGTCATAACAGCATGAATATTCAGGAATAAGAAAACTTTGAGGAGAAAGATTTATTATGTAAATAGGAACATCTACTACCTCCCTCACGAAGAGGGATATTTAATTCTAAAGCCAGGGCATATATTTGGCCAAAACAAGTAGAGCCAGGCCTGCTGTCTGTATCAGCTCCACCCAGGCAGGTTTGGGGTAAGGGAGGGAGTAAAGAGGGAAGGTAAGTCCCCAGAGTTCTCTTACCTCAGCCACAGCAAGTAGATCTCTGAAAAAAGCAGGAGCAGACACTTTTCCAGCTAGTCCTCTTAGCCTCCCACCCTACGCTGTCCTTTCTCTAGGCCTCCCTTTAGAATTTCTGAAAAGGATGTGGTCAGAGAGGAGGAGATCGGAGAGAATCGAGAGGGAAACAGTGATTCCAGACTCAGGATGGGGTCAGAAGACTCCTCAGGTCACCCTTGCTTGTTTCCTAGTCATAACGCTTTCATTTATTAGCTGAATGACCTTGGACAAATACCTTCTAC
Source organism: Callithrix jacchus (assembly GCF_049354715.1). NCBI lineage: Eukaryota > Metazoa > Chordata > Mammalia > Primates > Cebidae > Callithrix > Callithrix jacchus. The sequence goes on from NC_133508.1 coordinate 127,419,846, forward strand.
TTTTCTATTAAAACAACTCATTTTCCTACCATCATGTGATTCTTTAAGAACAAGTAAGAGAATTGTATTAATCAGAATAACCTGTTTCTAGAAATATCTGGGGCAGGAAGGCCACTGATTGATGGAAAGCACTCTTTCTTTTTCCTTGAGCACTAGAACTAGCCCAGTAACGCTGCATATATTTTTCCTTTCTTCGAGCCAGATCTCAACTACTATACTCTAGTATCTACAAAATTGTATGAAAGATGAAGTAAGTTTCTTTTTTGAGACAGGAAAGTGAACCTATATGCACTCACTTTCCCCCATGATCTCATTGAAATAAAAGTAAATAAGCACAAGGGGAAAAAAAGCATGTAGTAGGGAGAGGTAGAAAGCAATAAACTGGAAATTTCAACAAATTTCTACAAGAAAGTGGAAGGGGAGAGTTAATGGTTAAATTGGGCAGAAAATGCCACAGCCTAGAATACACAATGATAAAATGACAATTGGAAACTGAAGAGAAACAATTCTGAGCAATAAAGTCACAGACCACACATGAAGCAAACTACGACTGGGCAGGAATATAAGCAGTTAATGGGGTCTATGAAAAGGCAATTCATTTGACCTTGATGCTAGAAATAGCCTCATTTGAGAGACCCAGGGGTTATAACATTAAGTCCATAGAAAAGAAAATATCCTAGCATATTAACATTGAACAATGTCTATATTAATCATAATTGAGTATGTGCAGTATATTGGATTGTTTCTTTTCTTTTTTTTGGAGACAAAGTCTCTCTCTGTCACCTAAGTTGGATTGCAGTGGCATAATCTTGGCTCACGGCAACCTCCACCTCCCAGGTTCAAGCGATTCTCCTGTCTCAGCCTTCCCAGTAGCTGGGACTACAGGTGCCCACCACCATGCCTGGCTGATTTTTTGTATTTTTAGTAGAGGCAGGGTTTCACCATGTTGCCCAGGCTGATCTTAAACTCCTGAGCACAGGCAATTGCCCGCCTCGGCCTCCAAAACTGCTAGGATTATAGGCGTGAGCCACCATGCCCAGCCTGTTTTTATTTTTTTAAAAATATTTTAAATAACTTTATTTTTTAGAACTGTTTGACTTACAGAAAAATTGCAAGATAGTACAGAGAGTTCCCATATACCCTACAGTCAGTTTCCCCTGTTATTAACATTTTGCATTAGTGTAGCCCATTTGTTACATTAATGAATGGGTACTGATACTGATACGTTATTAATGACTGAAGTTCATACCCTATGCAGATTGTTTTAGTTTCTCCCTAATGTCTCTTTTCTATTCTAGAATCCCATCGCATCCAGGATATCACATTGCATTTAGCTGTCATGTCTTCTTAGGCTCCTCTAGGCTATAGCAGTTTCTCAGGCTTTTCTTGTTTTTGATGATTTTGACAGTTTTGAGGACTACTGATTAGGGTTTTGTAGACTGTCTCTCACTTGGGATTTAAAATGGTTTTCTTCTTACTAGACTGCGTGATTGGTTTTGTGAGGAGGACCAAAAAGGGAAGGTGCCATTTTTATCACATCAAATCAAGAGCACGTTCATACTATGTATTCACAGTACATACAATCAATATGACCTCAATCACCTGGCTGAGCTAGTGTGTACCAGGTTTCTCCAATGTATCGTTAGTTCTCCTCTCCCTTTCCTTACTATACTTTTTGGAAGGAATTATATAGTTTCTTAAACTTCTAAAGTCAACCTATAGAAAAGTAGAAAATAGTTTTTTTTTTTTTTTTTTTTGAGACAAAGTTTTGCTGTTGTTACCCAGACTGGAGTGCAATGGCACGATCTCGGCTCATCGCAACCTCCGCCTTCTGGGTTCAAGCAATTCTCCTGCCTCAGCCTCCCGAGTAGCTGGGACTACAGGCGCTCACTACCATGCCCAGCTAATTTTTTGTATTTTTAGTAGAGACGGGGTTTCACCATGTTGACCAGGATGGTCTCGATCTCTTGATCTCGTGATCCACCCGCCTCGGCCTCCCAAAGTGCTGGGATTACAGGCTTGAGCCACCGCGCCTGGCTAGAAAATAGTTTTTTTATGATGGCAGTACCATAGAAATATTAACAATCTTGTTAGTTGTAAAGTATAGCTGACAAAAATAGGAGCAAGAGGAAAAGTGCAGGAATGGGAAGCGGAACCACTGCTTCATTTTATAGAAGAGAAAGCCCGCAGACATGCTTTTAAAAAGAGATAGAAATGTGAGTATTTTGAAATATAAAGGTTTAGTTCCAAAAGGGGAAATAAAATATATGATCACTGCTGTTAAACATTGGGAAGAAGAGGGCAATATGAGAGACGTGCTCGTTTTAAAACTGTGGAATTAACTGCTATTGACTAAAGCTTGGTAAACCGAGACATAGAGTGCAGTGGAAGTAAACACCAAGTGATCTCATACCAGATGAAACAAGGAAGTTTTTCTCTCCGGAAGAACTGGAGCTGAGCAAGGGGAGGGAGGAAAGGCTGTTGCTTTTCAATGAAGTTCTTTTATACAATGTGATTTATTACCATGTGCACAGATTATTTGCTTTAAAACAAAAGAAGATGTACAGGGTAGTACCAGGACTCCTACTAGAGAAGCTGGTATGACCCCTTTTTTGGGTAGCACCCAGCTTCAGTTACAGCAAACCAGTGAACTGCCTAACCTTCATCCACACAAACCACATTACAATGTGGTGTTTTGTTGAGGCAGGAACCTCACTTATGAGACAGTGAAAGGAGCAACTGTCTTAGGTCTTTGATTTGCCGGAAAGGCATTTAAAAAAGAACTTCCTTTGTTTCCCTGGGATTAAAAACTAGAAAGATTTCAGTTACAAAAAAAGAAATTGGCTGAAAGATGTATCAGATTGTCTCTGGTTGCAAAGCATTGGCAATCAGTGGAAATCCTCTGTGTGTTTCCTGCCTTTAGCATTTATACAACATGCTTCAAGTTTAAAAGTCCTTTACTGTCATTAGCTAATTATTTCCCAAGGGCTGCAGGGTAGTTAGAGGAAATATTGGAACCAATCTGGCTTTTAGAGCTCTAAGTTATATACACACATACAACGGTAGCAACCCTTATTCAGGGTGTAGTTGTTACATTGTTTCCCATACATAGATCAATCAGTTAATGTATGGTTATTCAATCTCTGAAGTTCTTTTTCTAGGCTTGACATTTTCTTCTCAAGAAGTACAAGTTACTGAAACAGAAGAGCACTTATTCCAATAACACCTCTCCTAAGTGTCTTGAAGATAAGTAAACATTATTGATAGTTTTAGGTTCATTATCAAATCAAATCAGAAGTGCCCTGGGTGATTCCAGAGAAGAGCCACTATCAAGAACCACAGACTTAAATGGCCAGAGGTTCCTCACACCCACCATCGTATCTCCAAAAAGAATGAAACACAATATTTGACTATAGAGAAATTTTTTATAAGCACTAATTGTTAATAAATATCAAATCTTGTTTTATGTCAAATATATATTTTACATTATCAAAGTGCTCAAGAAATTTGGAGGATACAGAAAAATAAATATGCATGTATATATTAAAAAGTCATCACAAAAAGAATCCTTGTTCTTGTTTTGGATTCTTCGTTCCACTTTAATGCTTTGTCTTTTCTTTCTTTCTTTCTTCCTCTTTCTTTTTTTCTTTCTTTCTTTCTTTCCTTCCTTCCTTCCTTCTTTCATTCTTTTTTCTTTTTGAGACAGGGTCTCTGTCATCCAGGCTGGAGTGTAGCCACGTTGCATGCTCACAGTTCACTGCAACCTTGAGTTCACAGACTCAAGTGATCCTCCCGCCTTAGCTTCCCAAGTAGAATAGCTGGGACTACAGACACACACCAACATACTAGGCTTGCTTTGTCTTTTAAGAAAATTTATTGACATAGCAGTCATCGAATTTCATACTGGCTCCAAACACCAATAGACCTAAGCAATTTTAAATCTTGCTTTTCAAATTTGCCATTATAGTGAGCATTTTTCACTGTTTCATGCTTTAAAAGTCATCTCTGAAAATGAAATGAGGCAAACCGGAAAGTTTCTATCCATGACTACACCAAAATAGAAATACAGGTACTTGCAGAGGACAGGCCAAAAGTATTCTCTGCTTTGGTGTTCATTTAGAATTCTTCAGCTCATCAGGAACTAGAACTTGAACTTAATTTCTGTAGCCACATTCTGACTATATTTGGTGTGTGATGCCCTCTACTGGCTAGTCTAGGATGGTGCCTTTTCCGTTTGTAAACTGTAAGAACTCTAAAGAAGGGGGTTTAGATCCTGTCCATGCATATTTGAATGTTCTATGTCTGTATTTTTATTTATAGGTGTTACCTTCATGTAGAATTGAAGCTATATGAACACAGGAGCTGGCTCTGTGTCTGGTTTCTTTTTATTCATTCAAGAAACATTTTAAAGAATTAACTACATGCCAGGCATGGCACTAGGGGGCTGCAGACACAAAGATGAAATCTCTGCCTTCAAGTGGCTCATTATCTTAATCACTGGGAGAGACACAGTCAGGCAGGGGAACCTACTCAACATGCCTTGAATATTCCAGCAGAAGAACTTGATTCTCTGTAGACAGTTGTCTTTCTCCATCTAGAAAAATCATCCTCTCCAATGAAGTGTCCAGCTTTTGGAACAACACATGTGGCAGAGCCAGGAAGAAACAGGACACCATCTTAGGAGGACAGATCCAGCAAATCAATTCTGGCTATCAGTGGGGTTGACAGGTGTCACAGCCAGCTTGCTCTCAATTGACTTGGTAAATTAAAATTTACAATGGAATATAACACAAGAGTAAGATAAAATGAATGACAATTATTCAGAGTTGTAATTGAGTTCCTATAAGGGAATGTACTTCATTTTCCAGAAAAGTGTACTTTATACAATATGTAACCAATAAAGGAAGGTATCAATTACATTTTGAAAGCACTTTGTATTTGCAACTTTACCTTGCTTTCTTGGAAAATAAATTCATATGAAATAAACCAGTTTTTTTTCCTCAATCTGAGGAAGGCCTAGAGCTCAGGACAAAGCATTCATGATCACTTACATAGTTACCTTATGTGTATTAATAGTTCTCTTTGACTGCATTATGTACAATTATGTAAAAATCCTCTATAGATTAGTGAAGTCTTTTTTTTTTTTTTTTTTTTTGAGACAGAGTCTTGCTCTATCGCCAGGCGTCAGGCTGGAGTGCAGTGGCTTAATCTCGGCTCACTGCAACCTCCACCTCTTGGGTTCAAGCGATTCTTCCGCCTAATCCTCCCAAGTAGCAGGGACCACAGGCGCATACCACCACATCCAGCTAATTTTTTTGTATTTTTAGTAGAGACGGGGTTTCACCATGTGGGCCAGGATGGTCTCGATCTCTTGACCTCGTGATCCGCCCACCTCAGCCTCCCAAAGTGTTGGGATTACAGGCGTGAGCCACCGCGCCCGGCAAGTCTTTTTTTTTTTAAACTGAGGTCACTGATGATGGTATGGGGTCCACAAGGTTGGCTCTATTGGTATAGACCTAAGCATGACTAAACAATATTTATCATAAATATGAAGCCAGCAATTGCTGGTTGTGTGGTCTTGAGTGAGTTACTTAACTTCTCATCAGTCTTCCTTTTTTTGGGAAAGGGTATAACCTACCTTATTGTAAAGAAATAGGCATGTAAAGTATCCATCAAAATTCCTAGCACACAGTAGCTGCTCAGTAGAGCACAGTGGGTACTTCAAAATGAAGGAGATGCAAGCTTAAGCTCTGGAGCCAGGCTGACTGGATTTGAATCTTGGCTCTACGCTTCATTAGCATTGTGACCTTGAACAAATCTTTATCTTTCTGGATCAGTTTCCTCATTGATAAATTGAGGAGGATAATAATACCTGCAATCATAGCATTGTTGAGCAGATAAAATTAGTTAACACCTGTAAAGTGCTTTGGAATATTTATGACCATATAGGGCTTAATCAAGGTTAATTATAACTTATATTACTATTCCTTTCGGCTTTTAGAGACACTTGCATCTTTTTGTAGTTCTGTGTTAAAACCAGGGAGAGACATCTTACCATGTATAAAATGTGTTTCACTTAATGCTGTCACACCAGCTGTTCTCAGCAGTTTTCCATTATTGTGGCCCTGTAACTAGCTCTCCTTTGATATGTCCTCAGATCCTCAGTAGAAATTACTTTATGTTCGGCGGCTTAACTATACAATAGTAATTGTTAGTTTTTGACTTCCCCTCTGAGGATCTATGGATTCCCTAAAGAACATGGAGGAAGAATTATTTGGTGGCAAATTAGAAGAGCATTGTATGGATCAAGACTCTCCTTTTCAACCCTATTGTCACTTTCTTTCCAGCGTAATTGTGCAACACAGTAATTTTCTGCAGAAGCAGCTCTGGCACCTCATTTCAGTCTAAGTTTTTTCATCATTTGGTTGATGTTCCAACATACACGGTGACAATGTGCTATGTATGGGCCATACAAAGGGTTGCAAAGGGTCTCCATACTCCAAGAGTGTGAACGAGGCGCAAGGCAAGGATATAACCAATTCACTCACTAATTGTAGCAAAAATCCAACTGTGATAACTGCTCATAAGTTTACACAGAGTGAAGGGGATTCTGAGTAAGAACTTAGGGAGAGGTTTACAAAGAGGCAACACTTATACTGAGCCTGAAGTATGGCAAAGGAAGATAGGAAACATGACTGAGGCAGAGAGTTCAACATGAGCAACGGCCGGGGAATGTGAAAATACACAGCTTATTCGGGTAACAGCAGATGGGCCTGTGTGGTTAGAGTAGAAGGAATGTAGGCAGATGGTTAGGAGAGGAGGAACAAAGGTCCCTGGCTCCTCAGGGAGTCAGTTCACCTGGCTCATCTCAGGTTCCAAGGTGTGGCTTCTCTGACAACTCCCTCAGGGTCAGGTCCTAGGTGTGACCTCACATTTCCTCCTTTTCCTGGCAGTCTTGTCTTGACCTCAGCCCTTATGTCCTTTTACCTCTTCACATGAAAGGCCCTATTCTTTTTTTATTTTACATCATACTTTGCTGTTATGGCATTATTTACCTGCCATCTGTTGTAAAATATATGGAATATGAAATGGCATAAGACTTTGTCAAAGCGTTGGCCCTTTAAGATAAAAATCTGAGCCTAACAAAGTGAGAACAGGACAGGCAGTCTAGGTAGACTGTGGGGGGCGGAAGAGAGATAACTAGGAAGTAAGAAAATGATGCTTGGTACATAGAAGGTGTTCAGTCAATGTTTGTTGAGTAAATGAATTAGAAGACAACCTGATAGATTCTCATGTATTGCACGGTATCTCTGTGTATGGCCTCTGCCTCTGGAAGAGCACCTCCTATTTGGAAAATAGGAGGGGAAAGAGGAAGGAAGGGGAGAAAAGATATGTGTGTTCTGGCTCTCCAGGCATCTGTGCCAAGGTCAGGTTTGTTCTTGAGTTAGGAATTCCTTGTCTGGCAGTCTTCTCTTTTAGGGAAGAAGGGTGTGTGTGTATGTGTGTGTGAGAGTGTGTGGGGGTGTGTGTGCACGTATGCGCACGCATACACACATGACATACAAATACGGTGACCCAATATTTATTTCCTTTTAGTCATGCCAACACCTAAAGACCTCAAGCTATAAAATCATTTCTTTGCCAGAAGGTAACCTGGTGGAAAATAATAAGAAAAAAAAGCTAAAATCATTCAGTGAGGACTCAATTTTCTTAGTAAACGTATGTTTCCCACTTAAGATACAAAGAAGTCTTGATTCTAATCTCAAAGAGCTTTTAATGTGGGAAGACATAAAGCCAGAATATTTAATGCAGTCACAGGCCTTGCTCCTCCAAGTGTGGCTCCACCAGCGGCAGCATCTCCTGGAAGTTTGTTAGAAATGCTGACTCTCCAGTTCCACCCCAGACTGACTGAAAGTGATTTTGTCTTAACAAGTCCTTAGGTGAATCATATGCATGTTAATATTTGAGAAGTACTGACCTAGGAGGTGGGGATGGGATCTGGGACTGTTTTTAAAGGAAATAAATCCTGAGCTGTGTTTTGAAGATGAGTACAGTTAACCAGGTTAACCTGTTAACCTCTTCCAAGTAGAGGAAACAACATAAGCAAAAGTTCAGTGGCATGAAAAAGCATAGGGGTGTTTTGGGAACCTGTCACATGAAATTCCTAATCAAAATAGTGAGAGAGAGGAAACGAGGGAAATGCAGAGATGAGGCAGTTCAGGCAGTGGCCAGATCCTGCTGCAAGTGTTCTAGGGTAAGGAGATTTGACTAGTCCTAATCCTTGATAGAGTTGCGTGATGACATGCTCAGATTTGCATTTAGATCACTGCAACCCTGAGGAGGCTGGAAGGCAGAGAGATTAATTAGGAAGCTGAGGCAATAGTTTTGGAGAGAGATAATGAGAGTCTAAACTTAGGTTGTGGTAGCGGGATGAAGAGGAGAGGGCAGGTTTAAGACATTTTAGGAGCTAATAAACTCAGAATGGATTGGAGGTGGGAGGATGAGGGAGGGCTGAGTTTTGACTAGATGACTTTTAGGATGGCATAGTGTGTGGCTGTTCATGATGCCACTAATAGAGATGAAAGAATACAAGAGGATGAACAGGTTTGAAATTATGAGTTCAAATTTTAAAATGTTCAGTTCAGGTGAATAGAATACATGTATAGATGGTCTCTGACTTACTATGTTTGACTTTATAGCCGTGAGAAGGTGACATGCATTTAGTAGAAACTATAGTCCAGTTTTGAATTTTGATCTTTTTCCAGGCTAGTGATATGAAGTAGGATACTCTCTTGCAATGCTGGGCAGCATCTCCCAGTCAGAATCGTAATCGCAAGGATAAACAACTGATATTCTACAATTTCCTGTGCCGCCAGATGACTTTGCCCAACTGTAGGCTATGTTCTAAACACATTTAAGGTAGGTTAGGCAAAGCTGTGATATTTAATAGGTTAGGCATATTAAATGCATTTTTGACTTGTGATATTTTCAATTTATGAAGAGTTTACTGGGATGTAACTCCAAGTTAGCAGAGGAGTGTCTACATAGAAGGGAAAAAAGGAGGAAACAAGAAAAGGGTGGAAAACAGAGTGAATCAATTAGCATGGAGGAGGAAAAAATGCCCTGCCCATTTTTGGGGCAACAGTAATACACATAGTGCATCTGCGAGCTTTTCTTGTAGTTTTATTTCCATAGGTTGCCTCCTTGGAACTTGGTTTCAGCAACTGGGTGGACCCTGAAAAATGTAAATAATCGGATTCATGGTTCCCTATCTAATGATCAACTCATTGTTGCCACCATTTGCTCTAATATGCAAAACAAAAACAAAAACAAACCTCAAAAAAAACCTATGGTTCAAATTGCTCCACTGTCAGTTTGTCTTTTTCCAGATTGTTGAATGTGTGAATAACTGTGTCCATGTCACAAACATCATTTCCAAAATGGCAATAATACAATCCAGTATGTGTGTTTTGGGAGGTCATCCTTCAAGCTCAAAATTCAGAACTGGATCATAGCCTGTCTCTAAAGTTATTTTTCTAGACCTGACATTTTCCCAAGGGGTACAGGTTACTGAATCAGAAGAGAAATTAGTCCAATAACATCTCTAAATGTCTTGAAAATAAACATTTGTTACAGCTTTAGGTTCATCATCAAATCAGAATCCCTGAAGTGAAACCTGAGTATTGGCACTTACTAAAAAGTGCCCTGGATGATTCCAGAGTACAGTAACAATCAAGAACCACTGACTTAAATGGCCAAGAGTGCACCCCCCGCCCCCCGCATCACTAAGTATATCTTCAAAGAGAACGAAACATAGTATTTGACTAAGGAGAACTTTTAACAAACACTAATCATTAATAAGTATTAAATTTGTTTTATGCCAAACGTATATTTTACATTATCAAAGTGCTCAATAATTTGGAGAATATATAATACATAATCATGTGTAAATAAAAAGTCATCACCAAAAGATTCATTGTTCATGTTTTAGAATTCTTTCCATGAGAGTCGTGGTGGCTCACGCCTGTAATTCTAACACTTTGGGAGGCCGAGACTGGGCTGCGGGGATATCGCTTGAGCCCGGGAGTTGGTGACCTGCTTGGGCAACATGGCAAAACCCCCATCTCTATAAAAAGAATTAAAAATTTTTAAAAAGAATTATGATTTCCATTTTATTTCAATGCTTTGTCTTTTAAGGGAATTTATTGACATAGCGACGATCAGATTCCATATGCAATTTTGTATCTTGCTTTTCAAATTTGCCACAGCCTTCTAAAAAATGTCCCAGACTTGTGTGTATCCACGGAAGAAACTCCGTAAGTACTTACAAATATTCTGATCAGTCATTCTTAGCCAATGAAAAGCAAAAGCTAGGCATGGGGTTTTATTAGTTTGGGAAGCAGGGAGGCATTCCAACCGGCTTCTTTCGCTCTTGCCAGGTTCAAACATGGCGGGCAGCAGCCGGCCCTTCCCGTACACTCCGCTCGCTTTCCCACAACCCCAGCCAATCTTTGGCGCTCCTTTTTTACCTTCCTTCCCCCTCGGCGGCTCCAGGGGGTCAGCACCTCGGAGCTTGACAGCAGACCTGCTTCCCGCCCCCATGCGAGGGCCCGCCCACCAGCCCGCGCCAGCCAATAACAGGCCGCGCCGAGGGGGCAGGCAGCGCCGGTCGGCCCCGCCTCCCCAGCCTCTCTGTGGCCTGCGGCTCCCGGGCGGGTAGCGCCGGCTCTCAGTCGCGTCGAGTGAGCGTGTGGTATCGCTGATCGCGGGCGCTCGCAGCCGGCCATAGCTCAGCCCAGCGCCGCCAAGGCCGAAGGCCCCCAGCCTCCGCCATGGACTTCGAGGACGGTAAGCGCTGCCTCTGGCTGGTCGGCGCGGCTGGCGGGAGGCGGGGTGGCCTGCGTTGAGGATCTGTTTACGGTCTCAAGATGGCCGTGTGGGCTTTGTTCTGCGGGCCCTGAGGCCGCCGGCCCGACGCGGGCCCAGCGCCCGGCGTCTGCCTCTTTGGGGACCCGCGCGCCCTGATTCGGCCCGCCCGGCGCCGGCTGCCGGCGGAGACCTGAGAACTCGGTGTTGGGTAGGACGCGCCCAGAGCGCGAGGGCCTCCCGGCTGGAGCCCCAGACTCGCCTTGGCTCCTGGTAGTGGAAATTGCCCCGACGTCTCCAACTTCCCGGTCTCGAGCCAACGGGCGAGTGCGGCCTCACCCACCTAGTCTCGCATTCGCCCCGCAGGGCAGCGCCCCAGACCATCCGTTTAGCTAATCCTCAGCCTCGGTTTGCTTCTTGCCAGATATAATTTTCGGAGGCTTGTTCACAGTGATGTTTCTGGTTGTCCTGGTTTAAGATGAGTTGAAACGGTGTCTTTAAGTGATATATATATAAATAGCCATCTATGCGAAATGGAAAGCAAGGTGTTTCCTGGTTAGCAAACTGTTGTGTTTATCAACAAAAATTATCCCGTTGTTAATCTCTAATTTGAAATATTTACGTGAACCAAACCACTTTTCTTTGGATCGTATGTAGATAGGGTTTAAGTTAATCAGAATTTTGGCACAGCACGCATCAAATGTCCTTCACATTTAAACACCTGTACATAGCCTTGTAAGTATTTGACCTACGGATTGAATAAACTGTATTTTAGCAATACCTTTCAGTTGTCTCAGATACCAGTTCTTTAAACCACTTTTACAGGGTCACAAAGTAAAATTAATTTGGTCTTCACTTTTGTCTTCAAATTTTACTAGGAATTGTTGTCAAGATACGGTGGTATGTAGAGACAACATTAGGGAGAAAGGACTTGTATGATTAAGCTGGATTTAATCCTGAGTAACCAGGCATGCCGAAGTAAAACCAGTTCGCCAAGTAGGCTGTAAACCTTTCACCCCACCAAAAAAATGATCTTTAAATGAGATGTGATCTCAGTATATGTCTTACTCAATGAGCTTTTGATTTTTCGTAAGATTTCATGCTACAAAGAGTTAAGGCTGTCAAATCTAGGTACAGATTTGTGAAAGAGGACTGGAATAGCCCTCTTGTGGATACTTTTCAGCTACTTTGAAACAGTAAGTTGAGCTCTTCAGATTAGCACACTCTCGTGGTTTTGTTTGTTTTAGTTGGACTTTGACTCATTTTGATGTAGATACCTTTAAAATACAAATATTGGAAATGTCCAGAGTTGGGAGTGAAAATAAAAAAAGTATTGTATTTTCATGATAAAGTTTGATGGTAATGCCAACACCCAACGTATAGCAGAGGCTAACAAGGTGGAGGTAGGGCAGTGGAAGCAGTTCTTTCTCCTCCCCACCTAAAGCAGTAAGGGAATCCATTTTCTATAGAGCAATGAAAAACAATAATAAAACATACTATGTCTGCTTTCTATTACTGCCATATGCCTACAATTCTAAACAGTGTCAGTGATAAAATACTAAACAATATTAGTGATAAAATACTCCCTCTCTCACTGCCCAGATACACCACTGTTGTATTTGGAAGAAGGAATTTGACTAACACCATAGCCGAATCTAATCCTGTGTACTGTAGCAGGATTCTGTTGTATTCATTTGACCACTACATTAAATTCTTTTGTTTTTTCAGTATATATTTGTAAAATTAACTAAGGAATTTAACAGTTGTTAAATTAGTTTTGGTGAGGTAATTGGCAATATGGTTTTCAGTGATGACACATTCTGGATTAATATAGAATAAAATCATATATGTATATGCATATGCGTGTCTCAGATAAGATCTTGAATTTTTTTTTTTAATTGGAAACAGAGCCTCACTCTGTGCCCAGGCTGGAGTGAGGTTGCAGTGATCTTGGCTGACTGCAACCTCTGCCTCCCGGGTTCACCTGATTCTGCCTCAGCCTCCCATGTAGCTGGGACAATAGGCGTGCACCACCAGGCCCAGCCAATTTTTGTATTTTTAGTAGAGATGGGGTTTCACCATATTCGCCAGGCTGGTCTCGAACCCCTGACCATGTGATCTGCCCACCTTGGTCTTTCAAAGTGCTGGGAATACAGGCATGAGCCACTGCACCCAGCCAAAATCCTGAAATCTTTGAAGAGCAAATTAAATGGTAAAAGAAATTAACTTAGCAAAAATTTCATGTTACTTAAAATCAGTTCTCAGATATCTTTGCTTTGGCATTATTTGATACATAATTTAATCTATCTGCCTTTTTGTTACTTGGTACGAATCAGTGCTGGATCCTCTCTTTTGGCTGTTATTATATATCAGGTGTTGTAAACTAATGTTTACCATAATTTGGATAATAAATCTACTATTTGGGGAGATAGTGAAGAAAAAAAGAGATCGGTTTTCCCAAATGGGGTATTGGTAATTATTTGTACCCCAGTTTTGCAGAAGATGCTATTTATGGGAATAATTACTGTCATTTAAAAAAATTGTGCTTATTTTGGACTAGATGGTTATATAATTTTGAATTATTGCTAATATCACACTAATTCCTTTTTGTTAAATGTGTCTTCATAGATTACACACACTCTGCTTGCAGGAATACTTATCAGGGCTTTAATGGTAAGTATACTCTTTCATTTGAGCTTTTCTCTTCATGCCCATAAAAATATATATCAATGTAAAAAGCCAGTTCAACCTATTTCAGTTATTTTTTTGGTTCTTGATATATCACTTATGTGTTAATATTATCTTACCACATATAGTTTTGAATTTGGGAAATTGGTATCAGAAAATGTTAGGGGTTATTCACATTAGTTTGATTTTTTTTTTTTTTTGTCCATTTTGTTTGAATTGTGATTCTTTTAATTTGCTCCAAAGGCCCTAACTACATTCTGAGTGATGAATCACAAGACACTGACTGAGTTCTTTTTGTTGAATTGAGGCTTTGGTATTGAGTAATATACACTGAGTGGATTATTGGCTTGGTTCTATATAGCTTGCATTGTAATGCATTTTGACCTTGTTGTTGAGGTCATTTTCTTCAGTTTGTCCAAATGTGTTAGTATATAAAGAGCTGTCTGGAGGAGCACATGAAGAAGCTTGATTGTTTATTGACTTGAGCATGACATTAGACCTGTGACTACAGAGCTAGATAGAATTATGAGAGGTATGTAGAATACAATTGGATGTCATTTTGATAGGTATTAGAGTTAGGGGCCTGCCACATAAGATAATAATACAAAAAAGAACACAGAACAATTAATAGAAGTTAAAGAGCATGTGAAGGACTTGAGGGAATGGCATTAAATATCCTGATTGCCAGAGAAATGTAAAATTCAACTTTTGTACAGAATAGAATATATTCACAAAGTAAAACTGAAGCAAATGTACCACTAAAGAAGACTATGTCCTTTATGGGAATAATCACTGTACAGTTAATTTTTATTTACTATCTTTAAAGATTAAGATGAACTTTGGATTTCATGTGGGCAGAAAAGGCTTAACATATAGGAAATTAGTATTAAAGAATATATTTGTGAGCTGGAAATTCAAAATTACCAAAGGAAGTTTAATTTGCATCCACATGTAGGTTAGATTGACAACTAGAAAATTAACTAGAAAGTCATTTTATAAATTTTGATATAAAGATTTTAAGACCTTGCACTTGGGAAGTGATAGTAGTAATCTTAAAGAGCAAATTAGCAGAACTTACAGGCTGACTAGTAATCGACAAAAAATTGAGAGGGTTGAATAAAAATGAATCCAGGATTTTAAACTGGAATGTAGGACTAGTGCTTTTATGAGAGAGAAGGGGAGGGAGAGAATTCGTAATGATAAAAGGCCATGTAAGATTTACTGGATAGTTGGATTTAGTGTCTAAACATAGGACTTGAAATGCAGATTCATGTAGGCCCGGACATTTATTGATTATTGTACAGTGTTGCAAAAAGATCTAATATGACTTTTATTTTTTCTCCTAATTTTAGTTGTAACAGTGGTTCTCCTGTGAGGGTGATTGTTGGAATCTCCTGGGGAGCTTTTTCAGTCTTTCTGTTCAATCATAGCCTATACCTTTTAAATCTAAATTTCAGGGCAAGTGGTCTTTGGCTGTGTATATTGTGCAAAACTACTCTGAATGATTTTGGAAGGCACCTCTGGGTAAAGGCCAATGTTTGACAGTACTTTTAGATCTAGTTTATTTATATTTTACAAATGAGGAGCTTAATTTCAGGGATTTAGTTTGACTTCATCCAGTGAATATTTAGTGCTTGCTGGGCATCAGATACCATTCTAGGAGGTGGGAATATAGCAGTGAACAAAATAGACAATTATTCTTGCCTTTGTGAAGATTCAGTCTAGTGGGATGAAATAGACAGTAAACAAGATAAAGAAGTAATGTATATGTCATAATTTAGTCTACAGGGGAATAAAGGGAGTAATCTCTATTGTATGTTAGATGGTGATCATTGCTAGGGAGAATAACAGAGAAGGAGAATAAATGTGTGTGTTTGTGTTTGTGTGCGCGTGTGCTCATCTGTGTTGCAATTTTAGAGTCTCTGGGGAAGGACTCACCAAAAAGGTGACATTTGAGCATAGATTTAAGATAGGTGAGTATGCAAGCCATGAGGCTGTTGAGAGGAAGACTTACAGGATTTAAGAAATAAACAATGTGTAGATACCAAAAAGCCAAAAACATATATTATTGTTAGCACTGTACTTTCTGGCAAGTGAAATGAAGTAGAAGGTATTGGAAAACATGGCAAGATACAGTTTCCCCCAAACTATTTATTGGAAGGAAAATGTATTTTCAGTGTCTCCATGTTTTCCTTCTTGCCTCATAATACCTTTTATATAACTAGCAGATAGAAGATGGGAGAGAAAAGGGTGCGGTAGCTCATGCCTGTAAAAATCCTAGTGCTTTGGGACCTCAAGGTAGGAGGATTGCTTGAGGCCAGGTAATTGAAACCAGTCTGGGCAACATAATGAGACCCTGTCTCTACAAAAAAAAAAAAAAAAAAAAAATAGCCAGTCATGGTGGTACCTGCCTGTAGTTCCAGTTACTCCAGAGGCTGAGATGGGAGGATTGTTTGAGCCCAGGAGGTAGAGGCTGCACTAAGTTATGACTGTGCCACTGCAGTCCAGCCTGGGTGACAGAGCAAGACCACAACCCTGGCTTGACTAGAACAGCTGATTTTTTGCTGAGTAATCTTAAGACAAGGTTAGAGCGGTGAGGTGTAGCCAGAAAACATTGAAAATCAAAGATAATTTGCTTATATATAAGAAGCAATAGCAGGTGAAGACCTGAACAAGTTGAGGGAGTAAACAGTGCAGGTTCAGGGGAACGAGCATTCCAGGCAGAGGGAACAGCAGATGCCAATATGGGTATACACCTTGTGTTCTAGAAACATCAAGGAGCCTGGTGTAGTAGGAGTGGAGTGATCACGGGTGTATATAGTTGATAATGAAGTGAAGAGGTGATGGGGCAGATCATGTAGGGCAGGGTTTCTCAACTTTCTCACATTTTGGACAGGGTAATTTTTTATTGTGGGGGTATGTCCTGTGCATCATAGAACATTTAGCAGCCTTCCTGGCCTCTATATGTTAGATGTCAGTAGCATCTGCCCCCTAGTTGTGACAACCAAAAATGTTTTCAGACATTGCCAGTGTCCCCAGGGGATGCAAAATCTCCTCTAGTTAAGAACCACTGGTATAGGTTCTTATATTTTATTTTAAGCTTTGGCTTTACTTGAAGTAAGAAGAAGCCATTGGAGGTTACTGATCATTGAGCATGATTTAACTTATATTTTGTCAGAATTATTCTGGCTATTGTCTTCAGAATAAATAGTAAAGGAACAAAAGTGGAGCAGGAAAACCAGTTAGGAGACTTTTGCAATAACCTAGGTGGTAGATGCTGGTGTCTCGTAGTAGGTTGCTGGTAGTGTAGAGGTGCTAAAAAGTAGTCCCATTCAAGACTTAATGTCACACAGTTAGTTATTTTGGTCATGGGTCTGATTTTTTTCCCTAGTATTCCACAGCTGCTTCTTTGTATTTTAATTAAAAATGAGCTTTAGGTCAGGTGCGGTAGCTCATGCCTGTAATCCCAGCACTTTAGGAGGATGAGGTGGGTTGGATCACTTGAGGTCCACAGTTCGAGACCAACTTGGCCAACATGGTGAAACCTTGTCTCTACTCAAAATACAAAAATTAGCTGGGCATGATGGTGTTTGCCTGTAGTCCCACCTACTTGGGAAGCTGAGACAAGGAGAATCGCTTGAAACCAGGAAGCGGAGGTTGCAGCTAGTTGAGATCACGCCACTGCATTCCAGCCTGGGTGACAGTGAGACTCTGTCTCAAGAAAAAAAAATGAGCTTTAGCATTTTTGAGCATGTTATTTGTAGGAGTGATCGAAGTGATAGAATATATTTGATTTAAATTATTAGGTCAGTTTTATTTTTCTGGGTAAATTACTTTTAATAGTAAAGAGATACTATTATGTTCTCACGGTTTTATTTTTAAAAGTGATTTTAACATTCATTTTGTTGACCTGGAAGAAAAATTTTATAAAAGGAGTCATCTTAACAAAATCTGTAGCCCTATAACACACTGATTGTATACAATATAAAGGCTTTTCTTCCTCTTTAAATGAGTAATAACACTACTGTGATCAACCAGAATCATTGCTATATCAAAGTAGCTTTATTAATTTTTGTACATTTCACAGTGCCTAACACATACATGATTAGTGTTCAATAAAGTTAATAATTTTATGATTCTATAGTGAAATAATAATACAATTAAAAAACGAAAGGATTTCGTATTCAAAGGCAGCCAGTGGTAACTCAGAGTAGAAACTAGCAAAAATAAAACATAAGATTCTTTTCTCTGCATACCTGACTAAACAGTATTTTTAAATATCAGGCCTTAGAGGAAAACTTTTCATTTTGAAAACTTTGTTTTAATCTCAAAATTACCCTCTGAGAGATACGAGTATAAATTTTACTATATGCTTACCAACTATCATGAATAATTAACTATTTTATTAATCTGGCACTGTGTTGTCCAATATGATAGCTACTAGCTGCAGATTACAGTTGAGCACTTAAAACATGGATAGTCTGAACTGAGGTGCTCTGTAAGTGTAAATTACATACCAGATTTGAAGTCTTCAAATGAAAAAAACAGTGTAAAATATCTCAATATGTTTTATATTTTAACATATTGATAAACTTTTTGTACTGTCATATCGAAATCCATTAGTAAGTTTTGCACTTTGAATGGATACTTTTTAACCATATGATATTTTGTAATATCAGCATTATTTGGAAAATACTGGTTTTTCTATAAAATGCAGATTTTCCAAATATTGATAGGTTTTATGGCACAATATTTAAAAAATATTCAGTAATCCCACCACCAACCTTATCAGAAAGCCTTTAAGTGTTGGGAAGCTGTCAAGCTCAAGGTGGTAGTTACAACTTTTTTTTGAGATGGAGTTTCGCTCTCATTACCCAGGCTGGAGTGCAATGGTGCGATGTCGGCTCACCGCAAACTCCGCCTCCTGGGTTCAAGCAGTTCTCCTGCCTCAGCCTCCCGAGTAGCTGGGACTGCAGGCGTGTGCCACCATGTCCAGCTAATTTTTGTATTTTTAGTAGCGACGCTGTTTCACCTTGTTGACCAGGATGGTCTTGATCTTTTGACCTCGTGATACACCTGCCTCAGCCTCCCAAAGTGCTGGGATTATAGGCTTGAGCCACCGCGCCCGGCCAACTTTTATAGAATTCTGATGTTCACTTGAAAGCGTGAATTTTATCATTGGCAACAAATAATGTCAGTTGTTTTTGTTAAAACAGTAGTTTTACTTAGTTCATTAGAAAATGTCTGCCAGATGCCCAAATCGGAAAACCATCATATTTTTTCTGTCAGTCTTTCTTTATAGTAAAAAGATTACTTGTAAAAAGTGGCTAATTTAATTCACAAACCAAACACTTGCACAATGACTTTTCCTGGGAGAACTATGATACTTTGGTATGCAGCCAAATTGCATGATATGTTCTTCCATTTCATTACAGAGAACATAAAAAAGATACATACTTAAAGGTCATGTTTCAATAAAATTGATAATTTTTACTGCTTCATCAAGCACATTCTGAGGTGAAAATGGCATTTATATTTTATTTTTACTGTGAGCATGTAATGTTAAAGAATGTAATGATTACCAGTGAAATCTGTTGCCACTGCCTTGATTTGTGCTAAGTCACCAGCAGTTTTACCCACCAGTGCTTTTGCACCTTTGGTGCAAGTTGTCAGCACTGTGAAAAAGGCAAATAATGTTCAGGTGTTATTTATTAAAATATTTTGACTTTGTGGATCCCCAGAGAGGATCTCCGCAACTCCTAGTGGTCAGCAACTGCCTTGACAACTGCTTTTCTAAGTTAAAAGTTGGACCCTTACCACAGGACTGGTCAATTTAAGATAAGGCCACAAATGGCAGAGGTAAGGCAGAGTATCACGAGCACTATGTGAGAGTTATAGGCTTTTGTAAATATTCAGAAGAAATATGACACTCAGCTGAGAGAATATCAGTAAAAGTGTTCTTGAATGCATTAGTATTTGAAATGAACTTTAAAAGATTAGAAAGTTTCAGTAAGCCAATATTTAGGGTGGTAGAGGAAAATGTTTCCTGTAGAAGTAATAGCATGAGACTAGACAAGAGGCTACATATAGAATTTTGGGAAAATCATTTCAGCTCTTTGGACTTTAGTTCCCCAGAATGAGATTGATTTTGAACATTTAGATTGCTACCAGATTGAAAGTTGGATGACTTTGAATACTATTTTTATAAAGTTGTTATTGTTGTCATTATTATTGTTGTTAGGACTGGAGATATTTAAATGATTATAAATAAAATTTAATGTTTTAAAAAATATAAAATTAACGTCTTTACTCTGTGTGTACTATTGTATTTATTTGTGTATGACATTTGGGGAAGATAGTAATGAGGGATTTTTAAAGGACTTTATAAAAAACATTCTAAATGTTTTTACTTTCTGATTTTTATAGTCATCCGAAATTGATTTTGTTACCTCTTTTGTTTTATTTATTTTTCATATCAGAGGTTGTTATATAGGCAGAATTGCAGTGTCATAAAATAGACTTTATATGCTTATAGTATTAGTTTTTTTTTTAAGTGTTCACATTGCTAGAATTTGCATTCATTTTCTTTTTTTAAACCCCGCCCCCCCATTTTCTTTCTTTAAGGGAATTTGAAGGTTTAAATATTTGTTGAGTCATAATTTATAGGCACAATGCCATAGATTGGTCTCAATCTATGATTTTACTGTTTAAAAATATCTTTTTCAATTACTGTGAACAAGGCTAATTGGAAATGTGGCTTCTTCTGAGTTTTCAGACATTTAGAGAGCAGTTAGATGCAGAAAACAAGTACAGTCTACTGCCATCATATAGGACAAAAATTTCCCCTTTGACATTAGTAAATGCTGACTTCTCTTGAGAAAAGGAATTATGCATCATTAAGTATCTTTATGTATGCTATAATACTTAGTACAAGGCCTTAAAGTAAATATTGGGTAAATGTAAAATAATTCTGTGGCCAGGCCAGGTGCAGTGACTCACGCCTGTAATCCCAGTACTTTGGGAGGCTGAGGTGAGCGGATTACTTGATCCCAGGAGTTCGAGACCAGCATGGGGAACATGGTGAAAGCCCAACTCTACCAAAAATATAAAAATTAGCCAGTCTCATAACCCAGTCTCAAAAGAAAATAAAAATAGAAAACAATTATATAACTTTTAGTTGAAAGTATGTTTTTCTTTGAAACATCAGACTTTTTTAAGCAAATCTGATCAAGTGGGTTCTCATCTTTGGGTATTTCCCTTCAGTGTTTAGTGTGTGTTTAATTTAAATGTTAATGGTACATTATTATCTTAGGTGATTGATAGGAATATCCTGTGTTTTGTGCAAAGATCCCTGAAGAGAATGGTGTATTTCATTGACAATTTCTTATTGACTCTCTTTTAGGAATGGATCGTGATTATGGTCCTGGATCTTATGGAGGTCTGGCATTCAAGGATATTTATCTAAAAATTCTTCTTTTGAGTGCCAGTAAAGGTGAGCATCATATAACTTTTTTCTTTTTAAACTCTTATAGGGATGGATCGTGACTATGGCCATGGATCCTATGGGGGTCAAAGATCCATGGATTCCTACCTAAACCAGTCATATGGCATGGACAATCACAGTGGTGGTGGTGGGGGTAGCAGGTAAATTGCTTAATCATTTGGCCAAATAATTAGACAACTATAAGATTCTGGCTATATTAAGTATTCTTTAGGCATGTTATGAACTTCACTGTTTGCTATTGAATCATCACCTTAAATGTTTAAAGGTGTTAATTAATGGGTATAAAATTTAAATCAGGATTACTGGCAGACATTTTAGGAAAACACAGATAACTATATCATATCGACATAATAGAGTAAGATACTCTGTTTTTAGCAGTGAACTTTTTTTTTACTTCTTTTACTTTTAACTACTTATCAATCAAAATATCCTGAAAAAGGATATAACAGTGTTATTGAAAATATTATTTGTGAAGCTTTTCGTAATAATTGAAGAAATCTTTTCTGGTGTGGGGTGCTATGTAAATTAGCAAAGCAGTCTAACTAGAATGGATTTTACTGAACCAGTCTAACATTTACTTTCTCAGAAACATTCAAGACAGATATTCCTTTAATTTTAAAGGAAGAACATATTATAATAATAAAAATATTTAAAAAATTATGTCCAGGTTATTTATTGGCAGGTACTATTTATACCAAAACAGTTGTGCTCTAGGCTAGGAGCATTGTATTAAAGCCATGAATGCTATACATTTGACTAGTCTAGATTGTGTATTTATATTTTATTGTTACTACTGTATAAAGCTTAAACCTGCTTAAACAACACAAGCTTTAAGGTTGACCATATTTCAGGAGAAGGGGTGTCTACTTTTTGAGGCACAAAGGTTCCTGCTGAATATAAGTAAAACTAGTTAGTGGACATTTGAAACAGTCGTCCTTCTTCATAAATTGAAGGATCCGGATTTCTTAATGATGGACTGAATGTTGCTTACTTTCCTTCTTTCTGCTTCCAGTGTGCCACTATGGTTTAGAGTAAAGAAAAATTAAGAAAGTGAACAGTTACAACTATTTTGCTTATGTGACAGATGTTTTGAAAAATGTAGTTGGAAATAGGAATAATTTTTATATGGTTACTAGGATTCAGAAATAAATAGTACCTTCTATTTAGTGATCTGTAAATAATTGAAGTAATGTAACACTTAATGTTTTAATATGTGAATGTAATGTGCATAAGCTATTTCTGTAGATGTTATTGTTTTATCTCATGTGTAATTGTGGGCCTTTATAAAACTGTGTTGTAAGATAATCAGGCAACTTTTGTAATCCATGCTTTGGGTTTGTGAGAAGGAAGATGATTTATTTCTTCTGTTAACTCTATTAAAAGTTCAAGGAGACTGTGTGCTCCCCTTTTTAGGGTAGTTTTATGTGATAATTTTTTCAGATAATTCAAGATATTATAAGATGTATTCATTCTCATCTGCCTTGAAAATTCATATGTAGAGGGTATATGTTGGTGATCTTGTTTTATTTTATGTGTTTATCCTTCTAGATTTGTTAGATTTTCTAGTCTACAAGTACAAAGTGATTGAGGATTGATTAATTGACCTTGGCTGAAGTTTGGCAGATTGTCAAATTTTTACAACCAGAGATAATTCCCCAAATTTGGATTACTACAGACACAATGAAGCAGTTTGTGATATAGATTATTGGGAGTGCAAAAGGATCTTGTGTCACAAATAACCTACACCTATGTAGACTTCAATTTGTGTCCCCATTGAAAGCCAAAATATTGTAAATGTTTTGTAATTTTTAATATTAGGGATAGAGTCAAAAAAGTTTGAATAGTTTGTGAACTTTAGCAAATGACCTTTTCCAAGACTAGGGCTGGGCTTAAATAATGACAGACAAATCTTTTCTTCATAAAATAGAAAAGCTGCTAAGAAGCAGATTTTAAGCTAAGTTTTACTAAACTCAATTCACATTTAAAATCTGACTCAGATAGCTTTCTATCTGGTCTCACGTTGAACTGCCCAGCCCTAATCAAGTGTGAACAAAAGTAGAACTGTGCAAACCAGTATGGTATAAATGAATTTTAGTTGATAAATGTCATCTGATAATTTGTCTTTTGAATTGTCTAACATTAGTAAGCTTACTTTTGTTTTTTCCCTCACTGTGCAACTTTTCCAGGTTTGGACCTTATGAGTCTTACGACTCCAGGTCTTCTCTGGGTGGGCGAGATCTGTACAGATCTGGCTATGGTTTTAATGAACCCGAACAAAGCCGCTTCGGAGGTAGTTATGGTGGTCGATTTGAGAGCTCCTACCGGAATAGCCTTGACTCTTTCGGAGGTAGAAACCAGGGCGGGTCTAGCTGGGAAGCACCTTACTCCCGTTCAAAATTGAGGCCTGGGTTTATGGAGGACAGAGGAAGAGAGAATTACTCTTCCTACAGCAGTTTTTCTTCACCCCATATGAAGCCTGCACCTGTAGGCTCTCGGGGGAGAGGAACGCCTGCTTATCCCGAAAGTACGTTTGGAAGCAGAAACTATGATGCTTTTGGAGGACCATCAACAGGCAGAGGCCGAGGCCGAGGAGTAAGTACAACAGAATCTTTTCAGATTCTTTTCACTAGTCACTCTTTTAAACCCTTTCAAGACCATCGTTTTCAACTAGAATAAACACTGTTCTCCCAGTGTATTTTGAAGCAAAAGCTGAGTCATAAACATAATTTTTAGGTTGACATAAAAGTTTTTCCAGCACCTCAGAAAATAAGTGACAGTTTGAGATGATCATGAAGTTGTGCCAAATCTCCCTTTATTAAAAAGGTGAGGCTGTTAGATTTGGTCTAAAAGGGGTTAAAAGGAGTTGCATTTTTCCTTGTAAACACTAGCAGTTTTGCTGGTGGAATAGTTTGTGGATTATTGTGAAAGGTCACTGAACCCTTTTTGAGTTTTTGAGTAGGTTAAAGGTGCAATGTATGATAAAATGTTTATACTTTGTTGCTAAACTCTAGCAAGTAGAATTTCTTCAAAGCTCCATGTTTCACATTAAGCAAAAGAGACTAAAAAGTTGATGATAGATTAGGATAGCTTAGCCATGTTTATGTGGTGAAGAAGTTGATGGGTATAACAGATTGTACAATGATTTGTGGTCAGTGTAATTTTGCTAAGTCACTCTTACAATATGTTCAATTGCTGGTTGTTTTACTTTCCCTTGTGTTACTAGTTTTACTCTTGAGAAATAATTTCCACCTGTATAGATATGTTTATGGCTTCTTCTTAGGAAGTAATAATTTGTAAATTATTGCTTAAATGAGTAAATATACTAGTCCACAATTGTTTAATTTTAGGGTACGTAGTGTAAACATTATGCTTTATGTTCTTAGGGTACTTGATTGACAGGAAATTTTACTTAGTAAGTGTATGTAGATTGTGGGGTTATTACATAGTTTGATCATTTAAAGGATATTGTATTTTTGTTATAATGTAATAAGAATCTTGTTAAGTCAGCTTCTCTTAATATTTTCTTTGCAGAGGAAAGTATTTCTAGCAAAAAATGTAGTAGGGTACACATTTTTGACTGGTTGTTAACCTTTGGTATATCAGTGTAGCTTGTTATACTTGTGTAGAAATTTTGCGTTTTTAACAGTTACTTTTTTCTTATGTAAAAATGCATTGCACCTTTAATGAGTAATTAAGGAAGATTTTCCTGATGTGACTTTAAATTACCTGGAAACACCACTAGGTTAGATAGGTATTCCTAAGCAAATGTAAGTAACTGATACATTACAGTTCCAATATACTTCATGATTATAGGTTAATTGAAAATAGTTGGAATGATAGGCCTTGGGTTTTGAATTGAAAATCCATTCTAGTTTGAAAATTTGTAAAACACTTAATATTTTCCGTGCTGTATATTATTTTAGGCAAAGTGTGTTTTCTTAATGAGGCTTCAAAAGTCAATTTTGTTTTCATAGTAGTAAAACAAGTATTCCTGTACTTTGTATTTACCATTCTAGTCTGAATGGACTTTTCTTCCTCTCCTCCTGGTAGTGAAGTATATGAGCCAATAGGACCTACATTTTTAATCTTCACTTGTACAATTCCCCTTGGGTCCTTCTCTTCAGATTACTCCTCCATCTTTATCTTCTAAAAGTAAGATTAGCAGAATAAATTTCTTTGGACATGTGGCCTCTTGGTTTAGTGGATTTGGATAATGACCAGAGAAGAGGAAGGGACACAAAGAGTCGTTTGGTTGCATGACTCTTCATCTGTAAACTTTTGTTTCTTGGGTTTCTGGGTCAGAAAATGTTTCTCTAGGTAGGAATGTGAATGGAACGTCAGATGCAATTCTTTATCTGAAGTGTGTCTTGGAAGTTGATGCATGGTTATGCTTTAACTCTCCTATTTCATACTAATGTTCCATCTCGCCTTCTCATTCCCTTTTTCAACAGGGAGAAATACTAAATGATTTCTGGATCTTTTTTACTTCAAACTACAAATATGGTCTTCTTTGTGTATCTTAGTTGTAAGCCAGGTTTTAGTAAAATAAAGATTTCTTTTAGGGTCTTTTCATGAGAAAACATCAATTAGGAACTCTGAAGAGGAGTTGTCAGAGAGTTGTACAAGTGGTAACATTTGGATAGGCACATATGTTGTCTATAATCTCAAGTAATTTTGAAATGTAAAAGTTAAAACAGGTAGCAAATATTCATTTGTTCTACTGGAAATAAAAGTGCTAATTCAGTGGATTCGAGCTTATGTAATAATTTACAGAGTTTTCAATGTGTTTTTTCAGAATGGACATGTAAAATTTAGTTACATTCCAGGGAATTTTCAGGTGAAAATTAGTAGATAGTTAACATGATAATTTTATATGAATTTATATTTTATCTTGGTTAATATGCTAATATTTATTGATTTCACAAATTTACAGCATATGGGTGATTTTGGAAGCATTCATAGACCCGGAATTGTTGTTGACTATCAAAACAAATCCACCAATGTGACAGTTGCTGCTGCAAGAGGAATAAAGAGAAAAATGATGCAGCCATTTAATAAGCCCAGTGGAACCTTTATCAAGAAACCCAAACTAGCAAAACCTATGGAGAAGATAAACCTCAGCAAATCACCCAGTAAGTAAAAAAACATAATTGCTGTGGTTCAGGATACTTTTAATTTTTTTCAATTCCATACTTTTAGGTAACTTTTTTCATGTTTATATAGGGAAACTACGTAACAATCATGATTGTAGAAATTAGATCTTTGAATCCCCTATTGCAGTTAATAATTGGTCATGAATACCCAAAGATACTTTTAAAATGTACATACCTTGGACCATTTATTTTTCCTGAATCCTGTGTGGTTGTGTATCAAACCCTCTACAGTTGAGTAAACAGGCACAGAATAGATAAATAATTTGCTGCCTAGGTCAAACAACCAGTAAATGGTAATGCCAGGATTTATTCCAGAGCAAGTAATGCTCTAGAAATCCTGTTCTTAAACCTCCTTATGAACTGTAACAGAAGTTTGCTTTGTGTTAATTTTTCCCTTTTATTTTAAAAGAACCTTTTCCCTAATTATAACATTATAGACATTTTAATATGTAATACTTGAAAGAACTGAAATTGCGATGTTAGATTCTTTCCTCAAAATATTTTCTATAATATAAAATTCAAGAAAGGTTTAAAAACTATACTTAAATTACTTTCTCATCATGCCTTATTGTTTAATAAGAAATAACAATATTCTGGAATTTCTGGAATTCTGGAAACCTGAAACTAAGAATATGTGTTATGGGGATACTTTTTGCAGTTTGTCAATTGATAGACTGTTATATATCAAATATGAAATTTTATTAGACATGACTATAATAGAAAATTCAGTTGATTCTCTTGGGACCTATTTCAAAGATACACTTTGCAGTTATGGTTAAATATTGCAAAAGTTTGATAAACTGATTGTCCAGTAAAGCAGATATATATGTATCCTCCCTATCCCTTCCTGATTCCCCCTTTTTTATATAACAAAACTTGAGAATAGTGTTGCGTAGCTAAGAATGGAACTAAAATTCTTTAGTTAAATTATGCCTTCTGTCAGGTGTAAAATCGGCATTTAAAAAGATGATTGCTGAATTTTCCTCAATATGAGGTGTTGCTATGCTGTAGTATAGACTATATGACTATAGAAAATTGATAGGGAAGGAACCCGATTCTGTCACTTGGCTAGAAGTACAACATGTCATAGTTTTATCATATGAAAGAAAGATTAAATTACCTCTTATTTGAAGTAATATATGAGTAGATTTTTCAAAGGCCATCCAAAAGGATAAGCAGTGCATAAAAGGAAAAATTTAAAGGCAAATAGGTAATTTTTTTTAAGTGTAAAGTTAAATGTATTATAAGAAAGAACCTGCTCACAATGAGATACCACTTCATACCCACTAGGATGGTCATAATTTAAAAAAAAAGGAAAATAACAAGTGTTGACAAGGATATGGGAAAATATGTGAAAACCCTCACACATTACTGAGAGGAATATAAAGTGGTGAAGCCACTGTGGGAAGCAGATTGGTGGTTCCTGAAGCAATTAAACATAGACTATTCATATGATCCAGCAATTCTACCTCTAGGTATTTTACCCCAAAGAATTTAAAGTAGTGTTCAAACAAAAATTTATTCATTTATTTATTTTTATTTTTGAGACAGGATCACGCTCTGTTGCCCAGGTTGGAGTGCAGTGGCACAGTCTTGGCTCCCTGCGACCTCCGTCCCTGGGTTCGAGTGATTCTCATGCCTCAGCCTCCTGAGTAGCTGGAACTACAGACGTACACTACCATGCCCAGCTAATTTTTGTATCTTGAGTAGAGACTGTTTCGCCATGTTGGCCAGGCTGGTCTTGAACTCCTGGCCTTAAGTGAGCTGTTTGCCTCAGCCTCCCAAAAAGCTAAGATTACAGGCATGAGCTACTGTGCCCCGCCCAAACAAAAATTTACATATAAATGTTTATGGCAGCATGATTCTTAACAGCCAAAGGGTAGAACAACTGAAATATACATCAGCAGATGAATGGTTAAAAAATGTGGTGTATTTATACAAAGGAATTTTATTAAACCATAGAAAAGAAGGAAGTACTAATACATGATGCAACATGAGTGAACTGTGAAAACATGCTAAATAAAAGTCAGACCAAAAAGGCACCAGACAGGATGATTCCATTAATATGAAATACCCAGAATAGTCAAGTCCATAGATCAGAAAGCAGATTAGTGGTTCCCAGGGCCTTAGGGTAGGGTTGAAATGGGGAGTGACTGCTTTATGGATGATGAAAAGTTCTGTAACTAGATAGTGGAGATGGTTGCATAACTTTGTGAATGTACTTAATGCTATTGAATTGCACATTTTAAAGTGGTTAGACTAGTAAATCTTACGTTTTGTGTATTTTATCACAATAGAGAAACTTTTTTAAAAAAGAGAACAAATGTGGTTTTATTTTGGAGACTATACATTTTAAGAAATTTTCTGAGAGCTCCTACAATATGAATTCTTGCATCCAGGGCTCTCCAGTGTTTACCGGACTTTCATTTTCATGCTGGGTCACGTTACTTCAGTGTTTCCCAGAGTATGTATGTGGTATCCAAGATGATTTTAGGTGATAAGGATATTATTGCTTAGAATAAAGATAGGACAAATGAGCAGATTTAAAGAAAAATTTGTAGCAAATAATTACATAGATGACAAGCAAATATGACAGACTTCTTTTGTGAAGATGGTATTCAAATGAAGTTCATTCAATGAAGTTTCAGAAATACTGGACAGTCTCAAACTCTGATTTTTTTGGTGAGTTCAATTTTAGATTACAATCACTAAGTAAACCTCATAAGTATGTACTTTATGAACTGATGATTGGAAAGGGAGAATGGAAAATGAATTTTAGCTTTTATATTTTTGTGTGATATCCTAGCAAAAACTGATCCTAAAAGTGAAGAGGAAGAAAAGCGACGAATTGAGGCTCGGCGAGAGAAACAAAGGCGCAGAAGAGAAAAAAACAGTGAGAAATATGGAGATGGATACAGGTTTGTGTTTAGAGTCAGAATGTTAGGCTTACTAAAAATGATTTCCTAGAAAAGGCAGACACATCAATTGTAATGTGAAAAATTTCTTAAGATTCAAATGAAAAGACTTGTTCAAAGATATAGATATATAGGAATGCTTTTGATTTTTGATTTTATATGTAATCACTACTTAGAAAACCTAAGAAAAAAGCCATTATATTCATAATGGGAATCCAAAAAATATAAAATATTCAGAAATAACAGTATTCTTAAAAGGAAACCAACTTGTTCACGCCTGTAATCCCAGCACTTTGGGAGGCTAAGGCGGGTGGATCACGAGGTCAAGAGATCGAGACTATCCTGGTCAGAAACCCCGTCTCTGCTAAAAATGCAAAAATTAGTTGGACATGGTGGCACGCGCCTGTAATCCCAGCTACTTGGGAGGCTGAGGCAGGAGAATGCTTGAACCTAGGAGGCAGAGGTTGCGGTGAGCCGAGATTATGCCATTGCACTCTAGCCTGGGTAACAAGAGCAAAACTCCGTCTCAAAAAAAAAAAAAAGAAACCAACTTGTTCTTGAGATTTGACTATGTGGAGACATAGTGATCATAGTGATTTTCATGGGCAGGAACTAAATATTACAAATATGTAAGTTCTTTTCAATTCAGATTCCAAAGAAAATTCTGAAGAAGAGTAAATGAGGAGGTACTGACTTTTATGGATATTCAATCATTAAAAAGCTGTTAATAGTTAAAAATATGTGGTAATACACAAAGCAAATTATTATACTGGAATCATTAGCCTGTGAAGAGACTGTAAAGAAGAATGTAATATTTAATAAAGAAAATATTAGAAATGAGGAGAATTGGTTGAACAGTTAAATAACAAAAATCAGTTTAGAGCCTCCTCATATGCTACCTGGAATCAATGTAGTAAAAAAATGAAATTACAGAAAAACAAAATGTTCTGCAAGGAGATTATCCAAATTAAATTAAAACATCACCCAAATTCTTTTGAAAAGTAAGAAAACTGGGATGTTTAATATTTAATGTGATGAGGAAACACAGCTAGTGATAATTTTAAGGAAATTGTTTAAACTTAATAGTAATTTAAATAAACTAAAAATTTAAAGAATAGTATGCCATTTTATTACTAAGGAAAAATTTGACTTGCTAATTAAGGAATGGTCAAAGGACACATAAATTGTTGGTGACGGTATAATATTATAACTCTAGAAAGCAATTTAGCAGTTTTTAAAACAGTCTTAATTTTTCTTAAAGCTTTGAGCCAAGAAGTTTGAGGCCAACCTGGGCGACATGACAAAACCTCATCTCTAAACAAAACCATCCATAAACAGAAGAGTAGTTGTAGTTTTAAAAACTACGACTATTTTTGGTCCTTGTGAGTGTACTGCCCCACTTCTTCTCTCTTGTGATTCCTTCTTTTGGTAGAAGTAACAGGCATAGTTAGGTTTTGGTGTGGAAATAAATTGAAATTATCAGTGTCTAGGAATGTAAAAATCATTTTACATTATAAGATGCAATCTTTTAAATTTAATTGCCCTACGAGTACTTTTCTTATCAAAAATTTTAGATCTGGATATGTTCATGTTAATATAACAAATTGTGATTTGGAGAAAATTAAAACTGAACTTTCATTTAGCTATTTTCTCTAACTCTAAATATAAATCTGATATAATGAAAAGAATGTCAACTCATAATATGTCACTATTTTATGATATAATTTCTTTAAAGTAGTCAAATTATTTTCATTTATTAGAGCAGTTTTGAGTTATGAGGATTCAAGATTGAGTAAATCACTATTCTTGTGATTGGTTCCTTCCCTTGGATATTTGAATGCTTTTAACATAATAAAGAGGATGGAAAGGTGTATACCTACCCTTAAGGGAACCTAGGGAGAACAAGATGGATGTGTGAGAGATGTACACATATAATACTATATGGTGAAGGATACCAGAAGAGAAGTACAATGTAGTCTTATGAGAAATAACTTCTTCATAAGGGTGTAGGAAGCTGAGCGTGGTAATTCTAGCACTTTGGGAGGCCGAGGGGAGGTGGACTCCTAGAGCCTAGGAATTCAAGAATATCTTGGGCAACATGGTGAAACCTCATCTCTACAAAAAATATAAAAATTAACCATGGTCACAGGTGCTTGTGGTCCCAGCCACTTGGGAGGCTGAGGTGGGAGGATGGATTGAGCTTGGGAGGTGGAGGTTGCAGTAGGTTGAGATCATGCCACTGTACTCTAGCCTGGGAAACAGCAAGATTGCGCCACTGCACTCCAGCCTGGGCAACAGAGCAAAAAATAAATAAATAAGGGTGCAGGGAAATCAGGGGAGGCTACGATGATGGAAGTGGTATTTGTGTTGATCTGGGAATGTCAGGGTTACAGGAGGAGTTGTGAGAGGAAGCCCAGGTAGAGGCCATGGTTTGCCATAAAAGCAAATAAACAGGAATGTGTTATTGATATTCAGAAAATTGAGAGCAGTGTAGATTGAAGTGACTCTAGTGCGGTGAAAGGTGTAATCTAATTTAAACATTTAATGAAGGTTTGCTATGTGCCAGATATTGTTAAAGGAATTGGTGAGTAAAGCCAAGAAGGAGAGATTAGGAAATTTCCCAGATGCTAGCTGAAAACATTTTTGTCTTTGTTTTTTGAGGCTTAAGGAGCTAATGATGCCCTTAGAGGAGTAATTTGCTCTTACCTCCTAGAGGAAGTAATAATAACTAATTGAATAATTATTGTGTGTTAGAAATTGTTCTAAGGGCTTTATATGTATTTTTAAAAATCCTCATAACACATCTATGAGCGTTCTGATCTCAATGTAAGAAAACCAAGGCCCAGAGAAGTCAAGTAACTTGCCCAAGATCACAAAATGGAATTAGGATATGAACTCAGCAGTTGGCTTCAGAGCTTATATTCTCAACTATGAAAGTAAATCTAATAGCATTGCAAATAATTAATTAGAAAATGGGACTAGAAACAGAAACCAGTTATGTCACTGCTAGCCTAATTCAAGGAAAAGAAAATAACATGAGATAGAAACAATTATGCTCTGTGCAGTGGCTCACACCTGTAATCCCAGCTCTTTGGGAGGCTGAGACAGGTGGATCACCTGAGGTCAGGAGTTCAAGACTGGCCTGGCCAATTGAAAAAAACCCCGCCTCTACTAAATATACAAAAATTAGTGGGCGTGGTGGTGCATGCCTGTAGTCCCAGGTACTTGGGAAGCTGATGTGGGAGAATCTCTTGAACTCGGAAGGTGGAGGTTTCAGTGAGCCAAGATCTCACCACTCCATTCCAGCCTGGGCAACAGAGCAAGTCTCCATCTCAAAAAAACAAAAAAAAAAAACCAAAAAACAAGTGGGACAGTTCATTCTGGAGTGGCTCTTGAGCTTACAGATGTATGCATTTGTCCAGTCCAGACCTATTAGTTATCCTGAAGTGAAGTGGTCATTAGAAGGTAAGACTTTTGATCACCTAAGAATTCCATAGGAGTGAATTATGATTGTCTGATGGTGTGCCACTATACTTAGTTGATACTACCAGTGGTTTAGAAGCTTGAGGATGGAACAACATGTAAAATGTTACAGAACTTTGGAACTTAATACTTCTTGAGGTTTGCTTTGGCTTTTTAATTGGTCTAGGCTTGAAGTAGATAATTTATATATCCACTGCTTCCATTTTTCCTACGTGGAAGCTCCAAGGTGGGCCAGAAATGCGAAGTGGTAAAATGACTCTGCTGTCTAAATAAGTACTTAAAGAAATATTGGTTTTTTTTTTTTTTGGATTTAAGCTAATTTTAATTCAGTATAAAATGGAAGAAAGGAAATAATTTATGTTGATAAAATTAGTTTCAATGGTATATTCTTGTGAACTTGTTATAAGTGAAAAAAGTAATATTTGAAGGAAGACTTTTTTGTCTTATAGAATGGCATTTACATGTTCGTTTTGTAAATTTCGAACATTTGAAGAGAAAGATATTGAACTGCATCTGGAAAGTTCTTCACATCAGGAAACATTAGATCATATACAGAAACAAACTAAATTTGATAAAGTAGTTATGGAGTTTTTGCATGTAAGTAGCTGTTTTTGAAATGAGAAGCATTTTATTGATGTGAATTTCTTATGATTTCATTTTTCACTTTCCCCATCTCTCACATTTTGTATTTCTAAAATTTTAGTTTACTATTTAAAGAAAGAGTTGTTTTAAAATTAACTCATAATTGCTTGTGAATACCTCTATAATAGAGTTTGTTAAAATTAACCCATAATTGCTTATGAATTCCTCTATAATTTGGATTTGTTATTTCAGAAATTATTACATTTTTCACAGTTGTTTCTGGTGGAGGTGTCCTTTAACAACTTTATTGATGTAGAGTCAGCTATCATCCATTAAGTGGAGTTATGCTAGATACATTCATTCATTATTTCAATTGAGCCTTAAAACAACTCATTTTTATCATGAATGATTATGCTCAGAGTAGCTAAATGACTGTTAGGTGGCAGTGCCAGGAATTCAGAGGTACCGTAAGTGTTTGGTAAAGGGAAAGACAGTTGGGAATGTTAAAGAATGCTTAGGCCGGGCATGGTGGCTTACGCCTGTAATCCCAGCACTTTGGGAGGCTGAGGCGGGTGGATCACGAGGTCAAGAGATTGAGACCATCCTGGTCAACATGGTGAAACCCTGTCTCTACTAAAAATACAAAAAATTAGCTGGGCATGGTGGTGCGTGCCTGTAGTCCCAGCTACTCGGGAGGCTGAGGCAGGAGAATTGCCTGAACTCAGGAGGCGGAGGTTGCCGTGAGCCGAGATCGTGCCATTGCACTCCAGCCTGGGTGACATGAGTGAAACTCCGTCTCAAAAACAAAAACAACAACAGCAACAACAAAAGAATGCTTAACGAAGGGGCTTGAGCTGGACTGTTTATTGAACATACAATTAATTTGGACAGAAGAGATGGAATTATTAGAAAGAAATACAGTGATTATCCAGGCCAATATAATCTTCACAGAACTGTGACCCTTGATTAACACTTTTCTGTAATGTATTTCCGTTGCCCTAACTTAAATACCCACCTACTCTGAGAAGACCACTTAAATATTCTGGCTCCTTTTGATCTCTTTCTGTATATGCTTAAATAATTTTTGTAGGTTCCTAGTATTTTATGAGTCTCTTTTCAACTAAATTGTAAGCTCCTTAAGAAAAGATATTAATTCTTATATAGCAGATACTATGTCTTTCATAGAATGAACATAGTGCTAAGCATTATACTAAGTGCTCATTGAAAACTTTTGATTTTTTCTGTTTTGTTTTCTAGGAGTGTATGGTGAATAAATTCAAGAAAACCTCTATTCGTAAGCAACAGACAAATAATCAAACAGAAGTAGTCAAAATAATTGAAAAAGATGTTATGGAAGGTAAATATTTAAAACAAATTATTTAAAAATTTTACATGCATTTTAATATATCATAACCTGTTGAAATATAAATGTTAGCCACCAGAGTGATACAGTACACAGTCATATATGCATTTGCTCTGAGTGGGTTATCAGAAATGAACTTCGTTGACTTCCTGTTCTCATGCTTACAAATTTATTGCTACCTACCATTACTTCCTTCACTTAAGTTTCAGAGGAAAAGTTACCTTTTCCTCTAAATGAAAGACACTTCTCTCTGTCCTCTGTTTCTTCTATTCCTTCTCCCTAAATTCAAGTTATGAACTCTTCTGTTTTTTAGTCTTGTTTTCTCTTTTGATTCCATTTTTGGAGTTTGTAAATATGCTTTTACTTAAAACAGAAACAAAAAAAACAGCCAACAAAAGGAATAAAAGAAAAGAAAAACATACATTAGTTCTCCTAAAACCTTTCTTTTTCTTTTTAAATAACAATGCTTCTTTAAGCATAACCCACACTAGTCTCTCCTTCATCTCCCATATATTAAATTAAGCACATTAGACAACTTTCTACTACCCTTAGTCTACTGAAACTGCCCTAACAGAAGTTACCAACACCACCTTCTCTAAGTTCTTTTGAATCGTTATCTTCTGTAACATTTTTTACTATTATTTATGAATAACTTTTCTTCCTTTGTGTCTGTGGCACTTCACTGGCCTACTATACTCTTCAACCTTGTCATTTTTTTAGTCTTTGTGCTTTCTCTGCCAATCTTTTAGAATTTGATGTTTCTCAGTACTCTTGTCATTGGCCGCATTACCATCTCCTTTTATATTGTTTACTAATGCATTCACTTACTTACAGAGCTTAAGTTAATATCTAGATGTTGATTACTTATATGTCTATATTTCTAGCACAGATCTTTCTTCTGAACTCTAGTCTCACACATTTAACTGCTTACTGACATCTCTCTACAGCAGTTACACAAAATCAACATACCCAAAATATTTATTATCTCCTTGAGCATATCCTACCTTACAAAGAAAGCAAAACAAAACCTCACAATATCTCCTTCCTGAATTTGAAAAGGGTGTGCACCACTTACCAAAGCCAGAAGTAGAGAGGTATTCTATGTACTTTTTCCTTACTGTATCTATAGCACTGATCAATTGATTACATCAATTCTATCTTTTAAATATTTAACAAATCTGTTTCTTTAAATACAAATCTGTTTCCTTTAAATACTACGTTTATTCAGATCCTTGTCTGTTGTCTTAACAATGGTAGTATTTCTGAAGTAGTTCCCTTACTTGCAGTTTTTCTTATTTATGATTTTACTACATGATCTCATTACTTCAGGAACTTTCAGTGGCTCCTCATCCTCTCTAGGTTAAAATTCAAATTTCTAGGCATGGCACATAAAGTTCTTTATTTTTAGGCCCTTCTTTTTTTCTATTTTCATCCTTATTCTCTTTTTTATTCTCTGTTTCAGTCGTACTAACTTGCAGAAAGTACCATTTTCTCTCACTCTTCCCTTGTATATATTTATACCTTCATTTGTAATAAACCCCAGTTAGCATTTGCAAGAACCAGAATACCTTTGTTCCTTACGAATCTAGTTTTGACATCCTTTCTCCTTTCCTTACTCATCCACATTCATAATCATGAAAATTCTTATTTTACGGTAAAATCAACATTTGTTTTCCTTTGTATTATAGTTTTGGGAGGATGAATGTACAGGTCTCAGAGCATGTTTGTTTAACATGATTAGCAACTGTAATGTAATTCATATATTAATAGTTTTAGTTAGCTAGCTATGTATTTTTAAATCTACTTAAATAGATTTATGAGATGTGGTAGAAATACTCAACATAAACCTACATACCCTGATTTATTTTGGAGGAAGGGGTGTAAATAATCATGGAAACTAAGTAGTAAAAACTTCATTGATCAGAAATAATATATGAATCATTTCTTTAATAATTGGATATCTTTTGTAGGTGTTACTGCAGATGATCACATGATGAAAGTAGAGACAGTTCACTGCAGTGCTTGCAGTGTGTATATCCCTGCTTTACATAGTTCAGTTCAGCAGCACTTAAAATCTCCTGATCATATCAAAGGGAAGCAGGTAAAATTTTGGTCTGTCTTAATAAAGTTGCTGGATTATCCATCAATTTTTTATTGTTCTTTGGCCATAGTTTTCCACCTATCTGTAGTTTTATCAAATTACCAGTTGTATATGGAAATAACTAATTATACTCAGAGAGGCAGTGTAGTATATATTGGTTAAGATTGTGAGCCCTGGAGTAAGACTCCCTGATTTGTTGAGTGTATAACATGTGTTAAGCAAGCAAGTTAGCCTTTCTTTTTTTGTCTAGGCTTCCTTATCTGTAAAATTAGGGCAGATGATCATTCTACTCTTACCTGATTTTTTTAAAGAATTAGATTAATTGAAACATATAAGGCAGTTAAAATAGTGCCTGGTAATGGTAAGCATTCAGGAAATCATAGCTTTTGTTGAACTGTTGTTTTAACTTTTTTTTAAAGTCCAAAACAGTTTTGTGAGAGAGAGACAGTGTGTGTGTGTGTGTGTGTGTGTGTGTGTGTGTGTGTGTGTGTGTGTTTTAGAATAAGAAAGTAAAGATTTGATTATTACTGATACATTTTTCTGATGGTTGGGAAAAATACATTTAAAAACAGAATTACCAACTAGCATCTATTGTTACATTTTTTTAGTAGAATATCCCTGAAAAATTTACTTCTTTTTGGTTAGTATATTTCTGCTTCTCTATTGGCTTGGTTGGTTTTATTTAGTCAGATTTTACTTTAGACCACACAGATGATTATATTGTGGGAAACTGGTTGGTTTGAAAAGCATATTTAAAGATTCAATTATTAAAGCCTTAAGTTTTAAATAGAACATACCCAAGTCTTAAATTTGTAATTTGTATTGAAGTGAACCTCATTTAACTCAGACTTCTTCAGGCATTTTTGAACACATAATCTTTCCTTAGTCTTTGTCTTTTTCTTCTCTTAATATTCCCATGACATCATTTTGGCAATTAGACATTCTATATTGTTTCCTTTCTTCCTCTGTATAATAGTCTTAAAATAACTATAGCCTAGAGGAAGACTAGATACCCTTGTAGTATGAAAAATTATTCTTTATATTTTGATAGCATGAAAATTAATAGTTGGGATCTGGGGAGGCAGATGTGGAGTGGAAAGAAGAGAAGGCAGCTGTCTAGTAGAATCTAGACTTGTAGATTTGGAGAACTGAGTGTTTTCTGTTGCAACTGATTGGCTTGAATCTTCATTGTTTTAATTCATAGGTTTAGATTGTGGTCACTGTAGTTGCTATTGCGCTATAGTTTGTAAGAAAATTAATCATTTAAATCTAAGGGTTTGAGCATGAAATGCTGCTTTAATTATGGAAATATTTTTCATGGCATGGTTTTCAAGTACTCTCAGTGTGTTCTGCTTTTTATAGGCTTATAAGGAACAAATAAAAAGAGAGAGTGTCTTGACTGCTACAAGCATTTTAAATAATCCAATAGTGAAGGCGCGATATGAACGTTTTGTTAAGGTAAGATTTTAGGGCAAAAGCCTTTTCAATAATATTGTATTGCAATGATTGGTGACATAGGAACCTTTTGTGATACTTGAATATAGTATAACATATTAATAAGACTTCTACTCAACATCTTACATATAGGTAAAGCATCTTTTTTCCTAATTGTTGGGATTGGCCAAATGGAAGCAGTGATTCCTCTCTTACCACCTTTGTAGCTCTGAATCAATTGAGAAATACATAAGGATTCAATAGAAAATAAAAATATAAGCTTTATTCTTGATTTAAGAAAAAATTGACTTGGAGAAGATACCTTAGATATGTGGTTGCTCTGGACTTTAATATTTCACTTCTAAATTAGGTAGACTTAGATGCCCCCAACTTCTGTTTACTGGCCAAGATGGACAATCAGCAGGCTTCTCCTAGTTTGCCACATGGCAAAGAACAGACTAGAATGTACCTTTTCTGTCACTGGGAAGACCCCAAAGAGAGGGCACCCAGAAGGGATTGAGTTGTGTACACCCAGTTTTTGCTTCCAAGCATACTAATTGATAAATCATTCCTTTTCCTTGTATAAAAGTTGGATGGTAGCAGGAAGGTCAGATATGTTGTTGCAGAAGAAGGAATCTCATGGAATTTGGAGGGCAGGAGAAGAGAGGTTTACTTCTAATGTTAGGAAACTCTTATGTGAATGATTGGATATATACCTGCCCTCCCCCGCTTTTTTTTTTTTTTTTTGAGACAGAGTCTTGCTCTGTCATCAGGTGCCAGGCTGGAGTGCAGTGGCGCAATCTTGGCTCACTGCAATCTCCACCTCCTGGGTTCAAGCAGTTCTCCTGCCTCAGCCTCCTGAGTAGCTGGGACTATAGGCATGCGCCATCATGCCCAGCTAATTTTTGTATTTTTTAGTAGAGACGAGGTTTCACCATGTTGACCAGGATGGTCTCAGTCTCTTGACCTCGTGATCCGCCCGCCTCAGCCTCCCAAAGTGCTGGGATTACAGGCGTGAGCCACCGTGCCTGGCTACCTGGCCTGCTTTACTTCTCAGGGTTTTTGCCATATGTTATGGCTTGAATCCATCTTTACATAAAATTTATTATAAATACTATACAAATAGGAACTTACTATGATTCGGGAAATTAATAGAAATAAATTTCAGAGGTTAGTCTTTTGGTTTTGTTCTGTTTTTACTTCTCTTATAATATCCACACTGGTCTGCTAGAAGTTAGTTTTTCAGTCTTTACAAAATAATACCTACCTTAAAATCATTATTCTCCACTGAAGAGAGCTGTTGTGTTGGAAGATTTACAAGAGTGTGTTATCTACATTAGTAATGTAGATTAAAGAAGTTTTGTTTATTTTGGCTATTGTGACTATTAACAGCTACTCTGTGAAGAAAACCTGATATATATTTAATGTCCATTAAATTGTCCCTCTGCCAGTGCTTTCTAAACTAAATAATACCAGTTCTTTTGGTTTGTTCCTTAGGGGCATATTTTCTAATTTGTTAATCTAATAGTCGTTAATATTTGTCACTGTTTACTATATTCTTGACACTACTTTAAAAAAATGAATGCAGCCCTGAATTGAAATCCAATTTTATGGGAGGTATGGCATCAAAAAGAAGCATCGTAGCTAAAGAAGGAAAAATTAGATTTTTTATTCTTGCTTTGTCACAAACTTTTGAGAAGTCAGTGGTTTTTATTGCTGTATGAAGATAATATTTAATGAGGGAAGAATGCAAAATTAGAATTTCCATATACCGTTTTCAAGTTACACAGTCCAGTCTCTTCATGGAATGGGAGACGTCACTTGTGGGAGTATTCTGCTCATGCACATACTGTAGAGAATTCACCTGAACTGAGAACTCCTCTAGAACTTTGTTACTCAGAATGTGATCTGTGGTTCAGTATTGGCATCACTTAGGAGCTCATTAGAAATGCAGAATTTCGGGTCATACCCAGGCCTACTGAATAAGAATCTTCATTTTAACAAGATCCCTGTTGATTTATATGCATGTGAAAAATCAAGAAGCATTCCGATCACATTACTCAATAACGACCCTTTGTTTAGTGTGCCTCTCTGCTCCCTTCCCTGTTGTCATTCCCTGGAACGTCCTTTGCTCATGGTCAGCTCTGTCATGGCTTAAAACTCCTCCACTGTCAAGTGCTCTTAGTCTGACAAAATGCCCTTTTAAATCTTTGTTCCTTAGAGACACAGCAGAGAAGACAGGAAAAACAACAACAACAACAACAACAACACTTTGTCCCATTGAGATAATCAGTTCATCAGTTTCTCCTAATTCTCCAACTGTATCATCCTGTTCTGCCTTAACTTTAACTCCCTGTTCTATGCATTCATAATCACCCCTTTTGGTAGGGAATGCTACTGTTCCTAAATTCCTTATTTGTTCTAGCTCTATGGTTAGCGTTATTGTTTGTCTTGCTAAAAAATATGAATCGTGCCAGTCCTCTGTTTCCCAGATTTTCACTCAATTCACAATAATTTTACTTAATAACTACCAGTGTAATGTGTTTTTTATAGTGACTCTTCCAATGTTTAATAACTTCATGTCTCAGATTTCATTCATGCTCTTTGCTTCCCATATCTTTTTCATATATATATATATATATATTTTTTTTTTAAGATAGAATCTCATTGTGTTGCCCAGGCCGGAGTGCAGTGGTGCCATAGTAGCTCACTGCAGCCTTGAAATCCTGGGTTTAAGCCATTCTTCTACCTCAGCCTCTCTAGTAGCTGGGATTACAGGCACACACCACCACACTCAGCTATTAACCATGTTCTTATTTCTTCTCTTGCATTAGGGAGATTGAGACAATTAGATGTGAATTCAGTAAGTGTTGGCATTTCTGCCTTAGATATATCCTTCCTCCACCTTTATTATCTGTGAGGAAGAACCTTCTTTGCCCTTCATCTGTGTCTTTATTTCATCATTATTTCTTCACTTACTTGCATCTGATTTTTTTCCTGTTTTTTTTTCTCTAGTCTTCCACAAATGGACATGCTTTTGAGTTCCCTAAACTAAAAATGACTTAGCTTTTCCTAGATTTTGGCCCACCCTATTTTATCATCTCATCTCTTCCCAGCATTCTTGAAATGGTAGTTAACTTTGCACGTGCTCTTCACTTCCTCTCTTTCCTTCTCAACCAAAGGAATGTGCTCAGTTACCCGTGAGGCTAAAATAAATAAAAAGCTGCCTAAGCTCTTTTTTAGGCTTTCTGAATTAGGGTTTCCCAAACTTTGCTGATAAATACCTCCTGAAATGCTGCCTTTTTTTGTTGTTGTTTTTTGGTGAGATGCAGTCTCACTCTCGCCCAGTCTGGAGTGCAGTGGCGCCGTCTTGGCTCACTGCAACCTCCACCTGCCAGGTTCAAAAGATTCTCCTGCCTCAGCCTCCCGAGTAGCTCTGTCTACAGGCATGCACTTCCACACCCAGCTAATTTTTGCCCAGAAATGCTTCTTAAATGTGCAAGTTACCAAACTTTTCCCCTGGAAAGTTTGATTCAGGTGGTCTAAGATTAATCCAGGAATTTGTGTTTTCAGCAAGAGCTCCAGTACAGACTAAATGAAAATCTTAGGGTGTTGGAACCAGGGCCTGTGGTGTTTGACAGCTTCATAGGAAATTTAAAGATACATTCTTGGACAACTGCTACTGTCTAATTCTCACATCATACTTTTGAAACTGCTCTTCCTAAGATTACTAATGATATCATTATCAAATCTAGTGACCTTTAATACATTTTAACATATGATCATTTTAAACATATAAAAATAAGGGGATAGTACAATAAATCTTCAAGAAGCCTCATTTTGTAAAGGTGATCAACTCTAGTGACCTTTGCCAATTGCTTTCTGCTTTTTATTTATTTTTATGTCATTTGATACTGTTGATCTATCACTCTTGAAACTCTTTTCCCGGATAGTCTTTTACTGTTCTGGGTTTCCTCCTGCACCAAGTGTTCCGTCATTTCTAACTTCTGCCCCCATGTGCAGTATAGGCATCTTCCTAGGGTTTTTATTCCAGTCCTTTTTTCTACTTAATCCATCAGTCCCATCCCAGGGCTTTCCCATTTAAGACCCTCATTTCACCATGCACTCTGTGCAAGCAGGCAATTCGCAAATTTAAATATCTTACTTTGAACTCTTCTCTCTTTTGAGTTGCAAACTTATAGCTGCCTATTAGACATCTGGATATCTGAAGTTATATATATTAATAGCATATACATACTTCTTCCCCTTTTCCTTTCCATTAGAATAGTGATTGTAATTTATCTGTTCCTAAAAATGTCATCATGTCTTTTACATTTCCCTGGTCTGGGCTATTAGAGTAGCCTCCTCACTAGTAGTTCTTCTTTTGGTTCTCTGCTTCATCCTGCACATTCCCGTGCCATTCATCTTAAAGGATAGTGCCAGTCTTAATATTTTCCTGTTTAATACTCTCCACTGTTACGTCATTTCTTATTACATTAATATGGCCTTCTGATATGGTCAAATTAATATGAGATTGATCCAGATATATAATTCAAGTATTAAAATATTAAAATAAAGTTGTACCTGTGAATGTTTACTGAGAGGTTTGTCTACTTTTTAAAAGTAGAAATGAGGCATGTTATCTAGTACGTAAAACAAGGTACCTGATTTTCATTTGAGTTTTTCAGAGATTCTGTAACATTAAATACTCATATAAGTAAGTAAAATATACATCTTTGCATCATCTCTTTTGTTTCTACTAAAAACCACACTTGCCTTTGTCATATATATATATATATATATATGATTTTAGAAATATAGTTCAGGGGAAAATATGACCTTTATTCCAATTTATGGAGTATAAAGTAATGGCTTCATTTATATATGCACATTGATATGAAATGGACACTCAACAAATACTTGATGAATTTATTATAATTTAAAATGAAAAGTTTCCAAATGGTATTTATTCCTCATGATATGGAAAGTAAAAATTTCACTTGCCATATCATGTAACAATGAATGTGCTGATTTTAAAAGTCATTTCTTATGTTTTTAGGGTGAGAATCCTTTTGAAATTCAAGACCATTCTCAGGATCAGCAAATAGAAGGAGATGAGGAGGATGAAGAGAAGATTGATGAACCTATTGAAGAAGAGGAAGATGAAGAGGAAGAAGAAGAAGCAGAGGAAGTGGGGGAAGCAGAGGAAGTGGAAGAAGTAGAGGAAGTGAGAGAAGGAGGAATAGAGGGTGAAGGAAATGTAGAGGGAGTGGGGGAAGGAGGGGAAGCAGGGGCAGTGGGAGAAGTAGAGGGAGTGGGGGAAGTAGAGGACGTTGAGGAAGAAACAGCAAAGGAAGAACCTGCTGACTTTCCTGTTGAGCAACCTGAAGAAAATTAAATACAAGTTATTAGATTTAAAAGGAGCTTTACATTTCTGTTCTAATGTAAAAAAGGGTAAGAAATTTAATAGCTTAAAATAAATTAACACCCATGTTGCATGCATTCCACATACTAAAATTTGTTTTATATAATTTCTAAATGTTTGACATTTGTTTAATAAAATGAAGGTAAAACTATTTTAGTTTAGTTTTTATAGCTACCAAACTTAGATCCAATAAACTGTATAATTTTTAAGCTTAATTTTTATTACTTTATTGATGTTAAGGATAACAAATGTGTATTGTTAGTATATCTATTCTAATCATTTTATCTTAAATGCTGCTCTTGGGAGAGAATATTCAAGTATGCATTAATTTTTTGAATACTTACCCTAGAAGATATAAACTGGGCAAGTATTTTGTGCTCTGTGTATTTTTTTACTGCATTGACATTGAATAGTAATTTGCGTTAAGATACGCTTAACGGCTTTTTGTGACCATGTTTCTCTTTGTAGCAATAAAATGTTTTTTACGAAAACTTTCTCCCTGGATTAGCAGTTTAAATGAAACAGAGTTCATCGA
Source organism: Callithrix jacchus (assembly GCF_049354715.1). Taxonomy (NCBI): domain Eukaryota; kingdom Metazoa; phylum Chordata; class Mammalia; order Primates; family Cebidae; genus Callithrix; species Callithrix jacchus. Next base: position 127,463,895 of record NC_133508.1, read on the forward strand.
TTAAATGAGTATTTAACATCAAAATTTGCCTTAATGTATAAGTCCAGTTCACAAGTATTTTAAATCAATTAAGAAGACTTGAATTTAAGAAAAAAATTTTTCTCAATCATATTTTTGAAAAGTAAGACTAAAAATTTTTTTAAAAACATTTCAAGTAGAGGTCAGTCTGTAGCTGACCTTTTTTAATATTTGTTTTAGTTTGTTCCTTTTCTCTGTACCTGTGTCAAATCTTGAAGTCTTCCTGAAAATACATTTGAATACAATTAAGTATTCTGTGGTTGTGTTAGTTCTTTTGTCATGTCTATTTTTGGCTGAAGAACCAAGAAACAAACTTTACTTTTTAAAGAATTACTTCTCTTTCAGATATTTCTATCCTTTTTAAAAAATTACTTTTTGTGGCTTACACACCTACACATTTAAAAAGGGCATATGAGCTTGATAGAGTATCTATTCTGAAGTCATTTATTTTCAAACAACCATCTATCTACGTCACTAAAAAGTAGTGCTCTTATTTTTTTTAACCTTTACTTTGGCCTCTTTTGAGAGCAGAGGCTGCATTTTATTTTATTTTTAGATTGGGTCTCGCTCTGTTGCCCAGACTGGATGGAGTGCAGTGTAACCTCAACCTCCTGGGCTCAAGTTATCCTCCAACTTCAGCCTCCCAAGTAGCTGGGACTGTTAAGTGAGCCACCACGCCCAGCTAATTTTTGTAGATTTTGTACAGATGTTGTTTTACCATGTTGTCCAGGCTGGTCTCGAACTTCTGGGCTCAAGTGATCTCCCTGTCTTGGCCTCTCAAAGTGCTGGGATTACAGGTGTGAGCCACTATACCTGGCCTAGGGGGATATATTTCAGTGAAATTAGCTTCTCAAAGTTTTGAGGCGTCTAATGGATAAATGTATGGATGTATCAAAATTAAGTAAGTGGGTGAATGTATGAACATTTGTAGAATCCCACAGATAATTTATCTTTTGTATAAAATACAGCTTTTAAAACTAGACTTTCTGGACCAAAGAAGTTTTTTTTTTTTAGGTGAACTAGGTTTGCCTACCTTTAAGCTAGGAATATCCAAAAGATATTTGTATCTAATTTTAGGGATTTGGTGCCAAATAAGAGAAGGTTAATTGAAGACTAGTGAAATTTGGATCCTATCTAGGAGTCTATATTTACTTAGCAGGCTTCAGAAAGCCTTGTTTAGGAGTTCAAATTTTTTTTTTTTTTTTAATTTTTTATTGGATTTTAGGTTTTGGGGTACATGAGCAGAGCATGCAAGACAGTTGCGTAGGTACACACATGGCAGTGTGCTTTGCTTTTCTTCTCCCCTTCACCCACATTTGGCATTTCTCCCCAGGCTATCCCTCCCCACCTCCCCCTCCCACTGGCCCTCCCCTTTTCCCCCCAATAGACCCCAGTGTTTAGTACTCCCCTTTCTGTGTCCATGTGTTCTCATTTTTCATCACCCACCTATGAGTGAGAATATGCGGTGTTTCATTTTCTGTTCTTGTGTCAGTTTGCTGAGGATGACGTTCTCCAAATTAATCCATGTCCCTACAAACGACACAAACTCATCATTTCTGATTGCTGCATAATATTCCATGGTGTATATGTGCCACATTTTTCCAATCCAGTCTATTACCAATGGGCATTTGGGTTGATTCTAGGTCTTTGCTATTGTAAACAGTGCTGCAATGAATATTTGTCTACATGTGTCCTTATAGTAGAACGATTTATAGTCTTTTGGATATATACCCAGTAATGGGATTGCTGGGTCAAATGGAATTTCTATTTCTAAGGCCTTGAGGAATCGCCACACCGTCTTCCACAATGGTTGAACTAATTTACACTCCCACCAACAGTGTAAAAGTGTTCCTTTTTCTCCACATCCTCTCCAGCATCTGTTGTCTCCAGATTTTTTAATGATCGCCATTCTAACTGGCGTGAGATGGTATCTCAATGTAGTTTTGATTTGCATCTCTCTGATGACCAGTGACGATGAGCATTTTTTCATATGATTGTTGGCCTCATATATGTCTTCTTTCGTAAAGTATCTGTTCATATCCTTTGCCCACTTTTGAATGGGCTTGTTTGTTTTTTTCCTGTAAATCTGTTTGAGTTCTTTGTAAATTCTGGATATCAGCCGTTTGTCAGATGGGTAAACTGCAAAAGTTTTTTCCCATTCTGTTGGTTGCCGATCCACTCTAGTGACTGTTTCTTTTGCTGTGCAGAAGCTGTGGAGTTTGATTAGGTCCCATTTGTCTATTTTGGCTTTCGTTGCCAATGCTTTTGGTGTTCTGTTCATGAAGTCCTTACCTCCTCCTATGTCCTGGATAGTTTTGCCTAGATTTCCTTCTAGGGTTTTTATGGTGCCAGGTCTTATGTTTAAGTCTTTAATCCATCTGGAGTTAATTTTAGTGTAAGGTGTCAGGAAGGGGTCCAGTTTCTGCTTTCTGCACATGGCTAGCCAGTTTTCCCAACACCATTTGTTAAACAGGGAATCCTTTCCCCCTTGCTTGTTTTTGTCAGGTTTATCAAAGATTGTATAGTTGTAGATATGTTGTGTTGCCTCCGGTGCCTCTGTTTTGTTCCATTGGTCTATATCTCTGTTTTGGTACCAGTACCATGCTGTTTTGATTACTGTAGCCTTGTAGTATAGTTTGAAATCCGGTAGTGTGATGCCCCCCGCTGTGTTCTTTTTGCTTAGAATTGACTTGGATATGTGGGCTCTCTTTAGGTTCCATATGAAGTTCATGGTGGTTTTTTCCAGTTCTGTGAAGAAAGGCAATGGTAGCTTGATGGGGACAGCGTTGATTCTGTAAATTACTTTGGGCAGTATAGCCATTTTCACGATATTAATTCTTCCTAACCATGAACATGGAATGTTTCTCCATCTGTTTGTGTCCTCTCTGATTTCGTTGAGCAGTGGTTTGTAGTTCTCCTTGAAGAGGTTCCTTACGTTCTTTGTGAGTTGTATTCCAAGGTATTTTATTCTTTTTGTAGCAATTGTGAATGGCAGTTCGTTCTTGATTTGGCTTTCTTTAAGTCTGTTATTGGTGTATAGGAATGCTTGTGATTTTTGCACATTGATTTTATATCCTGAGACTTTGCTGAAGTTGCTTATCAGTTTCAGGAGTTTTTGGGCTGAGATGATGGGGTCTTCTAGGTATACTATCATGTCGTCTGCAAATAGAGACAATTTGGCTTCCACCTTTCCTATTTGAATACCCTTTATTTCTTTTTCTTGCCTGATTGCTCTGGCTAGAACTTCCAGAACTATATTGAATAGGAGTGGTGAAAGAGGGCATCCTTGTCTAGTGCCAGATTTCAAAGGGAATGCTTCCAGTTTTTGCCCATTCAGTATGATAGTGGCTGTTGGTTTGTCACAAATAGCTTTTATTACTTTGAGATACGTTCCATCAATACCGAGTTTATTGAGGGTTTTTAGCATAAAGGGCTGTTGAATTTTGTCAAATGCCTTCTCTGCGTCAATTGAGATAATCATGTGGTTTTTGTTTTTGTTTCTGTTTATGTGGTGAATTACGTTGATAGACTTGCGTATGTTGAACCAGCCTTGCATCCCCGGGATGAATCCTACTTGATCATGGTGATTAAGTTTTTTGATTTGCTGTTGCATTCGGCTTGCCAATATTTTATTGAAGATTTTGCATCTATGTTCATCATGGATATTGGCCTGAAGTTTTCTTTTCTTGTTGGGTCTCTGCCGGATTTTGGTATCAGGATGATGTTGGTCTCGTAAAATGATTTGGGAAGCATTCCCTCTTTTTGGATTGTTTGAAATAGTTTTAGAAGGAATGGTACCAGCTCCTCTTTGTGTGTCTGGTAGAATTCGGCTGTGAACCCGTCTGGACCTGGGCTTTTTTTGTGTGGTAGGCTCTTAATTGCTGCCTTGACTTCTGACCTTGTTATTGGTCTATTCATAGTTTCAGCTTCCTCCTGGTTTAGGCTTGGGAGGACACAGGAGTCCAGGAATTTATCCATTTCTTCCAGGTTTACTAGTTTATGCGCATAGAGTTGTTTGTAATATTCTCTGATGATGGTTTGAATTTCTGTGGAATCTGTGGTGATTTCTCCTTTATCTTTTATTGCATCTATTTGGTTGTTCTCTCTTTTCTTTTTAATCAATCTGGCTAGTGGTCTGTCTATTTTGTTGATCTTTTCAAAAAACCAGCTCTTGGATTTATTGATTTTTTGAAGGGTTTTTCGTGTCTCAATCTCCTTCAGTTCAGCTCTGATCTTAGTTATTTCTTTTCTTCTGCTGGGTTTTGAGTTTTTTTGATCTTGCTCCTCTAGCTCTTTCAATTTTGACGATAGGGTGTCAATTTTGGATCTCTCCATTCTCCTCATATGGGCACTTATTGCTATATACTTTACTCTAGAGACTGCTTTAAATGTGTCCCAGAGGTTCTGGCATGTTGTGTCTTCGTTCTCATTGGTTTCAAAGAACTTCTTTATTTCTGACTTCATTTCATTGTTTACCCAGTCAACATTCAAGAGCCAGTTGTTCAGTTTCCATGAAGCAGTGCAGTTCTGGGTTGGTTTCTGAATTCTGAGTTCTAACTTGATTGCACTATGGTCTGAGAGGCTGTTTGTTATGATTTCAGTTGTTTTGCATTTGTTGAGCAGTGCTTTACTTCCAATTATGTGGTCAATTTTTGAGTAGGTGTGATGTGGTGCTGAGAAAAATGTATATTCTGTGGATTTGGGGTGGAGAGTTCTGTAAATGTCTATCAGGTTTGCTTGCTCCAGGTCTGAGTTCAAGCCCTGGATATCCTTGTTGATTTTCTGTCTGGTTGATCTGTCTAATATTGACAGTGGAGTGTTAAAGTCTCCCACTATTATTGTGTGGGAGTCTAAGTCTCTTTGTAAGTCATTAAGAACTTGCCTTATGTATCTGGGTGCTCCTGCATTGGGTCCATATATGTTTAGGATCGTTAGCTCTTCTTGTTTTATCGATCCGTTTACCATTATGTAATGGCCTTCTTTGTCTCTTTTGATCTTTGTTGCTTTAAAGTCTATTTTTTCAGAGATGAGAATTGCAACTCCTGCTTTTTTTTGCTCTCCATTTGCTTGGTAAATCTTCCTCCATCCCTTTATTTTGAGCCTTTGTGTATCCTTGCATGTGAGATGGGTTTCCTGGATACAGCACACTGATGGGTTTTGGATTTTTATCCAATTTGCCAGTCTGTGTCTTTTGATTGTTGCATTTAGTCCATTTACATTTAGGGTTAATATTGTTATGTGTGAATTTGATACTGCCATTTTGATGCTAAATGGCTGTTTTGCCTGTTGGTTGTTGTAGATTCTTCATTATGTTGATGCTCTTTAACTTTTAGTGTGATTTTGGAATGGCTGGTACTGGTTGTTCCTTTCTATGTGTAGTGCCTCTTTCAGGAGCTCTTGTAAAGCAGGCCTGGTGGTGACAAAATCTCTGAGTACTTGCTTGTTCGCAAAGGATTTTATTTTTCCTTCACTTCTAAGCTCAGTTTGGCTGGATATGAAATTCTGGGTTGAAAGTTCTTTTCTTTAAGAATGTTGAATATTGGCCCCCACTCTCTTCTGGCTTGTAGTGTTTCTGCCGAGAGATCTGCTGTGAGTCTGATGGGCTTCCCTTTATGGGTAACTCGACCTTTCTCTCTGGCTGCCCTTAGTATTTTCTCCTTTAGTTCAACGTTGTTGGATCTGACGATTATGTGCCTTGGGGTTGCTCTTCTTGCAGAATATCTTTGTGGTGTTCTCTGTATTTCCTGCATTTGAGTGTTGGCCTGTCTTGCTAGGTGGGGGAAGTTTTCCTGGATGATGTCCTGAAGAGTATTTTCCAGCTTGGATTCATTCTCTCCGTCCCCTTCGGTACACCTATCAAACGTAGGTTAGGTCTTTTCACATAGTCCCACATTTCTTGGAGACTTTGTTCATTTCTTTTTGCGCTTTTTTCTCTAATCTTGGTTTCTCGTTTAATTTCATTGAGTTGGTCTACGACTTCAGATATTCTTTCTTCTGCTTGGTCAATTTGGCTATTGAAACTTGTGCATGCTTCGCGAAGTTCTTGTATTGTGTTTTTCAGCTCCTTTAATTCATTCATATTCCTCTCTAAGTTATCCATTCTTGTTATCATTTCCTCATATCTTTTTTTAAGTTCCTTAGTTTCTTTGCATTGATTTAATACATGTTTTTTTAGCTCACAAAAGTTTCTCATTATCCACCTTCTGAAGTCTAATTCCGTCATTTCGTCACAGTCATTCTCCGTCCAGCTTTGCTCCCTTGCTGGTGAGGAGTTTTGGTCCTTTCTAGGAGGCGAGGTGTTCTGGTTTCGGGTGTTTTCCTCCTTTTTTCGCTGGTTTCTTCCCATCTTTGTGGGTTTATCCGCTTGTCGTCTGCGTAGTTGCTGACTTTTCGATTGGGTCTCTGAGTGGACACCCAGGTTGTTGATGATGAAGTATTTCTGTTACTTGGTTTTCCTTCTACCAGTCTAGCCCCTTCGCTGTACGACTGCTGAGGTCCACTCCAGGCCCTGCTTGTCTGGGGTGCACCTCTAGCAGCTGTGGCACAGTGAGGGATGCTACCCGTTTCTTTTTCTGCTATCTTTGTCCCAGGATGATGCCTGCCAAATGTCAGTCTTTTGGATATAGAGGGGTCAGGGAGCTGCTTGAGGAGACAGTCTGTACTTTTTTGGAGCTCAATTGCTGAGCTGTGAGCTCTGTTGTTCATTCAGGGCTGTTAGGCTGCTATGTTTGATTCTGCTGCAACAGAGCTCATTAAAAAAAACCCTTTTTTTCTCAAATGCTCTGTGTTGGGGGGTTCGGGCTTTATTTTTCGATGTCCATTGAGGTGTCCTGCCCAGCTAGAAGGCAGACTAGCCACTGTTTGGCTGCCGAGGCTCCGCCCTGCTGTTGTGTGATTCGCCCTGTTCCTGCAGGCTCTGCTGTGGTCTCCGCCACGCCCTGCGGCGGAGTCTCTTCGTTGTAGCGTGTTGCCTCGGCAACGGCAGGCTGCGTCAGCAGTGGGTGTGTATCTCAGTAGGGACGGGTTGCCTCGGCAATGGAAGGCTGCGTCAGCAGTGGGTGTGTATCTCAGTTGGAGCGGGTTGCCTCGGTAGTGGTGGACGGCCCTCCCCCACAGAGCGTCTTGGACCATCTGCTCGGGATAGTTTGAAATCGCGGTTTTGTTCGTCCCACTGGGTATCCCAAACGATCTGTCCCTGCAATCCCCTGGGCTGGCCTACTGTCCAAGTCTCGTTCAGTCTCAAGTCCAGCCCTCTCAAGTCTAAGGTTGCCAGTTCAACAGGGCACCCGGACAAGCGCGCCCTGTGGGGATTGCTGGGTAGGGCTGGCTGCCGGCTTCGCCAGGCAGACCTACTGCCTGGCGTCCCGTGTCTTTTTTATACTTGGGAGTTTCCCCGTTCTGTGGGCAACAAAGATCAGTCTGGAAATGCAGCTCCGACTCACCTGTTTGCGGATTCAATGAGAGCTCCAATCCTGGGTTGTTCTCACAGCGCCATCTTGAGTCCTCCCAGGAGTTCAAATTTTAAAGATAATAGGACTTGCTATCTTCTTGTTTCTCCTTTATTTAAAAATATTTGGACCAGTCATGGTGGCTCACGGCTGTAATCCCAGCACTTTGGGAGGCTGAGGTGGGCGAATCACAAGATCAGGAGTTCGAGACCAGCTTGACCAACATGGTGAAACCTCATTTATACTAAAAATACAAAGATTAGCCAGGTATGGTGGCATGTGCTTATAATCCCAGCCACTTAGGAGGCTGAGGCAGGAGAATTGCTTGAAGCTGGCGTGTAGAGGTTGCAGTGAGCTGAGATCGCAACTCTGTCTCAAAAAAAAAAAAAAAAAAATTGGAAGGGCTAAGGTAAAAGCATAATAAATTCCCTAGGTTAATAGTATTTGATTCTTTTGATACTAATATGAGTGATTTTTTTAAAAAAAAGAATGTCTGGTAATCTGATTGAGATTGGAAACTTTTGGAAAGAAGAGTATGTAACACGAATCCTCTGTAAACTGGGTAAATGTTTTAGACTGAGAGAAAGGAAAGAACATCTAAGTATTTTTGTTGTTGTTGTTAGATACATGAGCCTGTATCCAGACTAGCTGATTAGCAAAGTACAAATACAAGTGTATTTTGTTACTGTGCTTAATTCAGAAATTCAAATTCATGTATTTCCTATTGGATAATTTGTAGTTGGGCAGTTTATAGGCAGGTTAGTTTTTGTGATCCTTAGTGTTTATATTTTCATTGCTTTTGTAATAAGGATTTATATAAGATCTTAAACACCTTTCAATGTCTGTTTTCCAGGTATTACTTGTTTCCTCTATTATAAAGTGAGATGCATAGTTCTAAATAATCGAAGAAATTTCTGTATAAATGACACAGTTGTTTAAGCCTCATGCCTAGGAACTATCCTATATTCTTCCCTTTTTACCACTTCCTACCTCCAGTGTCAAAGTCTGTCTGTTCTACTTCCAAAATTCATCTGCCCACTCTTTTACCTCCACTGCAACCAACCCAGTTCAAGTCATGATTGTTTCTTTTTTTTTTTTGTAATATATATTTTATTGCATTTTAGATTTTGGGGTACATGTGAAGAACATGCAAGATTGTTGCATAGGTACACACGTGGCAGTGTGATTTGCTGTTTTCCTCCCCTTCACCCACATCTGGCATTTCTCTCCATGTTATCCCTCCCCAACTCCCCACCTCCCGCTGTCCCTCCCCTCGTTCCCCTGTACAGACCCTAGTGTGCGATGCTCCCTCCCTCTGTCCATGTGTTTTCATTGTTCAACACCCACCTATGAGGGGAGAACATGTGGTGTTTGATTTTGTGTTCTTGTGTTAGTTTGTTGAGAATGATGGTTTCCAGGTTCATCCATGTCCCTACAAAGGACACAAACTCATCATATGTTATGGCTGCATACTATTCCATGGTGTATATGTGCCACATTTTCCCAGTCCAGTCTATCATTTATGGGCATTTGGGTTGGTTCCAGGTCTTTGCTATTGTAAACAGTGCCGCAGCGAACATTTGTGTGTATGTGTCCTTATAATAGAATAATTTATAATCCTTCGGATATATACCCAGTAATGGGATTGCTGGGTCAAATGGGATTTCTATTTCTAGGTCCTTGAGGAAGTGCCACACTGTCTTCCACAATGGTTGAATTAATTTACACACCCACCAACAGTGTAAAAGTGTTCCTATTTTCCACATCCTCTCCAGCATCTCTTGTCTCCAGATTTTTTAATGATCGCCATTCTAACTGGTGTGAGATGGTATCTTAATGTGTTTTTGATTTGCATTTCTGTAATGACCAGTGATGATGAGCATTTTTTCATGTTCGTTGGCCTCATGTATGTTTTCTTTTGTAAAGTGTCTGTTCATATCCTTTGCCCACTTTTGAATGGGCTTTTTTTTTTTTTTCCTTGTAAATCTGTTTTAGTTCTTTGTAGATTCTGGATATCAGCCCTTTGTCAGATGGGTAGATTGCAAAAATTTTTTCCCATTCTGTTGGTTGCCAATTCACTCTAATGACTGTTTCTTTTGCTGTGCAGAAGCTGTGGAGTTTGATTAGGTCCCGTTTGTCTATTTTGGCTTTTGTTGCCAATGCTTTAGGTATTTTAGTCATGAAGTCCTTGCCTATGCCTATGTCCTAAATGTTTTTGTCTATATTTTCTTCTAGGGTTTTTATGGTATTAGGTCTTACGTTTAAGTCTTTAACCCATCTGGAGTTAATTTTAGTATAAGGTATCAGGAAGGGGTCCAGTTTGTGCCTTTTGCAAATGGCTAGCTAGTTTCCCAACACCATGTATTAAACAGGAAATCTTTTCCCCATTGCTTGTTTTTGTCAGGTTTATCAAAGATCAGATGGTTGTAGATGTATGGTGTTGCCTCCAAGGCCTCTGTTCTGTTTCATTGGTTTATATCTCTTTTGGTACCAGGACCATGCTGTTTTGATTACTGTAGCCTTGTAGTATAGTTTGAATTCAGGTAGTGTGATGCTTCCAGCTTTGTTCTTTTTGCTTAGAATTGACTTGGCTATGCGGGCTCTCTTTTGGTTCCACATGAAGTTTAAGGTGGTTTTTTTCCAGTTCTGTGAATAAGGTCATTGATAGCTTCATGGGGATAGTGTTGAATCTGTAAATTACTTTGGGCAGTGTGGCCGTTTTCATGATATTGATTCTTGCTAACCATGAACATGGAATGTTTCTCCATCTGTTTTTGTCCTCTCTTATTTTGGTGAGCAGTGGTTTGTAGTTCTCCTTGAAGAGGTCCTTTACGTTCTTTGTTAGTTGTATTCCTGGGTATTTTATTCTCTTTGCAGCAATTGTGAATGGCAGTTTGTTCTAGATTTGGCTCTCTTTAAGGCTGTTATTGGTGTGTAGGAATGCTTGTGATTTTTGCACATTGATTTTTGTATCCTGAGACTTTGCTGAAGTTGTTTATCAGTTTCAGGAGATTTTGGGCTGAGACAATGGGGTCTTCTAAATATACAATCATGTCGTCTGCAAATAGTGACGATTTGACTTCCTCCTTTCCTATTTGAATACCCTTTCTTTTTTTTTTTGGGGGGGGGGAGGAAGGCAGGAAGGGAGGGAAGAAGGACGGTAGGGAGGAAGGAAGGGATGTAGGAAGGAAGGAAGGAAGGGAGGAAGCGGGGAGGGAGGGAGGGAGGGAGGGAAGGGAAGGAAGGAAATCAAGCAATGAGAGAGACATTGCCGACCTGGATCTAGAGGTTTACAAGTTGATTTCTTTTTTTTTTTTTTGAGAGAAGGAAAGAAAAAAAAAATAAGTAAAGGAGAGGAAGAAAGAGGAAGAGAAAGAGGGAGAGTAAATGGAAATATTGCTTTAATTTGAAGAAAATTGGGTATTACTGATGGCCAATCAATGTTTCATTTAAGCTTATGGGTAGGTGTGATGTGGTATTGACAAGAATGTATATTTTGTGTATTTGAAGTGGAGAGCTCTATAAATATTTATTAAGTTTACTTGTTCCGGATCTGAGTTCGAGTCCTTGATATCCTTATTAATTTTCTGTCTCATTGAATCTAAGTCTCGTATCTGGGTGTTAGGATCGTTAGCTCTTGTTGTTGCATTGATCCTTTTACCACTATATCTTTGTTGCTTTAAAATCTATTTTGTCCGATATGAGAATTGCAACTCCTGCTTTTTATTTATTTAATTTATTTTTGCTCTCCATTTGGTTGGTAAATCTTTCTCCATCCCTTTGAGTCTTTGTGTATCCTTGCATGTGAAACAGGTCTGGATGTAACATGCCATTGGGTTTTGGCTGTGTCTTTTGATTGGGGGATTTAGTCCATTTAAATTTAGGGTTACTGCCATGTGATGTTGACTGGCTGTTTTATCCATTCGTTGGTGTAAATTCTTCTTTATGTTGGTGCTCTTTACTTTTTGGTGTATTTTTAGAAAGGCTAATCCTGGTTGTTTCTTTCTGTGTGTAATGCTTCTTTCAGAAGCTCTTGTAAAGCAGGCCTGGTGGTAATAAAATCTCTGAGTACTTGCTTGTTCATAAAAGATTTTATTTTTCCTTCAGTTGTGAAGCTTAGTTTGGCTGGATATGAAATTCTGGGCTGAAGGTTCTGTTCTTTGAGGATGTTGAATATTGGCCCCCACTCTCTTCTGGCTTGTAGAGTTTCTGCTGAGAGATCTGCTGTAAGTCTGATAGGCTTGTCTTTGTGGGTAACCTGACCTTTCTCTCTGGCTGCCCTTAGTATTTTCTCCTTCGTTTCAACCCTGCTGAATCTAATGATTATGTGCCTTGGGGTTGCTCCTTTTGAGGAATATCTTTGTGGTGTTCTCTGTATTACCTGGGGTTGAATGTTGACCTGCTTTGCTAGTTCAGGAAAATTTTCCTGAATAATATCCTGAAGGGTATTTTCCAGCTTGGATTCATTCTCTCCGTCACATTCAGGTACACCTATCAAACGTAAATTTGGTCTTTTCACATTGTCCCACATTTCTTGGAGACTTTGCTCATTCCTTTTTATCCTTTTTTCTCTAATCTTTTCTTCACGTTTTATTTCATTAAGTTGGACTTTGACCTCTGATATCCCTTCTTCTGCTTGAACAATTCGAGTGTTTAAACCTGTGCATACTTCTCGGGGTTCCTGTATTGTATTCTTCAGTTCCATTAATTCACTCATACTCCTCTCTAAGTTGTCTATTCTCAATAGGATTTCATCAAACCTTTTTTCAAAGTTCCCAGTTTCTTTACGTTGGGCTACAACATGTTCTTTTAACTCACCGAAGTTTGTTATTATCCATTCCTTGAAGAGTGATTCTGTCATCAGGATGCGCTCGTTCTCCATCAAGCCTTGTTCCATTGTTGATGTGGAACTGTGATCATCTTTGGAGGGAGAGGCGTTCTGACTTTGAGTATTCTCAGCTTTTTTACGCTGGTTTCTTCCCGTCATTGTAAATTTATCCTCCTGTCGTCATTGAAATTACCAACTTTCGGATTAGGTCTCTTGAGTGGATGTCCAGGTTGTTAGTTCCCAGGGCCAGAGCAGCGGCGTTAAAACTGATGGTGCTTTTCTGCCCAGGATTCTCCTGTCTGGCTTCCTTCTTGTGTCCTTAGTAGGTGACTCTGCCTTCCCGGGGCTCCAAACCTCGGTCAGAAGGGGAACCGGTCCCGTTTACTCTGCGCTGAGCACTGCCGCGCCAAAGTGCTGTCGCAGCCGCTGCACCGGGCTCTGGTGTCCTGCTGGGGACCCCTGCGGGTTCTCCGAACCTGTTTACTCTGCTCAGAGAGCTGCGGCGCCGAGGTGCTGGCGGAACCGCTGCGCCGGCCACGAGAGTCATGCTGGCCACCCGTGTGTTTCCTCCACTGGGGGATCTTCTGCTCCGTGAGCGACCAGAATTTGTCTGAAAGTGTGGCGTCCTCTAGTTCTCCGCGCCCTCCCTGAGAGCTGCAATCCCAGGATGTTAGTGATTGGCCATCTTGGATCGTTCTTGAATACCCTTTATTTCTTTTTCTTGCCTGATTGCTCTGGCGAGAACTTCCAATACTATATTGAATAGGAGTGGTGAGAGAGGGCATCCTTGTCTAGTTTCAAAAGGAATGCTTCCAGTTTTTGCCCATTCAGTATGATATTGGCTGTTGGTTTGTCATAAATAGCTTTTATTATTTTGAAATATGTTCCATCAATGCCTAGTGCATTGAGGGTTTTTAGCATAAAGTGCTGTTGAATTTTGTCAAAGGCCTTCTCTGCATCTGTTGAGATAATCATGTGGTTTTTGTCTTTGGTTCTGTTTATGTGGTGAATTACGTTTAGAGACTTGCGTATGTTGAACCAGCCTTGCATCCCTGAGATGAAGCCTACTTGATTGTGGTGGATAAGCTTTGTGATATGCTCTTGCAGTTGGTTTGCCAGTATTTTATTGAAAATTTTTGCATCTATGTTCATCATGGATATTGGCCTAAAGTTTTCTTTTTTTGTTGAGTCTCTGCCAGGTTTTGGTATTAGGATTATGTTGGTGTCATAAAATGATTTGGGAAGGATTCCCTCTTTTTGGATTATTTGGAATAGTTTGAGAAGGAATGGTACCAGTTCCTATTTGTTTGTCTGGTAGAATTCGGCTGTGAACCCATCTGGACCTGGGCTTTTTTTGGGTGGTAGGCTATCAATTGTTGCCTCAACTTCAGCCCTTGTTATTTGTCTATTCAGGGTTTCAACTTCTTCCTGGTTTAGGCTTGGGAGGATGCAAGTCTCCAGGAATTTATCCATTTCTTCCAGGTTTACTTGTTTATGTGCATAGAGTTGTTTGTAATAATCTCTGATGATGGTTTATATTTCTGTGGATTCCGTGGTGTTATCCCCTTTATCTTTTTTATTGCATCTATTTAATTATTCTCTTTTCTTTTTTATTAATCTGGCTAGTGGTCAGTTTTGTTGACCTTTTGTAGAAAGCAGCTCCTGGATTTATTGATTTTTTTTAAAGGGTTTTTTGTGTTGTTATCTCCTTCCGTTCTGCTCTGATCTTAGATATTTCTTGTCTTCTGCTAGGTTTTGAGTTTTTTTTGATATTGCTCCTCTGACTCTTTCAATTTTGACCATAGGGTGTCGATTTTAGATCTTTTTCCTTGCTTCTCATGTGGGCATTTATTGCTATATATTTTCCTCTAGAGAATGCTTTAAATGTGTCCCAGATTCTGGTATGTTGTGTCTTCATTCTCATTGGTTTTGAAGAACAACTTTATTTCTGCCTTCATTTCATTGTTTATCCAATCAACATTCAAGAGCCAGTTGTTCAGTTTCCATGAAGCTGTGCGATTCTGAGTTTCTGAATTCTGAGTTCTAACTTGATTGTACTGTGGTCTGAGAGACTGTTACGATTTCCGTTCTTTTGCATTTGCTGAGGAGTGATTTAATTACGATTACGTGGTCAATTTTAAAGTAGGTGTGATGTGGTGCTGAGGAGAATGTATATTCTGTGGATTTGGGGTGGAGAGTTCTGTAAATGTCTATCAGGTTTGCTTGTTCCAGGTCTGAGTTCAAGTCCTGGATATGCTTAATTTTCTGTCTCACTGATCTGTCTAATATTGACAGTAGGGTGTTTAAGTCTCACACTATTATTGTGTGGGAGTCTAAGTCTCTTTGTAAGTCATTAAGAACGTCCTTTATGTATCTGGGTGCTCCTGTATTGGGTGCATATATATTTAGGATCGTTAGGTCTTCTTGTTGCATTGATCCTTTTATCATTATATAATGTCCTTTGTCTCTTTTGATCTTTGTTGGTTTAAAGTCTATTTTATCAGAGACGAGAATTGCAACTCCTGCTTTTTTTTTTTTTTTTGCTCTCCATTTGCTTGGTAAATCTTCCTCCATCTTTTTATTTTGAGCCTTTGTGTATCCTTGCATGTGAGATGGGTTTCCTGGATACAGCACACCGATGGATTTTGGCTTTTTATCCAGTTTGCCAGTTTGTGTGTTTTGATTCGGGCGTTTGGCCCATTTACATTTAGGGTTAATATTGTTATGTGTTAATTTGATCCTGCCATTTTGATGGTAGCTGGCTGTTTTGCCTATTAGTTGATGCAGTTTCTTGGTTGTGTCGATGCTCTGTGCCATTTAGTATGTTTTTGCAATGGCTGGTACTGGTTGTTCCTTTCTATGTTTCTTTCAGGAGCTCTTGTAAAGTGCTTCTTTAAGGAGCTCTTGTAAAGCAGGCCTGGTGGTGACGAAATCCCTGAGTAATTGCTTGTTTTTAAAAGATTTTATTTCTCCTTCCCTTATGAAGCTTAGTTTGGCTGGATATGAAATTCTGGGTTGAAAGTTCTTTTCTTTAAGGATGTTGAATATTGGCCCCCACTCTCTTCTGGCTTGTAGGGTTTCTGCTGAGAGATCCGTTGTGAGTCTGATGGGCTTCCCTTTGTGGGTAACCTGACCTTTCTCTCTGGCTGCCCTTAGCATTTTCTCCTTCATTTCAACACTGGTGAATCTGACGATTATGTGCATTGGGGGTTGCTCTTCTTGCGGAATATCTTTGTGGTGTTCTCTGTATTTCCTGGACTTGAATATTGGCCTGCCTTGCTAGGTTGGGGAAATTTTCCTGGATAATATCCTGAAGAGTGTTTTCCAGCTTGGATTCGTTCTCTCTGTCACATTCAGGTACACCTACCAAACGTAGATTAGGTCTTTTCACAGAATCCCATATTTCTTGGAGGCTTTGTTCATTTCTTTTTACTCTTTTTTCTCTAATCTTGCCTTTTTGTTTTATTTCATTGAGTTGATCTTCGAACTCTGACATCCTTTCTCCTGCTTGGTCGATTCGGCTATTGAAACTTGTGTATGCTTCGTGAAGTTCTTGTGTTGTTTTTCAGCTCCATCAATTCACTTATATTCCTCTCTAAGCTGTTTATTCTCATTAGCATTTCATCAAACCTCTTTTCAAGGTTCTTAGTTTATTTGCATTGGGTTAGAACATGTTCTTTTAGCTCAGAGAAGTTTGTTATTATCCACCTTCTGAAGCCTGTTTCTTTCAATTCATTAGACTCATTCTCCATCCAGCCTTGTTTCCTTGCTGGTGAGGAGCTGTGATCCCTTGGAGGAGGAGAGGTGTTCTGGTTTTCAGTGTTTTCATCCATTTTGCACTGGTTTCTTTCCATCTTTGTGGGTTTATTTAACTGTGGTTTTTGTAGTTGTTGACTTTCCCATGGGGTCTCTGAGTGGACGTTCTATTTCTTGATGAAGAATTTATTTCTTTCTGTTTCTTAGTTTTCCTTCTAACAGTCAGGTCCCTCTGCTGTAGGATTGCTGGAGTCCACTCCAGACCCTGCTTGCCTGAGGTCACCTGCAGTGGCAGCAGAACAGTAAGGGTTGTTGCCAGTTTCTTCTGCTATCTTTGGCCCAGAAAGATGCCTGCCAGATGTCAGCCTGAGCTCTCCTTTATGAGGTGTCTCTTTGGATATATGGGGGTTGGGGAGCTGCTTGAGGAGACAGTCTGTCTTTCATATCAGTTCAAGTGCTGAGCTGTGAGCTCTGTTGTTCCATTCAGAGCTGCTGGGCAGGTACATTTAAGTCTGTTGCAGCAGAACTCATAACAGCTTTTTTTTTCCCCAGCTGCTCTGTCCCAGGAATGTAGGGCTTTATACATTTCTGTTGTGCTGCTGCCTTTTTTCACGGATGCCCTGCCCAGCTAGGAGGCAGCCTAGACCCAGTCTGCCAGCAGAAGCATTGCTAATCTGCCCTGGCCTCCGCCAAACTGCTGTGTGAACTTCCCTGCAGTCCTATTTATATGGGTATAGTTGGAACTGTCTTGGCAATGGCTGCCCACCTCTGTAATGGTGGACTCTCTCTGTAATAGTTGAGTACCTTGGTAATGGCCAGCTGCCTTGGTAATGGCCAGCTGCCTTGGCAGTGGCGGACTGCCTCGGAAATGGTGGACTGCTTCGGCAATGGTGGTCCACCTCAGCAATGGCAGACTACCACGGTAGTGGTGGACTGCCTCGGTAATGGCAGATGCCCCTCCCCCACAGAGCTGGACCATGCTGGGTTCAGCTGTGCTTGCTGTGAAACTCTGAATCCAGAGTGTTTCAGATAGCTGGTCTTTGTGGGGGTGGGACTGGCCGTGCCTGATCACCTGGCTCCCAGCCTCAGACCCCTTTTTATTTCAGGTGAATGGGCAACTCCATGTCCCAGGCATTCCAGTCACCAGTTGAAATGGTGCCCAGATTTGTGTGAGTTCTTGTGCAGAAAGCTGTTACACCAGCTGAAACAGCTGCGCTTGGGGGGTTATGGCACTTTTTCGCCCAGGAATCTCTTGGCCTGACTGCCTGTTTCAGTTCCCTTTTTTTCAGTTTAACGGGTGACTCTGTCTCCCAGGCATTCCAGTTGCCGTTGAAAAGCACCTGGATTTGTGTGAGATTTTGTGTGGAGACCTGCTGCGCTGGCTGAAACAGCCACGCTGGAGCTTCTTGGTGCTTTTTCACCTGGGAATCTCCTGGCCTGGCTCCCTATTTCAGTCCCCTTTTTATCAGTTGAATGGGCGACTCTGTCTCCCAGGTGCTCCAGTCTCCAGCTGAAGCAGCACCCAGACCCGTGTGCAGAGATCCGCTGCGCTGGCCAAAACAGCCTCGCTGGAGACCTGTGGCACTCCTCCGCCTGAGAATCTCCTGGTCTGTGGGCAATAAAAATCCATCTGGAAATGCGGCAACCAGTTACCCTCCATGCACTTGCTGGGAGCTGCAATCCAGAGCTGCTCCTATTTGGCCATCTTGGATCCCCTCTCGATCATTTCTTTTAGTTTTTTTTTTTTTTTTGAGATGGAGTTTCGCTCTTGTTACCCAGGCTGGAGTGCAATGGCGCAATCTTGGCTCACTGCAACCTCCGCCTCCTGGGTTCAGGCAATTCTCCTGCCTCAGCCTCCTGAGTAGCTGGGATTACAGGCACGTGCCACCATGCCCAGCTAATTTTTTGTATTTTTAGTAGAGACGGGGTTTCACCATGTTGACAAGGATGGTCTCGATCGCTTGACCTTGTGATCCACCCGCCTCAGCCTCCCAAAGTGCTGGGATTACAGGCGTGAGCCACCACGCCCGGCCCCCTCGATCATTTCTTATTGACTAATCTTGATTCCAGTTTTCTACGTAGATTCAGTTTTCTACGTAAGTATAAGCTTTCACAAATGTAATTCAGGTGATGTTAATCTCATGCTTTTTTTTTTTTTTTTTTGCTACCTATACAGTTAGAACTCCTTATCATGTTGATTGAACTGGCCTAGCTTTCCAACTTTATGTCATACCATTCTTACCAGCCATAATGGCCTGCTTTTACCTTTTTTTTTTTTTGACCAAGTTATTTCCTACAAAGACCTTTGCATTTTCTGTTTCTGTAGCCTGCACCTGTTAGCTTTCCTTGGCTGATTCTTCATCCTTCAGGTCACCTTAAATGTTAGAAAAGGTTGGGAAACTGAGGCAGGTGGATCACAAGGTCCAGAGAGTGAGACCATCCAGGTCAATATGGTGAAACCCTGTCTCTACCAAAATATAACTACAGGCGTGGTGGCGTGTGCCTGTAGCTCCAGCTACTTGGGAGGCTGAGGCTGGAGAATTACTTGAACCCGGGAGGTGGAGGTTGCAGTGAGCCGAGATTGCACCACTGCACTCCAGCCTGGTGCCTGGTAAGAGTGAGACTCTGTCTCAAAAAAAAAAAAAGTTAGAAAAGGGGAAAATGTTTGTAATTCTAAAATGTTTGTAGAAGCAAGGATTTGGGGGTGCCACCATAGATTTTACTAGAGCACATTCTTTGGAGGTGATTTTTTATTCCACTTTTTTTTTTTGAGACAGGGTTTCTCTGTTCACGCTGGCTGGAATGCAGTGGCACAGTCATGGCTCACTGCAGCCTTAACCTCCT
The DNA here is from genome assembly GCF_049354715.1 of Callithrix jacchus. Lineage (NCBI taxonomy): Eukaryota > Metazoa > Chordata > Mammalia > Primates > Cebidae > Callithrix > Callithrix jacchus. Next base: position 127,482,789 of record NC_133508.1, read on the forward strand.
GGGCTTAAGCAGTCCTCCCCCATTGCCTACCAAGTAGCTGGGACCACAGGTGTGCACCATCATACTTAACTAATTTTTTTTTTGTAGAGATAGGGTCTTACTTTGTTTCCCAGGCTGGTCTTGAACTCCTGGACACAAGCAGTCCTCCCACTCAGCCTCCCAAAATGCTAGGCATGAGCCCACCAAGCCTTGCCTGGAGGTGATATATTTTTAACAAATATCTCACATGAATTTGAAGGTAGTGGTCAGTGACTGCATTTTGAGAACATTCATAGGGCCCTCATACAAATTTCTGGTGCATGTAAATCCATCAAGTCAGGAGTTTCTGCCCTTTTAAACATAGGCATAGGTTTGGGGGATTCTTTATACTATTTTCCAAAAGGCCTGGAATCTGTAACAGACCTGTGGGAGTCAGCAAATGGGGCCTTTTCGTTTCTCATTTAATACTTACAAGTATATTGTGAAATTAGTAGGAGTAGCAATTTTCCCATATAATAAGCTCATTCTTGTGCATGTAGACACAGAGAAAAGAACTACAAAGGCAAATATTAATGCATGTTGAAATGTGTTTAAGAATTCTGTTGAGAAGATTTTTCTTATTGCAGAAGTAGATACTATCACGTTATTTTAGGTGTTATTTAACATTTGATTTGTTTACCTAATTGTCCTTACTTTGATTATAAGCCAACTTTTTTTATTGTGGTAAAGTATATATAGCGTAAGATTTACCATTCTAATAATTTATTATTGTACCATTCAGTGGCATTAATTACAAGCAAGCTTTTTTTTTTTTTTTTTTTTTTTGAGGCATAGTCTCACTCTGTCACGACCAGGGCTGAAGGGCAGTGGCACTATCTAGGCTCACTGCAACCTCTCCTGGGCTCAAGTGATTCTTGTGCCTCAGCTTCCTGAGTAGCGGGGATTACAGGTGTACACCATGTCCAGCTAATTTTTTTGTATTTTTAATAGAGATGGGGTTTCATCATATTGGCTAGGACCTCAAGTGATCCACCTGCCTTGGCCTCCCAAAGTACTGGGTTTATAGGCAAGAGCCACCACGTCTGGCATACAAACTTTTGATTACAGTTTGACATCTGTTGATAGATGGAAAATGGAGTAACCATACAGGCAGAAATGTTCCAGTCCATGTGACAGTTCCAGTTCATTCTATAAATAAACAATTTGCCTTTAGTTGGTAGTTACGGTTCCTACCCTGAGAGCTGAATTTCTATTGGTATACAAATAAATCCAGGGGGTCTGCAAGGCTGAAAGGCAGATTCTTGGCAATGGTAAATTTTGAGGCCTTGTTGGAGACAGCCATGCTAGTCTAATATCTTCTTGTCTTTTCCAGACCTCTAAATCCCAGAGGTCTGTCATAAATTCTAATGCTTTCATAAAATATTGCAGAGAATCCCCCAATGATAATTTTTCCCAGTTTTTGTTTGAAAAAAAAAGTTTTTTTAATATTATATTAGGGGTCAGGGTGAGGTGGTATTAATGGTGATGAATGGCCCCCTTGGTGACATAGGGAGGTATGAAATAGCATGGAGTATGGAAAGGAACTATGAGCAGCTTCTTTATTAGATCAGTATAAAGTATGGACTTAAGAGAATTACAGATTAAAATGGCATGCTTGACTCAAGTTGTTACATTCTAAAATTCTATTAAAATTATATAGGAAATACAATAATACAAATTTCAGTAAAAAGAATAGGTTTATAATCACACTAGAAAGACAAGAAGGGTGCTGTGAAATATTGCTAGAAAATGTGAAACAAGGGATTAGATCTTGGTGAAACCCAGAGAGCCAATTAACTCACAGCCACATACAGATGTTAATTAAGGAATTACCTTCAGTTGTAGAGATGGCTCTGAGATGGGTTATCTGCAGTGTGCTAAGCCAGATTTTTAAAGGACTTGATAGTTATCTTAGTCTCTGACTTACAGCTGCTGGTCCACAGAATTCCTCTAAGCTAAAGCTATAACAGAACTTGATGTTTGCCAAATAAGGTGAGACTCATAGAGTATATATACAGAGCATATAAATAGAAGCCATCAAAGTGTAGCAATGCCATAGATATACTGTGATTACCACAAGGAGCTTTATTCCTTATACTTAAGAAAACAAGCAGACAAAAATCTGCCAGCTGTCCATTTCCCAATTTTTCTTCTGACTGTTCCTCTCCTTCCTCACACAATTAAAATGCTAGAATTCCTGTAATCACAATCTTAGGGAATTTTTCCCTTAATCCCAGAAAATAAATTCCAGACAACGATACTGAGAAATTTATTGGTTGGAAAACTGCTATCTTCAGGCCTCCCACTACCTATTTCTTAGTAGATTTTACATTTGTAAAGGGTTGTAGAAAACCAAATGACAGATACTATATGTGGGCCTCAAACCATAAACTTTATATAAAAAGTTTGTTAACTCCTAGGCTCTCATTTACAAATAGACAAACAAGAAACAGCAAATGTTTAAGGAAAAGAGCAACATGAAAAATCCACAGCAAACTTAGCAAGCAGAAAGAATTCCTGGGGAAAAAATTCAGGGGGAAAAATGACTTTAGAGTAAGTATAATTAGTATTACATGGAATAATAATTAGTACTGATTTTAATAGTTTTATATGTAATTCTCATCATATATGTCATAGTTTAATCTTATTTTAGAGGTTGTACTAATTTTAAAAATGCAAGTTGCTATAAAGAAGTATCTTGGAAATAAAAACAGTTGTGAAAATAGACTGTGTTAGGCTGATTAGTTGAATAAACATGGCTGAGAATCAAATTACTGAGCTAGAATTTTGAACTGAAGATACTTCTGAGTCTTACAAGAAAAGATAAAAAAGATGGAAGTTACAGTAAAAGACATAGGAGACATATCTCTTAAAGACATAGAAATCTCAGAACACCATTTATTTAAAAATTAATCTTCGTGAGGTTAAGAGCCATATGTAGAGAATTCACCATTGAATACCCTGCATATATCACAGTGCCAGCTAAATGTATTCAATATTTTTTTTTTGAGATGGAGTTTTGCTCTTGTTGCCCAGGGTGGAGTGCAGTGATGCAATCTCGGCTTACCATAACCTCTGCCTCCCAGGATCAAGTGATTCTCCTGCCTCAGCCTCCCGAGTAGCTGGGATTACAGGCATGTACCACCACACCCAGCTAATTTTTTGTACTTTTAGTAAAGATGGGGTTTCACCATGTTGGTCAGGCTGGTCTCAAACTCCTGACCTCATGATCTGCCTGCCTTGCCCTCCTAAAGTGCAGGTATTATATGGGTGAGCCACCATGCCTAGCCTCCAATAGACATTTTTGAATGTATATATATTTAAGTATAAATATATGTAGGAGTTCCAGAAGGTGAAAAAAGAAGAGAAAAATAGGAAAAAATCTTCTGATGAAAGATTCATATTAGAAGTCTCCAGTGCTGAGTAAAAACAATGAAAAAGTCAGACAGGATGAATACTGACAAAATATCTGTAATCCCAAGTGAAAGAATAATCTCAAAATGTCTAAAGAGAAACAGACTTTTCTTTGCTTGCTTTTCCGCTATAAGGGGAATCACATTGGTCTCAGACTTGTCATCTGTACATTGGAGTGCTAATAAGATACTGCCATTTTTGAAGTTCTGAGGGAGAACTATTTTGAATTTAAACTCCTGTCTGAGTCAAACTATCAAGAGAAAGGGCACAGTAAGGACATTTTAGCAAGTTTAGAACATGCAAGGATTTCAGAAATTAACTGTCATAAAACACACGATGCACAGCATGATGTCAAATTATGTAAAGAAAAACTTGGATGAACAAGAAATTGACAAATTGTAATCATAGCTAAGTGTTTGAACACAGCTGTTAGAAATTGTCAGATAAAGAGTTCAAAATTGGGGAAACTGAATATAGTGCACAAATTGTAATAGCTATAGAATATTTCTTTTCAAATGCCATGAAAAGGTGACCATGAAGCAAGCCACAATTTTTTTGTTTGTTTGTTGATAGGTAGAAATTCAGGGTCCATCCTGTCATCACAATGCAAAATGAAACTAGAAATCAGCAAGTGGATAGCAATAAATCCATTTTTAAAAATCAGATATAAAAGAAAACAGTGCCCTTGTAATGCTTGCATTTAAAGGGAAATAAAAATTTATGAAAGAAAATTTATTTTATTTAAGCAGTTCTAGATTATAAAAAATGTTGAAACACCTCCGTTTAGTCTGAGGACAGCATAATCCTTATTCCAGAAAATTGTTCATCAAAGATAACCGTGGACCAGTCTCACTTATGAACAAATATATTCATCGAAGAAACATGACCAATTAAATCCCCCAAAATAATTGTCATGGTAGAGTAGGGTTTATCTGAAGAGTGCAACATAATGTATTATGTAACTCAATCCTTTAGGAAATCTATTACTTTAAAGATCATGTGATAAGCTCGATGTTGGGAAAACATTTTCTAAGATTTAACACATTCCAGATTTAAATTTGTCAGTCTGAGAATACAATAAAACCTTTTTAACTTGGGTGAGGATTAGGGAGGTCTTCCAGAAAGCTTCATCAAACACGTGTATTCAAGTCAGGATTAAGACAGTAATGACTATTGCCTATACAACAGTCATTTAACCCTAAACAACAGAAGTATTAAGAAGAGACAGCATAGTCTTATTTTGGGCAGTGTGATTGTGCAGACAGACATCCCAAGAAAATCAATTGAAAAACTATTAGAAATGATAAAAGGTGATTTTGTTTAATTGTTCACCATGAAAATCTGTACTATATAGAAAATTTGTATATAGAATATAGCCTTGGCCAATTGGAAATGTAATTTGAAAATCTCATTTGCAACAAAACTTGGAACTGTATGCTATCTAAGAATAAACAATGGAAAAAATACAAAATCCATATGAGAAAAATGATATATTTTAATGGAGGAAATAAAATGCCTGAGTAGATAGAGCAACACTGTGTTCCTGTCTAAAAACATTGTCCGTATGTCAGTTATTTTCAGATAATTCATAAATTAATTACCATTCCAGTTGTTACTTAGGGTTAGTAGTGGCAGTGGAGAAAGTTAAAAATACCAGCTTGTGGAATATTGAAGTGTCTTTCTCGTATACATAAGTTCAGGTAGACAAAGAAGGGCCGGTGTCACCCTTCATGGTGTCAGAGACTGAGGCTCCCTCTATCTTGTTACTTTGCTGTCTTCAAAACCTTGTCTTCAGTCGTCCTGTGTATATTCCAACCAGTAGAGAGGGAGAAAAGGAAGTCCTACATCTCCATTTTAAGAACTGTTCCCAGAAATTTTACCTATTTTTCTACATGAATCTCATTGCTTAAAGCAGCCACATGAATACACCTAGCTTTCAGGATGGGAATTGTGTTTATTCTATATGTTTGTGTTCCTAGGTGAAAAAGCAGGGCTTCCTTTAGAGAAAAAGGGAGAATGGATGTTAGCATATATTAGTGTATTACTAGCGGTATATACCACTTAAGTTTATTCAGAAACTCATATGCAGAGTATATAACCAAGAAATTGTTTTTAAGTGAGGAATATTTGACTTACATTTCTTACTACAAACAACAAAACTATAGTAAGAATATCAAAGATAAATACAGCAATGCAACATTAAAGAAATAACTCAAGTAATATGTAGATATATAGTTTATATATTAAAATCATGAGTAAAAGTCCAGGCACACTGCCTCACGCCTGTAATCCCGGCACTTTGGGAGGCCAAGGCAGGCAGATCACTTGAGGTAAAGAGTTTGAGACTGGCCAACATGGTGAAACAACCTCTTTACTACAAATACAAAAATTAGCTGGGTGACGTGGCATGTGTCTGTAATCCCAGCTACTTGGGAGGCAGAGGCATAAGAATTGCTTGAACCCAGGAGGCAGAGGTTGCAGCGAGCTGAGATCACACCACAGCACTTCAGCCAAAAAATGGGTAAAAGATAAAGAGGCTATGTATGATTTAGAACAAACAAACAAGTAAACAGACAGACATAACTACCCAAGTATGAAAAGAAAATATAGGAAAAATCATTTCTAATTTTGGAGTGGAGATCTTTCTAAGCAAAATATAAACCCCAGAAGCTATAAGGAAAAAGTTTGACAAATTTAGCACATGAAAAAACTGAAGGGTGAAAGACATCATTAACAAAGTTGGAAAAAGAGTAACGGGGTGGGGAATTATTTGCAATATGTATAAGAGTCAAGAGTAATTAAGTCAACAGCTCCGATCGATCAGTCATTATCTTGGTAAATATGAAAAGGTTTATAATTGTCACTGTTGGTGAAGAAAACAAAACAAGCCCTTTCCAAGACCATCCGTGGCTGTATAAATTGGAGGACAATTTGGAAGTATCTAGCAAAATTGAAAGTGTACATACTCCTTAATCTAGCAATCCCACCTGTGAATATTTATGTATTTTCTGGAAATCACAAATGTCTGAAATACACACTAATGAAAAGATACCTATTTCATGAAATGTATTAAAGCTAATGCTTTTTTACTCCTACAGGAAAATGTCAAAAACAAAGAGTTTACAAAACAAATACCACCTGGATGACAGTGATGGTAACATGCCATCAGTTGTAAGGTATACCCAAGCACCAAAAATGATAAAATGTGAAGGCAAAAAATATTTTTTTTTTGTTTAAGAAACAGGATATAGATATAAGAATAATCTTTGCAGCATTATTTGTAATAATGAGAGATAGAAAACAAATTTAGCAATAAAGGGAATAATTAAATTATAGTACGGGCTTGGGAGGCCGAGGCGGGTGGATCACGAGGTGAAGAGATCGAGACCATCCTGGTCAACATGGTGAAACCCCGTCTCTACTAAAAATACAAAAACTTAGCTGGGCACAGTGGCGCGTGCCTGTAATCCCAGCTACTCGGGAGGCTGAGGCAGGAGAATTGCTTGAACCCAGAAGGTGAAGGTTGCGGTGATCCGAGATCGCGCCATTGCACTCCAGCCTGGGTAACAAGAGCGAAACTCCGTCTCAAAAAAAAAAAAAAAAGAAAAAGAAAAAATTATGGCACGGGCATTGCAATTGAATACTCTGTAGCCATTAGGAAGAATGAGAGAGATCTGTGTGTTTTGACTTGGAAAAATCTCCGAGATACATTGTTAAGAGGAAAAGCGAATTACCATATAATATATAGTATATATTAGAATTTCACTTAGGAAAATGATATATATGCATATATGTAAGTATACAAATTTCAAACTATTTCTACAGGATGCATAGAAATAAAAATACATTTGCCTAGGAAAAAAATGGCTGAAAGGATATATAAATAGTGTTTACACATGAAGGAGGTTGAATTGGGAGAGTGTGGACCGTTTTTTGCACTCTACCAATTTCTGTTTTTTTATTTTTAAAACAGATTATAATGATATGCTACATTATAATGTAACTGTTAAATCTGAAAAAATATAGGGAAGTATAAAGAATAAAATAAAAAATATCTAGAATTTAACTACCAAGATAAATAGCGCTATTAACAGTTTTTGTACATTTCCTTATAATCCATTTTCCTTTGCAAGGAGATAGCTATTGATACTGTTTCTTGAGGTAAGAGAAAGAGAAAGAGCAGGTTTACAGGAGGAAGATGATGAATCAATTTTGGTACATGTTAAATTGGCATTTCCTGTGGGGCACTGAAATTGTGTTATCAGGTAAGCAATTGGATATATATGTATGGTGTTTCGGGGAGCTCATGATCAACTTACAGTATTAATGCTTTCTCTTTCAAGTGAAGAATTTTACTATTCAAGTGTCTGACACAAATAAAAATGTAATTCTTTGGGGCAGCATAGTGTAACACAGCTTATTAGCCTTGGGATTTAATGTACCTTCCTTACCTGCTGTTCCCCACTCCTACCCGAGCTGTGCCATCTTTCAGTTCTGTCCTTCTTGGGAAAAACATTTAAGAAAAGCCTCCATTTTCTCATGTATCAAATGAAGATAATGCTACTTTCCTTGCTAGATTGTTAGAAAGATTATATGAATGTAAATAAACACTTAACACTGTCTAGGGTGCCTGGTTGGCCTCTTAACGTTTTAGGTTTCCTATCGTTATCTAAAAAAAAGAAATCAGAGCTAGTTTGTTCATTTTTAATTAGAGATAAGAGAGAAAAGAAGTATTGGGTTGGTAAATCCTTATGTGAAGTTAAGGCAAAAAATAAAATGTTTTAAAAATTAATTTTGACCTTGTTTTCATCTTTCATGTTTTGAAGATTATATTATATCTACTTCTTTCTCTTTAAGGTTTGCACAGAACTTTGGTCAAAATTAACAAAATCATGACCTGATAATTGGATATAATTGAAAGGAAATAATTTATGAAGGCCTCATGAAATAATTAATCATACTTATTCGCAATGATTTTTTTCCCTTTAGCATCAAAGATTCTCAACTGACAAGGACATTAATAACCTGCTAATAGAGCTTCAAACTTGGCCACCCCGAAAGGGTTAAATCACTCTACTCAAGTGGGATTTGAATTGCTTGTCAGTGCTGAGGGTCACTATCACTGCTAAATGACAGATGTTTTCCTGAAAATCCCTTGTATCTTTCTGGTGATAGAAAGTTCAGTGTCTGCAACAACAGGGTGGTGTTCTTTAATAACTGTTAAATTTACTCTTTAGAGACTTTACAAAGATGTCCTATTGCTCCTGGAGGACTCCCTTGACACCCAACTCTGCATTTTCTCTTTGCATAATGCCTACAATTTAGAGCCACCAGGCTCCTTGTTGTATAGCTCCTGTGTCCTTAGTTCAGTATAACCAGAATACTCATAAATCTCCTTTTCTTCCAGTAGCTTTCTGCAGCAGCTGGGGTATGACAGTGATGTCCCTGATCTATAATTCCAGACAGCCCTAGGGTGAGCAGATAAACCAATCCAAAGCCACTACGTCAGATAAAATGATGTTGTTTGCACAACTCAGTACCCTCAAGGGGTAGTCATGTAATTCTTCCAATTTGTATTCTGCATAAAATTCCTTTTACAAGTTATAAACTTCCTATAGGGAACAAACGTATCCAGCCAAAAGCTGCTGAACATATGACTGTATAATGTAATTTTAAACTCAAAAGGAGTGGGCTAAGCCTTTTCTATCCTAGAAACTGAAAGCTATATATAAAAAATCCTGTCTAAGTAAGACATTTTTCAATTTGGAATTCTAATTAAGCAATGTTTTCCTGAGACCCTGGGCTTCATACATAATGCTAGGAATGTAACTGATTAACATAAATATATGAATTGTACATATCATGATATTTAAGTATTTATTCATAGTCATCACAAAATAATTGATTAATTTTTTGTACTTATTGACTTAGAGTTGAGGCATCTAATTAAATGATTTCTGTGTTCACATTAATCCCATTAGAGAAACCTTGACTAAATCATATATTTGTTTTTATTTGCATGGTTCTTCCTAATTCTTCTCTCATTCTAGATCAGAGATTCTCAGTCTTGTCACAGTGTGGCCAAAACTGGACACTTATTTGTTGTGGGAGGCTGTCCCTTGCTTTGCAGGATGTTTAGCAGTATCCCTGGCCTCTACTTAATAGATTCCATTAAAAATATTCCCAGACAGTGAGAAATGGGAGGCAAAATCACTCCTAGCTGAGAACCACTGGCCTAGATATATTAAGGGAAGTTAGGTGTGGAATTTGAACTTAGAGCAGAACTCTAAATGTTCTGCTTAAAGGTGCTAAGATTTTTCCTAAAACAAAACAAAGCAGTTTAGGTTCAGCTGTTCTAGGAAGTATTCCTGGGTTTTCTCAGCCTTCTTTATATTCACCGGTAACCCTGAGCCTCCTGATCCCCTGCTTACTTCATCAGAACATGCACAAAAATGTGGAGGGGTTTCTTTCTCCACTCTACACTGCAGGCCTCTTCTTCCCAGAGAGGTCTTGTGTCACTCTGCTTTCTTTTTATCTCCAGCTTCTAGCACAGTGCTTACCACATAATAGATGCCCCAGAAAGGAATTTGTTGGATGAATGAATGCTACAGCTATTTTTTTTCTTTTAGATGTATAATCTATAAATATATAGACTTAAAAAAAATCTGTGTAGGTATTTTATTTTACTTTCTGGTATCTCTTTAATTTGTATAAACCTGTATGGCTTTATTTTCTTGAAGCATTATTTATTCATATTATATATGTTAGGTGTTTACTATGTGCCAGATCCTGATGCTTGGAACTACTTATACAGTTATGAACAAAACAGATATAATCCTTGTCCTTAGGAGTCTTAAAAAATATTAAGAAGCAACTGCAATTCAAGAATGACCTACTTATCCAAGTCTATCCGATGACACTGATTTCCAAACAAAATTGTATAAGGCCTAGAAACTGCCTCTAAGATACATTGTACATAAGAAATATGCCCTGTAGACTTCATGGGTTTCCCTCATGCTGCAGAGATCCCACAATATCTCTTCTAATTTCATCCATGCTTAAAACCCTACAGGAGAAAATTTGTAGTCAACCGTGCTGGTGTGCTTGTTAGGAAGTACAGCACATCTTCAAATAATATTGTTTTGTTATAATGTTGATGAGAAAACAAACACTGATTTTTGACTGGGCCACTGTTTGTGTGGAGTTTGCAAGGTCTCCCCATGTCTGTGTTGTTTTCTCTGGGTACTCCAGTTCCCTCCAGCATCTCAAAGCTGGGCATGCTAGATTAATTTGAGTGTCTAAATGGTCCCAATCTGAGTGTGTGTGTGTGCCTTGCAGGGGAATGGCATCTTGTCCAGGATGGGTTCCTGCCTTGTGTCCTGAGCTGCCCATTCATGGAGTGAAATAGACTTATTCACTCACCACCCTGAATTGGAATAAGTGGGTTGGACAAACAAATGAATAAATGAAGAAATAGAAATTTCTATCAAAATCAAAATCTGTAAAGTAGACAATAATCATAGAAATGCACAATAAATGATGCAGAATGGAAGTGATTGTTTTTGAACTGCATGGTGGGAGGGGGTGGTCCTTATATTGTTTGCTTTGCAAACGTGTTCCTTGATTTAATCCACCAATACTTTGACTCTGTCACTCACTGATTCACCAAAAATTGGGTAAATAATTATCTTACTTGTTTGTTTAATCTTTCTTAGAGATATATATAGTCATGTTTATTTTAGTGTTTAATGTCTTTATTTAGTGTTTTTCATCTTTATTTAGATATTTGGTGGCGTTTTGTGAGTAGAAATATGCCATAGGAACTTAATCTTGTTTGTATCAATTAGCCTGTGGTAAAGTTAGTTTCATTACAGTTGTTTTGCTTAAAGTCACAGTTTCCAAGAAACCATCTGTGATGTTCAGTGAGAATGTATGTAACATAGAGACAGTGCCCTTTTCTTCAATTAGTCCCTTCCCACCAAGGGGCCTCCCAAGAACAGAGAGAGGCAATATTCCAAGGAAGATTTTGATGGAGGAGAAAAAGTGTTGAAAACTTGCTTTCTTCTCTAGTTACAAATGTATCCCTAAGTTTCATTAAGAGCCGTCAGCTGTCTGAGTACCAATGGAGTTTAGTAACGAAAATGGGTCAGACTCTCTTGTCCTTACCTCTACCTGTTCGCTTACTTTCTTTAATTTCCCTGAAGTTACTACTCCTTACACCAGTTTTCCACATCCCCCCAGGAGCGTTCCCCATGAGTATTTGCTCACACTACATGCGGCCACTGCCGAATACTGAGGTCTCGCTGCATGCCTTTCTAAAAGTTTCCTGTGAATCTAAATTTGGTACTATGCCTGCAATACCTTATGTGATCCTGCCCCTGTCTTTCTAATATCTTGCCACTCTTCCCCTTACTCATTATGCCACAGGTACACTGGTCTTTCTATTCCTCTGATGCACGACACTTGCTTTTTGTCTTTTAGCCATTGTGGTTATTGTAATTTAGCCATTGTGGTTTTTGTCTTTTAGCCATTGTGGCAGAAGAAAGTATGGTAAGAGTGGCAGAAAAAAAGCATTCAAGGAAGAAGTATCAGGAGGAGCAAGGCACAGAAGAAAATCATGCACTCTCTCTAGGGAACAATCTGTGCCTTATATGTAGGTCACTTGAATGCAGTAGAAGAATCAGTGGGTGGCAGAATGCTCTTTTCCCAAACCTTTGCAATACTGGTTCCCTTTCATCATTCAGCTACGTTAAACTGCTTCCTCAGTGAGGACTTCTCATGTAGTCATTCTCTATCCCATCACTCCGTTACCACTCACCACTATCTAAAATTATTTTATTTATTTGCTTATCACCTGTCTCCTTCACTGGAATGTAAGCCCCATGAGAACAAGAATTTTGTCTTTTAGTTCTATACTGGCACCTCACTACCTAGAATGGCAGGCACTCGATGACCACAACCACGGTTTTCTCAATGGGTCATTACAACTTTTCCCCTCAGGATGAGTTTCACGATGATTCTTAGTTTAATCTGAATCCCTTTTAGACGTGTAAGACTCTTCCGATATGATGTTTTGATAAGATATTTGACTTCTATGCATTGAAGAGTCTTTGAATAACAGAGCTACATTAGCTTTTTAGAATGTTCTCTTACAGATACCCTGAACCTTGAGAGCTTGAGAATCAGTCTTGATTGTATTTGGCTGAAAGCAACAAAAATCTATTTATGTTGGCTTAAAGAAACAGGTATACTTTTCTCACATAACAAGAAGTCTGGTGTTAGATGACTGTATTCGTTTAGCTGCTCAGTGTTGTCTGAGTTAGATCTCAATTCTTTTGGCCTTCCCTGCAAAATCTCAAGATGCAGTTGCAGCTCCAAGAAATGTATCTACATTAAAGACAGAAAGGAGGCATAGTAGGGAAGTAGTCCCAGACCTATCTGTCTCTGTTATCAGGAAAGCACATCTTTTCCTGGGAATTCTCTATTTGCCTTGGTCTCTTGGCTTATGGCCATCCCTATGTGTATAGTAGAAGGTGGGAAGAAAGAAAGGGGTTGGGAATGACTGTTATAGCAGTTTTCCAATGGAATCTGTCACGGAAGCTGAAGAAGCAAGCATACCACTGAAATAGCAACACGCTCTGGGAAACAGTATCAACATGCTATGATTCAAAGGAAGACAACAGAAATAAATGATAGCTTCAAATTGTTGAGCACTGATGCACCATGATTGCATTAGTTGCCTTGCATTTATTTTGTTACTTAATTGCCCATCCAAACTCAGACAAAGAAACTGAAGCTCAGAGAGGTGAAGTAACTTCCACGGCTACTTCAATTCACACAGCTGGTAAGGAGCAGTGCTGGAATTCATGCCTGCCTCTGATTCCAGTGGGTGAGCACTTAACTCTGTTCTGGGTACACTTAAAACGATAAAGGACTTTTAAAACCAGGATATCCATAGACTTAGACTCCAAAGTTAATCAGTTGCCGGGCTCAGTGGCTCATGCCTGTAATCCCAGCACTTTGGAAGGCCAAGGCTGGCAGATCGCTTGAGGTCAGGAGTTTGAGACCAGCCTGGCCAACATGGTGAAACCCCATCTCTACTAAAAATACAAAAATTAGCTGGGCCTAATGGCCGCGCCTGTAATCCCAGCTACTCTAGAGGCTGAGGCACGAGAATTGCTTGAACCCAGGAGGTATAGTTTGCAGTGAGCTGAGATGGCGCCACTGCACTCCAGACTGACAATAGAGTGAGATTCAGTCTCAGAAAAGAAAAAAAAGTTAATCAGTTACTTTTGCTTGGGAAGTGGGTAATGACTCTAGAGCTCAGCTATCTAGTAACATTTAATACATGTGTTAATTTATTCAAATATGTATTAAAACACATGCAGTGTATTCTGCTAAATATTATGTATGAGAGGGGCATCGAATGAACTATACATTAATGTAAAATTTTATACTGCATTTATGAAATTTTCAGTCTAGAAGGAAAAGTAAGACTGGCACAAAAAGAGAATACAAATTGGAAAGTGGCAAATATTAGACTGAGATCCAAGAGGATAGGGATTGTGTCTGTTTTGGTTTGCCCCAATTGTGCCCTTCCCAGGCAGATTCCTGTACATAGCAGAAATGGAATACATATTTGTTCATTCAAACTAACGAAAGGAACAGATAGAATATAATTAGACTTCAGAATAAGAAAGATTTATTCCAATGGAAGGAATTAGGCAAGGCTTTGCAAAGAAAGTGGTGTTTAACCTAGGACTTCAAAGATGCAGATGATGTGGGTTCCATAGTGCAATGGTTAGCACTCTGGACTCTGAAAGATGCAAATGATTTGGACCAAAAGAACCGAATATAATAAGAGTGGCAGAAGAAAAGCATTCAAGGAAGGAGTATCAGGAGGAGTAAGGCACAGAAGATCATGCACTGTCTCTAGGGAACAATCTGTGCCTTATATGTAGGTACTTGAACGAAGTAGAAGAATTAGTAGGTGGCAGGTCGTGGAGAGCTTGGAATACTAGACTAGAGCATTTGGATTTTATTCTGAGGCATGAGAGAGACAGTGGAGTGACATGAACAGAGCTGTACTTCAGGAGGATGAATCTGCCAGCAATTAATTATAAGATGTATTGGAATGAAGACAAGCTGGTATGAGGTGGAGGTTGTAGTTAGAAGGCTAGCATAACATTCTAGACAAAAAATGAGGGCCCAAGGAAGGCCTAAGCCTGGGTAAGTGGAGAAGGGGAAATAGGTTTAAAAGACGTGCATGGAAGAAGGCAGTACCTGCCATTCATTTGAAGCAGGAGGCCAGTGAGACAGAAAAATATCAAAAATGAAACATGATTTTTTAAAACTAGAGTGACTGAAGAACAGTAATACCATGAAAATAAATCAGGCTCACTGAAGGAAAGCCTCATATTGGCCAGTTTGTGAAGAGAAATGCTAAGTTTGGTTTTGGTCATTTTGAGCGTGAAAGTCCTTTTTGGATATTCAAGTATGAATCAAGTTTGGGTGATACGGGTTGGAGATTCTCTGTCAGCACGGAAGCAAGCGATGGTCAAAATCCAAGGAGTATTCCAGGAAGAGGACAGACAGGAACAGATTCTAAAGACAGATCCATGGTGCCCTTCAGCGTGCTAAAGCCATCCTGAGCCCTCATCACTGCGTCCAGGTAACCGGTGTTTACATAATAAAGGGGTGTGGATAACAGAGGAAGTTTGTGGAGACCCTAAGCTAAAGTATTGTCAGTAATTTTGGTTTGAGGTTATGTGTGAATGTGTGAAGGTGTGTATGTGTGTTTGTGTATGCACGTGTGTGTGTATGGGGGGGAGAGGGGGAGAGAGAGAGAGAGAGAGAGAGAGAGAGAGAGAGAGAGAGAGAGAGAGAGAGAGAGAGAGAGAGAGAGAGAGAGAGAGAGAGATGACTTCAATGATTTAGTGATTTCCAGTTATGCTCTAAGTAGTTTTTATAGTGGAAAGCAGGGGGCAGCAGAGTCCCACTTTTCAAAAGGTGTTCAAGGGCTTCAGACCACAATTTCACCGCCTCCCCCCCGCCGCCCCGTATCTTTGTTGTTGTTAATGAAACCATATCCCTTTCTTAAAGCTGTATAAAATAATTTCTAAGTTGCTCTCTTTGGGCACAGCATATGGATCTGGAGCTTGGGGGACCCTATCCGCAAGCGAATTACGGAAACCTCTTTTAAACAAGGGAGTTAAGAATGTAAAAACTTATTTACTGGTGATGGTCTGATTGATGCTATTTCAGTGCAAAAGCTGGGATTAGAATTTCAATGGGGAATTTTCAGCCTGAAGGCTAACTCTGTCCTGAAGACTTTGGTTTGTATTTAAAGAAAAAAAATAGATTCCTCACAGTAGCACTTTAAAGATACATTTGTTATTACAGTTACAGTAGTGATGAGTACCGTCCTTGCTGCTATTGGCTGGCATTTCTTCAAGACAGGTTGACCTGGGTTAAGGGTGGGAAATAAAGCCACAGTTACAATAATAACTCATAGAGCTTTTTTTTTTTTTTTTTTTTTTTTTTTAAAAAACATAACTCACTATTGCAGAACCTCTAGTTCTTTCTCATCTTTCATTTTACCTTTCAGACTGCCTGCTGTCTAGTCTGCCTGTGAAGCAAGCGGCACGAGGCTTCTTTCTGTTTCTAGTGTTTGGCTGTGGTGCCTTCCACCAGGCGCTGGGCCTTGAGCGGTGGCTCCTGCAGGTGCAGAGCCATCCTGGACTGTGCAGAGGTGAGGGGCTTGCTTCTCTCTTTTCTGCCATGCTTCCTTAGATGGACAACGACCATATCTATTGTACATTTTCACATCTGATTGCCTACTATGTATAGGTGTTTGACAATTCTTTTTTATTGCTGTTGAATAGGCAACAAAGACTTTTCAGATCCATTTTGTGGAATTTCCAATTTAAAAAGTATTAAATGAGTTCTTGTACTTTTTTTCTTTCTAGGCTTCAGACATGTATCCACAGGGATAAGAGCAAAAAGCAAACTCTTGTGAGTTCCAGGGAAAAGGTGGGGGCAATGTGCAAATAACGGTGCTTAGTGCAGATTGTTGCATTGAGATGAGGCCTGAGGAAGGGGCTGCACGCACATGCATCTTGAGTATTGCTTTCGACTCTGGCCACACCACACTATCTTCAGTTCTTTGATTATGGCATTCCCCTTACACTTACAGGCCTTTCTTCATACTATTTTTCCCTGGTAGTCTCGTTTCTGTTTTATGAGCTTTTCTTTCCTGCCCTAGTTTTCTTTTCCCCCATAGCACTTGCCACTTTTGAACACATTATATAATGTAATATGTTTATTGTCTGTTCTCCCATCCTCCTACCAGAATATAAACTCCATGAGAACAGAGATCTTTGTTTTGTTCCCTGATCTGTCCCAAGCACCTAGAATACTGCTTGGAGTATAATAGGTATTCAATAAATATTTGTTAAATGAACGAGTAGATCCTTGAAGGCAGAACTCAGATGTTACTGCCTCAGTGAGGCAGTCCATGTCCACCCTCTACTCTGAAACCCAGATAAGATTTGCTTATTCTTCTGTATTCATCGCACTTTGCTTATATTTTACCACAGCAGTTAGTCTACCATAAAGACTGTGGAAAGTACAAAAGTTCCTTTTTACAAAATTGGAAGTAAATCACTCCTCAGCAATTGCATAGCATTTCACACGTTTAAATGAAATATTGGTTGGCTTCTTGTTTGTTATTTTCCTCCTTTATTCCTTCCTGTCTCCATTGTTAAGCACAATAATTGGCATAAAAGAGGTTTTTAATGCCCATTTTTAGACTGCATTCTAGCCTGGGCAATAAAGCAAGACTCCTGTTCTCTCTCCCTCTTTCTCTTCCTCTTTCTTTCTCTCTTTTATTCTTTTTTTTCTTTCTTTCTCTCTCTTTTTCTTTATTTTCTTTCTTTTTCTTCCTTTCTTTTTTCTCAAAAAAAAGTTCATTTTTAAAGTTTCCTTTCTTGTTAAAGAATAAGCGTGCTTATAACTTTGTTAAGCCCTATGCTATGTAGTTGTTAAACTGCCATGCTTACAGGCGTGTAGTACATTCTATGTCCTTATACTTTAACCAAGATGTCTGTGCTGGATGTGCTCACAAGCATGTCCCAACTCTCCATTGCTTTTACCTGTTAGAAAAGTTGCTAGTTGTTAGCTAATTGGGTTTTAGTTTAGATTGTGAGGTCTGGCTCCAGCCAACGGAGATCAGACTCAGCAGTAAGGATGAGCCCAAATGCCTAAGGGATAAATTTGTGTGTTTTCCTTTGTTCATTGTACTCTTGAGGCATGATGGCTAGTGAGAGTACCCTTCCTGCAGTCCAGGAAGTAAAAATTGCGTTACTGAAAGATCCTTTGTCTCAGTGCTAATTTTTCCTTGCAGCACCAAGCATCTATTTCCAACAAAGAGTTTCTTCGTAGTTCAGTAAAATTGATAATAATGTAATAAAATTGAATTGGACATTTTGACCAAGGTGCCACATTGCAGTAAATATGAAATTCCAAAGGGGTTGCCATTCAAAAATGCACATTTTCTTGAGTGTCTTGACTCTCAAAAAATCCCACTCACATTAAAGATATTGAAGGATTAAGTGAGTGGAGATGGGAAGTTTGATAGGATTTCTTTTGAGAAGGCATGGTTGTGAGTACCCTGCCCCCTTCAGGAAGAGCACAGAGACTGCTTCTCCCTTCAGATGAAGCCCAGAGAGAGCTCCCTAAGGGATCTCCTGGAGACGTGTGTCTCTGGCAGTGAGGAAGACACAGCTGCTTTCTGAATCCTACTTAGAAAATTTAAAAGGCAAAGAGAGAGGCTGGCCAGCTGCTTTAATGACAGGAGCAAGGAGACACTCCCAGAGTTTGATGAGGAGGAGTTTCTCTTGGAGCAAATGTGAACCACGTGGGAGCTTGACCCAGGCAGGAGTCATTTAAAATCCTTCCCAAGACTGCTGCCTGGAGGGAAACAGGGGACCTCGGAGGAAGGAGGTGGCCAGCCAGGGTAAGATACTTTATTTCTGTCAGATGAAGAGTAGTCAGATATTTCTAATATTTTTTTGGTTGGGGGAGGGCCCTGAAGAACCCAGGGAATTGTTAGAAAAAGTCATCTTTAAACACCTATCAGGCCCCTGGAAGTGGCCCAAAAGAGAATCAGTCAAAATAAGAACTTTCTGCCCGCCTTTACCTCTCCTCCATCACACTTTCTTTGCCTCTGGCAGGGTCAGAAACTAGACAACAAGCTGGGGGAGAGAAGAAATGCTGAGGGCTGGGAAGACCTATGGGGATGGGCAAGGAAGAGGCCCCTCTTTCTTACTAAATGCTGTCAGCCTACAGCAAAACCCTCCTGGGAGACAATTTAACACTAAATCAGGTTAGAAGTTACACTTCTTATGCGGGACTGAGCTTTCTGATTTTTGAATTAAGAGTTTTTATGGCCTAAAGTGACCTGAATGCTTTTTTCTTAAATTTGTTACCTGGGAATAATCAGAAGGATTGTGCTGTTGCCTGAGATTTTGTCCAGGGTCAGGAGAAGTACTTCCCCCACTGCATACATTTTAAAAGGGACAGTGCGAGTCAGAAATAGTCAAGCTGCATGATTACCTCCCATGAGGACTCACAGTGTCAGTGACAATAATCGTGCTTGCTAATGTTTATTGTGTGCCCACTGTTTTTCAGGCAGTCTGCTAAATATTTATACATTCACCTGTGCCCAACAACCCTATGTGATAGGAACTCTTCTTATCCTGTTTTGCACACAGGATAACTCAAGTTGAAAGACATTAAATAACTTTCCCGAGGTTTCCAACCAGTTGGAAATAGAGTGTTTGAACCCAGGTGGTCTTACCTTATTTTACTCTTTAATAGACTCAGATTTCCTCAGGAATGGGAAATTCGTGTTTGTATTCCTTTTTTTTCTTTTGGAAACAGCTCTGTCACCCAGACTGGAGTGCAGTGGTACGATCTTGCTGCAACCTCCACCGCCCAGGTTCAAATGATTCTTCTGCCACAGCCTCCCGAGTAGGTGGAATTACAGGTGCCCACCACCTCACGTGGTTAGTTTTTGTATATTTTTAATAGAGACAGGGTTTCACCATGTTACCAAGGCTGGTCTCAAACTCCTGACCTCAGCCTCCCACCGTGCCTGGCCTTGTGTTCATATTCCTTGTGTACAGCACAGGGCCTGGCATCTAGTGCTAAACAGGGTCTTGTTCTTTTGCCCAGGCTGGATCGCAGTGTGTGTGATCATGGCTCACTGTAACCTTGATCCCAGGCTCAATCAATCCTTCCACCTCAGCCTTCTGAGTAGCTGGGACTGCAGGTATGCACCACCATGCACAGCTAATTTTTATATTTTTTGTAGAGGCAGAATTTTGCCATGTTGCCCAGTGATCTGTCTGCGTTGGCCTCCCAAAGTGCTGGGATTACAGGTATGAGTCATCACACCTGGTCTAAACAAAATTGTTTTTTCCTTTTTTTTGAGATGGAGTCTTGCCCTGTCGCCCAGGCTGTAGTGCAATGGTGCGATCTGGGCTCACGGCTATCTCCACCTCCCAGCTTCAAATGATTCTCCTGCCTCAGCCTCCTGAGTAGCTGGGATTACAGGTGCCTGCCACCATGCCCAGCTAATTTCTGTATTTTTATTAGAGACAGCGTTTCACCATGTTGACCAGGCTGGCCTCGAACTCCTGACCTTGTGATCCATCTGCCTCGGCCTCCCAAAGTTCTGGGATTACAAGCCTGAGCCACCGCGCCTGGCCAAAATTTTTAATTTTTAATATATGTTGTTGACAATATTTTACAGTAACACATATAAAATTCAACAAAATATAGTAACAAGTAACATAGAAATTAGAGTCTGTGGACATGGGTTTGAATCCTAGTTCCTCTCTTGATTGCTGTTCTGTCTTTGGGAAAATGATTTAACCTGTTTATGCCCCAGTTTCTTTATCTGCAAAATAGAAAAACAATACCTGTATCATAGCGTTTATGGTAAGGACCAAATATGATAATAAACATAAAGCACCTAACACTGCCTGGCGTTTAGCACCTGGTAGATGTACTCATCATACCCCGTGGCTCAACAGTGGGATGACATTTACTTATTTAGGTTATGTGTTATTTTGTATTTCTGAATTATCAGTGGTAGAGTTTGGTCATCGTATACAGTCAGACCCAGCCCTGAGAAAAATTGGGAAGCACAGCTGAAGCTCTCGACCAGCCCACATGCTCCATTCCCACAGCAGTCTTGCCTTCTGGTGCCCATGCTGGCTGGGTGCTCCTGCGAGTTGGCCACTCACTGCTCCCATGTGCATTCAGCACCCCCTCACAGGGTGTGTGTTTGGGGTCCTCTGCTTGTTCCTAAATCTGTTTATTTGTAATTATAATTGAATCATTCAATTAAATAGTATTTAAATAGAGTATGAGTATGAAGAAATTAGAGGACTTTCAGTCATCTCCTTGCCTTGCCTTTTCTCTCTAATGAGGGCACTCTTTCCTCATGCTTGCTTCCCCATGTTTAAGGCAAAGAATGGACTAAATTCATTTATACTAAGGCATAAATGCCTGCTGCCCCTCTCAGGGTCAACTGCATTTTAATAGACATTTAATGCTTTTGCCAAAGGAAGAAGGCTCTAATTTTGGAAGTTAGGTAGGATGACTGATTTATCCTATCCAAAAACATGTCGTATATCCTCCTTCGTCCCTCCTCTGCATACTTTGAAATATGTTGTTATTTCTTTAACAATTGTGCATTGTGTCCTCATGCCCATTCATACCTCTGGCCAGAGGAGACGTTTGCTAACGCTTGCCTCGAGAATACTCACCAGTGGCACTTGTGGCTGCAGTGTTTACCCCGAGATAACCTTGCCACAAAACTGTCTCACTATTATTATTATTTTTGCATTGCTCTAGTATCAACTCTGGAAACAACAGACATTGTTCTATTTATAGCATTTTGCTTTTAGTAGTATCCTTGTTTACAAACTATAGTAATTCTCGACTGCTGAAAATGTCAGATCCTAGGAGACATAGTATTCCTATGTGTGATGTTTGTTCTTGAACAGTTGTTGCCTGAAGATTGATTTGATGATTCTGATTTTTCTGAAATAGACAGTTTTGATATTAGTTCAGTTTAGAAATAACTCCAAGAAGGGTGGTAATGATTTGGCTTTGCATCCTCACCAAAATCTCATCTTAAATTGTAATACCTTCGTGTTGAGAGAGGGAGGTGAATGGATCTTGAGGATGCTTCTCCCATGCTGTTCTCATGATAGTGAGTGAGTTCTCATGAGACTTCATTTATTTATTTATTTTTGAGACCAAGTCTCACTCTGTTGCCCAGGCTGGAGTGCAGTGACATGATCTTGGCTCACTGCAACCTCCACCTCCCTCAGTTTTCAGCCTCCAAAGTAGCTGGGGTTACAGGCATGCCCACCATGCCCAGCTAATTTTTGTATTTTTTAGTGGAGACAGGGTTTAAGCATGTTGGCCAGGCTGGTCTCAAACTCCTGACCTCAGGTGATCCACTTGCCTCAGCCTTCTAAAGTGCTGGGATTACACGTGTGAGCCACTGCACCTGACCTGATGGTTTTATAAGTAGCAGTTTCCCTGATCTTCCCTCTCCTGACACCTTCTGAAGAAGGTGCCTGCTTCCCCTTCCGCCATAATTATAAGTTGCCTGAGGCCTCCTCAGCCATGCAGAACTGTGAGTCAATTAAGCCTCTTTTCTTTTTAAATTACCCAGTTTTAGGGAAGTTCTTAGAAGTGTTGAGAATGGACTTATACAAATAGTTTTTATCTTTTCTTTTTTTTATTGCATTTTAGGTTTCGGGGTACATGTGCAGAACATGCAAGATAGTTGCATAGGTACACATGTGGCAGTGTGATTTGCTATCTTCCTCCCCTTCACCTACATCTGGCATTTCTCCCCATGCTATCCATCCCCAGCTCTCCCCCACCACCGCTCTCCCTCCTCTATTCCCCCCAATAGACCCCAGTGTGTAGTGCTCCCCTCCCTGTGTCCATGTGTTCTCATTGTTGATCACCTGCCTATGGGTGAGAACATGCGGTATTTCATTTTCTGTTCTTGTGCCAGTTTGCTGAGAATGATGTTCTCCAGATTCATCCATGTCCCTACAAAGGACACAAACTCATCGTTTTTGATTGCTGCATAATATTCCATGGTGTATAGGTGCCACATTTTCCCTGTCCAGTCTGTCATCAATGGGAATTTGGGTTGGTTCCAGGTCTTTGCTAGTGTAAACAGTGCTGCAATGAACATTCGTGTGCATGTGTCCTTATAGTAGAACGATTTATAGTCCTTTGGATATATACCCAGTAATGGGATTGCTGGGCCAAATGGAATTCCTATTTCTGGGTCCTTGAGGAATCGCCACACTGTCTTCCACAATGGTTGAACTAATTTACACTCCCACCAGCAGTGTAAAAGTGTTTTTGTTTCTTCACATCCTCTCCAGCATCTGCTGTCTCCAGATTTTTTAATGATCGCCATTCTAACTGGCGTGAGATGGTATCTCAATGTAGTTCTGATTTGCATTTCTCTGATGACCAGTGATGATGAGCTTTTTTTCATATGCTTGTTGGCCTCATGTATGTCTTCTTTCATAAAGTGTCTGTTCATCTCCTTTGCCCATTTTTGAATGGGCTTGTTTGTTTTTTTCCTGTAAATCTGTTTTAGTTCTTTGTAAATTCTGGATATCAGCCCTTTGTCAGATGGGTAAACTGCAAAAATTTTTTCCCATTCTGTTGGTTGCCGATTCACTCTAGTGACTGTTTCTTTTGCTGTGCAGAAGCTCTGGAGTTTGATTAGGTCCCATTTGTCTATTTTGGCTTTTGTTGCCAATGCTTTTGGTGTTTTGATCATGAAGTCCTTGCCTACTCCTATGTCCTGAATGGTTTTGCCTAGATTTTCTTCTAGGGTTTTTATGGTGCCAGGTTTTACGTTTAAGTCTTTAATCCATCAGGAGTTAATTTTAGTGTAAGGTGTCAGGAAGGGGTCCAGTTTCTGCTTTCTGCACATGGCTAGCCAGTTTTCCCAACACCATTTGTTAAACAGGGAATCCTTTCCCCATTGCTTGTTTTTGTCAGGTTTATCCAAGATTGTATGTTTGTAGATATGTTGTGTTGCCTCCGATGCCTCTGTTCTGTTCCACTGGTCTATATCTCTGTTTTAGTACCAGTACCATGCTGTTTTGATTACTGTAGCCTTGTAGTATAGCTTGAAGTCCGGTAGTGTGATGCCTCCTGCTGTGTTCTTTTTGCTTAGAATTGACTTGGCTATCGGGGCTCTCTTTTGGTTCCATATGAAGTTCAAGGTGGTTTTCTCCAGTTCTGTGAAGAAAGTTAATGGTAGCTTGATGGGGATAGCGTTGAGTCTGTAAATTACTTGGCCATTTTCATGATATTGATTCTTCTTAACCATGAACATGGAATATTTCTCCATCTGTTTGTGTCCTCTCTTATTTCATTGAGTAGTGGTTGTAGTTCTCCTTGAAGAGGTCCCTTACGTTCCTTGTTTGTTGTATTTCTAGGTATTTTATTCTCTTTGTAGCAATTGTGAATGGCAGTTCATTCTTAATTTGGCTCTCTTTAAGTCTGTTATTGGTGTATAGGAATGCTTGTGATTTTTGCACATTGATTTTATATCCTGAGACTGCTGAAGTTGCTTATCAGTTTCAGGAGTTTTTGGGCTGAGATGATGGGGTCTTCTAGATATACTATCATGTCATCTGCAAATAGAGATAATTTGGCTTCCTCCTTTCCTATTTGAATACCCTTTATTTCTATTTCTTGCCTGATTGCTCTGGCTAGAACTTCCAGTACGATATTGAATATGAGTGGTGAGAGAGGGCATCCTTGTCTAGTGCCAGATTTCAAAGGGAATGCTTCCAGTTTTTGCCTGTTCTGTATGATAGTGGCTGTTGGTTTGTCATAAATAGCTTTTATATTTTGAGATACGTTTCATCAATACTGAACTTATTGAGGGTTTTTAGCATAAAGGTCTGTTGAATTTTGTCAAAGGCCTTTTCTACATCAATTGAGATAATCATGTGATTTTTGTTTTTGGTTCTGTTTATGTGGTGAATTACGTTTATAGACTTGCGTATGTTGAGCCAGCCTTGCATCCCCGGGATGAATCCTACTTGATCATGGTGGATAAGCTTTTTGATGTGCTGTTGCAATCAAAATACTGAAGATTTTTGCATCTATGTTCATCATGGATATTGGCCTGAAGTTTTCTTTTCTTGTTGGGTCTCTGCCAGGTTTTGGTATCAGGATGATGTTAGTTTCATAAAATGATTTGGGAAGGATTCCCTCTTTTTGGATTATTTGGAATAGTTTCAGAAGGAATGGTAACAGTTCCTCTTTGTGTGTCTGGTAGAATTCAGCTGTGAACCCATCTGGACCCGGGCTTTTTTTATTTGGTAGGCTCTTAATTGCTGCCTCGACTTTAGACCTTGTTATTGGTCTATTCATAGTTTTGACTTCCTCCTGGTTTAGGCTTGGGAGGACACAAGTGTCCAGGAATTTATTCATTTCTTCCAGGCTTACTAGTTTATGTGCATAGAGTTGTTTGTAATCTTCTCTGATGATGGTTTGAATTTCTGTGGAATCTGTGGTGATTTCCCCTTTATCGTTTTTTGTTGCCTCTATTTGGTTATTCTCTCTTCTTTTTTATCAATCTGGCTAGTAGTCTATTTTGTTGATCTTTTCAAAAAACTAGCTCTTGTATTTATTGATTTTTTGAAGGGTTTTTCGTGTCTCTATCTCCTTCAGTTCTGCTCTAATCTTAGTGATTTCTTGTCTTCTGCTAGGTTTTGAGTTTTTTTGATCTTGCTCCTCTGGCTCTTTCAATTTTGATGATAGGATGTCAATTTTGGATCTCTCCACTCTTTTCATGTGGGCACTTATTGCTGTATATTTTCCTCTAGAGACTGCTTTAAATGTGTTCCAGAGATTTTAGGATGTTGTGTCTTTGTTCTCATTGGTTTCGAAGAACGTCTTTATATCTGCCTTCATTTCATTGTTTATCCAGTCAACATTCAAGAGCCAGTTGTTCAGTTCCCATGAAGGTGTGTGGTTCTGAGTTAGTTTCTGAATTCTGAGTTCTAACCTGACTGCAGTGTGGTCTGAGAGACTGTTATGATTTCAGTGTTTTGCATATCCTGAGGAGTGATTTAATTCCAATTATGTGGTCAATTTTAGAGTAGGCGCAATGTGGTGCTGAGAAGAATGTATATTCTGTGGATTTGGGGTGGACAGTTCTGTAAATGTCTATCAGGTTTGCTTGTACCAGGTCTGAGTTCAAGATCTGGATATTCTTGTTAATTTTCTGTCTGGTTGATCTGTCTAATATTGATGGTGGAGTGTTAAAGTCTCCTGCTATTATTGTGTGGGAGTCTAAGTCTCTTTGTAAGTCGTTAAGAACTTGCCTTATATATCTGGGTGCTCCTGTATTGGGTCCATATATGTTTAGGATCGTTAGCTCTTCTTGTTGTATCGAACCTTTTACCATTATGTAATGTCCTTCTTTGTCTCTTTTGATCTTTGTTGCTTTAAAGTCTATTTTATCAGAGGCGAGGATTGCAACTCCTGCTTTTTTTTGCTCTCCATTTACTTGGTAAATCTTTGTCCATCCCTTTATTTTGAACCTTTGTGTATCCTTGCATGTAAGATGGGTTTCCTGGATACAGCACACCGATGGGTTTTGGCTTTTTATCCAATTTGCCAGTCTGTGTCTTTTGATTGGTGCATTTAGCCCCTTTAAATTTAGGGTTAATATTGTTATGTGTGAATTTGATACTGTCATTTTGATGCTACCTGACTGTTTTGCCCATTAGTTGATGCAGATTCTTCATTTTGTTGATGCTGTTTAGCATTTGTTATATTTTTGGAATGGCTGGTACTGGTTGTTTCTTTCTATGTGTAGTGCCTTTTTCAGAAGCTCTTGTAAAGCAGGCCTGGTGGTGACAAAATCTCCAAGTACTTGCTCGTTCACAAAGGATTTTATTTTTCCTTCACTTATGAAGCTCAGTTTGGCTGGATACAAAATTCTGGGTTGAAAGTTCTTTTCTTTACGGATGTTGAATAATGGCCTCCACTGTCTTCTGGCTTGGAGGGTTTCTGCCAAGAGATCTGCTGTGAGTCTGATGGGCTTCCCTTTGTGGGCAACCTGACCTTTCTCTCTGGCTGCCCTTAGTATTTTCTCCTTCATTTCAACCCTGGTGACTCTGACGATTATGTGCCTTGGGGTTGCTCTTCTTGTGGAATATCTTTGTGGTGTTCTCTGTATTTCCCGAACTTGAATATTGGCCTGCCTTGCTAGGTTGGGAAAATTTTCCTGGATAATATCCTCAAGAGTATTTTCCAGCTTGGATTCATTCTCTTCGTCACATTCAGGTACACCTATCAAACGTATATTAGGTCTCTTCACATAGTCCCACACTTCTTGGAGACTTTGTTCATTCCTTTTTGTGCTTTTGTCTTTAATCTTGGCTTTCTGTTTTATTTCATTGAGTTAATCTTCGACTTCTGATATCCTTTCTTCTGCTTGGTCAATTCGGCTGTTGAAGCTTGTGCATGCTTCACGAAGTTCTCGTGTTGTGTTTTTCAGCTCCATCAATTTACTCATATTCCTCTCTAAGTTGTCCATTCTTGTTACCATTTCCTCAAATCTTTTTTCAAGGTTCTTAGTTTCTTTGCATTGAGTTAGAACATGTTCTTTTAGCTCACGGATGTTTCTCATTACCCACCTTCTGAAGTCTGATTCTGTCATTTCATCACACTCATTTTCCATCCAGCTTTGTTCCCTTGCTGGTGAGGAGTTATGGTCCCTTGTAGGAGGCGAGGTGTTCTGGTTTTGGGTGTTTTCCTCCTTTTTGCACTGGTTTCTTCCCATCTTTGTGGATTTATTCACCTGTTATCTGAGTAGTTGCTGATTTTCTGATTGCGTCTCTGAGTGGACGTCCGGATTGCTGATGATGAAGTATTTCCGTTTCTTAGTTTTCCTTGTAACAGTCTGGCTCCTCTGCTGTAGGACTGCTGAGGTCCACTTCAGGCCCTGCTTGCCTGGGGTACACCTGTAGAAGCTGCAGAAATGTGAGGGTTGCTACCAGTTTCTTCTTCTGCTATCTTTGTCCCTGAATGATGCCCGCCAAATGTCAGTCTGATCAGTCCTTTGTGAGGTGACTCTTTGGATATATGGGGGTCAGGGAGCTGCTTGAGGAGACTGTCTGTACTTTATAGGAGCTCAAGTGCTGAGCTGTGAGCTCCGTTGTTCATTCAGGGCTGCTAGGCAGGTACGTTTAAGTCTGCTGCAGCAGAACTCATAAAGCCCCTTTTTTTCTTCAGGTGCTCTGTCCTGGGGAGTTAGGGCTTTATTTAGGAGTATCTGTTGCACTGTCCTGCCTAGCAAGGAGGCAGTACACTGCCTGCTTCTAGTGGCTATGCTGAGGTGCCATGGGCTCTGCCCTGTTAGCATGGGCTCTGCCCTGCTGCCGTGGGCTCTGCCCTGCTGTCGTGTGCTCCGCCCTGGTGCTGTGGGCTCTGCCCTGCTGCCGTGTGTAGTTCCCTGTAGTCCTGTTTATATGTGTGTGGTTAGAACTGCTGTTGTGGTTGTGACCCACCTCTGTAATGGCAGACTCTCTCTGTTATGGCAGGTTGCCTTGGCAATGGCAGGCTGCATCAGCAATGGCAGAGTGCCTCCGTAGGTGTGGAGTGCCTTGGTAATGGCGGATGCTTCTCCCATACCGAGCTGCGCCATCCTGGGTTCAGCTGTGCTTGCCATGAAACTCTCAACCCCGAGTGTTTCCAATTGCTATTTTGTTTGTTTTTGTGGGGATGGGACCCGCCAAGCCTGATCACCTGGCTCCCTGCCTCAGAGCCCCCTTTTTTTTTTTTTTTAAAGTTGAACGGTTGACTCTCTCCCAGGTGTTCCAGTCACCTGCTGAAAGGGCTCTGGGATCTGTGTGATTTCCCATGCAGTGACCCACTGCACCAGCTGAAACAATGTCACTGCCTGGGAATCTCCTGGCCTGGCCTTCTGTTTAAGTCCCATTTAATCAGATGAATGTGCTAATCTGCCTTCCAAAATCTCCAATTGCTGGTTTAACAGGGCAACCAAACCAGTGTATTTTGTACAGAGTGCTGCTGCGGTGTGGCCCCAGCCCAAACAGCCACACCGGCCCAAACAGCCATGCTGGCGTCCCGTGGGGCTCCTACACCTGGAAATCTCCTGTTCTGTGGGCAATAAAGCTCCGTCTGGAAATGTGGTATCTACTCACCCTCTGCGTTTTCACTGGGAGCTGCAATCCTGAGTTGGTCCTACAGCGCCATCTTCTCCCGAATCTACTTATCTTTTATTTTCATGCTGAAAATCAGTCAGATTTTGCTTCAGTCTCAAAGACTGTGTGTATGTAAAATTAAATGAGTGCTGGCAGTGAGCTGCACATTTTTTTCTAAGTGGGTTAATTGTCTAATTGGCATTTGTCTTATTTCACTGAGAGTGGTGCAGTACACATTATAGTTAAATTTGGAAGCAGAAGCTATGGAATAACTTCTCCTGCCCACCAAATATACTTCCACCTTTTGTTCTTTTGTGGCCAACTCCCAGGTACAGAGAAACTCACAAAATTTAGGTTGTCTACTGAATTCCCATATGGCAACATGTATCTTTTATTTATCTTTGCACACTGCATTGGTAAATGTTCATAGAACAAAAAGCCTGATTCCCACTTAATATATGTTTATATTCATATATGTTCATTTAGTGAAGAATTAAGAACATGTCACAACTGGAATTGTACAAATCAAGGGACTTAGAGAAATTGTAGTCCAAACACCTCACTTTATACATAAGGAAATTCAGTCAAAGAGGAGTGACTTGCCTAAGGTCATAGAGTGAGTTAATCCCAGAGCTGGATTTAGAACTCAGATCTTCTGACTCTTAATCTGGGGCTTTTTTGCTGTTCTAGCTATTACATTTGAAAATATTTTAATAATATCCAACATTTATTGACTACATATTACATTCCAGATGTTATTAATAACTCTTTATATTTATTAATCATTTTACTCTCACAATAGCCCTACGAAGTGGGTACTATTATCCAATTTTACAAATGCAGAAACTACAGCATGCAGAGTTAGATAACTTGTGCAAAGTCAAATGGTAGAGTCAGATCTTGAAAGCAGGAAATTTAACAGAAGGTGCTCCAGATAGATGGAGATTTCTTTGGTTCTTCTTAATTTTTCAAATCTACATCTTTTGGATACTTGAGAATTCACTCAATAGCTTTCTTACACATAAGTGAGTGATAGTCTTGGTAATTGTACTTATCATGAATTATCCTAAGTGTAAATTACATTGGGCTGGTGTTCAGCTATGCTCTGAACCTCAGATATGCACTGAGTATATTAGTTAAGATTATCCAAATAATCCTTGCTCTTCCATAAGATGCCCCCACCACCTTTTATAGAGTTGATGATGCTTTACAGTTAAGTAGTTGTGAGGTAACATGAGTTATGGCTCCCTCCCCTCAACTCAACACAGAAGCTGTGACAGAGCATGAAGAAGGTTGTTGACTCTAAGAGAAGGACAAAGAACTGTGAGAAGTCCCTGAAGAGAGAGAAATTTGATGAGCCCCTTTATTGGAAATCAGTGGTTGCCCAGAGCAGAAGGCCGTGTGCCTAGGACGGGAGTAGGCAATGGAGAACTTTTCAGTTGTGCCATTTCTTTTCCTCCCCCGCATTGTTCTGTTCATGACCTAAAGTGTCAACAAAGAAAAATGGTAGCACTAGCCCAGCAACTGGTGGGAGTAGGGGAGTAACATCAGGCTTCTACTTGAGTCAGGTTGGGGATGGGGGCAGATTAAAGCCTTAAGAAAGACCAGCCTGGGGATTAACGCCTGTGGGAAGTGGTCAAACCTAGATTTTAATGGCAGACACTCTCCCCTAGAAGGCACATCCCCCATTTTATACTCCCTAAGCTCGCACAAAGGGGAATATGGGCCTGGCTTTTGTGCCTCACTTTCAGGAGCACGACTGCCCAAAATATTTTTAAAAATTAAGATGAAATTTACGTAACATAATATTAACCATTTTGAGGTGTTCAATTTATTTTATAAATTGTCGATGACTTCAAAACTGGATCAAGATAGTCTGGGGGAAGAAGAAAATTAGTGATCCCTTTTACTTATGAGCCCATTCAAAAATTACGGCAAAATCCTAAATGAAAAATAAGCTAACAATACTGATGTTATACTATGAAATGGTACATTACAATCAAGTAGGTTTTATCTATTGAATGCAAAGATGGTTTAGTATCTGAAAATCTATCATAGTAATTCACCACATTAAGAGATTAAAGGAGAAAAATTATGTGATGATTTTAATCCATATGAAAAATTTTGATGTAGTTCAGCATATATGTCTTGAGAAAAGCCCCAGAAAACTGGCAATAGAAAGGGCATAATACAATATATACCACATTTAATAATATTCAAGAAATACCATACTTAACAGTGACGAATTCCTTTTGAAATTCAGGAAAGTTTAGGATGCCATTTATCTTTATTTCAATAATGATTCAACATTGTACTGGGGATTCTAGCCAGTATAAGAAGAAGAATAAATAAGATACAGAAAGTGGAAGGTAAGAATCATAATAGTCATCATTTACAAATGATATAATTGTCAACATAGAAAATGTAGCAGTTTAGCAGTCAATTAGAGCTTATATGAGAGTTCATCAGTGTTATTTGATACAAGATAAACTTACATAAATCAATAGTGCATGTTCTATACTAACAATAACCCACTAGACTATGATAAAAAATAAAATATTATTTATAATATTAATAGTAACAAAAAAATGATAAAGTATCTAGGAATTACCCAGTAAAGAACACACTGGACATAGGACTTCTAAAGAGAAAAGTTTTAAACTTTTTTTTATTTTTCCTTCAGAATAAGAATTTTATTTATTTATTTATTTATTTTTAGAGGGAAAAAGAGAAAAAGAAGGGGGAAAAAAAGAAAAAGAGGGAAAAAGGAATATTACTTCATTCCTAAAATGAGTTTCAATAATGGCCAATCAATATTTTGAGTGTTTAAAGTGGTTAATGCATATTTTATGTGTTTAAAATGGAGAGCTCTATTGTGTTTATTTGTTCTGGCTCTGAGTTCAAGTCCTGGATATCGTTATCAATTTGTTGTCTCGTTGAATCTAAATCTCATTATGTGTCTTATGTATCTGGGTGTTAAGATCTCTTATTGTTACATTAATCCTTTTACCCTTGCATCCTTGTAGCTTTGAAATCTATTTTATTAAGTGTGAGAATTGCAACTCCTGCTTTTTATTGATTTATTTTTGCTCTCCATTTGGTTGGTGAGTTTTTTTCCATCCCCTTGTTTTGAGTCTTTGTATATCTTTAGATATATCATTAGATTTTGTGGATAATGTATATTTTGTGTGTTTAAAATGGAGAGCTCTATTGAGTTTATTTGTTCTGGATCTTAGTTCCAGTCCCGGATATCGTTATCAATTTTCTGTCTCGTTGAATCTAAATCTCATTATGGGTCTTATGTATCTGGGTGTTAAGATCTCTTATTATTACATTAATCCTTTTACCCTTGTATCCTTGTAGCTTTGAAATCTATTTTGTCAAATGTGAAAATTGCAACTCCTGCTTTTTATTTATTTATTTTTGCTCTCCATTTGATTGGTACTTTTTTTTTTTTTTCCAACCCTTTATTTTGAGTCTATGTATATCTTTGGATATACCGTTGAATTTTGTCTGTATCTTTTGATTGGGAGATTTGGTCGATTTAAATTTAGGGTTGCTGCCATTTGATATTAACTGGCTATTTTGTCCTTTTGTTGATAAAAATTCTTCTTTATGTTAATGCTCTTTACTTTTTGGTGTATTTTTAGAAAAGGTCATACTGGTTGTTCCTTTCTGTGTATAATGCTTCTTTTAGAAGTTCTTGTAAAGCAGGCCTGGTGGTAATAAAATCTCTGAGTACTTGCTTGTTCCTAAAAGATTTTATTTTTCCTTCAAATGTAAAGCTTAAATTGGCAGGATATGAAATTCTGGGCTGAAAGTTCTGTTGATTAAGTATACTGAATATTGGCCCCCACTCTCTTCTAGCCTGTAGGGTTTCCGTTGAGAGATCTGCTGTAAGCCTAATAGGGTTACCTTTATGGGTAACTTGATCTTTCTCTCTGACTGCCCTTAATATTTTCTCCTTCGTTTCGATCTTGGTGAATCTAACGATTATGTGCCTTGGGGTTGGTCTTCTTGAGGAATATCTTTGTGGTGTTCTCTGTATTGCCTGGGGTTGAATAGTGTCCTGCTTTGCTAAATTAGGAAAATTTTCCTGGATAATGACCTGGAGAGTATTTTCCAGCTTGAATTCATTCTCTCCGTCACATTCAGGAACACCAATCAAGCGTATATTAGGTCTTTTCACATAGTCCCATATTGCTTGGAGACTTTGCTCATTCCTTTTTATCCTTTTTTCTCTATTCTTGTCTTGTCGTTTTGTTTCATTAAGTTGGTCTTCGACCCCTGATACCCTTTCTTCTGCTTGATCCATTCGGCTCTTTAAGCTTGTACATATTTCACTAAGTTCTCGTGTTGTATTTTTCAACTCCATAAGTTCATTTGTATTCCTCTCTATATTGTCTATTCTTTTCAACATTTCATCTAACCTTTTTTCCAAGTTCTTAGTTTCTTTACATTGGGTTAGAACAAGTTCCTTTAACTCCCAGGAGTTTCTTATCATCCACCTTTTAAAGCCTACTTCAGATAATGGAACACAGTCCTTTTCCATCAGGGCTTGTTCCGTTGCTGATGAGTCCTTTTCCATCAGGGCTTGTTCCATTGCTGATGAGTCCTTTTCCATCAGGGCTTGTTCCGTTGCTGATGGGTTCTGATTTTGAGTATACTCGGCCTTCTTAGGCTGTTTTTTTCCCTTCATTGTAGATGAACCACCTTTCTAATTAGGTTTCTGAGTCAACGTCTGACTTGTTGATTCCCAGTGCTGGGATCTGAGCAACCCACTGTGGCAGCCTAAATAGCAGTGATAAGACTGATGGTGCTCTTCTGCCCGGGAATCTCTGGTCTGGCTTCCCTCTTGACTCCGCAACAAGCGGCTCTGACTTCCCGGAGCTCCAAACTCTGGTCAGTAGGGGAAGCAGTCCTGTTGGCTCTGAGTGAAGAGCTGCTGCGCCGAGACGCCGGCAAAACTGCTGTGGCGGCCACAAGAGTTGCGCTGGCGACCCGTGGGGCTCCTCCACTGGGAATCAGCTAATCGGTGAGTGACAAAAATTCGTCTAAAGATGTGGCGTCGTCTCATTCTCTGAGCTTTCACTGGGAGCTACAATCCTGAGCTGTTAGTGGTCGGCCATCTTGGATCGATCTCCAGAATAAGAATTTTAAATTAGCTTCCCACTTGGGATCCGCCCAAGCGACTGTGGACGCGTTCCGTGCCTGTCCCAGGAGGGCTTGGCCGGGAGGGGGACTGGCTGGATTCGTGGGTGGTGTGAGGGGAAAGAGCTGGAACGTGCGCGGGGGGACATGGCCGAGGCGCTGTGGGAGGGGGCCCAGGATTCTGGGGAGTTAGCGGGGACGCGCCTGAAGCTCTTATCGAGAGGTACAGAGGTCGCGGTGGGGGTCGTAGATGAACCGCTGTGGAGCCGACTACCCGAGGGACGTGGTGGGGGGCGTGGCTGAGGCGCGGCTAAAGTGGGGTGAGAGGAAAGTACTGGGGTGAGGGGTAGAGGAAGAGGAGGCGAGGGTAGGAGGGAGGTGGGGATTAGGGGTAGGGGGTAAGAGGGAGGCTGGGTGGGAGGTAGGTGGGGACATGGGGTAGTGGGGTGATGGGCAGAGGAAATCAAGTTTTAAACTTTTTTAAGGGACACAAAAAGATTAGAATAAATAGAGTTCATGGATGGCATTATAAAAATATCAACTTCCTTCTATATTTATCTATATACTGTACAATATTAATAGAAATTCTAGTAGGATTCTTTTTTTCAAGAACTCAAGGTTTAAAAATTTTACCTGGACTAATATTCATAAAGAGTTATTTTTTGAAAAGGAATAATAAGAAGACACATACTCAATGCTATTTCATAATAAACTATGTAGAACACACATAAGATCAAATGGACTAAAAGAAACAAAATTAATAGTGAAGACAGAGGCATGGATACATGGTGGCATCAAAAATTGAATGGAAAATGATACATTGTTCATTGCATTATGTCTGAAACATTATAGCATTGGCTCACTCTTTCACCAGCCTTATCTCCAATACAGTTGGACCTTTATTTCCCATTATGTACAAAGCTGAACCTAAGGTGGATTAAAGACCCCAAGGTGAATGTGGAACAATATACCAAATAGAATTTATTATGAATATTGGTAACAAATCATAGTAGTGTTTATAGTACCTGTGAGTTTCATTAATAGAAATTATTCATGTTTTCATGCCATATTAAATTGTTGTAGATATCACATGAATACTTTGGAATTACGGTAGTTATTAGATCTACTGACTTGTCTTCTCATTGAATGCTTCAATAAAGTAGTGCGTGTATTGCTGTGTCACAAATAAAAATATTTTGATAACAGTCTTTCAATAAATTGGTTTTCTTCGTAATTCCAGGTATTTTATTTTGTTGTTTAAGGACAATGTTTTGAATAGTTTTGGCTCTATCAGACTGTCAGAGGGGTCCATGGTACTGAAACAAGGTTCAGAAATTCTGAGAAAAAGGAAGTGATTTGTAGGTCAGATGCTAACCAAAGGTCAAGTGAGATGAGGACTGCAAAGGAGACATCAGATTTGGCTGCCATTACAATAATTATCCTAGAGAGTTCCTATTTTAGGGGTGAAGGTCGAGGCAGAAGCTGGATCAGAGTGAGCTGAGAGGTGAATCCAGTTGAGAGCATGCAAATAAGGAAGTCAACTATTTCTTTGGCAGTAAAGGAAAAGAACTGGTAGTCAAAGGGAGTAACAGGATCAAGAAGAAAATGAAGAAAAAAATGAATGTACTTTTAAGTGGAAGGCAGGAATCTAGTGGAAAGGGAGGGGCTGAGAGGAGAGGAGAGAAGATGACGGAGGTCATGAGGTCGTAGACAATACAGGATGGCAGGAAGTGGAGAACTTGGAGGGATTTGTCTCGGACCAGGGTTGATGGGCACGACGGGCTCAAATTTAGATAAATATGGGGAAAAGGAAAAGGATCTGAAGGACTTTCAACTTTTGCTGGCTTTTCCCCCACCCCAACCCCCATCTCCCAATAATGTTGAGGGCAGGAATGATTTATTGACTTTTGCTTAAGAGTATAAAAGTATAAAAACGCTGGTGTGGAGTATGGTAAAGTTGCTGAGTAGGGATAAGGAAAGACTGCAGAGCAGGTCTAAGGGTCAAAAACCACTCTGGTGTAATAAAGCCAACACATTCAAAGTGAGAAAAGAGGTAAACAGCTAAGAGTAACTGTGAGTTGAACTCAGGAGGGCAGTTAAAAGACACTGACCTGGAAGCTTTTGTGTGTGTGTGTGTGTGTGTGTGTGTGCAAGCTATACAATTCATTTCCTGTGAAGGTGAAAATAAGGTGCTTAATCAATGGCAACATTCTTTTTCTATATCATGTTTTAAAGTTTTCATTTAGGCCAAATGTGTTGGCTCAACGCCTGTAACCCCAGCACTTTGGGAGGCTGAGGCAGGCAGATTACCTGAGGTCGGGAGTTCGAGTCCAGGCTGACCAACATGGAGAAACACCATTGCTACCAAAAATACAAGATTAGTTGGGTGTGGTGGCACATGCCTGTAATCGCAGGTACTCGGGAAGCTAAGGCAGGAGAATCACTTAAATCCAGGAGGCAGAAGTTGGAGTCAGCCAAGATTTCGCCATTGCACTCCAGCCTCAAGGACAAAGCGAGATTGTCTAAAAAAAAAAACAAAACAAAAAACCTTTTATTAAAAAAAGAATGTTTATGTTTTATGAACCCCTTTGATCAGTTCTCTGTTCTTTCAGTTCTCAGCTATGTAGAATGTTCAAGAGAGCCTAGAGAAGGTGGCTGAAGCTTGTATACCTCATTTTTTTTTTTTTTACAAGGGAACAGCATAATCACTAACATACAGCATAATCTCCTAATTTTATGCCTTAGTTAGCAGTTAAATAGTTTTTTCCTTACTTGGAAGTGCTCTTATTTGTCTTTGGATTAAAAGTAATAAAACACAAAAATCTCAGGAATAACTAGAGTTTCAATTTTGGAAAACAAATTCGCCACTGACATCAATGAGTTAAAAACAATTTACTTGTTACTATACAGGTGAAAAAACTGAAAAATTGTGATAAAATTTATGTTCCATTCTAATCTATTTGTTTATACAATAGAGAAAACAAAACACATTAATATCTTTTGCTTAATTTATTGATTTTGTTATTTGAGTTTTTGTATTTTAAATGCAAAATAGAAAATATTAAAATTGGCCAGTTGCAGTGACTCACTTTGGGAGGCTGAGGTGGGTGGATCACGAGGTCAGGCATTTGAGACCACCTGGCCAACATAGTGAAACCCCGTCTCTACTAAATATACAAAAAATTAGCCATGCGTGGTGGTGGGTGCCTGTAATCCCAGCTACTTGGGAGGCTGAGGCAGGAGAATTGCTTGGACCTGGGAGGCAGAGGTTTCAGTGAGCCAAGATTGCACCATTGCACTCCAGTCTGGACAACAGTGCAAGACTCCATCTCAAAAAAAATTTAAATTAATTAAAAAAAATAATTGAAATGGAAAAAAGAAAAATGCAGGAAACTGGAGCCAATAATCTGTTTCACATAGGCTTTGTACAAAAGAAAATGAAAACTAAGATCCAGCTGGAGATGCTAAAGAAATGAGACCAATTTTTTAGCAGCTGTAAAAAAACCTTCACTTGAGACGAGAAAGAGTCCCTTCACAATAATCACCTGGGAAAGGTAAGCACCTGTCATAATGATGTTCTCTTTACTCGCATTGTTTCTAAGACACTTTATTTAGAATTTCTTCTGGATCCTGTTCCACTTTTTTTTTTGTAATGTTTTCAGTAAAGGAAAATATATTCCTCTGTGAGGAATGAGCTTGATTTTTAGAAATAGTAAAAGTCCTTCAGAAACAGATCTGCTGAAACAGCAAACAAACTATTCCTGGTCAAAGACAGGAAGCATGACCACAGTGCAATGGGACTAATTTTCTTGTATTGGGGGAAAAAATACCCAAAACTGCCTGCCATGGTTATGTTGGGTATGTATGTAAGACAGATTAGAAAGGCAGGTAGAATTCAAATTTTAGAGTTTTGCATTGCAAAGCAAATGACTTTGAATGTAATTTTAAATGCATTC
The DNA here is from genome assembly GCF_049354715.1 of Callithrix jacchus. NCBI lineage: Eukaryota > Metazoa > Chordata > Mammalia > Primates > Cebidae > Callithrix > Callithrix jacchus. The sequence continues at coordinate 127,520,644 of NC_133508.1, forward strand.
AAAGATTAATTAAATGTTTTTGGCCAGTGAAATGACTTGTATAATAAAAATAAATAATGTGTGAAAAATCAAATCACATGTCCTTCTGAGATCTAGGACATTATTATTTTCTTATAATTTACTGACATAATAACTCTTCTCAGGAAAAGGAAATGATTTGATATGATGTATTAGTAAACTGCAATTCTGTCCTTTTAGGGTAAAAATAATTTCCTTTGATGGAGAGGACAGAAATAGGAAAGGGTTTCCCCCAGAGGAAAGATTAACTGTTGATCCCAGTGTGATCGTGGGTCATTAATTAAGTCACCAATTAAATTATTCAGTGATTTATACTTTAAAAATTCTTCTAAAATGGTGCACAACACCTTTTAAAGGGGGTTACACATTATATCTTTTTTTTTTTTTTTGAGACGGAGTTTCGCTCTTGTTGCCCAGGCTGGAGTGCAATGGCGCAATCTCGGCTCACCGCAACCTCCGCCTCCTGGGTTCAGGCAATTCTCCTGCCTCAGCCTCTTGAGTAGCTGGGATTACAGGCACGCCACCATGCCCAGCTAATTTTTTGTATCTTTAGTAGAGACGGGGTTTCGCCATGTTGACCAGGATGTTCTCCATATCTTGACCTCGTGATCCACCCGCCTCGGCCTCCCAAAGTGCCGGGATTACAGGCTTGAGCCACCGCGCCCGGCCCACACATTATATCTTATTTGTATCTTGGTGTATCTTCTATAATGCCTAAAATTTAGAAATAATGTTTTATTAGTGATTAGCTGAGTGGTCTTTTACCCTGATTTTTTTTCTCTTTGAGGGCATCAACATTCACTTGTCAAATAAGAAACTTCTGAGTTATTCTAAACATTTTACTTTTCTATGCCATCCACATTAAATATATAATGAGGTCCTGTTTTGCCACAATATCACTGCCTTTATTTTAGGTCAGAATAAATTGCCTATAAACTATAGCAGCTTTCTAATTGACCCTTTAAAATACCATCTCAATACCCTTTGGTATTTATTGGTTAATTCATTTAATCATGCATAAAATTAACAAGTGGCTCCTATACCAGGTACTGTGTTGGGTTCCGGGTATACCATAACAAAGAAAGTAGACGGCATCCCTGCTTCAGGTTTATAATTTAGTGGGAAGATGGGTATAAACTTATATATGTCTATAAAATGTAATCAATACTAGGAAAAGACAGGGATGACGGGGAATGCACTGTAGCCACATTAATCTTTCTAAAGATAAATCTGACTATGCTTAAAATCTTCCATTTATTTCCAGTGGCCTGCAGGATTAAATCTAGACTATTTAAAATTGCTCACAAGTAACCATATGTTTGAACCCTAATATGTAGCACAATATCAAATTCATAGAGGCTCAATGAATATTAGTGGAAGGAATGAATGATAAAACTTGAAAATGCTTTAAAGGCAATTCTGCACTTACTTGCATTAATAAAATTTGTTAGTTTTGAAACAGATTGCCAATGCTTTATGAAAGAGAAAAGAATGTTTCCATCAATGTTTGAGCCCAGATTGCTTTTATAACTATGTTTTTTATTATTGAAAACACTGCTAGAATTTTAATGGAAATATCAGAATGTCCTATTACTATAAAGTGTAAAGCGTTGCTTTTTTTGTGTGGCAGGAGAAGTCTGTAGTAAGGGTAGTGAAAAACAGATTGACATTTGGTCATTATTTCTTATCAAGGGTGTTTTACTTGTAATGCTATTTGACAGCTATATTCTGGGTCTGACAGCATTGAACCAGCTTAATTCCCACTGAACTGCTCTAAATAGGCAGTATTGCAATCAGTTTAACAACCCCTGGAGGCAATAAAATCTCTCCTTTGAACGAATACTCAAGGGGAAGAAATCTAAGATTTATAAAGGGCAGCAAGTATTCAAGAAAGGGGCAAAGTTTATGTGTGAGCCTATAATTGATGTTTCCTTTGTTGGAAAAGAAAGCTTGAGGATGCTTTAAGAATTAATCTTTAACAAGTTCTAATCTGCACTAACAAGTGTGTTCAAGATGAGTGAAAGAGATATGTGATTCTGAGAGTCGAGTTGCTTCCAGCCAACTAAGAAAATTTGGAGGGGTCATGAAAGTATGAGAAAGAAACTTTAAAATTCAAGTGGACGACTTTAGCTGTATCTCTTTGAGGTCTGTGGCAGAGGGTCGCCATTGCTACAGACTGTGCTGATTATGCTTTATGATTGGCTCATGGTTTGTACTTGCCTAATATATGTGGACCTCTATGAAGAAATTTTCAGACAAATATAAAATCATCCTCATTCTAAATGAGCTTGGCTGTTCTTCTGTTAGTGGCAATTTAGTTAAACAGTTTAAGCAGGGTTTAAATTAAGATAGTCCTAGGTTTAAATCTCTGTTCCCACCATGACTAGCTGTTTATCCTTGGGGGATGTTAACGCTATTATTCACAGCTATCTCATCTGTAAAATGGGGTTGATAGTTATTACGGATTGGGGAGTTCAGAAGTATGTAGCTCAGGAGAAGCGCTTAATTCAATGTGGGGCAATGAGTAATAGTTGATTTAAATGAGGTCTTACTATGTGCTAAGCATCTATGCTAAGGGCTTTAAACTGCTTGATCCTCATAGTAACCATACAATGTAGGTACAATAGTATAGCACAAAGAAAGCATCGAGGTTGGGGGATATTAGGAGAAATAGGTCGAAATACATAACCAACCTGTTATTTTTCAAACTCCTGGGCTCAAATGATTCTCCTACCTTAGCCTCCCATAGTGCTGAGATTACAGGCATGAAGCCACCATGCCAGGTACTTGTTACTTATGTCCCTGGGACTTAATTGCTAGGGAAGTAACTTTGTTTTTGTCAGTGGACCCCATGAAGCTTGGTGATAAAACTTTGGAAATCCTCAGCACATCTGGCTGTTCATGTCCCCTAGGGTGGTAGTGGGGCAGGTACCTCCATCAAATCTCCAGTGACAGCTATCGTCATTTCTCCATTTTAATATTTATGTAGTATGTATTTGCATACTCATATACACAGACATTTCTGTGTGTGTGGGCTTATTACTGATTCCTACAGCCCTGGTTCTTGAGCTCACCACCTGCACTCGTGCTGCTGGCTGCAACTTCTGTAACACTAGCAGAACCAGGCAAGAGGATAAACTTCCCCTACTTTCCTTACATATACTGCTCCTTCTGACCAGGACTGTCATCCTTAACCGTCTATCTAATTTATGAAATTCCATTCATCTTTCAGGTCTCAGGTTAAGTATTTTGTCCTCCAGCAAGCCTTCCTTGACTTCCCAAGACTTGAGAAGCCCTTTCTGTGTGCTCTTCTAATAGTGGTGTCTACCCTTTTCCATTGTCATTGTAACAGTCGCTTTGTACTGTTTACCAGTACTTCTCTTTCTTTCTTTCTCTCTCTCACCCTCCCTTCCTTCCTTCCTTCTTTCCTTTTCTTTCTTTCTTCCTTTCTTTCTCTTTCTTCCTTCCTTCTTTCCCTCCCTCCCTCCCTCCCTCCCTCCCTCCCTTCCTTCCTTCCTTCCTTCCTTCCTTCTTTCTTTCTTTCTTCTTGATAGGGTTTGACTCTGTTACCCAGGCTGAAGTGCAGTGGTATGATCTTGGCTCACTGCAACCTTGGCCTCCTGGGCTCCAACCATTCTCCGACCTCAGCCTCCCAAGTAGCTGGGACTACAGGCACATGACACCATGCCCAGCTAATTTTTGTATTTTTGGCAGAGACCAGGTTTTGCCATGTTTGCCCGGGCTGCTCTTAAACTCCTGAGCTCAAGCAATCCACTGGCCTTCCAAAGCGCTGGGATAACAGGTGTGAGCCACTGCACCTGGCCCAGTATCTGTTTCTTTACTTCTGACCATATGAGAGGATTGCATTTTCACATCTTCTTAAATTTATGTGTGGCCGTGGTTTGATTTGGCTGATAATTTGTGAGCCGAATTGATGTATGTAATTTCTGTGTTCAAGTCCCTCTCTCTCTTCCTCCACATTGGGAATTCTGAAAGCTTGTGTTGATATGGAGGGCAGCTGGCATGGAGAGTTACTGAAACACACAATAGACTGCGTGTGTGAGGTACATAGCTTTTCTGCTTTTTAACCAGTGAGATTTTTGGGATTGTTGGTTACTGCAACATATCTTAACTGATATAGTCACTGCTAGGCCATTGGTTTACTTCCTTATCTGTCTATAGGTCTGACTGAGGAGAGCAATTGTCTTGTTCATCATTCTATCCCCAGAGTCTTGTTACGGGACTGTCTGGCATATGGAAGGCAACTAATAAATCATTCATGCAATGAAATAATGATTCTATATCAAGGAAGGATCTATCTGAAGATTTAATTTCCACAGTAGTAGAACCCTTAGCATGGCTCTGATGTGAGATGAAGTGATAAAGAAATATTATTTGAGGTGAAAAAATAATGATAATGGTTCCATATCTAAACTGTAGAAAATGATTTCTTTAGAAAAAAGAAAATGTTTTATGATTAAAAGATAATTATATATACTCAAGAAATAAAATGCATACTTATCTTTTATTTGCGGATAAATAACAACAGTGAAGTATTCCAGGAACTGGAGAAAAAGGTCTGTAACATGAAGGCACATGAAAACAACGATTGCTATTCATTCATTCATTTATTCAACGTTGTATGCTTACTGACCTTGTATGTACCGTGGCAGTGGGAAGAAGGGCTCACAGTTAAGTAGAAATAAACAGAGACCAGGCTAATTAGAATACAGTGGAATAAGAACAATAACAGAAATGCTTTTGGGAAAGAGCATAGTAAAAGGCTATACTACTTCTGAGTTGGAAAATGATGAATTCACAGAAGGGACTTTTTATTTGGGCCCCTCCACTCTATAAACTCGCCTTTTATTTCCAGTGACCATCACCTGTATTTATCTTCAGTGACTACCATGGCCATCTTCTGGGCTTTCTCATCATCCAGATGGTACCAACTCTCATACAATAAAATCCATGATCCTACGCTCTGATTAAACTCACTGGTCTTCCCAGTTTGCCTATTCAGTTATGGCCAACTACAGCCATTCCTTGGAACTTATCAAGACTTTCACTCTCAGACCCTTGCTATTTACACTTTTCTCTCCTCCTAGCACAGACCTCCATAAACCAGGACTTTGGCCACTCTTTTGGTGTTGTCCTTAATTTCTTTACTCCATTATTGTCCTTTATCAGTTTTATCTGGAAAATCCCACCTTAGATCAACCACCTGTGGCCTTCTCCATGCTCGCTTTTAGACTGCTAGAGAAAAATCACAGGCAGACTGGGGACATCTAAAAACCAACATGCCCCACTTTAACTGGGATCTTAACATCTCTCAGTAACCCTTTGATATTTTCCTACTAAATGTCCTTGTCAATCCTCCATGATGACTATTTCAATATCCTTTTCTTACCAAATATTCTTTGACTCTAACACCTTCTACCCACGGGTATAGCAGATAATCTTGCTTGCTACTTTTTAGAGCAAATAGAAACCATCAGATTGGTATTTCTTTAACTTCCTGCACTCAAACCTAAAAAATTACTGGTGGCTATATTGTATCTCCTTCTATCCTGTTAAAACAGGAGTTTGGCTTCTGTCTATCCTAGGCAAATATCTTGGGAATGTGTCAAAATATCAGGTTAGGGGAAGGAGAAAGAAATGTGTTTATTCAGTAAGAAAAAGGGCTAAGAAAGAATCCTGAGGAATAGCAATATTAAAGAGATAGTTGCAGAAGGAAGAGATCACCACCGGGACTCAGAAGGGGCATTCAGAGACAGGTGAAATCAGAACGTGTGAAGTTAAGGAGGCCAAAGGGAGAACACATTTCAAACAAGAGGGAGAATTGACATTTCGAACCTCTAAAACTTTGGACAAAAAAAACAAAAACAAAAACAAAAACAAAAAACGACAACCAACATATCTTTTGGATTTGATAACAAATAGGCGATTGTGGACTTTGGTAAGAGTACTTCAGTACAGAGACAGGGGTGGCAGGCAGACTGGAGTGGTTTGAGAAGTGAATGGCAAGTGTAGACGTGGAGACTCCAGTTGTAGATTTCTGTTTTAAGAAGTTCAGCTCTGGCCTGGCTCGGGCTCACTCTTGTAATCCCAGCACTTTTAGAGGCTGAGGTGGGCAGATCGTGAGGTCAGGAGATTGAGACCATCCTGACCAACATGGTGGAAACCCTGTCTCTACTAAAAAAAAAAAAATTAGCTGAGTGTGGTGGTATGTGTCTGTAATCCCAGCAAACCCAGCTACTCAGGAGGCTGAACCATGAGAATTGCTTGAACCCAGTAGGCAGAGGTTGTGGTTAGCCGAGATTGCACCACTGCACTCCAGCCTGGCAACAGGGCGAGACTCTGTCTCAAAAAAAAAAAAAAATCAGTGGTAGATATTATTATGATAATCACCACCCTTGTGCTATCAGTCAATACACTACTATGCAGGCCACATGACAGACTCAGGGGTTCCCGTTTCCTACGGGCAAGTAACGAATGTCGTCTTGGAAGTTGCTGTTGCTGATTAGCTTGTGCAGACTGGTCTGGAGTTCCAGATCCCTCAGGCTCCTTCCTATGTGACTATACTCAAGGGAAGAATCCAGCCTTAGAGAGTGTTGGTGTGGTTCTAAACAGGCCAGGCTGGGTGGCATTGGAGCCTGTGGGCGAGTTCCTGCTCAGAATATGGAGATGCAAATTTGAAAGAGGAGTGGAGGAAAATATGTTGGGCCTAGAGGGGAAAACAAAAGTAGTGTTTTCCAGTAAGGAAGGAGAGGTAAAACCTAAATGAAGCCAGATAAAATTTAGATAAGTAATAGTGATTGATTGGTTAGTATGTCAGGTTCCTTCCTTCCTTCCTTCCTTCCTTCCTTCCTTCCTTCCTTCCTTCCTTCCTTCCTTCCTTCCTTCCTTCCCTCCTTCCTTCCTTCCTTCCTTCCTTTTCTTTCTTTTTTTCGAGATGGAGTTTCGCTCGTTACCCAGGCTGGAGTGCAATGGCGCAATCTCTGCTCACCGCAACCTCCGCCTCCTGGGTTCAGGCAATTCTCCTGCCTCAGCCTCCTGAGTAGCTGGGATTACAGGCACACACCACCATGCCCAGCTAATTTTTTGTAGTTTTAGTAGAGACGGAGTTTCACCAAGTTGATCAGGATGGTCTCGATCTCTTGATCCACCCTCCTCAGCCTCCCAAAGTGCTGGGATTACAGGTGTGAGCCACCACACCCAGCCCTACTTATTTCTTTATAAAAACCTAGTCCCTGTTTTGGATTTGAAGAAACAGGCTTAGAAAGGGTAAGTAATTTGTCCAAAATCTCACAGATCGAATCAAAAGGAGAGCATATCAGCAGTGCAGGGACAGAAATGGAACTAGAGGTAATAAGTGCTTAAACTTGGTGCTCTGGTGAACACCCGTGCAGAAGACATTGTTGTTTCTGCGGGTTGTACTGATGAGCTTTATGTGCCTGCTCCTGCTCAGGTCATCCCTTAAGGAAGCTGACAAACCTGGCTGCACATCACATTTCCCTGGGAGCTTGTCAATGTACAGATTCCCAGGCCACACTCGAGCAGGTGCTTATGAAGTAGGTCTCAGATAGGTGCACCAAATCCATGTTGGTTAACCAACATCCCAGATTCTGAAGCACCTGGTCCTTGGATGATATTTAGAAAGTACTCCATTAAAGCCACCCACAGCTGGAAGCAATATGTGGATTTTCTGCGGCACTCCCACAAGTTACCAATGGTTGACACAGCTAAAGAATCTGGATTATCCAGTTCTGGCTGGGCAAGCGTTGAAACTATGCCAAGAAATTCCCTTGACTTCCCAAATTCCAGGCTTCAGAATAAAACCTGGATTAATAGGTGCACACATAGAATGCAACATAGCAGTAATTCAGGCTGTAAAATATGTTCTTGTTAAATTGCCTTTATTCATAGAATGCTGCTGATCTGTTAGGTTAGCTTAAAGTTCTGAATATTGGGTTTGCGTTTCTCAGCAATCATTTGTGTTCTACACGAGTAAAGAAGCAATAAGCATTTTGTCTACATCAGGCTAAATCATCCTGAGGGAGCAGTTTACATCATTAGAATGTAATGAAATAAGTTGTCACCAGCAGCTGCCAACAATATTTCTGATGACAAAAGGTTATGATTAGCAGACATTTTCAGAGTTAAATTTACTTTTGTGCATAAAGGGAGGCCAGGTATGCTGGCAGAGTCTTTCTTTTTGATTTCATGTACTTTTTTTTGGAGTAAATTTTATTATGTGTATTTGTGCTTTACAACATGATTTTTTGGGTATGTACACATAGTAAATAGTTACTGTATGAAGCAGATTAACATATCTATCGTCTCACATAGTTATTTCTTTTTGGTGACAAGAGCAGCTACAATCTATTATGCCTGTTTAAAAAAATCCCGAATACAGTACAATTCTATTAACTTTAGTCTTCATGCTGTACATTAGATCTATAAACTTGTTCATCCTACATATCTGCTATTTTGTATCTTTTGCTCTACATTTTCCTATCCTCCCCATTCAACAGAATATTGCATGATCTCACTTACATACAGAATATATGTATTTTTTCAGTTTGGCTTGTTCACTTAGCACCATGTCTTCAAGGCCCATCCATGTTGTGGCAAATGGCAGGATCTCCTTTTTAAAGTCTGTATAATATTCCATTCTGTATATATACCACACTAAAAAAATCCATTTGTCTACCGACAGACATTACGTTGTCTTCACATCATGGCTATTTTGAATAATGCCACACCGAACATGGGAGTGCAGATATCTTTATGATGCGGTGATTTCATCTCTTTTGGGTATATACTCAGAAGAGGGATCACTGGGTCATGTGGTAGTTCTATTTTTAATTTCTTTAGGAATCTGCTTTCCATAATGCTGTACCAATCTACATTCTCATAGTATAGTAGTATACACAGTATACTAGGGTTCCTTTTTTTTCACACCCTTGCCAACATCGCTTATCTCTTTTCTTTTGGATAATACCTTACAGGTATGAGGTGGTATCTTAGAGTGGCTTTAATTTGCATTGTTTTGATGATTAGTGATGTTGAACACCTTTTCATATACATGTTGGCCATTTTTATATTTTCTTTGAAGAAATGTCTGTTCCACTCCTTCATTCATTTTAAAAATAAAATTATTTGTTTTTCTTCTATTGAGTTGTAAGAATTCTTTGTAGATTTTGGTTATTAACTTCTTATCAGATATGTGGCTTGCAGTTTTTTTCTCACTATTGCTTTGGAGATTCTTGAGTTTTTGTGGTTCCATACAAACTTTAGCATTATTTTTTTTCTATTTCTGTGAAAAATGCCTTTGGAATTTTGATAGTGAATATGTTAAATCTCTACATTGCTGTGGGCAGTATGAACATTTCAACAATATTAAGTATTCCATCCATGAATGTAGGATATCTTTTTATTTACACGTGACTTCTTCAATTTATTTTTATCAACATTTTATAGTTTTCAGTGTACAAATCTTTCATCTCCTTGGTTAAATTTGTTCCTAGGTATTTGATGCTATCATAAATGAGATTGGATTTTGAGCTTCTTTTTCAGCTAGGCTGTTTTTTGTGTGTGGAAATGCTACTTACCTTTCCATGTTGATTTTGTATTTACAGCTTTACTGAATTTATTTATTAGTTATAACAGGTTTTAATTGAATTTTTTGGCTTTTCTATGCATAAGACATATCATCTGCCAATAGAGATATTTTTAATTCTTTCTTTCTGGTTTAGATACCTTTTATTTCCTTTTCTTACCTGATTGTTCATGCTAGTACCTTCAGTACTATGTTGAATAGAAGTGGTGAGAGTGGGCATCCTTGTTTTATGTTGGATCTTAGTGGAAAACCTTTCAGTTTTCCTTTGTTGATGATAATGTTAGCTCTGGGTTTTTCATAAATGCCTTTATTATGGTTGAGGAACTTTCCTACCATACCTAAACTAATGTCAGAGTTTTTATCAAGAAAGATGCTGAACTTTGTCAGATGCTTTTTCTGCATCAATTGAGATGGTCATGTGGTTTTAATCTTTCATTCTGTTAATGTGATATGTCACATTGATTGATTTGTGTATGTTAAACCAGCCTTGCATGTCAGAGATAAATCCCACTTGGTCATAGTGTATAATCTTTTTGATGTGTTGTTGAATTGTTTGCTAATCTTTTATTGAGGATTTTTACATCAGTGTTCATCAGAGGTATTGGCCTATAGTTTTCTTTTTATTTTTATTTTTTAGGTGGAGTTTTACTCTTACTGCCCAGGCTGGAGTGCAATGGCATGATATCAGCTCACCACAAACTCTGCCTCCTCAGTTCAAGCGATTCTCCTGCCTCAGCCTCCAGAGTAGCTGGGATTAAAGGCATGCACCACAATGCCTAGCTAATTTTGTATTTTTAGTAGACGTGGGGTTTCTCCATGTTGGTCAGGCTGGTCTCAAACTCTTAACTTCAAGTGATCCGCCCGATCAGCCTCCCAAAGTGCTGGGATTACAGGCGTGAGCCACCATGCTGGCCTGGCCTATAGTTTTTTTTTTTTTTTTTTTCCTGTGGTGTTTTGTCTGGCTTAGGTATCAAGGTGGAGCTGGCATAGTGAAATGTGAAATATGAAATGTGTTTGTATTTCCTGTAGCTCTTTTTTTTTGGAAGAGTTTGAGAAGTATTGGTAACAATTCTTTGAATGTTTGGTAGACTTCAGCTGTGAATGCATTTGGTCCTGGCCTTTTCTTTGTTGGAATATTTTATTTATTTATTTATTTTTATTGCATTTTAGGTTTTGGGGTACATGTGTAGAACATGCAAGATAGTTGCATAGGTACACACGTGGCAGTGTGATTTGCTGCCTTCCTCCCCTTCACCCACATCTGGCATTTCTCCCCATGCTATCTCTCCCCAACTCCCCACCTCCCGCTGTCCCCCCAATACCCCCCAATAGACCCCAGTGTGTAGTGCTTCCCTCCCTGTGTCCATGTGTTCTCATTGTTCATCACCCACCTATGAGGGAGAACATGCGGTATTTCATTTTCTGTTCTTGTGTCAGTTTGCTGAGAATGACGTTCTCCAGATTCATCCATGTCACTACAAAGGACATGAACTCATCGTTTTTGATTGCTACATAATATTCCATGGTGTATATGCGCCACATTTTCCCAGTCCAGTCTATCATCAATGGGCATTTGGGTTGGTTCCAGGTCTTTGCTATTGTAAACAGTGCTGCAATGAACATTCGTGTGCATGTCTCCTTATAGTAGAACAATTTATAGTCCTTTGGATGTATACCCAGTAATGGGATTCCTGGGTCAAATGGAATCTCTATTTCTGGGTCCTTGAGGAAATTGCCACACTGTCTTCCACAATGGTTGAACTAATTTACACTTCCACCAGCAGTGTAAAAGTGTTCCTATTTCTCCACATCCTCTCCAGCATCTGCTGTCTCCAGATTTTTTAATGATCACCATTCTAACTAGCGTGAGATAGTATCTCAATGTAGTTTTGATTTGCATTTCTCTGATGATCCGTGATGATGAGCATTTTTGCATATGTTTGTTGGCCTCATGTATGTCTTCTTTTGTAAAGTGTCTGTTCATATCCTTTGCCCATTTTTGAATGGGCTTGTTTGTTTTTTTCTTTTTTCTTTCTTTCTTTTTTTTTTTTTTTTTTGCGACGGAGTTTCGCTCTTGTTACCCAGGCTGGAGTGCAATGGCGCGATCTCGGCTCACCGCAACCTCTGCCTCCTGGGCTCAGGCAATTCTCCTGCCTCAGCCTCCCGAGTAGCTGGGATTACAGGCACGTGCCACCATGCCCAGCTAATTTTTTGTATTTTTAGTAGAGACGGGGTTTCACCATGTTGACCTGGATGGTCTCAATCTCTTGACCTTGTGATCCACCCGCCTCGGCCTCGCAAAGTGCTGGGATTACAGGCTTGAGCCACCGCGCCCGGCCCGTTTGTTTTTTTCTTGTAAATCTGTTTGAGTTCTTCTGGATATCAGCCCTTTGTCAGATGGGTAAACTGCAAAAATTTTTTCCCATTCTGTTGGTTGCCGATTCACTCTAGTGACTGTTTCTTTTGATGTGCAGAAGCTGTGGAGTTTGATTAGGTCCCATTTGTCTATTTTGGCTTTTGTTGCCAATGCTTTTGGTGTTTTGATCATGAAGTCCTTGCCTACTCCTATGTCCTGAATGGTTTTGTCCGGTAGTTTTTATGGTGCCAGGTTTTACGTTTAAGTCTTTAATCCATCGGGAGTTAATTTTAGTGTAAGGTGTAAGGAAGGGGTCCAGTTTCTGCTTTCTGCACATGGCTAGCCAGTTGTCCCAACACCATTTTTTAAACAGGGAATCCTTTCCCCATTGCTTGTTTTTGTCAGGTTTATCCAAGATTGTATGTTTGTAGATATGTTGTGTTGCCTCCGATGCCTCTGTTCTGTTCCACTGGTCTATATCTCTGTTTTGGTACCAGTACCATGCTATTTTGATTACTGTAGCCTTGTAGTATATTTTGAAGTCCGGTAGTGTGATGCCTCCTGCTGTGTTCTTTTGGCTTAGAATTGACTTGGCTATGCCTGCTCTCTTTTGGTTTCATATGCAGTTCAAGGTGGTTTTTTCCAGTTCTGTGAAGAAGGCCATTGGTAGCTTGATGGGGATAGCATTGAATCTGTAAATTACTTTAGGCAGTATGGCCATTTTCACAATATTGATTCTTCCTAACCATGAACATGGAATGTTTCTCCATCTGTTTGTGTCCTCTCTTATTTTGTTGAGCAGTGGTTTGTAGTTTTCCTTGAAGAGGTCCTTTATGTTCCTTGTTAGTTGTATTCCTAGGTATTTTATTCTCTTTGTAGCAATTGCGAATGGCAGTTCGTTCTAGATTTGGCTCTCTTTAAGTCTGTTATTGGTATATAGAAATGCTTATGATTTTTGCACATTGATTTTGTGTCCCGAGACTTTGCTGAAGTTGCTTACCAGTTTCAGGAGTTTTGGGGCTGAGACAATGGGATCTTCTAGGTATACTATTATGTCGTCTGCAAATAGAGACAATTTGACTTCCTCCTTTCCTATTTGAATACACTTCATTTCTTTTTCTTGCCTGATTGCTCGGGCTAGAACTTCCAGTACTATATTGAATAGGAGTGGTGAGAGAGGGCATCCTTGCCTAGTGCCAGATTTCAAAGGGAATGCTTCCAGTTTTTACCCATTCAGTATGATATTGGCTGTTGGTTTGTCATAAATAGCTTTTATTATTTTTAGATACGTTCCATCAATACCAAGTTTATTGAGGGTTTTTAGCATAAAGGGCTGTTGAATTTTGTCAAAGCCTTCTCTGCATCAATTGAGATAATCATGTGATTTTTGTTTTTGGTTCTGTTTATGTGGTGAATTACATTTATAGACTTGCATATGTTGAGCTAGCCTTGCATCCCCGGATGAATCCTACTTGATCATGGTGGATAAGCTTTTTGATGTGCTGTTGCAATCAAAATACTGGCTTGCCAGTATTTTATTGAAGATTTTTGCGTGTATGTTCATCATGAATATTGGCCTGAAGTTTTCTTTTCTTGTTGGGTCTCTGCCGGGTTTTGGTATCAGGATGATGTTGGTTTCATAAAATGATTTGGGAAGGATTTCCTCTTTTTGGATTATTTGGAATAGTTTCAAAGCAAATGGTACCATTTCCTCTTGTGTGTCTGGTAGAATTCGGCTGTGAATTGATCTGGACCTGGGGTTTTTTTTTTTTTTTGTGAGGTAGGCTCTTAATTGCAGCTTCAACTTCAGACCTTGTTATTGGTCTATTCATAATTTAGACTTCCTCCTGGTTTAGGCTTGGAAGGACACAAGTGTCCAGGAATTTATCCGTTTCTTCCAGGTTTACTAGTTTATGTGCATAGAGTTGTTTGTAATATTCTCTGATGATGGCTTGAATTTCTGTGGAATCTGTGGTGATTTCCCCTTTATCATTTTTTATTGCACCTATTTGATTATTCTCTCTTTTCTTTTTTATCAATCTGGCTAGTGGTCTGTCTATTTTGTTGATCTTTTCAAAAAACCAGCTCTTGGATTTACTGATTTTTTTGAAGGCTTTTTAATGTCTCTATCTCCTTCAGTTCTGCTCTGATCCTAGTGATTTCTTGTCTTCTGCTAGGTTTTGAGTTTTTTTGATCTTGCTCCTCTAGCTCTTTCAATTTTGATGATAGGGTGTCAATTTTGGATCTCTCCACTCTTTTCATGTGGGCACTTATTGCTGTATATTTTCCTCTAGAGACTGCTTTAAATGTGTCCCAGAGATTCTGGTATGTTGTGTCGTTGTTCTTGTTGGTTTCGAAGAACTTCTTTATTTCTGCCTTCATTTCATTGTTTTTTCAATCAACATTCAAGAGCCAGTTCTTCAGTTTCTATGAAGCTGTGCGGTTCTGAGTTAGTTTCTGCATTCTGAGTTCTAACTTGATTGCACTATGGTCAGAGAGTCTGTTATGATTTCAGTTTTGCATTTGCTGAGGAGTGATTTACTTCCAATTATGTGGTCAATTTTCAAGTAGGTGTGATGTGGTGCTGAGAAGAATGTATATTCTGTGGATTTGGGGTGGAGAGTTCTGTAAATGTCTGTGAAGTTTGCTTGTTCCAGGTCTGAGTTCAAATCCTGGATATCCTTGTTAATTTTCTGTCTGGTTGATCTGTCTAATATTGACAGTGGAGTGTTAAAGTCTCCCACTATTACTGTGTGGTAGTCTAAGTCCCTTTGTAACTAGTTAAGAACTTACTTTATATATCTGGGTGCTACTGTATTGGGTCCATATATATTTAGGATCATTAGCTCTTCTTGTTGCATTGATCCTTTTACCATTATGTAATGTCCTTCTTTGTCTCTTTTGATCTTTGTTGTTTTATAGTCTATTTTATCAGAGATGAGAATTGAAACTCCTGCTTTTTTTTGCTCTCCATTTGCTTGGTAAACCTTCCCCTATCCTTTTATTTTGAGCCTTTATGTGTCCTTGCTTGTGAGATGGATTTTGGCTTTTATCCAATTTGCCAGTCTGTGTCTTTTGATTGGTGCCTTTAGTCCATTTACATTTAGGGTTAATATTGTTATGTGTGAATTTGATGCTGCCATTTTGATGCTAGCTGGCTGTTTTGCCCGTTAGTTGATGCAGATTCTTCATTTTGTTGATGCTCTTTATCATTTGGTATATTTTTGGAATGGCTGGTACTGGTTCTTGCTTTCTGTGTGTAGTGCCTCTTTCAGGAGCTCTTGTAATGCAGGCCTGGTGGTGACAAAAATCTCTTATTACTTGCTTGTTTACAAAGGATTTTATTTTTCCTTCACTTATGACACTTAGTTTGGCTGGATACGAAATTCTGGGTTGAAAGTTCTTTTCTTTAAGGATGTTGAATAATGGCCTCCACTGTCTTCTGGCTGGAGGGTTTCTGCCGAGAGATCTGTGAGTCTGATGGGCTTCCCTTTGTGGGTGACCTGACCTTTCTCTCTGGCTGCCCTTAGCATTTTCTCCTTCATTTCAACCCCGGTGATTATGTGCCTTGGGGTTGCTCTTCTTGTGGAATATCTTTGTGGTGTTCTCTGTATTTCCTGGACTTGAATATTGGCCTGCCTTGCTAGGTTGGGGAAATTATCCTGGATAATATCCTGAAGAGTATTTTCCAGCTTGGATTCATTCTCTTCGTCACATTCAGGTACACCTATCAAATGTAGATTAGGTCTCTTCACATAGTCCCACACTTCTTGGAGACTTTGTTCATTTCTTTTTGCGCTTTTTTTCTCTAATGTTGGCTTCCCATTTTATTTCATTGAGTTGGTCTTCCACTTCTGATATCCTTTCTTCTGCTTGGTCAATTCAGCTGTTGAAGCTTGTGCATGCTTAGCGAAGTTCTCGTATTGTGTTTTTCAGCTCCATCAATTTACTCATATTCCTCTCTAAGTTGTCCATTCTTGGTATCATTTCCTCAAATCTTTTTTCAAGGTTCTTAGTTTCTTTGCATTCAGTTAGAACATGTTCTTTTAGCTCACGGAAGTTTCTCATTACTCACCTTCTGAAGTCTAATTCTGTCATTTCATCACACTCATTCTCCGTCCAGCTTTGTTCCCTTGCTGGTGAGGAGTTGTGGTCCCTTGTAGGAGGTGAGATGTTTTGGTTTCGGGTGTTTTCCTCCTTTTTGCTCTGGTTTCTTCCCATCTTTGTGGATTTATCCACCTGTCATCTGAGTATTGCTGATTTTCTGATTGGGTCTCTCAGTGGACATTTGGATTGTTGATGATGAAGTGTTTCTGTTTCATAGTTTTCCTTCTAACAGTCTGGCCCCTCTGCTGTAGGACTGCTGAGGTCCACTTCTGGCCCTGCTTGCCTGGGGAACACCTGTAGCAGCTGTGGAACAGTAAGGGTTGCTACCAGGTTCTTCTTCTGCTATCTTTATCCCAGAATGATGCCCGCCAAATGTCAGTCTGATCAGTCCTTTGTGACGTGACTCTTTGGATATATGGGGGGTCAGGGAGTTGCTTGAGGAGACAGTTTGTACTTTATAGGAGCTCAAGTGCTGAGCTGTGAGCTCCGTTGTTCATTCAGAGCTGCTAGGCAGGTATGTTTAAATCTGCTGCAGCCGAACTCGTAAAACCCCTTTTTTCCTCAGGTGCTCTGTCCTGGGGAGTTAGGGCTTTATTTATGAGTATCCATTGCACTGTCCTGCCCAGCAAGGAGGCAGTCTAGTCACTGCCTGCCTGCAGAGGCTATACTGAGCTGCTCTGGGGTCTGCCCTGCTGCCTTGGGCTCCGCCCTGCTGCCGTGTGTAATTCCTTGCAGTCCTGTTTATATGGGTGTGGCTAGAACTGCCATGGCAATGGTGGCCTGCCTCTGTAATGGCGGACTCTCTCTGTTACGATGGGTTGCCTCGGCAACGGCAGGCTGCATCAGCAATGGCAGAGTACCTTGGTAGGGGTGGAGTGCCTCAGTAATGGTGGACATCCCTCCCCCACTGAGCTGCACCATCCTGGGTTCAGCTGTGCTTGCCATGAAACTATCAACCCCGAGCGTTTCCAACTGCAGTTTTGTTTGTTTGTTTTTGTGTGGGTGGGACCCGCTGAGCCTGATCACCTGGCTCCCTGCCTCAGAACCCTTTTGTTTTTAAGTTGAACGATTGACTCTTTCCCAGGTGTTCCAGTCGCCTGCCGAGAGGGCACCGGCATCTGTGTGATTTCCTGTGCGGTGATCCACTGCGCCGGCTGAAACAATTTTGCTGCCTGGGAATCTCCTGGCCTGGCTTTATGTTTAAGTCTCATTTAATCAGATGAATGTGCTAATCTGCTTTCCCAGATCTTCAATTGCTGGTTTAACAGGGCAACCAGACCAGTGTATTTTGTACGGAGTGCCGCTGCTTTCCGGTGCTGGCCGAAACAGCCACGTTGGCCAAAACAGCCATGCTGGCCACCTGTGGGGCTCCTACACCTGGGAATCTCCTGGTCTGTGGGCAATAAAGATCCATCTGGAAATGGGGTGTCCACTCACCCTCTGAGCTTTCACTGGGAGCTGCAATCCTGAGTTGGTCCTACAGCTCCATCTACTCTTCTCAGAATATCTTAAATTACTTCTGCAATCTCTTTATTTGTTATTGATTTTTGTACTTTTTTTTTAAATTAAAGACAGGATCTGGCTCTGTCACCAAGGCTGTTGTGCAGTGGCAAGATCTTGGCTTACTGCAACTTCTACCTCTAGAGCTCAAGCAATCCTCCCACCTCAGCCTCCTGAGTAGCAGGGACTGCAGATGCACACCACCACACGTGGTTAATTTTTGTATTTTTTTTTTCCCTAGAGACAAGTCTCACTGTGTTGCCCAGGCTGGTCTCAAATTCCTGAGCTCAAGTGATCTACTTGCCTAGGCCTTTCAGTGTTGGGATTATAGGCATAAGTTACTATGCCTGCCCTGGATTATGTACTTTTAATAATGGTTTGTCTAGATAGGTATGTAGAGAACTAATAAAGTACTTAAAAATGTTTGATGTCAAAGCAATAATGTTCAAGTAGGTGACTGCAGAAGCCTGCTTTTCTCAAAGATGAAGTATGTACTATGCTAAATGCTATTTATCACCAAACCTTCTTTCCCTATTATTGGACACAGCAATGAAACTCTTGGCTAGGGGAGCCAATGACTCTTGAAGTCTCTTTTTCTACCTATGTGGACACCACCCTAGCCCAAGCAACAATTAATCCTCTCTTGGGTTACAGTAATAACCTCCTAATTGATCTTTCTCTCTCTTCTTGCCTTTCTATACACAGTTTTTTATTAAGTAGCTTGACTTACTGTTCTTGCATAAGTATCTAATCATATCTAGCTGCGATTTCCCTTGCACTTAGAAAAACCTTTGGCATATAGTATATGCCCAGTAATTATTTGTTAATTGAGTTAATAACTGTTACTCTCCTGCTAAAACGTTTCAAATCCTTCTCACTTCCTTTTGGATACAGACCAAACGTTTTAATAAGGGTTATAATTGCCCTGCATACTCACTGATCACTTACATGTTCTGCTCCATACTAGACTACCTTCAACTTATCCAGTTTACCATTTCTCATTGCTGACACTTCATACCTGCTGTTCTCTCTGTCCAGGTATCATCTCTTCCCCTATCTTGTCCACTTTTCTTTTAAGGAATTTATTTTATTCTTTAGATACCAGCCTAGATGCCACCTTTTCCAAGTCTTCTCTGATTCTCCCACAATCGGGTAACTTGGACCTCATTTGTGATCCCTTAGCTTCTGAACACTTCCATTCTAGCTTTTCTTCCATTGCACTGTAATTGCTGATTTGCTTGTCTCTGCATTCAATTAGGCTATAAGGTCCTCGGTGCAGAGATGGTATGTATCTTATTCACACTGTAAAAGTTCTAGCACCTAGCACAGGTCTTTGTGTCTAGCGTGTATTCAATAAATGAGTCAGATTGATAGTTAACAGCTTAGAGAGCCAAAAGCATAGCCTTGATTTCTCCCTTCAGTTGTGGTTGGTAAGAAAGTCCTACAGGTAAGGTAAGTTTATAGGCTTTCAGTGAGAGTAATCTCTTTGGTTTACCTCCCTCACTTGACACCTACATGGCCACCATGCTGACTCAGGTTACTATTGGTCCTGGCTTGGGTTACAGCAATAGACTCCTAACTTGTCTCCCTCACTCCCTTCTTGTCCTTCTTTACATAGTTCTACATTCAGCAGCCAGGGAAATTGAACTCTAGAGTGTTCATATGGTTTGTTTAAAGCCTTACAATGGCCTAGTAGTGAAACGGAATGAGAAACCATGTTTTAGGAACTACTTTCTTCTTTTTATAATAGAATAATGCTCATTAGTCCCAAACCTATCCTGATTAAATTCCATTTGATTCTGATTCACTCTTAAGTCTCTTCACATAGCAACAGTATTCTAATTTCAGCTGAGTTTGAGATCATAGCATTACTCTCTCCTTATGGTTCTGAGAATATCTACTTCTCTTAATAAGCAACATCCTACCTACTAACCACTTTCCGTGAGAGAAAGATATTTCATTGACAGAAAACTATATAATAAACCTTGAATATGGAGAGTGCATATCAAGGCTGAATATTTTATTCTCAATGAGTATTTTTTTATGAACTCAGTCTCTGAAGACACCAGTGGGAAGGTTGTTCAATTCCAGAAGTCTATGCTCTCTGTCATAATTTGTTCTTAGCAGATGTCTTTATCATTAATTACCTATATTGTTAGCTTGTTTCATGGAACATTCAAAGATCCCAATGGAAAAATTCTTTCATTTCTTTTTTTTTTTTTATTCTTGGTACCCATTTCTTAGCGACTCCATGCAGCTGCCATTTTTTTTCCCCCTGTGGCAGTTCCTCCTTTCACACACCCCACCTCTTCCCAACTTGTTCCTTTAAAAAACAATGGGTTTTTGAAGGAGAAAGAGCCATTTTTGGTTTCAAACACCAAATGACTCAAAGACTTTCCTCCTTCTTTCCTCTAGTTGTGACTCTAAGACCTTCGCTCTATGCTTACTTGCAATTTTATGTCATCTCCATTTACCTTCTCACAGAGGTAGTTTGGTGTTTGCCATGTGACCCTGGCATCACAATGGTGTGCATAGCTATAAGTGAGTATTCTTTGAAGAAGGTGCAGAATTATTTCTAGGTTTCAGGTCCTGTGGGCAGTTCCCCAAACCTGGGCTTTGGCAGGAGCATGAGTGAGAGGGCAGGCAGGAAGACAGTGTTGGGGCCAAGCAGCTGGGACTACTTTCAAGAATAGAAGGCAGCATAGCCCTGGAGAATCTAACTGGAAAGCTTATATATAACTAGCTAAGAATACACATCTCGGGGTTTTTCCCTAGCATGCTTCCTTTCCAAGATCATAGCTTTTTCTTTTCTATTTCCTTTTATTTTTAATTTTGAAATAATTTCAAATTCACTTTAAAAATTTCAAAACATAGTACATTCTTTTTCCTTTTGAGACAGTCTGGAGTGCAGTGGCATGATGTGGGATGACCGTAGCCTCAACCACCCAGGTTCAAGCGATTCTCCCACCTAAGCCCCTGCAAATAGCTGAAACCACAAGTAAACACTACCACACTTGGCCTGCCAAAGTGCTGGGATTTTTAGGTATGAGCCACTGTGCCCAGCTTATAGTATGTTCTTATATATCCTTCATCTAGATTCCCCAAATGTTAACATTTTTTACCAAAATTTGTTCTTAGTGGATGCCCTATAATCGTCTCTGTCTGGATATATATATGCATATATATATTTATAATGCCTATATATATTATGTATACATATAATGCCCTTTCTCTGAATCATTTGAGACTAAGTTGCAGACATACAACTTTACTGCCATGCATTTTTTTTTTTGAGACAGAGTCTTGCTGTGTCGCCAGGTGCCAGGCTGGGGTGCAGTGGCGCGATCTCGGCTCACTGCAACCTCTGCCTCATGGGTTCAAGCAATTCTCCTGCCTCAGCCTCCCGGGTAGCTGAGACTACAGGCATCTGCCACCACACCCAGCTAATTTTTGTATTTTTAGTAGAGACGGGGTTTCACCATGTTGGCCAGGATGGTCTTGATCTCTTGACCTCATGATCTGCCCGCCTCGGCCTCCCAAAGTGCTGGGATTACAGGAGTGAGCCACTGCGCCTGACCTACTGCCATGCATTTCAGTGTATATTGCCTAAAAACAATGACACTATCCTATATAACTATAGTATTACTATAGTATAATTGTCAAAATCAGGAAACGAACATGGATACAGTTAATTAATATCTAATCTATGCTAAAAGAAAACCCTGAGTCAAATTAAATTTAACAATTTTTTTTGAGCAAAGAAGCATTCATCAACCGGGCAGCCTCCTGCATTAGAATAGACTCATGGAGACTCTAATGCAGCCATGTGGTAGAAGATTTTTGGACAGAAAATGGAAGTGAGGTACAGAAACAGCTAGATTGATTACAGCTGTTAGTTTGCCTTATTTGAACATGGTTTGGTCCTTGATTAGTCCAAACTTGTTGATGGAGCCAAGAATAAGTTACAGTTTATGGAGAAACATTTAGGATGAACTTAAAATATGAAAGGAGGTGGTTTTAGGCTAAACTTAACGTCATGACTCTTACTTGAATTTTGCCAGTTATCATATTAGTGTCCTTTATGACAAAAGAAACAATAATTCTGGTTCAAGATCGAATCCAGCATTATTTTTTGCATTTAATTGGTATATCTTTTTAGTCTTCCTTAACCTGAGAGAGTTCCTCAGTTTTCCTTTGTCATGAACTTGATATTTTTGAACAGTACAGGCTAATCATTTTAAAGACAGTCCTTCAGTTTAGTTTGTTTACTATTTCCTCATGGCTAGAATCAGAATGTACATTTTTGTCAGGGAAAATATAGAAGTGATGTTGCATCTCTCTTGGTGCATCACATCAGGAGGCATGTGACACCAATAAGTCTCATTAGCTGTCATGCTAACTTTGATCTCTTGGTCAACGTGGTGTCTGCCAGATTTTCCCACTATAAAGTTACCTTTGGTAATTAATAAGCATTTTGTGGAGAGATATTTTGAGACTATGCAAATATTTTATTATCATCAAGTTATGCCCACTAATTTTAATATCTATTAGTGATTCTTGACTGAAATAATTATTACTATGGTGGTGTGAAGTGTTGATTTTGAATTTTATCATTTCTTCTATATTTATTATTTATTAGTTGGCATTTTACTTTCAGAAAATGTTTCCTTCCTTCCTTCCTTCCTTCTTTCCTTCCTTCCTTCCACTTTTCTTCCCCTTTTTTTTTCCTTTTTATCTTGCTTCTTTCTGTATAGGCTCACAGAATTTTATTTTATTCTATGGGTTGGAATTTGTTACTATAGTGATTTATTTTGATGCTCAAACTGACCCAGATTTAGCTAGTGAGGAGCCCTCTGAATCTGGATTCTATGTCCTTCTGACATGTCCCCATCAGTCTTTGTATACTTCCTTACCTTCTAGTATAGTAAGATGCTCCAGGCTCATCTTGTACACATCCTGCCACAGGGCTGGAACCAGTCATTTGGTCATAGAGCCTTAATTCCTTTTGGTGAAGAATGGCATTTAGAAACCAAGATCTGGTTTGTAGGTGTGTTTATCAGTACTGAGGTATCATTGCTTCTAGTTCTCACACACATACATACACATTCACACATCTATATGTAATTTCCATATCAGTCTATGGGACCCTAGCTTTTGCTTATTTATATCACAAGCAATGAGAAAGGAATTATTGTTACTTTGTGTTTGGTTAGTATTTTAAAATAATTTTTGTTCTGTGTTTTCTTCTAGGACATAGGCATGGGCAAAGATTTCATGACTAAAACACCAAAAGCAATGGCAATAAAAGCCAAAATTCACAAATGGGAGCTAATTAAACTAAAGAGCTTCTGCACAGCAAAAGAAATGATAGTCAGAGTGAACAGGCAACCTACAGAATGGAAGAAAATTTTTGTAAGCTATCCGATAAAGGGCTAATATCTAGAATCTACAATAAATGTAAACACATTTACAAAAAAAAAAAGCAAAACCCCCATCAAAAACTGGGCAAAGTATATGAACATCCACTTCTCAAAAGAAGATATTTATGTGGCCAAGAAACATATGAAAAAAAGCTCATCATCACTGGTCATTAGGGAAATGCAAATCAAAACCACATTGAGATATCATCTCATACCAGTTAGAATGGCGATCATTAAAGAGTCAGGAAACAGAGCAGATGCTGAGAGGATGTGGAGAAACAGGAAAGCTTTTACACTGTTGGTGGGAGTGTAAATTAGTTCAACTGTTGTGGAAGACAGTGTGGTCATTCCTCAAGGTTCTAGAACCAGAAATACCATTTGACCCAGCAATCCCATTACTGGGTATATACCCAAAGGATTAGAAATCATTCTACTATAAAGACACATGCACATGTATGTTTATTGCAGCACTGTTCACAATAGCAAAGACTTGGAACCAACCCAATGCCCATCAGTGGTAGACTGGATAAAGAAAATGTGACTCATATACACCATGGAATACTATGCAGCCATAAAAAGGATGAGTTTGTGTCCTTTGCAAGGACATGGATGAAGCTGGAAACCATCATTCTCAGCAAACTAACACAGGAACAGAAAGCAAACACCGCATGTTCTCACTCACAGGTGAGAGTTGAACAATGAGAACACGTAGACACAGGGAGGGAACATCACACACCAGGGCCTGTTGGGGCGTTGAGGGGGTGGGGGGGGATAGCATTAGGAGATATACCTAAGGTAGATGACGGGTTGATGGGTGCAGCAAACCACTGTGGCACGTGTATACCTATGTAACAACCCTGCACATTCTGCACATATATCCCAGAACTTAAAGCATAATAAAAAATAATTTTTGTAGGACTTATATTTTCATCAAGTTTAAAATGGCTCATCTTTTCCTGCCCAGTTCCAGGTCACTCATTAAATGAAATGAGGCCCAGTTTCCTCATCTTATTTAAAGTTACAAACTAGCACATGTGCTACATAGAGTATCAAGTACAGATCTGTGCAAATGGCCAGAAACAACAGGAAAATGAAAGCCTCATTGTTCTCCTATGGTTGTTTGCAGAGGGCTCTGAGGGCTAAACTACATCCATGCTGGGGCATGTAAACTTGTTCCTTCAGTGAAGTCGGTGAGATGGGGAGAGTTCATTAATTTGTACATATGATATCAACATTGCTCTGGGGAAGACAAGTGCCCGTATTTCATTTGGATTCATATTATGACACTACTGTGCCTGAGAATACTCACTAACATTAGTTGGTATTCAATGAAAACAATGTTCTGTGGTAAAATAAGTGGAGCATTTAGTATACTAACAGGTATTGTGACTCTTCAAGAGAGGGATATACTACAGAATTTCCCAAACTTACTTGTCTATAGAATCCCCTTTTCATGGAGCATCTGGATGAATTTTTGTTCCATGAAACCAACTGTGAGGAATCCTGTTACACACACAGTCACTCATATGGTAAGTAATACAGAGTCATGATATTATAAAGGTTCCAGAAAACCTGATTTGCTCTGAGCCTTGGGACTCTCTTGAATGAGGTCCTGATGTTTTCTTTCTGACTCATTTTCTCTCTGTCTTCACTTTTTATGTATCACTCATCATACCAAAGGCTTTGAGTTTTCATATTGCTGTATTAGTGAGGTCCTGGAAATATTTATTTAGCAAATGTGCTAATCATTCTATTTATTTCTGATAGATACATCTCTAATATCTCCTGATTCTCTAATGGTTTATGCCCCATTGTCCACCAAAGTCTGTCATGATTCCCTGAAGTGAATTTAGAACACTTTGGAAAATGCATGTGTGTGAGAGACGGGTGGCTCTCACAGGATTAGACAGAGTACACATAATTAAATTACACTGCAGATGACATTTTCATCTGTATTATTATTTTTTCTTTTTTTCTTTTTGAGATGAAGTCTTGCTCTGTCACCAGGCTGGAGTACACTGGCATGATCTTGGCTCACTGCAACCTCCACCTCTTGGGTTCAAGTGATTCTTCTGCCTCAGCCTCCTGAGTAGCTGGGATTACAGGTGTACCACCATGCCTGGCTAAGTTTTGTATTTTTAGTAGAGATGAGGTTTCACCATGTTGGTTAGGCTGGTCTCAAACTCCTGACCTCATGATCCGCCTGCCTCAGCCTCCCAAATTGCTGGGGTTACAGGCGTGAGCCACCATGCATGGCTGTATTCTTAAAAAACTTACTTATTAAAAGTAATTAAAAGTTGATCACCTTAAGATAGCTGAACTTTTAATTGATTGCATTTTTCCCAGAGATCCACAGCAAATGCAAATTCAACTTAAAAATTTTTGCAAGTGGATTACATTACACAAATATTTTAGTATTTTATGCAGGTAATAAAGTTAACTATCAAGTATTTTCTGTACTGATATTTTTAACTGATTAACAGATGTTTACTAATGCTACTAAAGACATTCCTCCAGTGTTTGTAAAAATCATAGACAAAACATTTTGGGTTCCTGAATGGGCTTTAGATCTGTAAATCAATCTCATGGATCATTTTAAATTACTAATTATAAGCAAATAGATAAGCAAGAATGACTATAAATTCGGTTAATTACTGTAGCTCAAGTTTTAGCTCATAATTTTAACTTTCAAAGGCTACACAAACCAATTTTGTACTCTTAGATTATAATGAGCAGTCTTTATTCTTTAATCAGTTCACCCCGTATCTAGCTGTCTAATGTAACATTCCTTTGAAGTCTAGAAAGATCTAACATAATTGAAGAAATGTCGAACTACTTGACTCTTTTTTTAATATAAAGGAATTAAACATTAATCAGGCTTGTGCATCTCAATTAAGCCAATTAAAATTATCACAGAATGCAGTGCATACCGCAATAGGTAGCCTTAATGCTTGAATATGTTATCAACTTTTACCTAATATTCCCATCTTCATTATGTCTATTACTCAAAAAGTAAATACAGATCTGAAGTCCGTATTAGAGAGTCCACCGGTTAATATGATCTTGCAAAGCCCTGGCAAAAGAAACACTTAAAGTGATGTTTATTCAACTATTGCTAATAGTGCTGAAACTCACCTTAAATCTTTCTGCCAAGGAAGAAATTCTATAATTATGGTGATGACTGGTGCCTTCATCCAAATAGCCTATTAACTATTCAATTTGCTCCCTAACAACTGGCAAAGGCAGTTTTGGTCTTGCAAGCTATAGTATATACACAAAGTCCATATAATTACTAATAATTTGTAACAAGTGTTAATTGATAAACAGCTCCCTCTGGTAGCTTAATTAAAGCTGTAGGATAGCTAGGCGATTTACAACTGGGATTGATCTCAATTAGTCAACAAAATCTGTGTAGTCTGTTCAAAGGAGAGTAAGGAAATTTAGCCTAGTGAGGCTTTGGGGATTTTGTCTCGTCTTCCTTGTTTTTTTTTTCTTTCAAGAAGAGAAATGAAATCGGAAGAGCTGCCTTGCTTTGTCAGTAGCGATCTACCTAGCTTAGAGAGTGCATTACTCGCAGGCTCTTCAGCATTTGTTCTTCCATTTGTTTATTCTCTGGTAGTTTACTGAAAAATATTCAAGCATTTGCTTTTATTACACCCAGTGGTACACATTGCTGAATACCAACCCGGAGGGACCTAAAAGCAGAAGGAAAAAACAATTTTTAAAAATGTCAGGTTTTCATCTTGCAGCTCTGTTTGCAAACTGGCATTTTGAGGCCATAATTAAAAGGAAGCCCAAGAACAGTGGCACAGGGGAATCACGGGAGACTTGGCTTGTAAAGCCATCATGGCTGCTTCAGGACTCAACTTATTTTATCATGTGGGCTGATACACTAAAAACCTAATCTAAGCATTGCGGAAATTACCCCTATGGAATAGCAGAGGAAAAAAGTGTCATCTGTGTTCAGTGAGATCACAGACTGGCTGCAAACAGCTGCTGAAACATTAATTAATCTGTTTGCAAATAAATTGTGGATCTGTACTAGCTGAAATTGCTCTTATAAACAAGCTGGGATGCTGTACCTACCAGGTTTGCCTGTATTTTAATTTTTTTTCCTATGCTGTAAACTCAGCAGAGCCCAGATGCAGCACTGTGTGTTTACTTCTGGAAGCTCTGAGCAAGTATGCTGATATTACCTTGTAGATACCCAGCTTGAAAGCAATTCATACCAGTTGTGGGACTTTTGTAGGCTTACAATACTGTGTTGAAGGGTCCACATCTCATTTGAGTCAGATTTGTTAATCAAAGAGAATGAAATATTCTACAGAGCAAACGGATGTGGATTTAGCAATTCTGTAATTTTAAAACATTTCGTAAGTGTCACGGTTGCTTAATTTGTTCTAACTAGACTGTGGCAAATTCAAGTTGCCTAGACCTTTAAAAGATTAATGTTGGCTCCCCATGTTTACTCATTTTTGAAAAAAGTCGTAGGATGTGTAGCTGAAACAGAGAATCGGAGATAGTTTGTCTTGCCAAAATGTGAAATTCTGATACGCCCTGTTCCCTGTTTTTCCTGTCCATTTTTCTTGAAGATGATTTTAATTCAATAAACACTCACATCTCTTCATTTATTTAACAGATATTTATTGAATGTCTAGTATGAACCAATTGCTCTGCTACTGCTGGGATACAGAAGGTACTGGGAATGCAACTCTTGCCCTCAAGGGGTAGTGGTCTCAATGGGTTTAGGGTGAAAGAAGCCATAGCCAATATGGAAATGAATGGCCAAGACTATGTTCCAATAAAACTTTATTTATAAAACCAATGGCAGGCTGGATTTAGTCCTTGGGCTACAGGTTACCAATTCTTGGCTTAATGATAAATAAGCCAAACTACAAACCGGTGTGACTGTGATCTTGTATGTACTATTTGGACATATTGGAGGGACACTTTATCTAGCTTTGGTGGTAGTGGTGATTCCAGGTTAAGGTCAACAAAATCTTTAAAAGAACTCTGAAAACAGCTGGATGAGAAAGAGCTATTCAGATGGAGGGACAAGGTAGGCAGGGTGTCCCAGTCAGAAGGGACAAAATGGTCCATTGCGATACAGCATGGTGTTGTAATATCATTAAGATGTTCATCAATATTTTGATTTTCCTCCTGCTTGCAGTCACACTGTTATACCACACTTCTGTACCCTGCCCTAAAAGTAAGCATGGCCATACAACTTACTTTGGCCATGAAATGTGAGAAGAATGACATGGACTATCTCTGAGTGGAAGATGTCAGAGCCGGTGTTCAATTCTCTGTAGTCACATTTCTTGCTGCAGGGATCATAGAAGCTCTTGTTGAGGTAGAACCTCTAACTGCCTTGGTTTCTGAGAGATTATAATGACAAATTCCACCCCCACATCCTGCCCCCCAAAAAACTTACACTGGAAATTTAGTGTGAGATTCTGATAAAACTTGGTAGAGTAAAACCACTGCAATAGTGGGGATTGTGTTTTTATTCTAGCATAGCATAACCTCTCCTGCCTCTTACAATGTGCTCCTGAGCCTGAAAATATGGATGGCTTTGTCCTGGGTACTGAGGTAAAGACAAGGACTTCAAGAAGTTCACAATGTATTGGCACTCAGTAATGACACAAAGCAAAATACGGTAGGATGTCTGAGAAAAGTAAAAAGTGCTTGAGAATCACAGAAAAGAGAAGGCCCATCCTAGGACCTGTCAAAAAAGTTCCATTGAAAAGATGCCGCTGCAACAACTCTTAAGAGCTGTAAAGAACAATGAGGGTTCTGTTAAGCCATTACATGCATTGGGGAGGAAAAGGCTTATAGGTGATAAGAAGATGAGACAAAGTATGGAAGCCAAAAACTATGACTTAAAACATAGTTTGGAAGCAAGACAAAAGAATCAAACCCAATGAATGGGGACACTTATATGCCATGCTGAGGGGTTAGAACTTTGAGGTGGAGTGGGCAGAGCAATTGATGCAGAGTCGGAAGATCGGATTTCTGGTGGCCTTCCTACTAATTACCAGCTGGTAAGGAAAAGGGTGTCTCTCTGCATTGTCCCCATGCATTACAGCCCACGGGCTACTGATTGGGCTTGCACTGAAATGCTGTTCTCAGGGTGGCACAGTCCTGGTCAGAGTCCAGTTTCTCTCCCTGAAAACAGAATCACTCGGCTAGTCCATGGCTAAGCCTGCACTAGAATTGAAATTTCCTGACTTTCAGGCGAGAGCCCTATAATACCACACTGCCACTAGAAACTGAGACTCCTAACCTAGGATCATATTCTTCAAGTATACCCTAAAGGATATAGAAAGTCAGAGAGCAAAAGCTGTACCTGGAGGGATTGGAGGAGCAACTCCATGAGGGCAAAGGAGTTGCCACAGTACACCTCACCTTGGTCCATAGAGTTTGGAATCAAGGTATAAATAAAAGCCTGAAATTCCTATAGTTAGGTTGTCTTTGACCTCAGCCTAATGCTTCTGTTAGTATCCACTTATGGGCTTATATTTCTCGATATTTTGCAAATTCCTTTTCAAAAGGCTATTTATTGTTATGTTAATACCTGCTAATGGTTAGTGTCAAGACAATACTGTTCTATGAGTAGTAAGTTTTAAAGTTTGATGAATGGCTCTCTGTTTCAGAAGCAGTGGGTGCAGAGCACTGAATTGGGAGTCAGATAAGTTGGATCTAGTCTAAATTCCAAAACTTGCTAAATTTAATACCTTTGTATAAGACACCCCCTTTTGGAATTTTCTCACCCAATATCCTGAAAGGGATGAATAAACTACTTGTAAATCTTTTTAAATAAAAGGTATTATTTTTGTTGTTATAAATGTGGTTTTCCAAGTTTAACCAAGAAGGAAGAGATGATGGCTCTAGGACATTGGCACTGCCTGTTTTGGATGATAGCCTGGGACTGGCCGTTTTACTTTTCTTGGGAGGTTTTCTCTGTCTTCTGCAGGGTGACCTCTACATCCTTTGTACGTCCAGGAGACTTTACTCTTACTTTTGCTAGAGGACCTAGTACATATTTGTCAACATCGTTTTTTTCTTCCACTTATCTGGGAACTCAATGAGAAGCGTGTCTGACTCATCTTTGGGTCTTCCCCGTGAGCTAAAGTGGATTGCCTGATCTGTGAGTTGTAGTTATTTAAATGTATCTAACTCCGTTTGCTCTTAAACAACATGTGTTTGAATTGCATGGGTTTACCTACAAACTTGTAGATTTTCTTCCACCTCTTTTCATCCCTGAGACAGCAAGACCAACTACCGCTCTTCCTCCTCCACCTCAGTCCACTCAACGTCAAGATGGTGAGGTTAAAGATCTTTGTGATGATTCATTTCCACTTAATGAATAGTAGATATATTTTCTTTTCCTTATGATTCTCTTCATAACATTTTCTTTTCTCTAATTTACTTTATTATATGAATATAGTATGTAATACACACAACATGCAAAATATGCATTAATTGTTTATGTTATTAGTAAGGCTTCGGGTCAACAATAGGCTATTCATAGTTAAGTTTTGGGGGCATCAAAAGTTATCCATGGGTTTTTGACTGCACAGGGGTCAGTCCCCCTAATCCCTATGTTGTTTAAAGGTCAGCTGTATACATGGTTGGGTGGGGTTGGGGAGGAAAGCAAAAAGAGGGAGGGAGGAAGATTTAACTAGGGCAAGTAAGTGATGCCACTCACCGTTGCATTTAATGAGCCTATGGCCCTGAAGAGGCAGTGTTTTGGAGATCATCAGTTTCTGTTTTCCATTCTCTCACACAGACCCCGTTTCTCTATGCCTCTTACAGTGTGAGCATATTGCTGTGCTGGATGTGATCCTTGTGTTTAAAGGTACATATTTTTCCCATAACATGCTGCTAAACTCAGCCAACTACTTCATCTGTCCCCAACTGAAATAGCTGCAAGCTGTTTTAGTGCTGGCAGAAAAACTTGTGCTGTTGGAATTAATGAAAGATGGGGTGCTAGTCTCTGATATAACCCTTTCCTGAAAGATTTTCAAGGGTAATTTTGACTATGCCATCTGTCTCACCTCTGCATTTAATATGGACTGTTTGATCTCCCTCATACCTTGGCAGTATTTTTGACATACCCCATAGCCTTTTCTGTCATATTTGGGTTTAGAATTATCTAATTTCTTAGGTTTTAAGATGCTCAGTTTACTGAGGGGCTGCTGGTATAAGTTTTGAAGTCCAAAGTCCAGATAGCCTGAAGTCTTGATGTTCAAAGCAGGAGAAGAAAAGGGTATCCCAGGTCTGGCGAGAGAGAACAAATCATCTTTTTTCTGTGTTTGTTCTATTTGGCTCCAGCAGATTGAATGGTGCCCACCCACACTGACCTTTACACAACATGGGGATTAGGGGGATTGACCCCGCGTGTAGTCAAAAATCCATGGTTAACTTTTGACTCCCTCAAAAATTAACTATGAATAGCCTACTGTTGACAAGAAGCCTTACTGTTAACATAAACTGTCAATTAATGCATATTTTGTATGTTGTATGTATATTATACTCTTATAATAAAGTAAATTAGAGAAAAGAAAATGTTATGAAGAAAATCACAAGGAAGAGAAAATATATCTACTGTTCATTAAGTGGAAGTGGGAGAATCTCTTCCACTGAGTCCATTTAGACTCACATATTAATCTCTTCCAGAAACACCTCATTCTGCACCTGAAATTAACCATAATGCTAAATTTCCAGATTCCTTTATCAATTAGATTGTGGTTAGGTCTAAGCAATAAAAATGGTGGAATATAGGCACCAAAAAGAGGGGAGAATCTCCCATTGCTTTAGGTGGCACCTACATCAGTGGTAATGTCTCCTCTGTTGTACCAGCTCCCACCATCTAGCCTATTCCCTCTGCTTTCCTCTGGGTGACCCTAACACCTGAACACAGGCAGCACCAACTCCCTTACTTGTTCTCTAGATCTTGCGGTAGCACCTTCCTACCATAGTGATGTCTAAGTTGTCTTACTACTCCTTGTTTGAACTTTTGCAAGTTAGTTCCCCAGATTAAATTCTCTCCATTGGATACAAATAAATAAATAATAAATAGGATTCCCTATTCAGCTCAAATCACACTTTCATTGTCTC
This sequence comes from Callithrix jacchus, assembly GCF_049354715.1. Lineage (NCBI taxonomy): Eukaryota > Metazoa > Chordata > Mammalia > Primates > Cebidae > Callithrix > Callithrix jacchus. The sequence goes on from NC_133508.1 coordinate 127,552,793, forward strand.
ACCCAGTTCCAAACTTTCCTTCCCACACTTCATACCAAGATTAGACCCCACTCAAAAATCTGTAAGACAGCCGAGGAAGATGTGTAGTATTTTGTTCCTTCCACAATTGTATTGTCTTGTTCTACTCTTTTCTCCCCTTTCTTTGTTTCTAGCTGCTCTTGTGGTAGGGTGAGAAGGTTGAGATGAGAGGTACACGGGCAAAGTCATACTTGACAGGTGAGGATAAAATTTGGCCGCAGCGCCTACCATATGGCAGATAGCTGAACACAGATGGGCTCTCTCATTCTGAGAACTTTTGTGGGTTCTTTGGAGACTCCTGTGAGGGCCTTTGGCACTGCACTAATTCTCAGTATTGGGGACCCATTCTCTAGATGAGCTCTTACAACTCTGCTGCGTTCCTGCATAAGGTGGTAGGCAATCAGACTTTTTCTACTGGTATTGTCTTGCTCTGGCAGGCAGGCTTCTAGGATGGAGACCTTTCAAAATAGTAGTTCATGAGAGAATTCTTTAGTTCAGAGAAAAACTCAACATCCTTGCCACACCAAATTCTGGAAGAATAAGCCACTTATACTGCCATCTTTTCTTCACTTGTCACTTTAGTCCTCACAAGGTTTTGTCTTTACACATAACCTCAAAGCCCTGAGAACACTGTCATCATCCCTCAAGAATTGCCCCAGGCTCAGCTCTGATCCAAGGGCACTAGAAAGTCTCTGCAGCTCACATCCCAGTTGGAGGCTAACGTGTCAGTTCTCTCTTCTGGAAGACAATCTCTGTGGGAGATTTTCCTGAGCTCCTTTCTCACTTGGCTTAGGAGGGGTCACCTATGAGGAGATGTGGGGAAATACTATAGTACTCCTGACTCAGTTTACAGTTTTTTTTTTTTTTTATGGAGTCTAGCTCTGTTGCCAGGCTGGAGTGCAGTGGCGCAATCTCAGCTCACTGCAACCTCTGCCTCCCAGGTTCAAGTGATTCTCCTGCCTCAGCCTCCCGAGTAGCTGGAACTACAGGTCCATGCCACCATGCTTAGCTAATTTTTGCATATTTAGTAGAGTTGGGGTTTCACCATGTTGGCCAGGATGGTCTCAATTTCCTGAACTTGTGATCTGCCTGCCTCAGGCTCCCAAAGTGCTGGGATTACAGGAGTGAGCCACTATGCCTAGCCTCAGTTTACAGTTTTTTACCTTGCTGACTCTCTGAGTTTTCACTTCAAATGTCTTGAGTTTTTTTTTTTAATTTAAATAAGCCTGGTATTGGCTCACCACACTAATTTTTTCATCTTATAGTAAATCTTTCAGGGATATAGGTTGCTTTTGAATCAGATGTATGGATATTTGTTACCAGTTATTTGCCTCTTTGGGCTTCAGTTTAAATTTCAGGACAATAGAAGATACCCTTTAATATTTTGATAAATAACATTTTAGATTTTTTTGCCTTATGTACTAATTTTAAGAGTCAAATTCTCTCATGTAATTTCACCCAATGCTTACTTGCTCAGTAAATATTTTTGAATTAAACTATGCCCATATCTATACTTCAGATTATACCAAGAGAAATTGTATGGTCTCCAGAGAATTCTCCATCTCTCGTTGAGATCAACTCTTAAAATGAGAAAATTTCCTCTGCCAGTTTTCAGAAAAGGCCTGCTAGCCTAACAGTAATCCTAATACAGTCATGTGTCCCTTAACAATGGTGATATATTCTGAGAAATTCATTGTTAGGCAATTTCATTATTGTGTACTTACCCAAACTTAGATGGTTTAGCCTACTACACACCTAGGGTATATGGTATAGCCTATTGCTCCTAGGCTACAAACCTGTACAATATGCTACTGTACTAAATACTATAGGCAATTGTAGCACAATGGTATTTGTATATCTAAACATATCTAAATGTAGAAAAGGTACAGAAAATATGCTATATTATAATCTTATGGGACTACTGTTGTATATGGTTCATCACTGACTTAAACATCATTATATAATACATGACTGTATCTTTCAAAGAGAGCACATAAAAGAAAAATATGCATAAACCTTACTAATGAATTAAAAAACCCTACCAAGTAAAACAGAGCAAATTGAATCCAAATGCAACAGCAATAGAATATGATTAAATTAATTTACTTCAGGAATACAAGAATAATTTCTTATTAGGAAATTTGTTAATATAATTTACTATGTAAATAGGTCAAAGAAAAAACTCAATAAATATTGAAAAGATATTTGAAAAATTAAACATCTATCCCTCAGTTAAACTTTTTTTAAGGGTGAGATAGATGGATTCTTCCTTAACATAATAAATAGTATATTTTAATTTAAACTCCAGCACTACTCTTAGTAATTCTAACTAAACTTACAAAAAAGACAATCTAATTAAACTAATTAAACATTCCAATTAAACTCAGAAACAAGACAATTTGCTAACAGTTATTATTATTGCTTAACATTGTTTAAAAGGTACTAGCCAATGCAATTAGAAAAGAAAAATAATTAATATGTAAATATTATGACCAAAAAGATTTAAAAAATTATTTCTACTTGACATAGTTATATATCTGGAAGCTCCAAGAAAATCAACTGAGAGAAAAAATCTTTAGAGACAATAAGAGAATCCAGTAGGTAACTGATATGTAATTTTTTTTTTTTTTTGATATAGGGTTTCACTCTGTTGCCCAGGCTGGAGTTCAGTGATGTGAACATAGCTCACAGCAGCCTCAACCTCCTAGGCTCAAGTGAGCCTCCTGCCTCAACCCCCTAAGTAGCTGGAACTACAAGTGTGTGCCACCATGCCCAGCTAATTTTTGTAGACAAAGTTTCACCATGTTTTCCAGGCTGGTCTCGAACTCCTGAGCTTAAGCGATCCTAACGCTTTGGCTTCCCAGAGTGCTGGGATTATAGGCATGAGCTACCGTGCCCAATCTGATATATAATTAATAAAAAAGTTAATAACTAACACAGAAAAAATATAAAGTCTAGAAAATATAATGATATTAAGTATCTCATTTACCAAAGATACAAATGCAATTACTTAGAAATAAATTCAATAAGGAAGGTGCAGAGCATATATGAAGAAAACTTTAAGTCTTATTCATATTATCATGTATTATGGGCTATCATAATAGCACAAGGAGAAAAATCACTGGTAACAAATATCCATACATCTGATAATTGAGAAGAATTATTCCTCATAACTCTCTGCCTCTGTGGTGCAAAATCACAATTCATCTAAACAAACTTTCCTGAGGGACATAAAACAAGATTAGTGAATGAAAAAAATATATTGTTCTTGGATAGGGAGAATGAATATTGTAAACATGCCAGTTCTCTCTACATGAATTTAGATAGGCAAGTAATTTCAATAAAAATACCAACTTTGTTTTGATTTTGATAAAGCGATGCTATAGTTTATTTGGAAAACTAAACATGGGAAAATTCTAGAGATTGAAGAGGGAGAACAGGCTTTGCAAGATAATAAACTGTATTACAAATCTATAATATTAAAACAGAATAGATAATACAGAAACAGAATTAAATCCACATGGAAAGTGATGATTGATAAAAAGCTATTTTAAATTAATACTCAATATTAATTATTTATTAAATATTTGGTTGGAAAAAACTGACATGGCATTTGGAATAAAATTTTTTTAACCAAATTTCTACTTGATATTTTTAGCCAAGATAAATACTAAAGGTTTAAAATAAAAACCACACAGTAAATGTACCAGGAAAAAAACATAATTGAACTTGTTTTTAATAATTTTAATAATGAGAAAGATTATTCTGACACAAAATTCAGAAATCACACAAAAGGATAAATTTAACAATATAGGTATTTAATACTTGTACACAGCAGAAAAAAGTCATAAACAATAATCAAAGGGAAAGCACAAACTAGGAAAGTATTTGCTTATAAAGAGTGCTTTTAAAATATCGCAAAGACTAACAGAACATTAGAAAGATGGATGTGAAGATACAGACGATACAAGGAAATGTAACTGAGTAACCTCACTTATAACAGAATAAATGCATTTTAATGTATTAATTTGTAAAAGATTAAAAAGTGTGATTATTTCTAGTGTTGGCATAGACACAGTACAATAGGTGCACTCATGCCTTGTAGGAGTATAAATTGGTGAAATGTTGTTTAGAGATTACTTTGGCATGATTTGCCAAATTTTGAAGTGTGCATATTCTTTGAATAATTAATTCCATTTGTAAGAATTTATCATAACTGATAAATTATATAGATCATATATCTGATAAATACATGATTTATATATATGGTGTTCAGCATTGTCTGCACACTCCCTATATATGTTGCAGACAATGCTGCAACACTGTCTGAGATAACAAAAAGTTGGAGAAAATACTTAAATGTTTACCAAGCGAGAATTGTTAAACAAATGATGATATGTTCATACTAGTATCCCTTAAAAAGTTTGAGACAAACATAGAGATATTAATATGCAAAGATATCCGTGATATATTACTATGTGAAAAAAGCAAGCAGCAGGAAATCATGTCACATATGACCTTATTTGTGTGGTATGAAAAGAATGTCCAATTGATGTGTGTTGTGTGTACTTTTATGTATAGGTTTTACATATTGAGTCACAACAAACTATAAAAGGTGGTTACTTCCAAGAATAAAACTGAGTGGCTAGGAGGAAAAAGGCCTTTAAAAAATTTGTGCTTCACCACTTTTGGAGGCTGAGGCAGGAGGATTGCCTGAGGTCAGGAATTTGAGACCAGCTTGGCCAACATGGTGAAATGCAAAATACAAAAATTACTAAAAATACAAAAATTAGCCAAGTGTGGTGGTGGGTACCTGTAATCCCAGCTACTTGGGAGGCTGAGACAGAAGAATCGCTTGAACCTGGGAGGTAGAGGTTGCAGTGAGCTGAGACTGCGCCATTGCACTCCAGCCTGGGCAACAAGAGTGAAACTCTGTCTGAAGGAAAAAGAAAAAAATTTGTGCTTCTCTATACTGCTTAAATTTGTGGTTGTTTCATATGGGCCATATACTTTCATAACTTAAAAACTAGTTAGAAAAGTTTCAAAAATTAATAAAAGGCCAAGTCCTATAGCAGAGGCTGTGGACACCCTGTTTATATCCCTCTCCTTTTCCACTTCAGTGCATAGTGTCTGACTTCCAACTTCCAGCACACTTTTAGGGAGTGGCAGTGGGCATTTCTCAGGCTCCTAAAGCCTTTTTCCTACCCATATGTTAGTCTAGAAATGCCAAGAATTAATTAACGTCCCTCAGGAGCAGCCTCAACCAGTGACTAACAGGAGAGTTGATTAAATACTTCGGCTGCCTTACTCCTTGAGTGGGGCTCATGTCCTATATTGGCTTAGAGTGTTTCTGGTGAGACTGAGTTCCACTGGAAACAAAGTCCCACTGGAACTTTACTGTCTGTCTTCGTTTCTCTTATTCCTTTACCAATTTTTTTTCGTCTTCCAAATAAACTACTAGCACCTACATCCTTGTCTTGTGATTAGCCTCTGGGGGAACTTAGATTAGGACAGGGTCTGTCTGCAGTTGCTGTGCAGAGAAAAATGTGCTCAATCACGGTACTGAGTGGATGAGCAGATCTGTTCAGGACACGTGTATGTTGATATTACCCCGATGTGAGCATCCATAAACCACTGAAAGGAGTTTTGCTTTGTGGGAAATCAGGACATCCTATGTGCATGAGACCAGGAGCTACTCAGTGCCAAGTTGGTGGGCCAAGAGTGGGCTTTTTTGGTTTCTCCTCCTAAATCTTCTGAAAGGCTGAGGGAAGCTGAGGAGCTGAAGAATAAGACCTGAAGTATTCAGAGAGCTCACCTGGATGGTTTCTTGGGATCCTCTAGGCAGACTTATTTACTCCATACAGGATGATTGGAAGTGTGTGTGTGCGCGCGCACGCGCATGTGTATATGGTGGGGAGGAGGGCTAGTTGCAGAATCTGGGGACCTTTTCCACAGCCTGTGGTGGAGGTGTTTGTCCTAGGTCCTCAGTGTCCCAATCACAATTTGGTTTTACCCACACTTGTGTTCCACCAGGATTTATAGAGCTGTCAGCTTATAATTGGACTGAAGGGCTGAGTTCAGTTATGGAAACAGAACTTCTTTCAGTTCTTATGTTTTGAACAGCTGAGCATTTTACAGCTGGGTTGGTGGAACGTTTTAATACTATTGGTGTCATGAAACATTTTATAGGAAGGGATAATTGAGTTTTTATTTTTACTAGAAAATAATGCTACCAGCCTGGCTTTGGGGACCAAAACAGGGAAGAGCTCAATTAAGGACCAGAATTCAGGGAGACCCAGTAATTATGAAAACTATATACAGACAAATGCAGAAAAACAAGACCAGAGAAAGCACAAACTAATTTGGATTCTTCTGTAAAATTCTTATCAGAACAATGAAACAGTCAAGGACATTATAAATCCATTCATTTATTTCAAAATTTGCAAAACAAATCCCTTCTTACACATAGTATTTGTACAACATGAAATTATTATTCAATAAGTTGACATTTTAAACCTATTACTGCCTAAACCCATCTATTACTGAGCTATTCAGAGCACTAAGTTAACATTTACCAGAACATTCATCCTCACATCATGGGGAGATCAAGCTGAAATCCTTTATTTCATATTCAGATCTTGCCAGGTCAGGATTGAAATCGGCTACCTTTCTGATACTTTACTGAAAAGCCACTGTGAAATCCACAAAAGAATTATTATCAAGTTACTGCAGTTATTCAGCTGGATGTTGACTTTGATATGTCAAATCTCTGATCTTTAATAGAAAATTGATGGTCGTGCCCTGAGGGTCAGTCATATGCATGACCAGGATAGGCCAAGGTTTGCATTAAATTACATCCAGTCTTGTGGTCTCATTCCCTGGCAGCCAAAGTCAAACAAAGCAAATGGATCCCTTGCTAGTTGGGTCTCTTCATTGTTTTGTGTTGGCATATGGATTTAATTCTGTAATGGGGGACTGCTGGGCACAATCTGCCTTATTGATTTTCTGGAGAGAGTTTTTTTCTTAGAGCACCCGGAAGTGCAATAAAAGAAAAGCAACTGGTGCAATTTTTCTTTTCCTCTGCCTTGCATGGTTGTGCAAGCAGATTGATTCTGCCACTAGAAATCTTATGAAGATATTAAATTATATCATCAATCAATTCGTTTTTAGAGGATTGGCTTTCTCTTTGTTCGTGGGCTAGAGAAAAGGAAATAGTAATTCCCTTATGTCTCAATTGTGGGGCAAGTTACTTGGCCATAATGTTCCCTAGATTTGAGCTGTGCTAAAATGGACTCTTTCTGTAATGGTAATGGCTGACATGCTCCCATTTCCGGTTTTAGAGGCGGGAAGGCTGGGGGAAGTTGGAAAGGAAGATCGTTATATAAGGGTTGTAGTTTTCAGAGATCCCAGTGTCCGCAGATGGGGGCAGCAGCCAGCCGGGGAGAGTTCGGCTCCGCAGGCAGAAATCAGTGTGGGCTGGAAGGGCCCACAACGTGCACTTCCTCTGCCCCCACCCCCGTACTCAGTGACTCGCATGAGAACTATGACACCCAAAGTTGAGGGATTTCTACAGTCTCAGAGAGAGTGAGTGTCCCAGTAGGTTGCTAAGCAAAATATTAAAAGAGAAATAAATAAAATGGCAGTAAATATCGTTTTCTTGAACACTTTTTTTTTTTTTTAAACAGTCTCCCCCTGTCCCCCGGGCTGGGTGCAGTGGCCCGATCTCAGCTCACTGCAACCTCCGCCTCCCAGGTTCAAGTAATTCTCCTGTCGCAGCCTCCCAAGTAGCTGGGATTACAGGTGCATGCCAACATGCCCAGCTAAGTTTTTTGTATTTTTAGTAGAGATGCGGTTTCGCCATGTTGGCCAGGCTGGTATGAAACTCCTGACCTCAAGGGATCCACTGGCCTCGGCCTTCCAAAGTGCTGGGATTACAGGTCTGAGCCACCATGCCCGGCGGATACTATAATTTTTATACCTCAATTTTTTTTCATCTGTAAACTGTACCCTCCCTATAGGGTTG